>NC_135334.1:122337620-122968788 GCF_023851605.1 Tamandua tetradactyla | reverse complement strand
CCGTATCGCTTTAGACTAGCCATTCCCGTGCCATGGTGACGTTGCCTCCTAAGGGGTGCACGGCATGACTGGGGATTTATGGTTGCGTGACTGAGAGGGGAGGCTGCCGCGGGCACGGCCAGCCTAGAGGCCAGGGATGCTGCTAAACACCCACAATGCACAGCACAGCCCCCCACCACGAAGAGTTCTCCAGACCAAAATGTCCATAGTGCCGCGGTTGAGAAATCCTGCTCTAGAAATGGGCCAGTCAGTTGGCATGTCTAAGTTCTGACTTGGCCAACTGGCTGCCATGGCCCAGTTGAGTAGGAGCAGGGAGAACTCAGCGGCTGTCACAAGAAATATGGCCTTGTAATGCGCAGCCAAGAGCCACCCTGGGTTGGGCCTCAGCCAGAGGCCCCGGCACCTTGGGCGGTTTCCCCTTAACTGATCCCACCGTAAGCCCAGCGGGCCCGGCCCGGCGCTGGCCCCTCTCTGACTCACTCCGCTGGCTTTCTCTCACTCTTTGGTAGAAGCAGCCACCACACTGTCTTCCCACCCTCTGCCTTGCTGATTATTTTCAGCTTGGCTTACAAAGGCCCAACGCTGCAATTACACCCCAAAAACCTCAGTGGCTCCTTCTGAAAATAACATTTGGGTCGAAGAAAACCTCAGTCTGGTGGGCTGGGTTTTATACTAAATGGTTAAAGAGTGGGTGTGGGCCTGGGGGGAGGTGACAAGGGAATGGCACAATGGTACAATTGAGAGGAGAATCTAGAAAAGGGGGAAGGAAAAGGAAGTGAACAGAGGGAAGGCGCGGTGGCGACAGGGCTGTTGCAGAAAGAAAATATATTTACTGGACAGGGGTCAAGGATCTTTCAGAAGTTTTATGCCAAGTCTTCATTTGTGTCTCTAATTGAGGGCTTTATTTGCAGTAATGAAATAACTCCATCCCCAATCACTGAGGCCTGGGAAATTCACGTTTGCCTGGGCCCGCAAGCATTAGTCGGAGGCTTGCCAGTCTTTATCCAAACTGGTGAGCACATTTTCCAACCGTACAATAGGAACCACATGGTCTGACATAAGATTTTTGTGCTGCTTCCAGGTGGGAAGGGCAGCCTGGGAAATGTAGTTTCGATGCTGACATGTGCAATTTCTAAGCATTTCCATGGCGAATGGAGAGAGGAGATAGGGTGTTCAAAATTGGGATTGTTGAGGGAGTCAGGGATGTGTGGGTTACTCTGGTTCGGAGAAGAGAATGAAACACCAGAACTGAGGCCATCTCTGCTCTCTGGCAGAGTGGAGAGCAGGGAGGCAGCCGAGGGAGGAGGGGGACACTGGAAGCATCTTGTGGATTCCAGAGGAGGCAGAGATAAAGAGGTTGTGGGGGCTGAGATTTGGAAAAACCGGCAGGGAAGAGTTCTGCCCATCAGTTAAAAACTCAGCGCCGGGGTCAGTCAGACTTGGTTTTAAATCTTAACTCCTTGGAGCCTCCATTTCTTCACCTGTTGAAACAGAGTTAGGGACAGAATCTGCCTCCCCTGATTGTTGTGAGAACGACGTGAGCTACTGTGCACAATGTAGGCCCGCACACGTGGCTAGCACGGCAGAAACAGGACATCAGGAGAGCTGCTGCTGGACACAGGGAAGGAGGAGTGAGGGGCCTTGGAGCACAGGGGCAGGCCTCCGCCTGTCACCTCTGCCCACCGTGGGCCGCCGACTGAACTAGCCCTGTACAGTGCGGGTCCCTTTGCGCCACGTGCTCACCACTGTGGAGCTGCCAGTGCAAGTGATTCAGGACCACTGTGTGCCTTTAAAACCATGATCTAATGGGTTTTAGCACCGAGCTAGGCACTAGAGCCACAGGCCCTGCCCTCGAGAAGCATCCTGTCTAAAGGGGGGAAACAGGTGACTACAATACATGGTATTAAGTGCCACAACCCAGGAAAAGACCAGATGCCAGGAGAGCACACAGGAGGGGCCCCGGACACACCCAGCCTTGGAAGGGAAGGAAGAAGCTGAGGATGATTCTGAAACGGGTGATAAGGGCTGAGCTAACCCAGTGAGGGCGTGTGAAGAAATTTACCACGGACATTCCACGGATGACGAAACCAAGAGGCTCGGTCACACCACTAGTAATGGCAGAACTACTGCCATTATTACTGCCTTATTATTGGCAAGGGCCCTGAAGGAATGAGCTACTTGAACCTGGGTGGCTGCCTCTAAACGCCCCTGGGTAGACCACGTGGGCTCGGGGTTAGAGCTTGGCCTTGAAAGAAGGGCAGGATTTGGACAAATCCGTGGGTCTTACCACAGGGCAGCGGCGTGGGCTCTAGACTCAGGCCAGCAGACTTTTATCCTGACTCCGTCATCTTTGGCAAGTTACTTAACCCCTCTGTGCCTCGGTTTCTTTCTCTGTAAAGTGAAACCACCCATCTCCTAAGGTGTCAGGAGGACTAAGTGGTTGAGAATACATAAAGTGATTTGAACCCTGTCCGAGACATCGTAACTTCTCAATATATGGTAACTCTTACTACCTCTGGAGTTTTTCTCAAAGTGGAGTAGTAGGTAAGACATTTTGTTAGTTAACATATAGATGGTTTTATTTTCATGGTTATGAATTTGTTTTCAGGTATATTAAAATAAAAGATTTGCACACCAAAGGTGTAGTTTCACTGATATTATCGCTTTCGGCAAAACTATGTAGAAAAAGGGAATCAATTTAAAGTTAATTTAGAGAAAAAGAAAAGTGAACCAAACGCCAGTTAAGTATACAATATAGATGGAGTGCAGGTACGGAAAAAAGACCATGAAGGTAATGCATGGGCTCGCGGGAGATTTCCGGAAACAGTGCGATGCCCGCGCCCCTCCTGCCGACAAAACCTTCGAGCGCGCGGCTGGGGAAGGGAGGCAGGGAGGGCACCGACCTCAGAGGCCTGCCCCTTCCCGCCCTCGACCCACTGCCCCGTCGAGAGGGCCGGAGTGAGGTCAGGGCGGGCGGGCCTGGACAAGGCGCCCCGGAAGCCCGGGGCAAGGCGGGGAGATCGGGGGCTCCGGGGAGGCTGAGCCAGGGCCCAGCTCTGGAAATGCAAAGCCGGCTCCCAGCTCCACTCTCCCGGCGCGGTGGGGACGACTCGGGCCTCTCGGGTTTCTTTGGATCACTGGGTCAATCACTCAGCCAAGGCCTCGGGAGAAGTTTAATTAAGCTCAGATCGCGCGGCGTGCGCGCGCGCGGCCAAAAGCCCCCCGGGCCGCGCGCGCCCCGCCCCACCCACATCCACGGCAAAGCTGCTCGGGGCTCCGCGGGGCGGGGCTGCAGCCCGCGCATGCGCGTCCTCCACGCGCCCGGAGCCCCGACGCCGGGCGCCGCTCCCAGAGCAGCGTTGCAAACTGTTGCATCAGACAGCAGGCAGCCGGCGGGGCAGCCGGGGTTTCTAGGAAGATGGGAAGGGTTTGAGATCTAGTTTGATCTAGGTTTGAGATTCCCCGAGAGCTCAGGCTTTCACCCGGCTGGTGAAAGGGCCTTGGCCACAGGGGAACCTCGCCGAATTCCTGCCCCCGCCCCCGGCCCCCGGCTGGACCAGAAGAACTGGACTCGGTCTGCTTGATTATTGGCGAGGGCCCTGAAGGAATGAGCTGGGTCGGATTTCTCTTCCCGAGTACAAGAATGCCCCTGAGGAATTTCTCACTCAGTGAAAGTGCAAAACTGATTTCCCCAGACAAGCGCGGCTGCCGGTTCCCAAAAGGGCTTGGAAAGGTCCCAGCAGGAGTGGGAAGTGGTTTCCAAATCTCCTCATCCCCAGCAGCTGCACAAGCAGAGATTGAGCGAGGGGCACTTCTGGCCACCCAGAGCTTCTTGGTGGGGGCACACACGTCCTTCCCAGGTGGGCCTTCTTTGGGGCACATCTCAGCCCCAGAGCCAGGGAATGCACAACCACAAACTGCCGCAGACACAGGCCCCCTATAAGGAATTCCCTAGATTCAAACGGCTCTGCGGCCCCGGTCAACTTAAAAGTTGTCCTCACTCTTCCCTGGTCTCTGGGCCACGCCCTCCCTCATGAGGGGAGGGGAATGGGACAATCTTGGGGTGGCCGTGGGAGTGGATACTCAAGAAGACTTAAGAGTACTGATTTGGAATATACTTTCTAAAAGGGTTTTCAGGGATAACCTGAATTCTACAGTTCAGTCCTCTTTTTTCAGTTTTCTTTTGGATGTCCAAATCATTTCATATAAATGGATTTTCCAGAAAGACAAAAACTGGCGACTTACCTTAAGCCTTCTCTTTTTTAGGGTGTTGATGGTGAAAAGCTCTCCATTTGAATAATCTTGAGAGCTAAAATAGGTCTAGTGTTCTTCCTTCCCTTATTATGAATCACTCATTCCCAAGATTCAAAAAAAAAAAAAAAAAAGACCCAAAAGGCTCGTAAGCATTATCCAATGCATCCCTTGCCAGATAGTCACTGCTGTTTGTTTAAGCCAGCATTTCTCTTTGAATAGTGGAGTATTATGTCATACGGGATTTTCACTGTAATAGATGCTTCATAAATGCGGCCCCAGCTATATCCAGTCACATCAGCCGTACTCTCGGGTGAAGGAATGGCTACTAAGATGGGAAGGCGTGTCAGCAAGTGCTGGGACTGAAGCATTTCAGGGTCTGTTTCGGAGGGTGTATCAGGGCACAATCTACTCCTGGAGGGCCAGCCAAATGGGTGCAAACAAAACAAAACAACCCTGGGGTCAGGGGGTGTGGGTCCTGGGAGCTGCCAGGAGCCGAGAGAATGCCAGCTGCGTCCAAGCAGCAGTGCCAGTTGGGGAAGAAAGCCATTTATGACTCCGGGACTTTGGTGAGGCATGAAAGTTGGCGCCATGAGGTCAGGAGCCAGGTAGGAAGGGGAGAAAGTGAGCTCAGAAGGGCAGGAGATTACCTGTTAGGGTCTCTGCTGTACCCCGAGCCCCTACACACGGTGGGCCCTCAATACATGTTTGCTGAATAAATTAAACAGAATGAAAACTGAAAGAATGACGGAAGGAGCAGAGAGAGGAAAAGGCAAAGAAGTCCAAGAATTTTGCAGAAGGCGTCTGAGATGCCAGTGTTCTCCTGTTTGGGGCTAAGAGGGGACCGTTCTGAGTTAGAGACATGGGGCAAGAGAGTCAGACCTCTCAAGTGACAAGTCCCTTGAAGGCCTCTCTGCCTTGGTTTCCCTCTGTGTGGAAGAACCTCCAGTTGGTGATTCCAGAGCCGAGCAGCCATTCCACTGAACCACGCCTAGGGATGTCAGCAGAGACTGCCTCACTTGGACTGAGTTCTCAGAGGAACCTTCTGGAAAAGCAAGGGGACTGAGATCCAGAGGTCAGGAACCCCCCCCCCCCCAGTAGCCACGCTTTAAAACCATAAGCAAAGTGATGGCCCAGACAGTGAGATGATGCAGACATACATTAAAGTGTGATTTGTTTTCCACATGTATCGGGCTCTCATAGAATCTAGACACTATACTGAACCCAGACCCAAACAAAGCTCGCGTTCTAAGGGCTCATGATCTAAATTCCTTGTGGAAAGTCTGTCTCTGAAATGTTTAAGGCACCTCATTTAATCCTCATTTCCACTTCGAGTCATGTACCTCCTTCCTGAGAACCCACCACATTTTCAGTTTGTAGCTGGCCTTCCTTCTGTTTTTGCTATTTATGTGCCAATTTAAAGGGTGGGGAGAGCCACATTAATTTTAAAATAAAACATGAATAGCAAAAATGGGGCTTGGTTAAAATAAAAACCACAGAAGGGATTTTTTTCTCTCTCCCATACTTTTCAGATTTTCCTAGAACCACCTTTATTTCCTCAGAACCCGACATAGAAAACGTGTAGGCCTCTCTAAATGCTCTTCCAAACCGAAGGGAAAAGCCTTGCCTCCATTCTCCTCTCATTGCATCCTTAGTTTTGCTTTTCCTTTTCCTTTTTAGATGTCTGTGTTCCAAGTTGAGGCCTAACAAAGTATTTGAGGGTGGGCCACAGTGGCTCAGCAGGCCGAGTTCTCGCCTGCCATGCTGGAGACCAGGGTTCAATTCCTGGTGCCTGCTCATGCAAAAAAAAAAAAAAAAAAAAAAATATATATATATATATATATATATATATATATATATATATAAAGTATTTGAGCCCCCAATTCACGTGTTGCTAAGCACTCAGAGTAGATGCTGGCTTGTTTTTGCATGATTTGGCTCCTGCCTCGTCTGTGCAATCACATCAGCTCGTGCCATCTGGGGGTGGAATGCTTGTGTCCCCAAGCAGAGCTGATGCAGAAGCAGCATAAACAGGAGAAGCTTGCTCTACAGTAACAGGGGCATGGCTTTCCAACCAGACGCTCCAGGTGGAACCCCTAAGCTGCCCTGTGACCCCATCTGTCCGAGGGGAATAGTGACCCCAGGCCTCGCAGGCTGTAGTGAGGATTAACGAGTCCACACGCAGGGCTTGGCCGGATGCCTGCCACGAAGCAAGCACCAATACGCGGTAGCTATTATGAAAATAGATCCTTTTATCTATCTCTTCCCTCTTTAATCATACCCTCACATTTTGGAGGGAAAAAAAGGAAAATTAGTTATCTGTTCGAAGTAATTCTAAGAAGATGAGGGCTCCCCATTCCAAAGCCCCGAAAGGGAGGCAGGGCCGAGCTGGACTGGCCAGCACCCGGCCCTCCTTATGGGACGGGGTCTGCGTTCCTGGCCCGCAGGACTGGGGGAGCCCCGAGGTCTGGCTGTGGGGCGGTTCCGAGGGCTGGGGGGGGGGGGAGCGGCCTGCTCGGGCTCGGGGGAGCGCGGGACCCAGGCGCGTGCGGCGGCGCCCTCTGCCGGCTGCGGGGCCCTGCGGCGCTGCAGGGGCGACCTCGGGACCCCGCCCCCGCCCCGCCCTTCGGAGGACCGCCCCGCCTGGGCCCCAACCGGATTCCGGAGACGCCTCCCTACCCGGCGCCTGCGGCTGGAGCCAGACGAGGCTCCCGAGCCACCCAATTCACCTGGGGAGCCGAGGCTACCGGAACCCGCCCAAACCCCGCAGGGACCCGGGGCCAAAGGCATCGCCTGTGGTCCAGGCTGCGGGTGCTGCGGACAGAGGAGCCTTGGGTTCGCTTTCTCCCTCATCCATTATTTCCAGCTAGGTGACCTTGGGCAAGGCACTTAATTTCCATGTGCCGTAGTTTCCTCCTCTTAAAGATGGAGAAAAGAATCCCGACCCTGGTGGAATGTCCTGCGGATTACACAGGACCCGACAGCCTGGGTTTGGGATTCGGGCGCTTACATCGGCTAGCTGTGTGGCTTGGGACAAGGTACTTAACCTCTCTGTGCCCTGACTTCCTGCAAATTAGGGCTAATAACAGTACTTACCTCCGAGGCTGTTGCCTGCAAGGCGCTTAACACGGTACCTGGCACAGAGTAAGCGCTCAATAAATGGTGGCTGTTATGGTAGCTGAGATTATTGCAGTTTCTTAAGAGCGCTGAGCACGCGAACAGAGCTCGAGTCGGCGGCTGCTGTTAGTCTCTTTCTTGGGCCCGGCTCTCTCTTTCCCGGCACTGCTAAAACCTGTCACTGCTGCGCGCGACCTCAGCCGCCGCCGCGGGACAGCCGATCTTCCCGAGTTTGGAAAATCGAGGTTCCCCTGGCTGAGCGCCGAGGACGCGGCCGCGGGCTGCGAGCACCGGAGCTCGGGGGAGGAAGCGCGCGCCGTCCGGTGCCCACGAGCCTCGGCGAGCTGTCACGAGCCGCCACGGGCCCCCACGAGCGCTCATCAGAGCCGCAGTGACGCCGCGGGGCCGCGGGGCGGGGCGGGGGCCGCGCGAGGCGGGGCAGGCTGCGGGGCCCCGCACCCTGCGGGAGGTGCCAGGTGGCGGCGGAGCGGCTGTGTCCGGCCTGCCAGCGCCGGGCGCACCCGGGAGCGGGCCGTAGCGGGCGGAGCGCGGGGCTGCCCTCCCGCAGCTGCTCGGCCATGTGCGGCCCCGCTCCCCGCCCCGCCGCGGCCCCCGATGCCCGGCCAGGTTCTCCCTCACCCCGGCTGGGGCCTCAGTCCCCGGCGCCCGCGTCCTCCGCCGCCGCACTTTCCTTCCCCCTGTCTTCCCCGGTTACTGCCCACCCGGAGGGTGCTGGCCCCGCTCCGTCACCCTGGCGCCCTCGGTTTCCCTGGACACCTCCCCAGGCACCCCTGCCGCTCCATCCCGAGCCCATGCACCCTCGCGCACACCTGCCAAGGTGCCCCTCTGTTGGCTGCTGACATATCCCCCCTTTAAGTTCCCCTTGTCCGCCTTCGCGCCTGCTTCAACCCCCCTCCATGGACAGACCCAGGGAGCCACCCCAGCCCCTGTGGCCGCCCCCCCCCGCCACCCCCCCCCCCCAGCTTCCTGGACACTCTCCCCTGCGGTTTCCATCCCACACACTGGGACCGGGCCTGGGTGGGGGCCCCGCTGTGTCTCCCTTGCTGCTGGGCTCCATCTACGGAATTAAATTCTCATTGTAGCCCGCAAGAGGCTTTCTCTTACTCTCCCAAACTCTCCCAAACAGGAGTCACCTCTTCGTGGATGCCGTCCTGCTCCCTCTTCTGGCTGGGTAAAGGGCTCTAGGTAACCACAGCTGTGTCCCACGGCCTCGGAGGCCTGGTTGGTCTCTGCTCCAACTCAGTCCCTCCCTCCCTGTGCTCGGTCCACAACGAGGGATCAGGCTCGGTTTCCCAGTCTCTGGGTTCAGCCCTCCCGCCCCAGGGTCTTTGCACAGGCTCTTCTGTCTGCCTGGAAATCCTCTCCTTCTTCAGCTCTTAGCTTAGGTGAGCACCGTGTCCTCAGAGAAGGCTTTCCTGCCCCTGCGCCCCACTTAGTCTGATCCCCCTCTGATGGGTCAAAATGCAAGGTAGAAAAAAAAGATTAAAGCATGCCACAACTACAGAGAATCATTTAATTGACACCTGCTTATTTGGTGCTTGCTCCTTCCCTCCCCTGTTGTTAAAGCTTGCCACCTTTTCTCCTGATCTTTTATGTAAGCATGTAAGCTTTACACACCAGGTGGTCCCTCGCCTAAGCCACCAGCCATTCACTGCATTTGGGGTTTATTCCCAAGCACGTTTTCATATTTTTGCCGTATATGTTTGTGTCTGTGAACACTATAAAATTGTTCACTGTGTTTTTGAATTTTGAAGAAGCGGCCTTATACTGTATATTATTGTGCAACTTGCTTTTCTCACTCAGCATTACATTTTTGAAATGCAGCCACACTGATACATGCATCTCTAGGTCATAGGTCCTCACTTCTGAGTCCTGTTGTGTGAGTGCCGCACACTTTGTACACGCATCTCACTCTGGAGAACATTCAGTTTCCAAGTTTTTTTTTTTCCTTCACAGTTTTTGCTTTCAAACAATGCTATAATTGATCATTTTGTACCATCCCCTTGTGGGACAGTGGGCCTTCCTGGGAGACACTTGGGAATAATTACCTTTTATTATTTGTAGGTATTCTTTATATATTCTGGATACTAATCCTTCATCAGTATGGTAGAATAAAAACCTTTGTCAGCTTTTTACTTTAAGGCGTCTTTTACTCCACTCAACCACAGCTTTAGATTGGTGTCCTCATTTGATTAATGCCTGCTTTGCTTAGTGAATATAAGACCCATGAGAAGAACCATTCCTTGCACCTGGTGCAGTGAGCGTCTCACTCATGCCAATTGTTGGGCACAGGTCAGACAGGTCAGCGGCTTTACTAGACCTGGCTGGATGGTTTCCCGAAGTGGTTGTTCCAGTTTACACTTCCATAGCAGTATATAGGAGTTCCCATGCTCAGTATCCTGACAGCACTTGGTAATGTCAGACTCTAAATGTTTTGCCAATTTGGTGGGTGTTCTAGTTTGCATGCTGCCAGAATGCGGCATGCCAGAAACGGAGTGGCTTTTAAAAAGGGGGGATTTATTAAATTGCAAGTTTACAGCTCTAAGGCCATGAAAATGTCCAAATTTCAGGCATGCAGGGAATGATACCTTGGTTCCAGAAGGCCAGTGATGGTCAGGGCTTCTCTCTCAAATGGAAGGGCACGTTGCGAACATGGCAGTATCTTCTAGCTTTCTCCCCAGGCTTCTTGATTCATGAAGCTCCCCGGGGGTATTTTCATTCTTCATCTCCAAAGGTCCCTGGCTGTGTGGGTTCTCTCATGGCTATAAAGCTTTTTCCAAAATGGTTCCCTCTTAAAGGGCCCCAGTAAGCAACCCCACCTTGAATGGGTGGAGACACATCTCCATGGAAACCATCTAATCACAAGTTACTACCCACAATTGGGTGGGTCACATCTCCATGGAAACAATAAAAAAGATTCCACCCAGCAATATTGAATGATATTAAAAAACATGTTCTGAATGAGATGAAAGGACATGTTTTTTCTGGAGTACGCAAGATTCAAACCGCCACAGGTGTGAAATGGTGTTTCATTGTTTTAATTTGTAATTCCCTGTTTACAAGTGAGACTGAGCATAGTTTTATTTGTTTACTAGTGTGCTGGTTTGAAAGGATGTATGCACCCTAAAAAAGCCATGTTTTAATCCTAATCCCATTTTGTAAAGGCAGCTGTTTCTTCTAATCCCTATTCTGTGTTGTGTGTTTGAAACTGTAATTAGATCATCTCCCTGGAGATGTGATTTAATCAAGAGTGCTTGTTAAACTGCATTAGCTGGAGGCGTGTCTCCACCCATTTGGGTGGGTCTTGATAAGTTTCTGAAGTCCTATAAAAGAGGAAACATTTTGGAGAATGAAGGAGATTCAGAAAGAGTGGAGCAGAATGACTTAGCCACGAGAAGCAGAGTCTACCAGCCAGTGACCTTTGGAGATGAAGAAGGAAAATGCCTCCCGGGGAGCTTCATGAAGCAGGAAGCCAGGAGAGGAAGCTAGCAGATGACGCCGCGTTCGCCATGTGCCCTTCCAGCTGAGAGAGGAACCCTGACCGTGTTCGCCATATGCCCTTCCACTTGAGAGAGACCCTGAACTTCATCGGCCTTCTTGAACCAAGGTATCTTTCCCTGGATGCCTTAAATTGGACATTTCTATAGACTTGTTTTAATTGGGACATTTTCTCGGCCTTAGAACTGTAAACTAGCAACTTATTAAATTCCCCTTTTTAAAAGCCATTCCAAGTCTGAGAGATTCCAAACAGAGTTGAGAGGTTATCCTGGAGGTTATTCTTATGCATCAAGTAGGTATCATCTTATTATTCAAGATGTAATGGAGAGGCTGGAGGGAACTGCCTGAAAATGTAGAGCTATGTTCCAGTAGCCATGTTTCTTAAGGATGATTGAATAATGATATAGCTTTCACAATGTGACTGTGTGATTGTGAAAACCTTGTGTCTGATGCTCCTTTTATCTACCTTGTCAACAAAGGATTAGAACATATGGAATAAAAATAAATAATAGGGGGAAGAAATGCTAAAATAAATTTAGTTTGAAATGCTAAAAAAAAAAAAAGAAAGCCATTCTGTTTCTGGTATATTGCATTCGGCAGCTAGCAAACTAGAACTGGCCATTTGCCTTTTCTCTTTTTAAAATTGTCCATTTGTTTACTTGATAGTGCTTCTGTTGGATTACCTTTTATTATTTGTAGGTATTCTTTATATATTCTGGATACTAATCCTTCATCAGTATGGTAGAGTAAAAACCTTTGTCAGCTTTTTACTTTAAGGCGTCTTTTACCCCACTCAACCACAGCTTTAGATTGGTGTCCTCATTTGATTAATGCCTGCTTTGCTTAGTGAATATGAGGCCCATGAGAAGAACCATTCCTTGCACCTGGTGCAGTGAGCGTCTCACTCACGCCAAGAACTCAGTAAATACTTCTGCACCGAATCCTGTTGGAATTATTTTTCTTTATGTTTGCCTCCCCAGCCCTTACCCTTGGTGCTCCACAAGCCTATAAACTTCTAGAGACCAAGCATCTAGAGATAGTTTATTCATCTTTTGGGGCGGTAAAAATGTATTTTTTAGGGGAGTCATAGGTGTTTTATTCATCTTTGTGTCTCCACAGCTGTCACAGCATCACACCTCTGGCACAGAGGAGCTGTTCCATAATTTTTGCTTACTTAATTTCCTTCCTTACTTTGAGCTTTCTCTTTCTTTTTCTTCCTTTCTCTTCAGTCCGTCTTCCCTCCCTGGCCCCAGTGTTATCATCTGTAGAATGAGTGAATAATAAAGCCTCCCAGTGTGTGTGTGAGGCTTGTCCCTAGAAGGTGTGCATGGTGAGTTGGCGACTTCCTGGCAGTGGCAGGCACAAATGTATGGTGACTTTTGTTATTCCAGCAACAATCATTTTCTGGACTAAAGGTACAGTCTGCTTAATTTTAACAGCCAGAATTCTTTCAGAGAGAGAATAAAAGTGAACTTCCTGAAGATCTGGTGAGAAAGCTTTTTTTTTTCCCTCCCTTTATTGGCATTTGACCCACAATATAAGGCTCAGTTCCAACACAATCTCTGAAAAGCATCAAGTGTCTTTCTTCTCCTTTTCTTTTATAAATTCCAGACATATCAAAGGCATATGAACCATACATAGAATTCAGAACTGTAAGTGGAAACATATAAAGGCCAATTCCATGTCCCTGGCCAGAAGTCAGAAAGAGAGCAGAAAGGAGGTTAGCTCGTGATGACATAGGTGGGATTTAGCCGCTGCAGCGGGGGACAAAAGCGGAATTCTTACATCTGTTTCCTCCATCTGCCATTGGTTGTGTGACCTCTGATCTATTTATAAAGTGAGGATAATGATTCCTGCCTTTCTCCGTAGGTTGAAATTCATTAATTACTCTGAAAAATGCTCTGAGGTCTTCTGTATGGGAGGCCGCTGGGCTATATTTAGCCCCAGTGCCCAGAGGTCAGTGCCGGCCCTGAGTGCCTCCCCAGCCCAGGTGAGGCCCGAGGGTGGGTTTGCGGAGTTGTTAGGTGGCCCACAGGTGGGGGGCGGGTGGAGCCCTGAGGGGCCACGTCCTCCTCCGGGCGCACACCCCTTCCTACCCCCCAGGGGGTGCGGGGACGGCACGCGCGGGGCAGCGTCACTGGATTGGGCGCGTGGGTGCTCAGGCCCGCGGCCCCTCTCCCGGGGGGGGCCCGCGGGGACAGCGGTCAGAGGCTCGGGGACCGCCCGGCCCGCAGCTGGCCCGAGACCCGGGCAGCCTCGTGCTGGGTCGGGTAGCGGGGCCGAGCGAGGCCGGGGCTGCGGCTCCGGGAGCGAGCGCGGGGGGCGGGCGGGCAGAGCTGGGCTGTGGGGAGCCCCGCGCGGGGCCAGGCTTCAGCGAAACCTGTGATCCCTGCGGCGCGGTCCCTGAGCGGGGTGAGCCGCAGCCCCGCAGCCCCGCAGCCGCGGGAGGCCCGGTGACAGCGCCCAGCCGCCCGGGTTTCGGGGAGATTCAACTAGGAAGGGGCGTGCCGGGGCAGGGCGCGCGCCAGGGGTGCCGGCCGGGCTGCCTAGGACCGGTTTACACTGAGCGGAGCTCGCTCCCTTTTGAACGATTTTTCTTTTCTTTCTTCTTAAAGTAATACCTTGTGCCTGGTTACAAGACAAGCAGCAGGAAGGAGAATGAAGTGGAAATGGGTGTCCTTCTCAGCCGGACGCCTTGTCTCCCAGTTCTTCTCCTTTGGTGACAATAAATATCACCAGATTCTAGTTAATCCTTCAAGAGATGTTCTATGCACACATCAGCATCTGTGTGGCTGTCTAACCATGCCTCCTTTTTACACATAACACGCTCTAAATGCTTTAATATTAGCTTATTTTTCACCTAAGGATGTATCCTGGAACTAATTCCAAATTCAGTACATTTAGCGCTACCACAGTCCTTTCAAGGCTGCATGGAATTACACTGCAGTGTTTTAGCCAGTCAGTCCCCTACTGATGGACATTTAGGTTTGTATAAGTTTCCTCCTGCTGCTATAACAAATTATGAAGACTTAGTGACTTAAAGCAACACATATTCATTATTGTACAGTCTTGGAGGTCAGAAGTGCAAAGTGAGTCTCTCTGGGTGACGGTAAAGGTGTTGGCAGGGCCGCGTTCCTTCTGAAGGTCCAAGGGAGCCCTTTCAGCTTCTGGGACCCACCCCACCTTCCTGGGCTCACCGCCTTCCCCCGTCCTCAAGGCCAGCAGTTGTGGCTTCAGTTCTCCCACCACTTCACCGATTCTCCTCTGCTTTCCCCATGTTCCACATTTAAAGGACCCTTGGGATTACACCCACACGGTTAGGATAATTTCCCTGTTGTAAGGTCAGCTGCTTAGTAATGTCAATTCCACCTGCCCTTTAATTGCTCTTTGCCATGTAACGTGGCATCGTCACAGCTTCCAGGGCTCGGTGTCTGGACTTTTGGGGGAAGCATTATTTTACCCACCATAAGGTTATTTCCTGTCCTTTGCTATTATAAACAGAACTGCTGAATATCCTTGTACAAATGTCATTTCCTACCTGTGAGTACATTTGTAAGATGGATTCTTAGAAGTGGACTTTCTAGGTAAGAGTGCATGTTTAAAAAATTGGGGGGGGGGAGAAATTTCCACATTTCACTCCGAAAGGATTGTACCAATTTACATGCCTATGCCAACTTGTTGATTCTGGTTTCCTTACCCCTCTGACACACAGTGCTCTAGCAGACTCTTTCCTTATGGCCAGTCTGGTAGCTGGAAATGGGCTTTTTTACTATTTTATTGTGCATTTCAAAAAATTGCAAGTGAAGTTGAACGTCTTTTCATATTTATATTTTTATTCCTGGAAACGGCTGTGCATATTCATTTATCTGTTGGTTTGCTTTTTCTTAATACATACAACCTTTTTATATAACAAGAATACTGGAAATTAGTATGTCATATTTTCTAAATATTTTGTCCAGCTTATTGTTTGTCTCTTGACTTTTTCCGTACAGAAATTTAAAATATTTATGCCAATTTATACATTTTTTTTTAATTTAGGGGACTTCTGTGTTTTGTGTCTTGCCTTTCCCAAATCTGAGATTTTACAAAATTTCCCCATTTCATTTCATTTCTTTATATTTTTACTTTTTACATTTAAGTCCTTGATACTGTATTTGGATATATTTAGATGTAAGGAGCAACAGAAGTCTCCAAGTGTCTTCTTCCCCATTGCCAGTCCATCAGGGAACGTTGTTCCAACATCATTTTCAAAATAATCTACTTTCCTTTTATTTACATACTAAATTCTGGTGGGCAAATGTATCTTTCTAGTCTTTTGCTTACCAAAACTTTATATTACAAATATTTTATATAGTAGTTTCAAGATGTTTAGTTCACAAACTAAAATTCACCCTTCTGAAGTGTACTCTTCAGTGTTTTTTTTTAGTATATTCACAGGGTTGTACAACCATTACCAGTACCCTAGTTTCAAAATATTTTCCTAACCTAAAATAAAAAAGCCCATACCTGTAAACGGTCATCCCCCTGCCTCGTCCCACCCCTGGCAATCACTAACCCACTTTCTACCTCTGTATAAATTTTATATCTTTCGTCTCTGTGCCAATTCTTGGCATGTAATATAAATGGAATCATACAACATTTGGCATTTTGTGTCTGGCTTCTTTCTGTTTGCATAATGTTTTCAGGGCTCATCCGTGTGGCAGCACGTGTCACTGCTTTATTCCTCTTTATGGCAGAATAATGTTCCACTGTATGGATTTGCCAAATTTTATTCATTCATCCAGCAGTTGAGGGACATTTGGGTTGTTTCCACTTCTGGGCTGTTATGAATGATGCTGGTTTGAACATCTGTGTACAGGATTTTGCGTGGACATATGTTTTCAGTTCTTTTAACTAGGAGTGGAATTGCTGGGTAACTCATGTTTAGCTTTTTTTTAAAAAAATTTTTTTTTAAGCATAGCAACATATAAATACAAACATCCTTACCATATGATCATTCCATCCTTGGTATAATCAATAACTCACAATATCATCACATAGTTGTAGATTCATCATCATGATCATTTCTTAGAACATTTGCATCAATTCAGAAAAAAAATTCATACATATCATACCTCTTACCCCTCCCTTTCATTGATCACTAGCATTTCAATCTACTAAATTTACTTTAACATTTGTTCCCCCTATTATTTATTTATTTGTAATCTATATGCTTTACTCATTTGTCCATAGGTGGATAAAAGGAGCATCAGACACAAGGTTTTCACAATCACACAGTCACATTGCGAAAGCTATATTATACAATCGTCTTCAAGAAACATGGCTATTGGAACACGTTTAACTTTTTGAGGGTTTGAGCCAAATTGTTTCCCAAAGTGTCTGCACCATTTTACATTCCCATCAGCAGTGCGGGAGGGAATTCCCATCAACATTCGCTATTGTCTGGTTTGCTTTGGGCATCTCAGTGGGCGTGTCTCAACGTGTGTTTTTGTTTTCTTGGCTGCGAACATCTTTATTGCTTATACTTCTTCAGTGCTTACTAGAGGGCTGCAGGGTGGTTGGCTGAAAAGATGCCTCTTGGCTGAGGGAGGGGCTCAGGGTTTGAGCCTCTGGGCTCCTGGGGCTCCTAGGGGTGCCTGAGGGAGCCTTTGAAGCGTGGCTTGCCCAGCCCAGTCTGCAGGCTGCTCGGCCTCCGGGGCTCGGTTTCGCCTGGCCTAGGAAATGGCTCTCCAGGAGTCACAGAAATGAGGGGCTGCGCTGGCAGAACCCTAAAAGTGAAGACACAGATGGGCCTGGTCCTCCAGGGCCACGATGGCTCCCATGGCGTCCAGGGTTTTGCTCCCTCGTCCTGGGGCGGCGTCTGCACTCCTGGGAGAGGGCAGGGCTGCCGTGCTGGTTTTCCGTCTTCAGGAGACACGTGTGCCCTGGCGCACCTCCTTCACCAACGTGGGGAGGAAGTGGAGCCTGTCCTGCAGGGTCACGTGTCCGTGGTCCAAATGGAAGTCCAGAGAGAGGTAGGTGTGGGACCTGCAGACACAGGCTGGCCGCGCTTGGCTGAGGCCTCCACCGGGATCAGGGAGCTCAGGGTTGGCTGGCAATGAGGGACTAGCCACAGAAAGGGATGTTTCCTAGTCCCAGAAGCAGGGACAGAGCCGAGAAGATGGATCCAGAGGGGCAGCTGGAGAGGACTTTGAAGGGGGTCGGGGCTGGAAAGGGGACAGTTCCTGAATGGTTCTGTGCAAAGACCGCCGGCGCCAGACACGGGCCCGTGGCAGCTCCAGGTGCCGTCCTTGTGCTTTTGGTCACCCTCCCTCTCCAAGGACTGATGGCGCTGCGCGCCTTTTCTCGTGCTTGTTGCCATTTGTACATCTTCTTTGGAGAAATGTCTATATAAATCCTTTGCCCTTCTCTTTCAAAATAAATTTTTGATTTTTTATTGGTATGTATTATATATTCCCACACCACGTAGCCATCCCAAGTGCACGATCAGTGGCTTCCAAGATCACCATATACTGTGCATTCATTGTCACAATCGACTTTTTCTCTTTTTTTAAAAAAATGTTTTTTATTGTTAAATATAACATACATACAAAGAAAAGAAAGAAAAAGATTTTCAAAGTGTACTTCAACAAGCAGTTATAGGACAGATTTCAGAGTGTGCTGTGGGGACCATTCCAGCATTTCAGATTTTTCCTTCTAGCTGCTCCAAAACACTACAGGCCAGAAGAAGTATATATTTTTCTTTTTTTGTGTGTGAAAAATAACATATATACAAAAAACCCAATAAATTTCAAAGCACATTGCGACAATTCGTTGTAGAACAGATTTCAGAGTTTGGTATGGGTTACAATTCTACAATTTTAAGTTTTTACTTCTGACAGCTCTAAGATACTAGAGACTAAAAGAAATATCAATACAGTAATTCAGCAATCATGTAATTTGTTAAACCCTACCTTCTCTGTATAACTCCACCATCACCTTTGATCTTTCTATCCCTCTCGTTAGGGGTATTTGGGTTATGGCCATTCTAACTTTTCCATGTTGGAAGGGGCTGTCACTAATATGGGGTAGGGAGATGGAACTAGCTGATGTTCTGGAGAGGCTGGGCCCTCTGGGTTTCAGGACTTATCTGGTCCAGGGGCCCATCTGGAGGTTGTAGTTTTCTGGAAAGTTACCCTAGTGCCTGGAACCTTTGTAGAATCTTATATAACATCCTGGGTGTTCTTTAGGATTGGCAGGGATAGTTTTGGTTGGGGTTTGGCAAGTTATGATAGGCAGCAATATCTAACTGAAGCTTGCACAAGAGTGTCCTCTAGAGCAGCCTCTCGACTCTATGTGAACTCTCTCAGCCACTGATACCTTATATGTTACACTTCTTTTCCCCATTTTGGTCACGGTGGAATTGTTGATCCCACGGTGCCAGGGCCAGTCTCATCCTGGCCCTCCCACGTCACCAGGGAGACTTTTACCCCTGGATGTCATGTCCCATGTAGAGGGGAGGGCAATGATTTCACTTGCAGAGTTGGGCTTTGCCCCTTTCTAATTGCATTATTCATCTTTTTATTGTTGAGTTTTAAGAGTTCTTTAAATATTTTGGATACAAGTCCCATATGAGATACATGATTTACAAATATTTTTTCTCATTCTATAGATTGTGGTTTTGCTTTCTTGATGGTGTCCTTTGAATCCTTTGAAACACAAAAGTTTTAAATTTTGACAAAGTCCAAATTTCCCTATTTTTTCTGTTATTTTTGTTTTAGGTATTGTATCTAAGAAATCCCATTCTGGTTACTTTTCTTCTTCCACATTATGCTTTAATGCCTAACAGTATCCATTCTCACTGTCTTTTCTTTCTTTCTTTTACCCAGATTCTTTCCTGTCTATTCAAAAATATATATTTTTATTGATACATCTTCACATACGTACATTCCATACATGGTATACAGTCAGTGGCTCACAATATCATCACAGCCATGCATACATCACCATGATCATTTTTTAGAACACTTGCAATACTCCAGAAAAAGAAATAAAAGGAGAAAAGAAAAAACTCATACATCCCATACCCCATACCCCCTCTCTCATTGACCACTAGTATTTTCATCTATCCAATTTATTTTACCCCTTATCCCCTCCTATTATTGATTTTTATCCATATTTTTTTGTTCATCTGTCCAGACCCTGGATAAAAGGAGCATCAGACACAAGGTTTTCATAATCTCACAGTCATATTGTAAGCATTATATCTTTATACAATAGTCTTCAAGAATCAAGGCTACTGGAACACAGCTCAGCAGTTGCAGGTACTTCCCTCCAGCCTCTCCAATACACCATAAACTAAAAAAAGGTATCTATATAATGCATAAAAATAACCTCTCGACTGAAATCTCTCAGCCACTGACACTTTATTTTGTCTCATTTCTCTCTTCCCCCTTTCGGCTGAGAAAGCTTTCTCAATCTCATGATACCAGGTCCCGGCTCTTCCCAGAAGTTCTGTCCCACGTTGCCAGGGAGACATGCACCTCTGGGAGTCATGTCCCACGTGGGGTAGGGGGAGAGCAATGCGTTCACCTGCCCAGACAGCTTAGAGAGAGAGGCCACATCTGAGCAACAGAAGAGGTTCTCTGGGGGTGACTCTTAGGCCTCATTTTAAGTAGGCCTAGTCTATCCTTTGCCAGAATAAGTCTCACAGGGGTGAACACCAAGATCGTGGGTTTGGCCTATTGATTTGGTTGTTTCCACTGCTTATGAGAATATCAGAAATTCTCCAAATGGGGAAGTTGAATATTTCCCCCTTTCTCCTCAGTTCCCCAAGGGGACTTTGCAAATACTTCTTTATTCACTGCCCAAATGGCTCTGGGATATATCAGGGCATCAACTAACCTGGACAAACCAACACAATCTCACGCCTTATTCAAAATTCCAGGTTCTTATGGTGTTCAAGTAAACTGACCATACAAGTTAAATTAGGAAATGTACTACCCAAAATATAAATTTTGCACTAAATGAACATCTCTCCCTTTAGTCGCACACACAAGTTGCAGTTTTAATGCATGGACAATAGCATCCTTTTCCCAGTCTTCTGGTATACTTTAGTCGTCTCCAGATCTGCTTCATTCATACATTTACTCGGTGTCTGATCCCTTTTTCAACTTTTTAAACATTTCTTGTATGGGGTACTGCTGACTTTTATAGCTTCAGAGCTCTAACTCTGAGTCTCAGGTGTCACATAAATACTCGATGTTTCTGGCAATGACCAGATTACATATAAACGGCTCAGTATCTCAGAATTTAGAAAATAGTTACACGTCGTGAAGAGATGTGACTGCTGTAACAGCTTGCAATCTAGGACCCTTTACAATAGACTCCAACCTAATAACCCATGCTCTCAGCTTTAGTTCACCAAGTTTATATATTATTGTTGGTCTGTATGATTGAGTCATGATAATATTTGTCCTTTTATTTCTGACATCTCATTCAACATACCTTAATGTTCATTCACCTAGTTGCATGCCTCACAGCTTCAATCCTTCTTGTAGCTGCTCAGTAGTCCATTGTAGGTAAACACCATATTTCCCCCTTCCGTTCCTCAGTTGTTGCACCCTTAGACCACCTCATCCATTGCGAATCCCAAACACTGCCACCAGAGACACCAGTGCAAATGTCCCTTCCTGTCGGCACACTCAGCTCCTCCAGGTACATATGAAGGAGCTGGGTTTCTTCCTGTCTAATCTTGCTTCTTTATTTTCCATGTCAGTTTTAGAATCAGCTCAACTTTTCCCAAAAGCAATCCTTTTAGCATGTTTTAAAGATTGAAGTCACTGAAATTCATAGATTTGTGAGACGTGACATCTGTACAATAATGCAGCTTCCTATTCAATTTAAGGCAGGTCTCTACATTATTCAGACTGTCAAGTCACACGACAGCATTTTAAAGCGCCTTCTAATAGATCTAGCACCTTCCTCACAGCTTTGCTTTGTGTTGTTGCTCATACAAATGGCATCTTTTCTTATATTTTCTAGTTTCTGTAGTTTCTGGTTGCATATAAGAAAATTACCAACTTTTGTATACCTACAGCTATTCATCTTATTTTCTTGATAATTGACACTGAATTATTTTATTGATTATTCCTTAGTGAGTTATCTTGAGTTTTCTAGGTTTACAGTCATATCTAAAAATAATGGCAGTTTTGCTTTCTCCTTTCCCATTTTCGTATTTCTTGTTCCTTTCTGTTGTATAACTGTAGGCCAACCCTTCCAGGATAATTTTAAATAATGACAGTGTTAGTGGAAATACCTGTGTTGCTTCTGACTCTACGGGAAATGCTTTCAGTGTTTATGGACTGCAGAGAGAAAGTGCCATGCTTCTCTTTCTGTGGCTTTCTTTTGTTATACCTTGTCAGGTTGCATACGGTGTAATGCTGGCTCCATAAAAGAATTTGGAAGTTTTCCTGCTTTCCGTATGCTCCAGAACAATTTAAATAGCAGGTAGAATTCACCCGTGAAACCATCTGGACCTGACACTTTTTTGGGGTATAACTCTTTGAAAACATTCTTGATGTATTCTGCAGTGTTTGAAATGTTTCATTTTGTGTGTGTTTTAAAAAGTCTCCTGGAATTAGTTATAACATTTTCTATTTTCCTAGAAAATCATCCATTTCTACAGGGCTTTAAACATTTTTCTTAGGTGGACTGAGGTAACTGCCTGTGAGTCTATCAATGAGCCAGTGTGGTTATCTCCCAATTCTCATGGCTTATTTTGTGTGTTTGATCTCCAAAACGCTGGTGGGAAGCTTGCCTTGCGGGACTGCTTGTCTGCAGGAGCATTGCCACCGGAGAGCCCTGATCCCCAAATCCCCCCACGAGCCTCGGATTTAGTCTGAGATGAGGAAAGACAGACATTTGTCCCTATCCGGGGCTGGGCTATGCCCAGTGGGGTCCCAGGCCCTGTGTGAAGCTCCTCACTTCCTTTTGATTCTCCCGCGCTCCCCCGAGGCGGGTGGCATGGCCCCCTCCCCACTCTGCCGCCGGGGAAATGCGGGGTGGGGGTGGGGACACACTAGGAGCCTGGAAGGGTGGTCGGCAAAGCTGGGGCTCCAACCCGGGCTGCCGCCCCCAGGCCCATTCCAGGCCTGCCGGGACTCGCCTGTCCTCGGAGAACTGCTCCGGAGGGCCGGCTTCCTGCAGCGCCGAGCTCCCCGCCCTTGGGGTGCTGTGAGGGTGCGCCGGGCAGGGCTGGGTGCGGGGAAATCGGGCGAGGAGCGGGGTCAGGTCTCCGCTGTCAAGACACGGGATTTCCAATCTGGAGGGGAGAGCGCTGTGTCACCAGCCGAATTCTGATTCTCATTTCGATAGCAGAGCCCCCCCCCCCGAACACCCCCAAATCAACACCGAGTCACAGCGCCGCAAGGGGCCGGGCTGGAGACACCTGGGGCCAGCGACCCACGCACGTCCGACCCCTGTGGCTGCGTGGCCGACGCAGGTCACTTCGCCCCCCCCAGCCGTCCTCGCACCTGTGGAAGGGGGCGGCATGCTGCCGCACGCGGCAAAGCACCTGCTTCCCAAGGCCACCTGGCAGGGTTTCTCTTCCTTACTGTTGCATGAGATAGCGGTGTGCCCTGTGGGTGGCCTTACTGATGACATGTGAGACAATCGCACAGTGGCTGCAGGGGTGAAATGACGTAGTATAAAGAGAGAAGCCCTGTACAGGTCAGGTCAAACCCGGGCAAGGCATATCCGTCACAATACCAGCCTGGACTCTATCGTCACGGCCTTGCTGGGGGGCTGTGCGCAAGTCACCCCCACCGTCTGGGCCCCCAAACTTCCTTCTCTGGTCTTGCTTCTCAGCAAAATAAGAGATGAACATAATTCATCAATTCAGCAAATACCTATTAAGCACACTTTCTGTGCCAGGTGCCGTGCCCCTGGGGGCAGGTGTGAGTCAGGGAGGGGCCAGAGTCAGCAGGAGCAAAGACTTCTGTGAGCCTTGCTACAGCGCAGGGCGAGATGAGAAGCGGGTGAAGTGTCAAGGTTCTCTTCCAACTTTAAGTTCTGTCCTTCTGGGCGTAGGAGGAGGGACAGGCAGGACAGGCATCTCTGTTGAGGCTGTATGCTATAGGAGGTTAATGTCCAGGCCCAGGGATCACTCAGCCTTGGGCTGGCTCTGTCACTTTCTGGCTGTGTGACCACGTGTTAACAACTTAACCTCTCTGAGCCTCAGGAATGTTATCTGTAAAACTTGGATGCCAATAGTCCCTATCTCATAGGTTTTTTGTGGAGATTTTTTTTTTAACGTTTTTTATTTGAAATATAACCTATATTTCAAAAAAAAAAAAAAAAAGCAATGATTTTCAAAGTACACTCCAACAAGCAGCTACAGAACAGATGTCATGGTTTGGTACAGGCTGCCATTCCACAGTTTCAGGTTTTTCCTTCTAGGTATTCCAAACATCTTGTGAAGAATGAATGAGACATTGTGTAAAGCTCTCAGCTCAGTACTTAATAAGCAACTAATTAATGATAACCTTTCTTCCCTGCCTCTTCTTTTCCTCCTCCTTAATTTACCTGCTGTACTTGAGCAGCAAACACCTTCTGGAGCAGCGATCCCCCTCCACACCTTTCCACTATCTTTCTATTCGGAGGCACAAAAACCTCAGCTCTGCTGAATAAACTGATACCCCCACTGCTAGCTTTTGCAGAGGCTTCCACCATTGCACAACTTTCTGATGCTGTCTGCTGTGTGTGCCCAGAGGCGGAGGGGCTCGATGGAACCGTGTCCTTGGTGGGGCAGGGTAGACACACAGCCCAAGGCCTAGGAAAAGGTTTGAGATGAAAAAAATATTATTGGTTCCAAAATCTGAAAAGAAAACTGAAAAATCAGGAAATGTTTAATTAAATATCTATAAAATGTAGTATTGTGTTAACTTCATTAATTGTTAAATTTAGTGTTTCTTAGCATTTGAAAACAATTTGTAGGCTGGATCTTTCTCACTTTGCAAGTTTCCAAGTATGCAGAATAATTGCTAAGAAATTATAGCCAATTGTAAATTAAGTGAGTTGTTTGCACTGTAAATTAAATGAGTACATTTAGCCAAATTCAATAGCAAAATTATAAAAGTCCTTTAAAAAATTTTACAGTTAAAATAGTTAATATGGAATATTTTAAAGTATTTTAAAGCCTCTCCAGGGCCTAGGAAAGTCTTAAAAATGCCTCGGGCTTGTGCTGAGGAGGCCATTAACCCTCTTTTTAGTTCTTCTATTTTTTTTCCCTCTATGATAGCTCATTTTTCTAGCCTTTTTTGTAAGGCATCTAATATATACAGAGAATTTGTAATCGTTTTTGAAAATGTTCACAATACAACACAAAATTCTGGGTTATTAAACTATAGGGTCAGTATGATCTCAACCAGTTAGAAAAATCTATGCAAGTGTTTAAGAAAAAGACTAGAAAGAAATATACTAAAATATTGACAGCTCTAGGTAAGAGCAACCTGCATACTTGTCTTTTCTTTTTTGTAGTTTTCAGGCTTTCTAAATTTTCTACAATGAAAATATATTACAATCAGAAAAATTTTTTTGCTAGTAAAAATTTTTTCTTACTCCAAAAGTAATTTATGCTCATTATAGAAAATCACAGAATACATGTAAGCATAAGGAAGGAAAAGAAACATGCGAATTCCACCCGCCCAGAGACAGCCACTGGATTCTTCCAGATCCTTTTTATGCATGCGTAAACATTTATATTTTTATCACAGAATGGGATCATTCTGTACATAGTACTGTTTTGAAACCTGCTTCTTTCCCTCACAATGTATATTGAGAACATTTTTTAATGTCAACAGCACATTTCTACAAGATGATTTTAATGGCAGCATACTTTTACATTAGAAGGATGAAGGATAATTTACTTAACCCCCAGTTATTAGACATTTATGTGGTTTTCAGTTTTCCTCTATTACAAATAGCGCTGTGAGTAAAAATATCCTAGCGTCTAAGACTCCTTCCTACTCCCAGGAAAGCATAGCCCACGACCCAGTAGACATTTACTTTTGAGTCCCGCCAGGTTCTGAGGACCCTCGGGTGTCCCATGGCAGTTCCTTTGTGGGGGAGTTTTCCGGCCAGCAGGACACAAACTTGGACCAAGAAAGCCAGGAGACCTTCTCTGGGAAGGTGGCATTGAAGTGGGATTTGACAATTGTGTAGGAGTTCACTGGGGAGACAGGGTGGGATGAGGCAGGGAGACCTTTCAGAGAACAGGACATGAGTAACTGGCAAGACAGCCTTTCACTGAACATCTTTGGATGCTGGGTACTTTCCTAGAAGTTTTTTCATTTATTCCCCCCTGGACCCTATTTGGTAACCATTATTATTCCCATTTTCCGGATGAGGAAATTTGCAAAAGAGAAAAACTGAAAACCACATAAACGTCTAATACCTGAGGTTCCAGTTTAGCCAGCGGTGGAACCAGGAACTGAGCACAGGTCTTCCCAACTCAGAAGCCCAAGCCCTTTCGTGCTTCCTTTCTTTTTCTTCTTTCCCCCAGTTCCAGGAAAGGTGAGGCTGCAGTCTAGTTCCTTTTCCTCGTCGGGTGCCTCTTGGCAGCAGACGTGCCCTGCATGTTGCGGCCTGCGCCTCCCTGGCCTGGAGAAGTCCCTGCACCCCAGCCGCGTGGGCTCCTGCAGCAGCCTTTTCAGAAAAGAGGAGGGGAGCGCCTGGCTGCCATAATGTGCCCCGTTTCCTGCCACCACATGAACAAGTCTGCACTTTCTCTGCTACTCCTCATTTGTCTTGGCACAAAGACACAAGTCAGGCTGAGAGTGGCCCGCTCTGGGAGCGGTGAGATATTTGGTGGAGCGGAGGCCTAGGGTGGAGAGGCTGGAGGGCTGGAGACACAGGGCCATGCTAAGGCATCTGCTGGTGGAAGGACTGGTCAAATGGTTCCTTAGGAAGAGGAGTCGGACGGCTGTGGGAAGCATGGCTTGGCCTGGAGAGAGACAGGCATTGGGGAAGATAGGTGATGGACCAAAAATAATAATAGGGGACATTTTTTTTTAATCACCAGACATTGTTCTTAGCATTTTACGTGTTTTAACTCTGCTAATCCTTAAGAGGTAGGTACTATTATCATCTCTGTTTTCCAGGTGAGAAAATGGAAGCCCAGACAGATTAAGCAACTTGCCCAAGGTCACACAGTAAGTAGAAAGTAAGAGATTTGGACAAAGGCAGCCTGCTTTTGGCCCCTTATCCAGTTCAGCTCTTGTAGAGTTGGGTGACGCCGTCTGTTAGCTCTGTGAGGGTAGGAATCATGAGAGTCTGGGTGAGCACTGGGTCCCCAGTGCACAGCTCAACTTCTGAAGCTGGATGGGCTCCACCAGTGATTAACCATGTGAGAGAAGAGTCTGAACCGAAACGGTGGCGGAGAAGGGAAAGGATGGACGAGGAAATGTTTCTGAGTCAGAATGGCAGGACTTGGTGGCGAGGGCGCATGGTCTGAGGGTTTCCAGCGTGGCCGAGGCTCCGCCTGCGCGAGGAGGGGTGGAGGAGAGCAGCTCGGGCCTGTGGGTGGCTCTGGCCCTGGAGAGCTCTTCGAGTGAGAATAAAAAAAAAAGTTTGTTCTTTTGATAGCAAAACTAGCAGGCTTGCAAACGTCTCACATGCTAATTAAGAAACTAATTTAAACCCACTAGTTCTTAAAGGCATATGGTTTGTTTAAGGTTGATCCAAGATTGAAGTTTTGGTTAAACAAAGTTTTAATAAATCATAAGATAAATTGGCTCTAATAATTGTAGTATGGCTTTCCAATTTTCATGTGGGCTTTTTTTTTCTCTTTCATTTGAAATGAAGTAAATGAGACAGTGTAGCTAAGAATGTCTACCACCTAATTGTCATTTACAGTTAGCTAGGGGAGCCCTTCTCTTCGAGCTCCAAGGCAGGCATGGTCTTCGCCCCAGTTACAGGTGAGCGAAACAGGTATAATTCAAAGAGGTCAGGGGTCCAGAGGAGGGCATTTGCACAGAGGTGGGAGAGTCAGGACTCATGTACCTAAATCTCCTCCCTGTTGCTGTATCATAAATTACCCAAATGCAGCAGCTTGAAAAATAAATATTTATCATCTCACACAGCTGTGGAGGATGAGGGATCTGGAGCCGCTGAGCTGGGCGATGCTGTTCAGGCTCTCGGGGTCAGTCGGGATTCTTCAGAGAAACAGAAGCGATGGGATGGATACGTGTATATATAAAGACGTTTATTTTAAGGTGTTGGCTCACATGATTGTGGGGGCTGGCAAGTCCAGAATTTGTAGGGCAGGCCAGCAAGCTGGAGACTCAGACAGGATTTCTGTGCTGCAGGCTTGAGGCAGAATTGCTCCCGCAGGAAACCTCGGTTTTTACACTGGAGACCTCCAGCTGGCTGGGCGGGGCCCCTCGCTGGCCTTAAGGCCGGCTGGGTGTAGATGTCATTACATCACGGCAGCATCTAGAGCTGCGTCTGATCCACTGCAAAATTAACCATCGCAGGCTCTCAGGAGGCGGCCGTCAGGCTGCTGGGCAAGTTGCCCTTTCCCGAGGGTGGACTGGAGTTGGCGGTTCCACCCTTGAGATCCTTCCAGGGCTGTTGGCAGTGGGCTCCAGTTCCTCGTCACGTCTCTCCATTGGATGTTGGGGACACGGCTGTCCCGAGCAAGTGACCTGAAAGAGAGAGTGAGTGATCCAATGGACGCCTCCTTAAGACCCAATCTTGGTCCAGCCCAGGCTCAGGGGGAGGGGGGCTCAAGAGGATGTGGCCATCAGGAGGCGGGTATCCTTGGGGACCCCTTAGAAGGCACCTTTCCATCCCATCATGGGTCTTGGTGTTTTCATCCTTGCAGCTACTACCCCCACCCCCACCCCCCATGGTACCTAAATAGAAGTACTTTATGAACTTCATAAAGTCGCAATGAGACCCGTTTGGGGCGATTTATATCTTCGGTAGATAACAGAACAGCACTGAACTACTTAGCAAACCAGGAAGTGGAAAATGGTTATAAACGGATCCAATTACTTTCATTGCCAAGGCAGTGGAAAAACGCAACATGTAAGAATGGACTTAATTGTTGAAAAATTAATTAGACAATTAAACTTATTTCTGCTTAAATACATCTAGGTGTTAACTGGTAATCTGAGTGGCAGTTTATTTTAAGGTGGATTTGTTATCTCGCTTGTCCCTTAAAAAGTGATCTCGGTTTAATACGCCCTGAGCCCGCTGGGCTGGCCAAGCACCTACGTCTGCTTCGTTGTCCCGACTCATCTCCAGACAGGACGGTTCAGGGTGACACGGGCCCGGGGGGCGCAGCATTGGCTCTGGGAGCGCGGAGGGGCCCGGGCAAGGCCGATGGTGCTGGCCGAGATGCGGGTTTGCCCGGGCAGGACCTGGGGCTCCTCACGCCGCCACTCACTGCCCCGTGGCGTGGGCAGGTCGCTTCTGCCGCCCAGGCCGTTTCCACGCTGCGGAATGAGGTGGGGAGGGGCTGAAGCCTGACTCCACCTCCCCGAAAGTCCCCTGACCTTCAGGTCCAGGTCTTACCGCAGGGGAGGGACCCTGAAAGGGATATCCCCCCCCTTTTTAAATCGTGAGCCTGATCTGCTTCGTGCATTTGTTTTACAGAGTGCCTTAAGTTCTGGTTGAATGTGGTGGGTTAAATGCACGTTTGTCTGCGCGACTCGCAGCAGGTCCCGCTTAGGTGAGCACGGGGAAGGGAGCCTTAGCGGGCGCGAGGCGGGTGGAGGCCCCGAGAGGGAGAGCTGGCCAGTGTCCCTGCAGGGCCCAGGAAGGCCCAGGGGGTTCAGGGGACCCCGCGAGCAGAGTGAGGAGAATGAATGCAAGGCTGCTGGAAGCAACGGCGGCCCCCAGCGCGCCCCGGACTTGCCCTTTGCTCACCAGCTGCGGGGCCAGAAGGGCCTTCTCTTTCCCGAGGGAAGCGGCCCTCCGCGGAAGAGCCCGGTGCCCGCTGGCCACCCCGCCGCCACCGGCCGGCCCTCCTCATGCCGGGCGCCCCTCCGACGTTGGGTGCCCCTCCTTAGAGTCAGCGACCAGCCAGGGGTCACCAGATTCGGGGGAGAGGCACGTGGGGAGAGAGAGCAGGAAAAGGACGGACCAAAGGAACTGGAAAGAAAGAGAGACAACGCAGGGAGCAGAAGGATGCCATTTTCCTCACCGAGATGGGAAGCTCCTCATTCAGGTTTCTTCTCAAATGCCACTTCCTCAGAAGGACTTCTGACCACTCTCTCCAAAATACTGTCTCCCGTCACCCTCTGCTTTCTGACTCGGTCTTATCTCAGCAAAAGAGAACAGGAGAAATGGTTGGGAGAGAAAACGATCGAATCAATAATATGAAATATTTTCCCAGACCTGAGTTTCCAGTCTGAAAGAGCCCACTGAGTACCCGGCCCAGTGGAGGAAAAGACCCACTAAGGCATATCATTGTAAAATTTTAGAACCCCAGGTATATAGGGAAAAGATCTTAAAAGCTTCCTGAGAGACAGAAAGGGAGGTTTTTTAAAAAAATTTTTTATTAATTAAAAAAAATTATAAGAAACAAACATTCCCAACACATACACTCAGCAATTCACAATATCATCACATAGTTGCATATTCATCATCATGATCATTTCTCAGAACATTAGCATCAATTCAGAAAAAGAAATAAAAAGACAACAGAAAAATATAACAAACAGAAAAAAAAATTTTACAGGCTGTTCTAGTTTGCTAGCTGCCGGAATGCAACACACCAGAGATGGATTGGCTTTTAATAAAAAGGGATTTATTTTGTTGGTTCTTCAGAGGAAAGGCAGCTAACTTTCCACTGAGGTTCTTTCTTATGTGGAAGGCACAAGATGGTCTCTGCTGGTCTTCTCTCCAGGCCCCTGGGTTCCAACAACCTTCCCTGGGGTGACTTCTTTCTGCATCTCCCAAGGCCTGGGCTGAGCTGCTAGTGCTGAGATGAGGAATGCTGAGCTGCTTAGCAGTGCTACATTGCAATCTCTCATTTAAGCACCAGCCAATTAAGTCAAGCATCACTCATTGCAGCAGACACGCCTCCTAGCTGACTGCAGATGTAATTGGCAACATATGAGGTTCACGTACCATTGGCTTATGTCTGCAGCAACAAGACGAGGTATGCTCACCTGGCCAAGTTGACAACTGAATCTAACTAACACACAGGCCATACCCTTACTGATCCCTTTCATTGATCACTATCATTTCAAACTAAATCTATTTTAACATTTGTTCCCCCTGTTATTAATCTTTATTCCATATGTTCCTCTCATCTGTTGACAAGATAGATAAAAGGAGCATCAGACACAAGGTTTTCACAATCACACAGTCACATTGTGAAAGCTATATCATTATACAATCATATCAAGAAACATGGCTATGGAACACAGCTCTACATTTTCAGGCAGTTCCCTCCAGCCTCTCTACTACATCTTGAACAACAAGGTGATATCTACTTAATGTGTAAGAAAAACCTCCAGGATAACCTCTCAACTCTGTTTGGAATCTCTCAGCCATTGACACTTTGTCTCATTTCATTCTTCCCCCTTTTGGTCAGAAGGTTTTCTCAATCCCTTGATGCTGAATCTCAGCTCATTCTGGGATTTCTGTCCCACGCTGCCAGGAAGATCCACACCCCTGGTAGTCATGTCCCACATAGACAGGGGGAGGGTGGTGAGTCTGCTTGCTGTGTTGGCTGGAGAGAGAGGCCACATCTGAGCAACAAAAGAGGTTCTCTTGGGGGTGACTCTTAGGCTTAATTTTAAGTAGGCTTGACCTATCCGTTGTGGGGTTAAGTTTCATATGAACAAACCCCAAGACTGGGGGCTCAGCCTATAGCTTTGGTTGTCCACACTGCTTGTGAGAATATCAAGAATTCAACTTGGGGAAGTTGAGTTTTCCCCCATTCTTACCATTCCCCGAAGGGGACTTTGCAAATACTTTTCCACTCACTGATCAAATCACTCTGGGATTCATCAGGGCATCACCTGGACAAACCAATAAAATCTCGTGTCCTATACAAAGTTCCATGTACTTAAGGTGTTCAATCAACTATCTACATAAGTTATATTAGGAGATGCACTAGTCAAAGTATAGATTTGTACAAATAAACATTTTTTGCTTTAGTCTCACACATTAGTTGAAATTTTAAACTATTAAGTACCATCTATTTTCAGCACACTGCAGTAATGACATTCTTTTGTTCTTCCTCACGCAAAAACATTTTTTAAATTTGTACATTTAGTCACTATCATTATACACTCTAGGCATTCCTAGATTATACCATCTCAATCTTTATCGTCTATCTTTCTTTGTGATTTCATTTATGCCCCAGCCTCCTCCCTCTATCATTCTCATATGCAGCTTCATTCAGTGTTTTAAAATAATTGTATTACAGTTAGGTAATATTGTGCTGTCCATTTCTGAGTTTTTATATTCAGTCTTGTTGCACAATCTGTATCCCTTCAGCCCCAATTACACAATATCTTACCCTATTTCTATCTCCTGATGGTCTCTGTTACCAAGGAAATATTCCAAGTTTATTCACTAATGTCAGTTCATATCAGTGAGACCATATAGTATTTGTCCTTTTGGTTCTGGTTAATCACACTCAGCATAATGTCCTTAAGGTCCATTCATGTTGTTACATACTTCATAACTTTATTCTGTCTTACAGCTGCATAATATTCCATCTTATGTAAATGTCACAGTTTGTTTAGCCAACTGTCTGTTGATGGACATTTTGGCTGTTTCCATCTCTTGGTAATTGTTAATAATGCTGCTATAAACATTGGTGTGTAAATGTCCATTTGTCCTTGGCCTCATGTCCTTTGAGTAGAGACAGCATATAGATGAGTCCTGTTTTTTAATCCATTCTGCCAGACTATGTCTTTTGATTGGGGAGTTTAATCCATTAACATTCAGTGTTATTACTGCATGGGTAGTACTTTCTTCTACTATTTTGCCTTCTGGATTTTATATGTCATATCTAATTTTCCTTCTTTTTACCTTTACTCATAGTCTTCCTTTCTACACTCTTCTCTACACCTGTCTCTTCTGTCTTCATATCTGTCTCTAGTGTTCCCTTTAGTATTTCTTGCAGAGCTGGTCTCTTGGTCACAAATTCTCTCAGTGATTTTTTGTCTGAAAATGTTTTAATTTCTCCCTCATTTTTGAAGGACAATTTTGCTGGATATAGAATTCTTGGTTGGCAGTTTTTCTCTTTTAATAATTTAAATATATTATCCCACTGTCTTCTTGCCTCCATGGTTTCTGCTGAGAGGTCTGCGCATAGTCTTATTGGGCTTCCCTTGTATGTGATGGATTGCTTTTTTCTTGCTGCTTTCAAGATCCTCTCTTTCTCTTTGACTCCTGACATTCTGATTATCAAATGTCTTGGAATATGTCTATTTGATCTATTCTCTTTGGGGTATGCTGCACTTCTTGGATCTGTAATTTTAAGTCTTTCCTAAGAGTTGGGAAATTTTCAGTGATAATTTCCTCCATTAGTTTTTCTCCTCCTTTTCCCTTCTCTTCTCCTTCTGGGACACCCATAACACATATATTCATGCACTTCATATTGTCTTTCAATTCCCTTAGTCCCTGCTCATATTTTTCCATTTTTTTCCCTATAATTTCTGTTTCTTGTCGGATTTCAGATGTTCTGTCCTCCAGTTCAGAAATCCTATGTTCTGTCTCTCGAAATCTACCATTGTAGGTTTCCATTGTTTTTTCATCTCTTCTACTGTGTCTTTCATTCCCATAAGTTCTGTGATTTGTTTTTTCAGATTTCAGATTTGTTTCTTCTTTTTGTTTTTTCCTTGCCTTCTTTATATCCTCCCTCAATTCATTGATCTGATTTTTGATGAGGTTTTCCATGTCTGTTTGTACGTTCTGAATTAGTTGTTTCAGCTCCTGTATGTCATTTGAATTGTTGGTTTGTTCCTTTGACTGGGCTGTATCTTTAATTTTCCTAGGGTGATCTGTTATTTTTTGCTGGCGTCTAGGCATTTAATTACCTTAGTTAGTTTAGTCTGGAGATTGCTTCACTTCTTTTACCTAGGGTTTTCTTGCTGGATGAATTTGTTGTCTATCTGTTCTTTGACATTCCATTCAGCTTTATCTGGACCTTTAGCTTAAGTTTTGTTCAACAGAGGAGAATTTTTCAGTTCTTGTTTTCTTGTTTCTTGCCCTGCTTGTGTGGTGCCTTTCCCCCCCACACACTTAGGTAGGTCTACTTAGATATTATAGACCCCAGCCAGATTTTCCCAGACCAAACTGGCCTCCTATCAGGAGGAAAGAGTCACCTGCGTTGGTTTTCCCTGAGGGTGAGACCAGCAGGTTGAAAGACTTTCCTGTGAAGTCTCTGGACTCTGTTTTTCTTATCCTGCCCAGTATGTGGTGCTTGTCTGACTGCAGGTCCCACCAGCATAAGATGATGTGGTACCTTTAACTTTGGCAGACTCTCCCTGCTGGGGGTGTGGTGGAGACAGAGGAGAGGTTGTAGGCTGGTTTTAATGGCTTCAAATTACCAAGCCCTGGTGTCTGAATTCCTTGAGGGAGGGATTCCACCTGGGTGGGGCTTCACCCCTCCCCTGGGGAAGGCACAGGCTCCAGATAAGCCCCCCCAAAAGATCACTTCTGCCTATGCCTGGGGAAGTTGCAGCCTGAAAAGTCCTGCCACTGTATCCAGAGGCAGTCAAGCCTTTGTAGATACACAGCCACAAAAACCTCTGTTTCCTTTTTTTTTTTTTCCCCCTTTTTCTGTCAGTCCTGCCCCCTTGGCGCTGGGGCAAAAATGAGCAACCTCCGCTTTGATCACATTCACCTAAGCTGGGGGCCTATTTTTTTTTTTTTTTTTTTTTAAAGAGAGAGGGAGGAAAGGAAGGAAAGACAGAGAAGGAAGGAAGGATGGAAGAAAGGGAAACATTTTTTTAAACATTTTCTTGTTTTATTATATTTTGTTTGTTTGTTTGTTTTTTACATGGGCTGGGGCCGGGAATCGAACCGGGGTCCTCCGGCACGGCAGGCAAGCACTCTTGCCCGCTGAGCCACCGCGGCCCGCCCCAAAATATTTTTTTTTTTTTTTAAACATTTTTTCTTATTTATTATATTTTGTTTGTTTGTTTGTTTTTTACATGGGCTGGGGCCGGGAATCGAACCGGGGTCCTCCGGCATGGCAGGCAAGCACTCTTGCCCGCTGAGCCACCGCGGCCCGCCCTGGGGGCCTATTTTTAGTAGTCAGAATTTGTTAATTAGTTCCACAATTGGCGTTTGATTGTGCCCAGTCCCTGCTGCTAGTAAAGTCCTTTCCTTTCCCCTCTGGGAAGCGGCCTGTGGGGGAGGGGTGCTGGCCACCACAGCTTTGGGAACTCACGGTTCTGGGGGGTGCTTGCAGCCGGTCCAGCTGGTCCAGACTGGGGTACGCTGTGTGACCAGTCACTATCGTGGCTCCGGGAGCTGTTCTGTACTGTTTCTGGTTATTTAGTAGTTGTTCTAGGGAGGTTTTTTTTTTTGACAAATGAACAGCAGGGTTACCCCAGAGCACTCAAAAAAAAAAACATCAGAAGCTGGAAGAAAATAGAGCAAGTTATGAAGGAAAATGATTCCAGCTCAGTTCAGCTATCAATTAAGTGAGGGTGGGAAGTAAAGACATTTCTAGACATGCAGATTCCCAAAAAATGTGCTTCCCACTTTTTGGAGTAAACTGAGAAAGGGGATGACATGGGAGGCAGGATACAGGAAACCCGAATCAGGTTTTCCTGAAAAGGAAAGTTTCCTGACAAAGGAAGTTCCCGGGATGAGGGAAAACAGAAGCAGCAGGTCCAGATGGAAGGAGAAGGGCAGGAGAGACCGAGGACCGTGGGAAGGGATGGCTGATCCGAATCACTCTATGAATGGAGATGCAGAAGGCTGTTAGGAGGGCTAAGCAAAGTTATTACCAGGACTCCAGCACACTAAGAAAATGGGAAAAAGAGCTAATTATTAACTTCAGAGAAAAGAAAAAGTTGTAGAACAAGAGAAGCATAGCTTCATACCCTTGACGGAGTGGACGGAAGTCCCAAACATAATCATGTTAATGTGGACAAGACTATAACTGCATTGAGCAGAAGATGGGAACAGGCTGTTCTTTAGAAATAAGAAGTTGGAGACCAGGAGAAATGTACAAAGAGTGATAGTGGTTGCTTCTGGCGGGAAGATGCGGCTGGTGGAGAGGTGGGAGAACGTATTGCTATTTTAAGTTAAAGGTGCCTTAGGACTAGAATTTGACTTCTAGAACTAACTGCAAGTATTAGGTAGAGACAATAAGGATTAAGTAAAAAACAAACAAACAAACAAAAAACCAACTCTGCATCCCAGGTACGGGCAGCTCACGTTATCTCTCCATCAACAACCAGCGTGAGCCGAATAAAACAGCCACGAGAAGTAAGCGCTGTCTCAGGCTTACGTGCCCCTTGATTTGGAGGGGCCCCTGGGCAGGCTGTTTGATCCTAAATCTCACCGATGATGGAAGGTCCACCATCATGTGGCGATGTGGAAAGAGAGCAATGGCCTTGCAGTTAAAGGACTTGGCTCAATTCCGTTTCTGCCGGGTATTGGCTGAGCGACATTAGAAAATAATGCATCTTAGACATTCCTCAAGCACCCACTAGGACAGCGTTAGACATGGGCCATGCTCGTCCCTGCCCTGGAAGAGTTTAAGGAGCAGGAGCTGGGGGGCGGGACAGGGGAATTAGTTTTCTCATCAATAAAATAGGAGTCCGTTTATTCACATATTCAGCAAACACGTCTATGGAAATGAAAACCTGTATCCTGTGACTGCCCTCCTTTGCATATTGGCACCAGATAACTTGTTTTGAGATTCATAGGTCCACAGCTAGAAGAGAATCTTTTGCACCTAATGTTGTTTAAGGTGATGCGTGTAGTTGCCAAGTTGACAAGAAGTGGACATGCGGTAGTTAGATTCAGTTGTGAACTTGGCCAGGTGAAGGCACCTAGCTCTGTTGCTGTGGACATGAGCCGATGGCATGTGAACCTCATCTGTTGCTGATTACATCTGCAGTCAGCTAGGAGGCATGCCTGCTGCAATGAATGATGTTTGACTTAATTGGCTGGTGCTTAAATGAGAGACTCAACGTAGCACAGCCAAGCAGCTCGGCATACCTCATCTCAGCACTCCCAGCTCAGCCCAGGCCTTTGGAGAGGCAGAAAGAAATCACCTGGGGGAAAGTTGTTGGAACCCAGAGACCTGGAGAAAAGGCCAGCAGAGATCACCCTGTGCCTTCCCACGTAAGAAAGACCTTCAGATGAAAGTTAGCTGTCTTTCCTCTGAAGAACTGACGAAATAAATCCCCTTTTATTAAAAGCCAATCTGTCTCTGGTGTGTTGCATTCTGGCAGCTGGCAAACTAGAACAAGCCCCTACTGTATGCAGGAGCCTGGAGAAGAGCTATTGGGATAAAAATGCTGAGGCAGCCTGGCTGCAGGACAGGGGCCTGGGTTCTGGGTCTCCAGACCCACACAGGAGAGGCTGGGGACTCATCAGCCTGCGACAGTGGCCTAGGCTCAACCCCCCTGGGCCGTGTGCTGGCTTCACCCTACGTGGGTCAAGCTGCTTCCTTCCCTTCTGAGGACTCTCCAGAAGGCTGGGATTTGGGATTTAGAGGTGAGTGCTCGAGAGAAATACCTAGGAGTTCATTCCCACACGTTTGAATTCATAAACCAGTAACATCTCCAAGGTGATTGGGGGACCAGCAGAGGGTCCCCAACTTCTTATTTGATAACGATATGAACAGGAAATATCAATACAGGGGAGGAAGAAAACCTCCAGCTCCCGTCTGCCATCCTTTTACAAAAGGCCGGTCCCCCACCACGGAGTCGGAAAGAAGTCTACCTCCGAATAGAGGGCGGGCTTTTAAATAGCATACAGTCGTTCATGAAGAAATGTCTTTACTTTCTCATTTCACCGCGGTCACCTGAAATCTTGGGTGAGGACTAGCACGGGACCGTGGCCAGCTCCCTCCACTACTGACCGTCAGGCCTGCACAGCATGAGCCGCCCAGCCTCAGCCCCGCTTCAGCCCCGCCCCAGCCCCGCCCATGCCCCGCCCCGCCCCGCCTCAGTCTGGCCTCGGCCACGCCCCAGCCCCGCCCAGGCCCCGCCCGGCCCCGCCTCAGTCTGGCCTCGGCCACGCCCCATCCCCGCCCAGGCCCCGCCCAGCCCCGCCTCCGTCCCTTGGGCCGCAGCACAGGAGCGGACAGCGCCGAGGGCCACCGGGCATCCCTGCCCGGGTGAAGGGAGGACAGACCGTCGGGAGAGCCGTTTCCGCGGAGGCTGGTGCGTCCCCATCACCCTGGCCTTCCTGGCAGCTCTCCCTTCGCCCTCCGACCAGCTTCCGTCTCCTTCCCTTCCCGGGGCGCCGGCCTCTCTCTGCCCCGGCGCTTGGCACCAGCGTCTCGGTTCCCTTCCGCTCCCCACAGCCCTCTGGCCTTGGCGCTTCCCCTTTTCGCCCTGGAGATGCAGGCCCCGCGGCCCGACTCCTGGCCACGGCGCCCTGGGAACCGCTGTCCCGGTGCCCCTCGGCCCCAGGCCTCCGCGTCGTGTGGCCCCCGGAGGTCCGGCCCTTCCACCGGGGCGCGCTGAGCAGGCCACGCCATCAGGGCCTGTTTCCTCCCCGAGCCCCGGCGCTCCCCTGCCCTTCCGTCCCGGGCACCCGGCCGCTCTGAGCCCCCGCGCCGGCCCGCCTCGCCCCCAGGCCCACCCGTCCCCCCGCGGGGTGTCTCCCTGACCGCCCCGCTGTCGCTGCGGGGGGTGTGGCCCCGCGGACCGCGGCCTCCCGACCCGCCTCCACGTCCGCCCGCGGCCAGCCCCCCGCACCCAGGAGGTGAGCCCTAGGGACTCCTGGCTCACGAGACCTGTCGGGGGAAAGTGAAAGCAATGGGGAGTGTTTAAAAGTGCGAGCCTCAGTTCTGGAGAGCACGCTGCCAAACAGGCGACCTCACGTGTTGCTAATAGAAATGCAATTTGTGAGCCCTTTTAGCCTGCATTCTAATGACACACGGCAAGAGCTTAAATATATCCAGTCTTTGACCCAGTATTTCCATTTCTGAATAGCTAAGGAAATAACCCTGTTTATGAAGAAGTTATGTATAGATTTATTTATTGCATCATTATATAGAGAAAACCCGGAAATAATCTAACTATGTTACAGTAGAAGTAATGTATGATACTGATGGCGATACACAGTCATTACAAATGAGTCTTGCTATAGAAAAAAGACAAAATAAAATACACCAAAATGCCAGTTGTGATTACTTGTACTTGTTGGGATTATGGATGCTTTTAATTTTATTCTTTGTAATTTTCTGTATTTTCCAAATTTTCTGTCATAAATTGCTATTGTAATTAGATAAGAAAGCTTTTTTAAATGATGCTTAGAATAAGTTTATAGTAACAGTGGGGGGAAAAGCAGGATACCAAATTGTATATAAAACATAATCACAACATAAACAAAAACAAGAGTGTAAGGAAATACAATAAACTACTCATAGTAGATGCCTTTAGTTACTGGCGCTGTGGGTGATTTCCTGGTTGATTCTATCTTTCTGATATTCTAACTGTGGTGCAAGAGGAGCACACACACACACACGCACGCATTTATTACTAAGAAGCTCTCTGCTACCTGCAGGATTTAATTGACATACTTTAGTACAGCTTACATGTCACAGTGACCCTCTATGGCATTTCCAAAAATTGAGATATAATCCACATACCATAAAATTCACCCTTTTAAAGTCTACAATTCAGTTTTTTTTTTTTTTTAACATACTCACAGAGTTATAATATACTGTCTAATTCTGGAACATTTTTATTTCCCTGAAATCAAGCCTCATGTCCCATCCACCCTCTCCAGCCCTGGGAATCCACTACGGTGTTTTCTGTCTCAATGGTTTTGCCTCTCCTGGACATTTCCTAAGAATGGAGTCATGTGGCATGTGGCCTTCTGTGTCTGGCTTCTTTCACTTGACGTAAGGTTTTCAAGGTTCATCCATGCTGTAGCATGTCTCCCTACTTTATTCCTTTTCATGGCTGAGTAATAGTCCATTGCATGGATATTCCACGATTTATTTATCCATTCATCCCTTGATGGGCACTTGTGTTGTTTCCACTTTTTGGCTATTATAATGTTGCTATGAATATTATTTACAAGTTTTTGTGTGGATGTATGTTTTCATTTCTTTTAGGTATATACCTAGGCGTGGAATTGTTGGGTCATGTAGTAATTCTATATTTAACTTTTTGAAGGACTGCCGAACTGTTTTCCAAAGCATCTTGACCATTTACAGCCCACTAGCAATATCTGTGGCTTCCTGTTTCTCTGTACCCTCACCAACCTTGCTGTTTTCTGTCTTTCTGGTGTTTTTTTTTGCATAGGCAGGCACCGGGAATTGAACCCGGGTCTCCAGCATGGCAGGTGAGAACTCTGCCTGCTGAGCCACCATGGCCCACCCTGTCTGTCTTTTTTATTATCATCATCCTTGAGGGTGTGAGGTGGTGTCCTGTGGTGGTTTGGTTTGCCTGAGGAGCTAACGGCATTGGACATCTTCACATGTGCTTATTGACAACTTGCCTGTCTTCTCTGGAGAAATGTCTATTCGGATTCTTTGCCCGTCTTTAAATTGGGTTATTTGTATTTTTATTGTTTAACTGTAAGAGTTATTTAAATAATCTCTGACATTTAGGTCTTTGATGTATCTTTGAGTTAATTTTTGTATATGGTGTGAGGGTAGGGGTCCGATATTATTCTTTTGCACGTGGCTCTCCCTTGTCTGAGCACCATTTTTTGAAAAGACTGTCCTTTCCCCATTGAATGGTCTTGGCACCCTTATCTCAAATCTACTGGCCATAAGTAGAAGGGCCACGATGGTGTTTTCTTCTTGTCCTCTTCTCCCCAGCGCAGTTCCCTCCTCCTGCCGGGCTATGGGCTGATGACCACACTTTCTTACTCACTGAGCAGAGAGGCCACCAGGACGCTCGTCTCCCCCACTAGACTTGCCGACGTCCTGGACCCCACCTGGGTGCTCTGACCTCCTCCCTGTTGCAGATCACACACCATCCTTTGCTTGGGCCTTGCCAGCTCGCCCTCCCCCGCCCACGCCGTGGCTGTCGACCTCCCTCACCTGCTGAAGGACGACTTCGACTGTAGTCAGCTCCTTTTTCATGGATTGCCATGTCTCCATCTCTCCTGGGGCACTCAGTGTACAACACCCTGTAAGGCCCCCCATCTTGAGACAGAACTGCCCCGTGGCGCTCACGGGCTCCCCTACCTCCTGTCCCACTTCTCTGCTCCTCTTAATAGCAAAATTCCTCAAACGAATTGTCCATGGTCCCCATTTAGTATTTCCCCAATTTGCTCGGTCAGTTCTCTCTACACTGGACTTCTGCTGTGGTCTGGACTTTCCAATTCATTCCTGCCCCAGTGCCTTTGTCCCTGCTGTCCCTTCTGTTTGGAAGACTCTTTCCGAAGGCCTTTGCATGGCCTGCCCATCACTTCTCTGTTTCAGTGTCATCTACCAAGAAGGGTTTTCTCTCCTACCTGTATCTGAAACAGTCACCAGCCCCGAGTACTGTGACCACACACTGGAGCCTGCCCAGCTTTGTTTTTCTCCACAGCACTCTCACGGCCTGACATTCTATATGTACTCATGCATCTGTCTGTGTCTCTTCCCTTGCTAGAATGGATGCCCCCTGGGGGCAGGGCTTTCTGTTGCTTACCATTGTATTCCCAGCCCCCAGAATATTGTCTGGCACATAGTAGTTGGTCAATAAATATGAATTAATGAGTGGGTAGATGGCTATCCAGGAGTCTAAGAGAGCAGCTAAGGGAAGATTCCTTCAATCAGGAAAAGCGGAGTATGGTCTGTGAGGAAGTGTGCTGCACGGAGTTCTGAATAAAAGGGGGCACCAGCTGGGGGAAGCAGGGAGGGACAGAGCTCTGGACAGAGAGCATGCAAAGGTCCTGAGGCAGGAGTGAGGGTGACAGGCCGGCCCGGGGGGAAAGGGAGGGAGGCAGCAGGCTGCGTGGCTGGAGGACCGTAGGCAGCTTGAGCTCTGTCCTGGGTGCTGAGGGAGGCCTCGGACACGAGTCAGGACAAGCTTCGAGCCGCAGTTCGGGGTATCCCGATCCGCTTATGATTGCTAGAGGTGACGACGCGGCGATCTGCTGCGCAACACTTCTTCTGTGCAGGAAAGGTCTTCTCAAAGCATTTCCACATTCTCTGTCCCTGCCTTGGCTTCTCCAACCCATCCATATAAGGATGGTGAAGTAAGGACATGGTGTTCCCTTGTGACAGGGATCATGCTTTCTGAATCCTAAATCAGGGCATGTTGTCTGACAAAGTATTATATATGTGTGTGTGTGCACACATGCACGCAAAGTTGTATGTTCCAATTGCATTTAATTACAAGTTTAACAAACCACCTCATTTTAAAAGAACAACATGCCCAGCCTTTGAGAATGTTCTAGAAAATTCCGGAAAACTTTTGCTGTTTGATAGCCACTCACCAAGGCACAACCACAACCCCAGTTTCAGATGAATCTGTGACCTGACTGTTGGGCCGAAGTTCAATGTGCTGTGAAGAGGATTGGAAAGTTAAGTAGGTAAGTCCCCCGCCCCTCCAAAGGCAGGTGCCCCTGTGAGTCCAGGAGTCTCCTCCCACCTCGGGGAGTGGCCGGCAAGGCTGGTGAGGCCTGAGCCGTGACCCTGTCGGCCCCTTCTCAGCCGAAAGTGCCTTCGGTGAGTCATCCTGGTGCCATCTCTGCTGGTGAAGGAGCCGAGCCCCCCGGGGTGTGTAAGTGGGAAACACAACCTCGGAGAAGGCAGAGAGGATGGGGGTGGGACCGGGGGCAGGCGGGACGGACAGACGCTCTCTGCTTAATGAGGAATAGAAATAAGCATGTCTAGACACGCGCAAGCACACGCACGTACAAACTCACGGGCACAAAACTCAAGGCCTCCCAGGAGGTGAGTAAAGGGACGTGGCTGACCTTGCACCGGGCCAGCAGCCCTCGAGGAGCCGCTGTGGAACTCTCCGGAGAGGAGCCCGGGAACAGACGGTGACTTTCCGCGATGTCTCTCGGGACCAGAGGATTTGTGGCAATCAGCCGACATCAATGAGTCACGTTCTTCCCCTTTGGTATTAGTAATTGGCATCACTTGGCTGGGAATAAGAGGCTGAGATGTGATTCTGTAACTTCCTTCCAGTAGGAAGATTCTCCTTTGGAAGATGGGCAGGAGCTGTTTTCAGCCTCCGGAGGGAAGCACGTCATTCCCTTGCTGGGTATAGATTTCAAGAGCTCTTCAGCTTCAACCTAAGAAGGGCCTGACCCCCGAGTTGGCTCTCTGTTGTGGTCCCGGAAGGTCCCAGAGGGTCCTGAGGGCAGAGGGGGAGGCTCTGGATGTGGAGGATTGTGCTGTCCCCTGCAGCCCCCGCCTCCAGGCCTTGGGGCAGCGGTGAGGCTAGCCCAGCACCTGCCTCCAGTCCTCCACTCTCTGGGGAGTCCCTGGGACCCCCCACCCCATGAAGACAGGACACTGGTTTTCCCAGCAACAGTTCACCCTCCTCCCTTTCTCCCGACAAGGGCACGTTTCTAGAAACCTCTCTGTGGTCACTTAACTGTCTTCCTACAGTTTTTCATTTTGGGGGTAGGTAGACGGAAAGGTGCTGTGGGCAGCAGTTTGATACCCCTTGCTCTCTGAGGGTGGGCCCCATCATTCCTTTATTCATGTCATAATTTCTGAGCACCTGCTCTGTGCAGGTCCCTCGGCTGGGTACCGTGAGCGAGGCGGAGATGTCTGTCGCTGCCACCATATGATTTGGGGGTTCCTCTTTCAGAAGATTACAGAATTATGACCTCAGAAGGCCCATGCCCTCCCTGGTGCCATGTGACAGGAGCGTAGGGGAGGGAAGCCACAGGGGCACGAGGCAGTAGTCTTGATTGTTTGTTCTGAACATTCGTACAAATGCATGTGGCCATGTGACCCCCTCCCCGCCAGGACACCCACCCCCCACCCCCCGACCTCGGAAGGGGTTCATGCAGGCGCGGGGATGGGGCATGGACACTATACACTCACGCTTTTATTGAATCATCATGAAATTCCTACGAGATGCAGTTCCCTCCCCGTTGTCCAGAAGAGAAAACCGAAACCCGGGTGGTGAGGAACTTGTCACACAGGCAGGGTCTGGGTGGAGCAGAGATTCGAACCCAGCGCCCGACCCCAACCTCAGCCTCCTCTTCCTCTCCAGGAGCTTCTCATTTTGCAAGCGAGCCGAGCACCTGCAAGTCTGGGGCCCCTTCCACCCTGTCTCTGCTCACATGTCGCCTCATCGGGAGGTCATCTCTCCCTTCCCTTAAGAATCGCCACCGCCCCTCCCTCTAACCCTGCTCTCCTTTTCTCCGCCGCACTTTAGACCAATGACATACTGTGTATTTGTGAGTTTTCTGCTCCCTGCCCTCAGGCTAGAATGTGGGCTTCCTGAGGACAGGGGACCTTAGCTGTTTTGTTCCTTGCTACGAGCTCGGTGCCTAGGACAGGGTCTGCCATGACGACGGTACCCAGCACCTATTACATCAACTGGCACCAGCCTGCATTTGATAAAACAGCCCACAGGTGTCACAGCAGTTAGAAGACTGACAGCGGGTCCGAGCAGGGGATTCTCAGAGCGGGTTTCCAGGAGGAGGCTGGCCCGTGCAGGAGGCAACGGAGGGGGAAGGTACGGGCGGGTGGCAGCCCAGCACGCTGCTTGGCATGCCTCCCTGCCTTCCAGCCGCCCTGGATGTGGGCTCCGCGCTATATTCACACATCATCTAAGTGGGTTGTTAAACACAGGCACCAGCTTCTGAGGGATGCTATGGTTTCTCCTTCCTTGGAGATCTTTAAAAATAGGCATATGTGATCAACTGTCCTAAATTATTTGTGAAGGGAAGCGCGAGCATTGTTGGCTCCTGCAGTGTACCAGGCAGATTGTCATCTGATACCATCGTCTCAGGAATAACAGCGGGCACTTATTATCCCCATTTTGCAGATGAGGAGACTGAGGCTCAGAGAAGTCGGTGCCCAAGTCCCAAGCCTGGGCCGAGACTCAGCTCTTTGCCCGCAGAGCTGTGCTTTTCCCACCGCACCCAGAGGCTCTCGAGGCTCTCTTTTGCAGTCTGGCTTTTTAGGATTTCATGTGTTCTGTATTAGAATAGCTTGTGGAGCTCAGTAAGGCCGGAAGTGGTCAGTGGACTTGTAATAACAGTGATGGAAAAAGCAGCTCCAGTCAAATCATGGAATTCTATTGATTTCAGGGCGTTTGCTGTTTGGAGGCTGGAGGTTGGACTGGACGGCCTGCTCATGCCTCGCTGTCACTGTGGTTCTATTCATGATGATGTGAGTGGCTGTGAACTGCACCCTCCGTAGTGGGCTAGTTGGGGAAATATGCATTAGAGCAATCACTGAATTAAACCCTGTTCCCAAAGTGAAGATGGAACTACATCAGTGCAGTGATGTGCAGTTCTACCCCTGCAGGAAGAGACGGTGAAGTAAGCCTATAAGAATTTTATAGGGAAGACTGGAAAGCAGGGGAAGTGAAGTCTCACGAGCTCCATCCCTCATGCATGGTCTGTGAGAGGCAGCAGGGGGCTTGGACATCAGTCCGAGGTTCAAATCTTCACGCTACCGCTTCTTAGTGGGCAGTCTGGAGTGCAGATACCATTTCTGCATTACGCAGCATTCTCTGGTTGCAGGCCACAGAAGCCAACCAGGGTGCCTTGCTCAGGAGCAGCTCACAGAAAGCACAGAAAAGTCCCAACAAAGGGCTGACCCATGAGCTCTTCAGATCTTCCACCATTGAGTGTCGCCCTGAGCTGAAGATGTCAGGGGGAGGGAACTGCGCCCTAGACCACCTGCTGGCCAGAGAGTGGATGCTTCCACCATCGGTTCCACCATTACCAATGAGGGAGAAGTTTCCCTGCTGGAAACACTGGACAGTCGCCACAACCTCTGAGCCTCAGTCTATCCATCTGTTAAATGGGGATGATGATACTTGCCTCACAGGGGCTGTTGTAAAGTTGAGAGTTAATATAAACTGGTTTGCGTAAAAACCACTTTCAATAAATGATTATTTCTATAATAAAGGCAAATCTCTATTACCCCCCCTTTTTCCAGATAGTGCATGGTAACTTTTATTTGCTTGTTAATTCCAGTTTGTACCTCTAAAAAAAGAGGTAGCTATCCCTCTCTAGCTAAAATAATATCGATATCACACTAAACACAATTAATAATAATTCCATAATGACATGTAATATATGCATATTCAAATTTCCTTGGTGACTTTTAAATCTGTGCCTTGCACAGCAGGCTCTCTCTTGGGCTCATGGAAGAGAAGCTCATTGTAATATTCATCTAAGCCAAACAGAACTGAGAAGTTAAATCTGTTACAGAGAAAAAAATTTTAAAAATCATGGGCTGTATTTTAAGACTGAGCAGAGGTGATCTGGGATTTCCCTCTGTTCTGGTGTATCCAGGTCGCCCCCTCGTTGGGGCTGGCTGTATTTAACACTACTGCAGTTAATGAAAACTTTCGTGATGAGACGCATGCGTGCACATGAAATCCCCGAGTTCTCCAGGGTCACGTCCAAGTCTTCCAGCGCCGTTTGACAAACATTTATTGAGTGCCTACTGGATGCACGATGTCTCTCCTGACAGTCATTCCTGTGGAGCTCTCCAGTCAAGCTTGATTTTTTTCCAGTAAGTTGTGTCCACCCAGAACCAGACTCAGTGTAAAGTGGGGTAGGATTAGTCACGGTAAAGAGCGACTTCCCAGTGAGTTGTCAGAATATAAAGGGACTCTTCCCGTTCCTGGGGGGACAGACATTTCATGGAATAAATGTTTAAAATCCGGCAAGGATTTTTTTTTAAAGAGGAAGGTCAGACTGTTTTCTTCTTCTCACCCAGTGATGCTTTTCCACTGAAGCTGAGGGCAGAGCCCTGCAGAGGTGGTCTCATACGGAGACCAGGAAAAAGCGGCCTTTTTGGCTTTGCTGAGTGAGGGACAGACAGCAGCTCCCAGCCTGGGGACGCCTTTCCAGTCCCTTGAGCCTGAAATCACTGCCATCAAGGCAGCAGAAGGAAAAAGGAAAGTTCTGGGCCAGGGTTAAACAGGTGCAAAAATGTTTTAGAAGACCAAACATGAGCAAGCAAGCAGGGAAATGGGCTCTCTTTGACACGGCTGGTGGGGGTGTAAATTGATACAACCTTTCCAAGGCCACTGTGGAAATACCATCAAAAGCCTTACAAGGCATGGTACCCTTGGAGTTGATCCCAAGGAAATTAATAGGGCTATCTTGGCAGATTTATCCATAGAGAGAATCATCGCAACATTGTTTAAAGTAGTGGGACATTGGAGAGAATGGAAATGTCCATCCATGGGGGACGGATTTAGGCTGGCCCAGTCCCTTTTGGGGATCCTCCCGTGAGGGACTATGACTCAGGCCTTAGAAATGAGGTGGCAGCCCGGAGCTCTCAGCTGTGGTCCACGGACACCCGAAGTGCGGGTGGGACACGCGCATGGGTGCATTTCGGGGCGAGGAGGGAGGAAAGGTTTTTATGGACTCTCAGGTAGATCAAGAGAGTGAAAAATGACCAAGGCAGTGAAAATCACCATTGTAGAAAATATTTCAAGCAGAAAGATGTTGACAATCTATTAAGTGAAAGAGTGAGAAGGATTGGTTAAAAGGAAATATAATATGATCCCACTTAAAACCACGTGTGTGTGTTTGTGTGCACGTGCGTGTGTGTAGGAGAAAGGTGAAAGCTACTCACTGGTTATCTTTGAATGATAGGATCATAAGCTCCCCCCCCCGCCTTTTTATTATTTTATGTCCTCTAAAACTGTTACCCAGAACATATTTTGCTGTCATGTAATTAAAAAGAAATACTGAAAAAAAAAAAAAAATCACAAGAGCATGGGTCCCGGGACTGGAATCACATTGCCTCGGCCCGATGTACCAGCTGAGGGATGTCCGGTGGGTTTCTGGACCTCTCTGGCTTCACTCTCTGAATCTGTCAGGTGGGGGTGTAAGAGCCCCGCTCTCAGGTTGTGAGCCCCAGGGCTGGCGCGCGCGGCGGGGGCCTGCTGGGGGCTTCGGGAAGCTCGGGCCCCGCTCGGCCCCACGCACGTGACCGCGCAGCTGGTGACCTCCTTGTAGAAGATTCACTTTTCCACTTTCACAGGTGGACGCAGCAACGGCTCCTTCATGGGTGGATCTTCAGAGGAAATATACGTGCCTGGCGCATAGCAGGGGCTCGGAAAATGACTGAAATGTTCCAACTAAAAACCATGCGCCGTGGCCATCGATAATAAATACTTGGAGAACCAATCCCCTCACTTTTTGCCCCACCTTAATACGAATCTCCTCCTGGGCTTCACGCTAAGAGCGCAGCCACGGCCCCAGCGGGCAATGCCCCGTGAGTGCCGCCTCTTGTTAGCGTTGCGCCGGCCCCGGGATGAGTGGTCTGCTCTTTCTCTGCGCTCACCCCAATCTCACTTTTTCCAGAACCTAGCTGCCGACCACAGGAAAAATAGAGCTCAGAAAAGAGGATTCCCCGGGGGCCGGGGTGTGGCCGCTCGCCCCTGCCGGGCCCCACGCGCCACCTGCTCCGGGCACCGGCCGCGCGAGCCAGCCACCGGGCACGTCGCCTCCCTGAGAACCGTGGTCTCTCCTGAAGTCGCGTGAGGTTGCGCAGTGCGCGCGCGCTCTGTTCCCTGCTTGGCCCTGTGCCACGTCTGTTCCAGGCGTCTCCCGCCGGGCCGTGGGCTGGCTGCTCTCTGGCCCTCGCGCTCCCCACTGCGCCACCAGGTTCCTGCCAGCCCTTCCTTCAGTTTATCCCCAATCCAGCCTCTTCTCAGCTCCCGCCCAAACCTCCACCTTCCTCCTCCTGCTCGTCCTCTGTCGCCGGGCCCTTGACTCAGTGAGCCTTTAAATGCCATTACATGGTTCTGTCCCAGTTCAAAGCCCCCCAGTGCTCTCCACCTCCCGCGGGGTAAAAGACAAAGAGCCGGTCCCCCTGGCCTCCTCGCACCGTGTCCACCGGTCTGCCGTGGGTCCCCTCTTCTCCCCCAGACTTAGGGCTGCCTCGGGGTCCTGGGCTCCCCAGGGCCCCCTCCCTGGCAGGTGTGTGCACCGCCCGCCCCGCTGGGCCACTTCCCGTGGCCATCTCGCCGCTCAGGGCTCCCCCTTCCTGGCTTTGCTCGAGGCCCCCCACGCACAGCCGCGCTGTCCCGTCACCCTCTGTGTCCCCATGTCACAGCCCCGGCGGCCCTCCCTGCTGCCTTCTCCATGGCACTCGCCACTGACAGCCTCTGGGGTCACGGATGGGTGGCGGTGGCTCCTGCACTTCCTCTCCCTCGCACGGCGAGTGTCCCTGAGGACAGAGGCCTCACCTGCTTGCCCACTTCTGCGTCACCAGTGCCTAAAGCCACACGGGCATTCGGCAAATTCTCGGTGAGCATTGTCCAGTGGGTTATCTTACTTAGATCCACATAAGGGGCTGGGGTGTTCACATTGAACCCCAGTATTTCCTCAAGATCATTGCGTTGCACAGGAGGCCTGAACTAAGACCGCTCAGCACTTACTGTGGCACCTCACTGTGGCCCCTCGCCCTGCCGCAGCCCCCTGGCCAGGAGGGCCGCCCCAGGCAGCTGAGAGGACCTCGCATCTCTAAAGTAAATGATAAAAACCTAAAGAGCTTACATTTTACAGCCTACATTCTACAGCCTTTGAAGTACCTTCAAGTACTTACCTAATGCGCATCTAAGGGCCTGCGCTGGGCGGTCATTACTGACCCCGCTGTTTGATAAGGAAACCGGGGTCACACACGTCCTGGACTGGGACTCAATTCTCCTGACCCAAGGAGCCCAAGTTCTCCACCATCTGAGCTTCCTCCAGCTATTCTCATTTAGGTTGACCACCAGTTTTAATTTACCATTTGCTGACTTCTACTCAGGGGCAGCACCCGGGTTTCTGATGGTTCAGATGGGTAGGGTGGGTGGGAGAACGAGTAGGTGCGGGACGCCATTGTTTGTGGCTTCCCAACATCGGTGCTTTCCTCTCTTGGTAACGGCCCCAATTTCCTCTTTGGACAATGACTTCTACTTCACTGGGGTGTCTTGGTTAGGCTGTCAATCAAGGTGGCAAAGGAGAGAGCCTTTTACCTAAGCCAAGCCAAGGTAAATTCAGGTCAAGGTCTTAGATCTTAACTGGAAAGGCAGAAGAATAAAAAAAAAGATTGCAGGCAGCAGTCTCCTAACGAGATGGTAACTGACTCCTGTTTCAGAACATCCTGCTGCCACAGCCGCAACCGTTCCAGCTTGGTCCTGAGCTGTCACTGACCCCGTGGGCAATCCCCATCCTCCCCAAAGATCCTCTTGGTTAGGTTTCTGTCACTCAGAGAATCCCGCTTAGAGGGACCATGGGAGGCTGGTCTCTGTCCACAGAGAGGCCCCTTCTGCCCCGGCAAGCTGGAGTGACAGCCCTGCGGTCCCCTCCCAGGGGAGTGGGTTGGGTGTGCCAACTTGTTGGCTTCTCACCTGAGACCTCACCACCTGGCACAGATGTAGGTCCTGGTAAGGGCTTGAAGCAACCCGGGGAAGGTTCAGGTTGATGAGAATGTGGGTGAGATGAAGGTTTGGGGTGCTCCCCAAGGGCCCAAGGAAGAAGAGAGAATAAGGAGGCTTTTGGATGTCTTAACTGAAGTTTCAGGAGTTCTCCAGGCAGGAAGAATGAGATCAAAACTTGGAAAACAATGTTCAGCTGTCCTAAAAAGTTCTGTGGAAGCCAGGATTTCAATGTCACATCCTCAGACCCCAATTCTCACATTGAACGTAAATGGCAAAATTATGAGACAATCAGCATGGAATGGGAGCAGTGCTGGTAGATTAAAGGGTGGTTTACTGCTGCCAACCCAAAAAACAGGGAACAGGGGCTTTTCTCTCAGCCTGCCCTTCCCCTGGCAGCTTCTGCATTGGCAGGCCCTCCCCTCTCGCCCCGATGTCACCGCTGTGGACAAAGCGTGCCGAGGTTTCTCCGATCGCTCTGGTGGGTCAGATTTGAAGAGCTGAGCCCTCCCCCACCCCCGTGCCCTGGTTGCTGTTTGCCGGGAAATCCGTGTCTGTGAAAGCACAGTGTGGACCAGGCCTGGGTGAGCGTGTCAGCCCTTTAATCCTCACGGCAACTTGGAGGGGAAAGTGTTATCCTTGTTGATAGATGAGGAAATCGAGCTGCCGAGAGGGTAAATAACTTGTGTAAGCTAGGCCAGAGAGCTGACGAGTGCCAACGGCAGGCTCTGAACCCACATTTATTGACTCCTAAAGCTCTTCAGGAGTCCCGGGGTTTAGTCCTAAGCCTGCACCTGCTGCTCCGTGGCTGGGTCTGTGAAGTGCCTCTTGGGTGCTGGGCTCTTTTATTAGTAAAATAAAGGCAGATGCCTCTGATTAATTGGCTGCTGGCCCCAAGAAGTACCCCAAGGCCAGGTCCAGCTAACTAGGAGAGATTTCTGCGATCGGTTAGTGATGTCTACCATGGACCTGGGAGGTGGGGGAGGCAGCATTTAGGTCACACATGACCCATCCCTGACCCAGGGGCTCCCAACATAGTTTAGGTTGTTAAATGCTATGATGCCTTGATTTAAACATTTTGAGTTTTTAATAATAAATAAGTCCACCCTGGTTATATTTTTCCTGTCCTCTTTCTGTTTTTTCCCTGCTTAGGTCCTTTCAGTTTTCTTCAACCGTCCAAAACCCATCATCAGCCTCCCAGGGGCACCAACAGCCAAGGGCTCTGCTTCCCCAGCCTGGACAGCACTGGTGTGTCGGCCATTCACTGCTACACAACCGACCGGGACAAAGCATAATGGCTTAAGCCACAGGTGATTCAGTACAAACCCTTCTGGGGCTTGTTTGGGTAGATGTGCTGCACAGGCCACCTGGCTGGGGTCACTTGTGTGGCTGCAAACATCTGGGGCCCCCGGGTTCTCCTCCATGGGGTGTCTGTCTCCTTGTGCCATCTCGCGTGCTCTTTCTCCAGCAGAATAGTGCGACCTTCTGACTCCTGGTGGCTGGGTCCCAGGAGGGAGCACTCCAAGAGGACAAGCCCCCACGTGCACGCGCTGACTAAGCCTCTTCCTGTGTTACCTTGCTAACGTGACAAGCACAGAGGCAGTGGGGAAAGGCCAGGAGGCGTGGCTCCTGTAACAATCACCCATAATAAGCAATTTAAACTATTCTCAGGATTGCTGCCACACATCTGAGTAACTGGGAAGCATTGACTGATGTGCTGGGTGCTGTGATAAGAGGTATGAGACAGAGTCCCTGTTTTGTGGCATTTCCAATCCAGCAGATGCTATGGAACATGCTCTGAAAGGTGACACAGTGCAAGTCAGTAGGAGCAGCTTCCGACCCACAGTTACATATTCCAGAATTACACTTGTACATAAACTGTGCGGAGTTTTTTCATGTATAGCAAATGACTGGGCCACAGAAGACTATATAACCCATATTCAACCGTGGTTGCATTTCCAAACCTCACACACTCATGCACCAGTTCATGACTTGTGCCGTTTACATGTACGCGGGAACTGTTATTTACTTCACGCTTTTCTTTGATTCAGTACTTTTTAATACCTAATTTTAAGATAAAATTTTATATTACTGCTGTAAAGGCAAAACCAGTATCATTTGCCACAAGTGTAAGATGGTCATAAAAGTAAACTCAGCTAAAATGAAATGTAGTGATAATACTAAATGCTAGTGAGGATGTGGAGAAATGGAATCACTCATATGCTGCTGGTGGGAATATAAAATGATACAGCCACTCTGGAAAAGAGTATGGCAGTCCCTTTAAAAACTAAAAATGAACTTACTGTACAACCCAGCAATTAGATTCTTGAGCATTTAGCTCATAAAAATGACATTTTCATGCAGGAACATGCATATTCATAGCAGCTTTATTACTAATAGCCCCAAATTGGAAAATACCCAAATATCCTTCGATAGCTGACTAATTAAACAGACTGTGGTACATCAATCCCATGGAATATCACTCAGCAATAAAAAAGAACCAGCTATTGACAACAGCTGGCATAAACCTCAAGGAAATTATGCTGAGGGGAAAAAGGCAGTTGCAAAAGTTTACATATTGTATGATTCCATTTATATAACACTTTAAAAAAGATAAAATTTTAGAAACGGAAAATAGAATGATCAGAGGGTAGAGATGGGGAGGGAGGATGGTGTGGTTATAAAGGGGTAAAGAAGGTAGTTTAGAGGTGATGGTACAGTTGAGCATCTTAATTGTGGCGGTAGTTATGCAAGGCTGCACACACTGATAAAATCACATATAGTGACACACACACAGAACAGGTGCACATAAAACTGGGGAAATCTGAATGAGCTCTACAGATCGTACCAATGCCAATTTTTTTGTTTAGATATTGTATTGCAGTCATAAGATGTTACCACAGAGGAGACTGGGAGAAGAGTGCACGAGACTTCTCCGTACATTTCTTTGCAACCTCCTGCGAATCTAAAATTATTTCGAAATAAAAAGTAAATTCAGAACCATTAAAATAAAAGACATTTGTCTTTACACTACCTAAAAGCACTTCAGAGATCAGCAGTGGTCCCGGGAGCCCGTGTGGGGTTGAGGCGTGAGGGCAGGGCACAGCACCTGCCACCAACACGTGGGTGATGGTATGTGCCGAGCTCGGTTCCAAGACCATTCCTCTGTGTGGAAGCGTCACAGGTTGGATTCCGTGGGGAACAGACATTAAGGCAGAGATTTGCACAAAGGACGTGGTGTGCTTTCAGGAACACCACCTGTGAAGGAAGTGGAACTGCGAAGCAGTTACAGCAGAGCACGCAGCATGATCTGTGGGCTTCTGTAGCTGGGCTTCCCAATTAAAGCAAGGGGGAGGAACTGTTTTATCTGCTCATTAATGAGTCAACGGATGCAGGCTGCCTCCAAGGAGAGGGCATAGATTTGGGTAAAGCTGCTTCCTCTGGCTGCGGGCAATGCCTGGAGAGGAACTGAGCTGTGAATTGTTAGCAACCAATACCTTATCCACTACAGTCCACCCCCTGTGCTCAGATTCACTTGCTTAACATAGTAAGTTCACCCACCTGGAAGCTGCCCAGGATACTTTTTCTGGGGAAACTCAGAAGAGGCAGGCAGCAGAAGAAAAAACTTACCTGACTCCCCAGGCCACTACTTATCCTCATTTCCTCCTCCTCTCCATGCATTCTAGATTTCCCCTCACTCTTGGTTAGTACCTCTGCTGATCTGGGCAGCTCGCTTGGTCTCAGGATGTGGCTGCTGCGTTTGTCCATCTACTGTCAATACTGGCCGGGGAGATTGAAGAGACGTCCCAGTGGGTCATCTGTGTGTCAGACGCATTCTTCCCTGTTCCCATTTGCCGTGGCATCCTGCTTCCTCTTGATGCTCAGGCTCAACTGCCCCTCCCGTGGTGCCGACGTCTTTCCTTTCTTGCTGGCCTCTTAGGACAGGAAACTGGAAGTGTTCAGGCAGCTTAAAGTTTAAGTGCATTATCAGTGTACCCCGTGGAAGGAAATGTCTAGGAACTAAGACCTAGAGCTGAGGTCAGTGAGTAATGAGGACACTCGGGATGCCATGGAGACGCCCACAAGGTGATGGGCAAGGCCTGGAGCAGCTGCATGGATGGGCGTGGGCATAGCCTTCTAATACCCACCACAGCCAGGTGAGTGAGCTCAGAAGTGGACTCCCATCTCGGTCGAGCCTGGATGACTGTCCCTCGTGAGGGTTGCAGCGTCCCAGCTTCCAACCAGGGTCCTGACCTTCACGTAGCAGATCCACTGAAGCGGAGGCCCCGTCTGCTCTGGAGTTGGGCTCCTCCTCTAGTTCAGCTCTGGGCCTGACCCCTAGGCCAGGTGCAGGAGCTTACAGGTGGCCAGAAAGCCTTCACCTGCTGCCAAGCATACCTGCTGGCTGTTGCACTCCACCTTATATTGGGATTCATCACACTCCATCTTCCATCTTCCATCTTCTTTCTCCAACAAGTCAATGCCCCTCCCCTCCCCAGCAGCAGCCATCTCTTTCTGCAGCCTTTGCCAGTGCTATTCTCCCAGAACTTTCCACCACTTGTTATCCCGCAGCCCTTGTGCACTGTCCTCCAGCCTGGTCCCGATCCCAGCTCGCCACCCGGGAACGTTGTAACGCGCTCCCTCACCGCACCCCAGGGGCCCTTGGTGTCCACCACCCACAGGGAGGGTGCCTGGGCGCTGGTCAGCGGGGCGGGTCCAGCTCCCCAGCCCGATGTTTGAGATCACGACTGATGACATCTGCTGTGGGTCAGGGGCCCTGGGAAACTGACGCCGAGCCAGAGAACCGCACGCGGGCAGTTTATTCCAAAGTGATTTGGGGAGTAACACCTGGGAGGGGAAGGGGGGACGCTGCGTCGGGCACAAGGAGAGGGTGAGCTCTACGTGGCTTCCACAGAGCCTCTGCGGGTTTTACCCGACTGGTAGAAGCTGGGAGGCCCCTTCGAGTTGTCCGCTCACAAACAATGAGGCCGGGTTGCTGCCACCCGCAGGGACCCGAGTGCTCCGGGTTGAGCCCGCGGGGCAGGACCCCGGGCCAGGCACCCGCCTGTGGCCCAGGGCGAGCCCGTGAAGGGACGGGCCGCGCGCACCTGCAGCTGCGAGGCTGAGCGTCTCGGGCGAAGCGAACCTGGGCGGCCCGTGAGCACCACATGCCCTTCCGCGGGTACAGTTGTTACCCCCATTTTACAGAGAGGTAAGACTGAGGCACAGAGAGGGACGTTACATGCCAGCCCGGAAGATGCAGCGCCGAGCCCAGGCTCTTAACTGCTACTCACTGACGCCTCTTTAGAGAAGGAGGAGGAGTGAATTTCTTCCCCCATTCCCGGGATCACAGCCAAGTCAAGGAATGAGTTAGAAATGCAAAGTCTCTTTTTGATATCTCCTAGCCTCCATTCTGGTGCCCCCTTCTGCTTCTGGGAGTCTCCTTCCCAGACCTGGAGAAGTAGGGACAGCATTCCGGGAGGTGCTGGGTGGGCGTGGACGCACAGCCGGGAGGCCCGGAGTCAAGGGATGTGGCTGCAAGAGGGAGGGGTGCAAAGGCGAGGAGGAGGTGCAGGGAACTTAGGAGCGCGAGGCTAAGGCCGCTGTGGACCTCTTTAAAGCCGCACGAAGGAATTTGGACATTCGTTTGAAAACAGTGGCGAGGGGTGGAGAGCTCTGAGTGGAGGGGCCTTGGGGGCTGGAAATGACATCCAGAGGGTTGTGTCAGGAAGATTTAATGTGGCCCTACAGCCAAGGGCTCTCCAGAGAAACAGAACAACAGGATATATGGGTACACACATGCACACCCACACATAAGGGAATTTATTGTAAGGAATTGACTCACGTGGGGGCTGGCAGGTTCGAGTTTCACAGGACAGGCGAGGGACTGGAAATTCCTACAAGAGGAGCGTTGCAGTCTTGAGTCAGAATCTATAGGAGAGGCCAGTAGGCTGCAACCTCAGGAAGGAAAGAAGATAACAGTCTTGAGGCAGAATTCCTTCTGATTCCTGGAACCTTGAGGCCTTGTTCTTTTTTTTTTTTTTTTTTTTTTATTAACGGAAAGAAAAAAAAAAGAAATTAACACAACATTTAGAAATCACACCATTCTACATATGCACTCAGTAATTCTTAACATCATCACATAGATGCATGATCATCATTTCTTAGTACATTTGCATCGGTTTAGAGTAACTAGCAACACAACAGAAAAAGATATAAAATGTTAATATAGAGAAAAGAAATAAAAGTAGTAATAACAGTAAAAAAAAAAAACCTATAGCTCAGATGCAGCGTCATTCAGTGTTTTAACATGATTACTTTACAATTAGGTATTATTGTGCTGTCCATTTTTGAGTTTTTGTATCTAGTCCTGTTGCACAGTCTGTATCCCTTCAGCTTCAATTACCCATTATCTTACCCTGTTTCTAACTCCTGCTGGACTCTGTTACCAATGACATATTTCAAGTTTATTCTTGAATGTCCGTTCACATCAGTGGGACCATACAGTATTTGTCCTTTAGTTTTTGGCTAGACTCACTCAGCATAATATTCTCTAGGTCCATTCATGTTATTACATGCTTCATAAGTTTATCTTGTCTTAAAGCTGCATAATATTCCATCGTATGTATATACCACAGTTTGTTTAGCCATTCTTCTGTTGTTTCCATCTCTTTGCAATTGTAAATAACGCTGCTATAAACATTGGTGTACAAATGTCCATTTGTGTCTTTGCCCTTAAGTCCTTTGAGTAGATACCTAGCAATGGTATTGCTGGGTCGTATGGCAATTCTATATTCAGCTTTTTGAGGAACCGCCAAACTGCCTTCCACAGTGGTTGCACCATTTGACATTCCCACCAACAGTGGATAAGTGTGCCTCTTTCTCTGCATCCTCTCCAGCACTTGTCATTTTCTGTTTTGTTGATAATGGCCATTCTGGTGGGTGTGAGATGATATCTCATTGTGGTTTTGATTTGCATTTCTCTAATGGCCAGGGACATTGAGCATCTCTTCATGTGCCTCTTGGCCATCCGTATTTCCTCTTCTGGTAGGTGTCTGTTCAAGTCTTTTTCCCATTTTGTAATTGGGTTGGTTGTCTTTTTGTTGTTGAGTTGAACAATCTCCTTATAAATTCTGGATACTAGTCCTTTATCTGATATGTCATTTCCAAATATTATCTCCCATTGTGTAGGCTGTCTTTCTACTTTCTTGATGAAGTTCTTTGATGCACATAAGTGTTTAATTTTGAGGAGCTCCCATTTATTTATTTATTTCTTCAGTGCTCTTGCTTTAGGTTTAAGGTCCATAAAACCACCTCCAGTTGTAAGATTCATAAGATATCTCCATACATTTTCCTCTAACTGTTTTATGGTCTTAGACCTAATGTTTAGATCTTTGATCCATTTTGAGTTAACTTTTGTATAAGGTGTGAGATACGGGTCTTCTTTCATTGTTTTACATATGGATATCCAGTTCTCTAGGCACCATTTATTGAAGAGACTGTTCTGTCCCAGGTGAGTTGGCTTGACTGCCTTATCAAAGATCAAATGTCCATAGATGAGAGGGTCTATATCTGAGCACTCTATTCGATTCCATTGGTCGATATATCTATCTTTATGCCAATACCATGCTGTTTTGACCACTGTGGCTTCATAATATGCCTTAAAGTCCGGCATTGCGAGACCTCCAGCTTCGTTTTTTTTCCTCAAGATGTTTTTAGCAATTCGGGGCAAACTGCCCTTCCAGATAAATTTGCTTATTGGTTTTTCTATTTCTGAAAAATAAGTTGTTTGGATTTTGATTGGTATTGCATTGAATCTGTAGATCAGTTTAGGTAGGATTGACATCTTAATTATATTTAGTCTTCCAATCCATGAACATGGTATGCCCTTCCATCTATTTAGGTCTTCTGTGATTTCTTTTAGCAGTTTTTTGTAGTTTTCTTTATATAGGTTTTTTGTCTCTTTGGTTAAATTTATTCCTAGGTATTTTATTCTTTTAGTTGTGATTGTAAATGGGATTCGTTTCTTGATTTCCCCCTCAGCTTGTTCATTACTAGTGTATAGAAAAGCTACAGATTTTTGAATGTTGATCTTGTAGCCTGCTACTTTGCTGTACTCGTTTATTACCTCTAGTAATTTTGTTGTGGATTTTTCTGGGTTTTCTACGTATAGTATCATATCGTCTGCAAACAGTGATAGTTTTACTTCTTCCTTTCCAATTTTGATGCCTTGTATTTCTTTTTCTTGTCTAATTGCTCTGGCTAGAACCTCCAACACAATGTTGAATAATAGTGGTGATAGTGGACATCCTTGTCTTGTTCCTGATCTTAGGGGGAAAGTTTTCAATTTTTCCCCAGTAAGGATGATATTAGCTGTAGGTTTTTCATATATTCCCTCTATCATTTTAAGGAAGTTCCCTTGTATTCCTATCTTTTGAAGTGTTTTCAACAGGAAAGGATGTTGAATCTTGTCAAATGCCTTCTCTGCATCAATTGAGATGATCATGTGATTTTTCTGCTTTGATTTGTTGATGTGGTGTATTACATTAATTGATTTTCTTATGTTGAACCATCCTTGCATACCTGGGATGAATCCTACTTGGTCATGATGTATAATTCTTCTAATGTGTTGTTGGATACGATTTGCTAGAATTTTATTGAGGATTTTTGCATCTATATTCATTAGAGAGATTGGTCTGTAGTTTTCTTTTTTTGTAATATCTTTGCCTGGTTTTGGTATGAGGGTGATGTTGGCTTCATAGAATGAATTAGGTAGCTTTCCCTCCACTTCGATTATGTTGAAGAGTTTGAGGAGAGTTGGTACTAATTCTTTCTGGAATGTTTGATAGAATTCACATGTGAAGCCGTCTGGTCCTGGACTTTTCTTTTTAGGGAGCTTTTGAATGACTAATTCAATCTCTTTACTTGTGATTGGTTTGTTGAGGTCATCTATTTCTTCTTGAGTCAAAGTTGGTTGTTCATGTCTTTCCAGGAACCCGTCCATTTCATCTAAATTGTTGTATTTATTAGCGTAAAGTTGTTCATAGTATCCTGTTATTACCTCCTTTATTTCTGTGAGGTCAGTAGTTATGTTTCCTCTTCCATTTCTGATCTTATTTATTTGCGTCCTCTCTCTTCTTCTTTTTGTCAATCTTGCTAAGGGCCCATCAATCTTATTGATTTTCTCATAGAACCAACTTCTGGTCTTATTGATTTTCTCTATTGTTTTCATGTTTTCAATTTCATTTATTTCTGTTCTAATCTTTGTTATTTCTTTCCTTTTGCTTGCTTTGGGATTAGTTTGCTGTTCTTTCTCCAGTTCTTCCAAGTGGACAGTTAATTCCTGCATTTTTGCCTTTTCTTCTTTTCTGATAAAGGCATTTAGGGCAATAAATTTCCCTCTTAGCACTGCCTTTGCTGCGTCCCATAAGTTTTGATATGTTGTGTTTTCGTTTTCATTCGCCTCTAGGTATTTACTAATTTCTCTTGCAATTTCTTCTTTGACCCACTGGTTGTTTAAGAGTGTGTTGTTGAGCCTCCATGTATTTGTGAATTTTCTGGCACTCCGCCTATTATTGATTTCCAACTTCATTCCTTTATGATCCGAGAAAGTGTTGTGTATGATTTCAATCTTTTTAAATTTGTTAAGACTTGCTTTGTGACCCAGCATATGGTCTATCTTTGGGAATGATCCATGAGCACTTGAAAAAAGGTGTATCCTGCTGTTGTGGGATGTAATGTCCTATAAATGTCTGTTAAGTCTAGCTCCTTTATAGTAATATTCAGATTCTCTATTTCTTTATTCATCCTCTGTCTAGATGTTCTGTCCATTGGTGAGAGTGGAGAATTGAAGTCTCCAACTATTATGGTATCTGTGTCTATTTCCCTTTTCAGTGTTTGCAGTGTATTCCTCACATATTTTGGGGCATTCTGGTTCGGTGCGTAAATATTTATGATTGTTATGTCTTCTTGTTTAATTGTTCCTTTTATTAGTATATAGTGTCCTTTGTCTCTTTTAACTGTTTTACATTTGAAGTCTAATTTGTTGGATATTAGTATAGCCACTCCTGCTCTTTTCTGGTTGTTATTTGCATGAAATATCTTTTCCCAACCTTTCACTTTCAACCTATATTTATCTTTGGGTCTAAGATGTGTTTCCTGTAGACAGCATATAGAAGGATCCTGTTTTTTAATCCATTCTGCCAGTCTATGTCTTTTGATTGGGGATTTCAGTCCATTAACATTTAGAGTTATTACTGTTTGGATAATATTTTCCTCTACCATTTTGCTTTTTGTATTATATATATCATATCTGACTTTCCTTCTTTCTACACTCTTCTCCATGTCTCTCTCTTCTGTCTTTTCGTATCTGACTCTAGTGCTCCCTTTAGTATTTCTTGCAGAGCTGGTCTCTTGGTCACAAATTCTCTCAGTGACTTTTTGTCTGAGAATGTTTTAATTTCTCCCTCATTTTTGAAGGACAATTTTGCTGGATATAGGAGTCTTGGTTGGCAGTTTTTCTCTTTTAGTAACTTAAATATATCATCCCACTGTCTTCTAGCTTCCATGGTTTCTGCTGAGAAATCTACACATAGTCTTATTGGGTTTCCCTTGTATGTGATGGATTGCTTCTCTCTCGCTGCTTTCAAGATCCTCTCTTTCTCTTTGACCTCTGACATTCTAACTAGTAAGTGTCTTGGGGAACGCGTATTTGGGTCTAATCTCTTTGGGGTGCGCTGCACTTCTTGGATCTGTAATTCTAGGTCTTTCGTAAGAGTTGGGAAATTTTCAGTGATAATTTCTTCCATTAGTTAGTTTTTCTCCTCCTTTTCCCTTCTCTTCTCCTTCTGGGACCCCCCCAACATGTATATTTGTGTGCTTCATATTATCATTCAGTTCCCTGAGTCCCTGCTCATATTTTTCCATTTTTTCCCCTATAGTTTCTGTTTCTTGTCGAATTTCAGATGTTCCATCCTCCAAATCACTAATTCTATCTTCTGTCTCTTTGAATCTATCATTGTAGGTATAAATTGTTTTTTCCATCTTTTCTACTTTATCCTTCACTTCCATAAGCTCTGTGATTTGTTTTTTCAGTTTTTCTATTTCTTCTTTTTGATCAGCCCATGTCTTCTTCATGTTCTCCCTCAATTTATCGATTTCGTTTTTGAAGAGGTTTTCCATTTCTGTTCGTATATTCAGCATTAGTTGTCTCAGCTCCTGTATCTCATTTGAACTATTGGTTTGTTCCTTTGACTGGGCCATATGTTCAATTTTCTGAGCGTGATCCGTTATCTTCTGCTGCTGGCGTCTGGGCATTTAGTCAGATTTCCCTGGGTGTTGGACCCCACAGGTTGAAAGATTTTTCTGTGAAATCTCTGTGTTCTGTTTTTCTTATCCTGCCCAGTAGGTGGCGCTCGTGGCACACGTTTGTCTACGGGTTCCACCAGTGAAAGTTGCTGTGGGTCCTTTAAATTTGGAAAACTCTCGCCGTAGGGGAGGTTTGGCAGCCGAAGCGTCTTGGAAGAGTGCCAGCTGGCCCGGGGGTCCGAACGCGGGGAGGGTCGCCAGCCGCAGCAGCCCGGGAGAGCGCCCGACCGAATTTCCTAGTCGGCCCGGGGTGCCAAGCGTGGCGGGAGGGCGCCAACCGCTGCAGCCCGGGAGAGTGCACTGTTCCCAGCCGGACCGGGGAGTCACGTGTTTGGAAGGGACCCCCCGGTCACCATTCTCCGCAGTCTGGGGATTTCCGACCCAACTCTCTCAGTTGGTCCGGGGGGCCTCGCGTGGTGGGGGCGCCAGCTGCCGCGGCCTGAGGGGACCGCCTGCCCAATTCTGCCAGCTGGCCTGGGAAGGAGGAAGGGAGGGACTCCGGCCGCTTGCCGTCTCGCCCGGGAAAGCCCGCGCCCCTCGGTGATCTCACCGGAGCTGGTTCTCCCAGACAGTCAGCCGTTCCAGGATGGGGTACGCCGTCCCTTTGATCTCCGTCGTGGCTCCGGGAGCTGCTCTGTATTGTCTCCACTCCCCCAGTAACTTCTGGAGGAGGAAAGGTGAGGGTGGCAAGGCTGTCGAGGCCGGTGGCGGAGTAGCCGGTGAAGGCGGAAGAGGGCACGGTGGTGGTTGGAGAGCCGCCGGAGGAGGGGAGAGGAGGGAGGGCGGGCCGGCTGCTGCGGGGCATGGGCGCCGGGCGTGCTGAGGCCTTGTTCTTAAGACCTCCGACTGATTGGACAAGGACCCCCCACATTATGGAGGGTCATCTCCTTTGCTTAAAGTCAACGGCTTGTAGACGCTAATCCCCTCTATGAAATACCTTCGCTGCAACAACGAGGTCAGTGTCTAGACACCATAGCCTGGCCAAGTTGACACATGAGATTAACCACCACGACAGGGAAATCCACTCGGAGATGGCTGCAATAGTGCACAAGGTGGAGGAAGCAGAGGCTGCGAGAACGGAAAAGACACCACGGTGGGACAGGCATTTAAGGAAGAATGTCGGGAATGGTACATATGTCATCTTAGATGTCGTCATGGACAACAGAACCTCGAGTCTTCTGAACAAGGGGTCCCGTGGCAAAGCTGTATATGAAACCTTTCCATGGAAGCGGCAACATAAATTGCTTTTCCGTAGAGGAAGTAAGTAGAGGAAGGCATGTGGGCACACGTGTGTATTCGTCAACCTCGGTAAGGATTTTATTTAATAACTTTGATATGGTGCTTGCTGTGTGTGTCAGGCACTGTTCTCTTTATAAATTTAAACTCAATTATTTATTGTCATCACAACTCTCCCGGGAAGACGCTGTTTTTATCACCATTTTACAGCTGGGGAAACTGAGGCACAGAGCGATTAAGTAACTTGCCCAAGTGTGCATATCCAGTACCCCAACAGTGCTTCTACATTCCAGGCCATTAAGCACTGTGCTTTGCTGATGACACTTCATAACTACGTATGATAAAAAGCAAAGTGGAGAGCAAAAGGTAACCACCCTTTGGTTGAATTATCTGGCGTGTAACTTTACCGCAGTAAAAGTGCATTAAAAAAAAGATAATCACCACTTACTAAGTCCAATTGGACTTTATATTAATTAATTACTGCGAAAAATAACATATATACAAAAAAGCAATAAATTTCAAAGCACACTGCAGCTGCTGGGGGATGAGCATCTCGTCCCGAAGTAGAATGTGGGTGGCCCTCGAGCTCTGCCTGCCCTTCAGCGGGACTGTTATTACCCCTTTCCAGGTTTCAGAGTTTGGTGTGGGTTACAGTTCCACAATTTTAGATCTTTCCTTCTAGCTGCTCCAAGACACTGGAGACTGAGAAATATCAGTGTAATGACTCAGCAGTCAGACTCATTTATTAAATCCTGTCTTCTCTGTTATAACTGCTCCTTCTCCTTTGATCTTTCTTCCAATCTTTAGGGGTATTTGGGCTATGCGCATTCTAACTTTTTCATGTTGGAAAGGACTGTCAATAATATGGGATATGGGATGAATTTAGTTGATGTTCTGGCGAGGCTGGCCCCTCTGGGATTTAGAATTTATCTGGCTTCAGAACCCATCTGGAGGTTGTAGGTTTCTAGAAAGCAATCATAGTGCGTGGAAACATTGTAGAATCTCAGGTAGAACCCTAGGTGCTCTTTAGGGTTGGCTGGAATGGTTTTGGTTGAGGTTTGGCAAACAATGGTAAATAGCAATATCTAGCTGAAGCTCGCCTAAGAGTAGCCTCCAGAGTAGCCTCTCGACTCTATTTGAACTCTCTCAGCCACTGATAGCTTATTTTATTACATTTCCCCCCCTTTCGGTCAGGATGGCATTGTTGATCCCACGGTGCCAGGGCCGGACTCATCCCTGGGAGTCATACCCCACACCACCAGGGAGACTTTCACCCCTGGGTGTCATGTCCCTTGTAGGGGGAAGGACAGTGATTTTACTTGCAGAGTTGGGCTTAGACAGAGAGAGGCCATGTCTGAGCAACAACAGAGGTTCTCCAGAAGTCACTCTTAGGCATAACTAGAGGTAGGCTTAGCTTCTCCGCTGTATAAATGAGCTTCACAAAAGCAAGCCTCAAGAGCAAGGGCTTGGCCTATTGACTTGGGAGTCCCTAATGTTTGAAACAGAATAAGGGGTTTCCCGGTGGTAAAATTTAATAGTTTCATATTTATTCTCCCATCCCTCAAGGGATATGTTCTAGTTTGCTAGCTGCCGGAATGCAACACACCAGAGACGGAGTGGCTTTTAATAAAAGGGGATTTATTTTGTTAGTTCTTCAGAGGAAAGGCAGCTAACTTTCCACTGAGGTTCTTTCTTACGTGGAAGGCACAGGATGGTCTCTGCTGGTCTTCTCTCCAGGCCCCTGGGTTCCAACAACTTTCCCCGGGGTGATTTCTTTCTGCATCTCCAAAGGCCTGGGCTGAGCTGCAAGTACTGAGATGAGGTATGCTGAGCTGCTTGGGCTGTGCTACGTTGAGTCTCTCATTTAAGCACCAGCCAATTAAGTTAAACGTCACTCATTGCAGTAGTCACGCCTTCTAGCCGACTGCAGATGTAATTAGCAACAGATGAGGTTCACGTACCATTGGCTTATGTCCGCAGCAACAAGACTAGGTATGCTCACCTGGCCAAGTTGACAACTGAATCTAACTAACACAGGATACTTTTAAATTATCTGCTCAGCATGCTCTGGAATGTATCCAGGCATTATGTTAAGCTATACAGAATTATAAACCCTCGTTTCCATTGTGGGCTCAATGTGTTTGGATTGTTTAAATGACCTATCCAGACAGGTTGCGTTAGATTATGTGCTAAAGAAAATTTAGGTTTTGGACAAAATAAACCTCTCTTCCTTTGGTCTCATAAAGTAGGTGAAGTTCTAAAATACAGGCAATGTCCTGCTTACCCCTGTGTTCTGATTTACCTTAATCCCGACCCCATCAACTTCACTCTTATCTCTGACTGAAGCCTGATCTATCTTTTTCTGTTTCTTTAACAGTTGTTTTATGTGGCAGTGCTGACTTTCAGACCTGCAGAACTCCTACTCTGAGTCTTAGTGGCCACAGGAGAGTTCCAGGCAAATACCAGGTTATATGTATACAGCCTCTCAAAATCTAGAAATAACAAGTACAACTCCAGACTGAATGTGACTGCTCTAAGAGCTTACAATCTAGGTCCCAATTTTTAAAAAAGTTTTTTTCTAAATGAGACCTTACAATATTTGCTATTTTGTTTCCGTCTTATTCTGCATGACGGAATGTCCCCCAGGTTCATTTACCTCATTGCATGCCACATGACTTTGTTCCTTTCTGCAGCAGCACAGAATTCGATCCGTGTGTGTGCACGACAGCTCACCATTCTACTTCTCAGTCAGTGTTTCCTTCAGCCACCTCCAGACATTGCCAATTGGACTTGAAAAAAATTTTGGACTTCTGATTTCTGTTGGAAAGCTGACTGCTTCTCCCACTTTTAGCCTGTGACCTTATTTTACCTTCGGTCTTAGATTTTCAGTTCATCGTGGTCTTTGGGGAAGCCACGCCCATATCATGTCTCATGTGAGACCACAAGTCAGCACAGCCCGAGTCAACCCCCTACCTACCCTGACAGTGAGAGGAACGTGTAGCCTCCTTAGCTTAGCTGCAGGAGTCATTTATTCTTCCATTAAGTTCTTCATTTATTTGTACAAGCAGCAAACATCCAATCCCTTCTGTGCACAGGAACTGGGTTGCAGATTAGAAATACGGAAGTGAGTAAAGCTTGGCCCCTGCCCCAAGGGCTTGTGGTGGAGAGACTGCCCCCTTCATCTCTCGTCATTCCTTGGCCTCTTTTCATCCCCAGATCTCCAGAGCAACCAACTGTTGGGGTGAAGAGCCTCTGTCCAGGGCTGGTGGAGGCAATGAGCAGGTGGGGGTCAGCTGGCTGGGGACGAGGCGTGCATGAGGGTCGCTTCTCCATGAGGGGAAGTGGTGATCACCGAGTAACGCTTTGCCTTCGTCCCCTTCTCCCCTGACGCTCAGATGCTTCTCAGCTATTTTCTCACAGCCTTCGAAGAAGCTCAGGGGGGCCCTATTTCATTGGCATCTTGACATATCAATGAAAGAAGCTGTTTGCTCAATGGAAGTAGAATTTTCTCTGTCCTCAGATTTTATAACATTTATTTCTATCCTTAAAAAAAGTTTGATAGATAAAGAATATCTACAGCATATATCTAAGTATGAAGCACATGATAAAATGAGCATTTGTAAACCACCCAACTTAACATTTCCAATCCTGTTCACCTCCCAGTGAGGTCCTGCCTGTCTCACAGGGAACTGCTGCCTGGAATCTCTGTGTTTATCGTTCCCCTGCTCCTTAGGAAAGTTTTATCACATGTATTTGTCATTTAATGATAAAGTGCTTAGTTTTGCTTGATTTTTTTAGCTTTATAAAAATGGTTTCTTTTGGTATAAGGTCACGTGACTTGCTTTTAGCACTCCACACTGTGTTTCATACAAATTGCTCTGTGCAGTTGTATTTCATTTTCACAGCCGCTTATTAATTCATTCAATAAGCATTGATTGGGCCTCTCTAATATTCTATTAGGTGAATACATCACACTTTATTTATTTAGTCTCCCGTTGATGGGTGCTGGGGTTGTCTTTCCCTTTTTTGCTCTTATGAATAATGCTGCTGGAACAGTTTTCGTAATGCCTTCTCACGCACGTGTGCGAGAATTTCTTGAGTCCTGGTTCCCCACCTGGGATTCATGATCTTTAATGGGTCATGAAATCAGTTCAATAGATTCAACCAACATTTAAAAAAAAAAAGAGGTAGCAGTAGAAACTGAGTGCATTTTATGTAGAAATGCTGAGTATTGCTTCACGACACTTGTTTTGGTTGTTCGTGTGTTCTGGGTTGCAACATGAAGAGTTTTTCTTACTCTGGGTCTCAGAAAAGTTTGAAAGCTCCTGCTCCAGGCTGGTGCTTCTTGAACCTTCTGTGGTGAATTTAAAAAATTTTTCCAATCTGCAGCAGAATGATACCTTTGTAAAATGCAATGAAAATGGATTACTAGAAAAATGAAATTAAAAAATCCAGACATTCAAAATATAAATCCCAATTTTAATTATTATATTCAATGGGTATAAATTATGTTTCAATAAATACAGTGTGGCAGTGTCAAGTGGCTATAAATTTTCTAAATGCTTATTTAAAATTTTTGTACTTTTCTTGGGGTGGGCTAATAACAGAGGATGATGGACTGGCGGCAGTCTGCGGACTCTACTCTGAGTGGCACCGTTCTCAGATGGTAAACCTGAGAACAGATGAGCTGAGATGTTGGCTCGGTGATGTTCAGTTCAACAGAATAATCCCAAATTGTCTTCCAAAGAGGCTGTTTCAGTTTACGCTCCCACCTGCAAGTGTATTAAGTTTCCTTTGCTCTCATCCTCGCTATTGCTTGGTATTGTAAAAAGAATTAATGTTTGCCAGCCTGGTGGGTGTAAAACAGTATCTTGTTTTGCCTTAATTTGCTTTTCTGATTTTACTAAAGTCGAGCATCTTTTAAAACTTTTTTTTATTGACTAATATAGCATATATACAAAGCAAAGAAAGAAAAAAGCAGTAGTTTTCAAAGCACTCTTCAACCGGTAGTTACAGGACAGATCCCAGAGTTTGTCATGGGCTACCATTCCATCATCTCAGATTTTTCCTTCTAGCTGCTCCAGAACATTGGAGGCTAGAAGGAATAAATATTTTGTTGTCATTGCTTTTTTTTACTTTTTGGTGAAAAATAGCATATATATTAAAAAGTAATAAATTTCGAAGCACATCGCAACATTTAGTTGTAGGATAGATTTCAGAGTTTGGTATGGGATACAATTCCACAATTTGAGGTTTTTCCTTTTGGCTACACCAAGAGACTGGAGACTAAAAGAAATATCAATATAATGATTCAGCAGTCATACTCATTTGTTAAACTCTACCTTCTCTGTTTATAAAGTCAAGCATCTTTAAATATGTTTTTTTGACCATTTGTGTCTTTTTATTTGTGAAATGCCTGTTTATCTCTTGCCCATTTTTCAATTCAGTTGTTGATATTTTTATTATTGTTTCATAGGCGTTTGTTTAATCCACAAATATTTACTGTGGATTAAATATTATGTGCCAGGCACTCTTCTATGTGCTGGTGATACAGTAGACTAAATTTCCTGCAATTTCGGACTTTATATTCTATCGGTGGGAAGAGAGACAAGCACATTAATTATTAAAATATAGTATGTATGGGAATGATAAATGTTATGACAAAAAAATAAGGCAGGAAAGGGTAAGAGTGGTGGCGAGCTTACAGTTTTAAGCAGCAGAGAAGATTTTATTAAGAAGGTGACATTTGAGCCAAGGTCCTGGAGGAGATGAGGAAGAGAGCCTGGAACAGCTGTGGGAGGGGCTGCCCCATGCCCATCCGTCGGGCTTGTGAGCCCCAGACATCGCCTCCCGTTTGGGGCTCACCCTTGTGCTTTTCTTATGATGTGTTTGATGACGGAAGTTCTTGATTTTGATACAGTCTGATTCATCGGTCTTTCATTTTATGGCTGATGCATTTAGTATCTTGTCTAATCAATCCCTCCTTGTCCCAAGTCAGGAAGAAATTCTTCAATATTGTCTTGTAAAATATTTCAAGTTTTGCCTTGTACACTTTGCTTGTAATTCAGATGGGATTTATTTTTAGATATGGCGTGTGCTAAAGATCCATCTTTATTTTTCCCCCATATGGACGGTAAGTTGTCACAGCGCCATTTACGGGATGAGCTGTTCTTTCTCTGGTGGTCTGCCGTGCCGGCTTTATCATAAATCCGGTTTCCATGTATGTGCAGGTCTGTTTGCGGGCATTTCATCCAGTTCCATTGGTCAGTTTGTCCGTTCCCTGCACCTGTACCATGCCATGTTACTCACTATGGCTTTATACTGTATTTTTATATATAATAGAGAAGGGGCTTCCACCTTATTCTTATTTTTCAGGAGTGACTCGGCCACAGTGAGGATTCTGCTCCTCTATGTAAATTTTAGAATTAGCTTGTCAAGTTCCTTGAAAACCCCTCCTGAGAGGTGGGCTGGAGCTGAACTGACACTGTCGATCAGTTTGAAGAGAGATGACATCACTTTCATATTATGACTTTTTATCCATGAACATGGGTCATCTCTCCATTCAGTTAAGTCTTATTTAATGTCTTTCACTAGAATGAAATTTCAAGAAAGTTCTTTTTTCTTGTATAGGTCTTCTATATCTTATGTGTATTCTCAGGTACCTTAATTTTTTTTGTGGGGGGGGGGGGTACGTGGTCCGGGAGTTGAACCGGCTCTCCTGCGTAAAGGCGAGCATCTCCTGCTGAGCCCCCGTGCGCCCAGACCTGACTTTTTATCGCTATTATAAAAGTCTTTTTAAAAAATTATTTTTCTAAGTGGTTATTGTTAAGTGTATAGAAATGCAATGGATTTAGATTGTTCACCCACCTTGTTAAACTTTTAAGAATTAATTGTAGTAATTTATCTATAAGGTCTTCCGTGTTGTCTAAATAAATAATTTTATTATTTGCAATGTCAGGCTTGCTTCTCCCTTTCCAGAACTTATACATTTTCTTTCTTCTCTTTTCCAATTGCACTGGCTAGGGCCTCAAGTACAAAGCTGGAAAGAAGAATTGATGTGGATACTTTCATCTTGTTCCTGATTTTAAAAGGAATGCTTCTAATATTTCATCTTGAAAAATGATGCTTGCTGTAACTTTTTTTGGTAGAAACACTTTATCAGGTAGGAAGTTTCTATACGCACTGATGATGCAGTTAGCAAATACTTTTTTCTGCAATCGTTTAGAAGATCATGTGGTTTCTCTCTTTTATTAATGCGGTTAATTATATCAGTATCTTTTCTAATGTTAAATCACCCTTGTGTTCTAGGATCAACCTAACTTGACCATGTTATAGTATCTTTTTTATACACTGCTGAATCTAATTTCTAGGATTTTTGCATCTGTGAAAATGAATGCGCTTGGCTCCTAATTTTCTTGACCAATTTCATTTCTTTACATTTTCCAGGAGATTTGTCATTGCTGCTAAGCACAGGTCAGTTGTCTCCAAATTGGCAGGCCCCTCCTCCCGGCCACCTGCTGGCCTCTCCGCTCTGGCCTCTCCTTACAGCAGAGCCCGGGGCGCCAGCGCAATGAGGCCAGATACAGCTGTGAGTGGTCGGGGGGGCCCGAGGAAGCCGAGCTCCTGAGGGCATGGCTGCATCTCAGTCCGCATCCCTGTTCGCCCCCGTCTAAGCTTTCCTTGATTATCGTGCCATGATCTACATTAAGGGCAGCAACCGTGTCCTGTGTCCCCATGTCCAGAGAGTAGCGCGAGGCCTCTACCGAGTGGGTGCTGGTGTTTGGGGAACTGAGTTGACCCAGCCCAATTCTAAGCTGTTCTTGACTCAGTTGACGCTGATTTTTGAACTTTCCTTGCAGTGTTCTTGAGCCTTTTGACGGGCATGTGCTGTGTGTTACGTGGCAGAGAGCGGTTGCTCTGCCATCACAACTGTACCCACTGAGGGATTTCTCGTGACTCTCCGACATCAGGGCCAGCGCTGCACTCACCCAGAGTCTCTCCAGTCGTGTTCCATCTGTGTTTCCAGCCTCATTCCTCACCCACTGGGATCTCTGTGCAGGCCTGAACCTTTAATGCTTCCAGGGCAGGTCATGTCTCCTGGCGCGTTCATGCAAACCTTTGCTCATGCCCGGCTCCAACCCCCCCGCCTGTGAGCGCCCCTGGCTTTTAAGAATTGTTCGAATGTCACATTCTTGGTGACGCTCCCTCTTCTCTTCTCTCCTTCCTCCTTCTTCCTCCTGGAGTTGATCTTCCCCTCGGTGCTCCCCAGACATGTACATGCAGTCTTTTGAAGGCTTTTTTTAAACCCCAAATGCGTCAGCGTGTATTTCCTAAGTTCAAGGACATTCTCTTACATAACTGCAGTACAGTTGTCAAAATCAGGATATTTAACATTGATACAAATCGTATTCTCTAACCCATGGTTCATTTTCAAATCTCATCCCTATCCCTTTACTTTTTTTTTTTAACATGGGCAGGCTTCGGGAATCGAACCCGGGTCTCTGGCATGGCAGGTGAGAATTCTGCCACTGAACCACCGTTGTACTGCCCTTCCCTTTACTTTTAGTGTAACAGCTTTCACACGGTTCCACAGACATTCATTCACATTTCCCTGCCCCCTGTGTGTCTGTGTGCGTACGCTGACCCTGAATCTGGGGTCCCGCCTCTCATCCTGGCTTCCTGTGAGGGGCCCCGTAAGTAGGCCTCGTTTCCAGGTGCACGTGTGTCTGTGTTTAATGAATGAACGGAACTACAGGCGTCGTCTCTGGCTCCCTAGTCTTCGTGTGTGCCCCCCTGTGCCCCCTCACGTGGTGGGGCCACCCACTCGGGCCCTCTCTAACCCTAAACTCAACCCCAGCGCTGAGCCTTCATCTCAACTAAGTAGTAAATGACTTATGGTGGCTCTCAGCGCCCAACCCCAGGGGGAGATAACGAGGGATTTAAAAAAAATGCACATGCCCCCTTCTGTCGCCAAGGGCCTCAGTGTCCAGGTCCTGAGCTTTTTTGTCCCCACCCCACCCCGAGGCCGGCACTGTGCAGTGCCCACAGACGCTAACCTGGGTTTGGTGCTTTAATGCAGGGGTGACAGGTGGGCCGTCAGGTGGGGCCCAGGGCCCCTCCCCTCCCAGCCAGGCCTGTTAGCCACGTGGACAAGAGCTGGACAGACTGTCCCAGACCAGGGCATGGTACTATTTTCCTTTAGCTCATTTAAAACCAACGTGCAGTTCTGAGAAGCATATCTGACTAAAATCTTGGACTGTTTTATGAAGGAAAAAAAAAAGTCACAGAGAGACCAAGGAGAGAAATTGATAAAGGATGGAAACCTGTCTGACGGTGGTTGTCACTGTTTTTAAAAGCTTGACGTCTTAGCTCCCGTCCGTTATCCCTGCACTCTTGCAGCACCAGGGGAGAAAGGGCTGCGGAGCTTGCAGTCAGGTTCCTGCCCTCAGTGAGCTTATCCTTTATGCTGTGCACTAGGTGCTTAACTTCTGGGCTTCCCCAGTTCTCTACTGGCCTGCCGACCCCTCGCGCCGTTCTTATGCTCATTTAATGGCCCCTCGGGACAGGCCTTCGTGGGGCACCAGTAGAATGTGTGACAGTGTGAGAAACGTGGAACTGGGTCCCACTGGGCTTATACCATAAGCCGGCAGACTTTTCGGGTCCCCCATCCATTTGCAGCCTTTCGTGTCCTCCTTGCCGGCTCCTTTTCCGTCCCTTCTTAGGCGGGCCCCAGCCTCTCCCCACTCCCTCACTGCGCTGTAGGCCTCCGGTCCCACCTTTCCCTTCTCTTTGGGGAGGTGTTTCAGAGCAGCGCCTGCCAAAATGGTTTGATCACGGTGGACAGCAGACAGAAAACTTTCTATCCTCTTCTGGGATCTGGCCCTGTCACTCCCCAGGCCTCCACTGGGATCCCTAAAAAGGCACGAGCCGCATCCAATGGCCCAGGTGTCCCCTGCCCCTGCCCGTGGGGAGGGGAGCCGCTGACAGCTGGAGGAGGGCGACACTCCGCCGGGGCTGCCCACCCCCATTGGGGTCCTGCCGTGGGGCCCACTTCGGGGGATGAGTGAAGCTCCTCTGCCGTGGCTGTCCAATCTCCAGGTGACTAAAGCTCCTCGTCCTCACCCCTCATCCCCCATCCCCCACCCCCACCCTGGTTCTGGCCCCTTCCCTAGGGGGTCATCCATCACCTGAACCCGCCTGCCCCTAACTTTCTGCCTGCTTTTGATTCCAGCCATCGCGTCCCTTTTCTTTAGTTTTGTGTGCTGTATTTTTCCATGCGAGTATTCCATTGTTGCAGCACCATTTTTTGAATTTTATTTGTTTGTTTTTGTTAGTTTCTTTTGTTTGTTTATTTTGGGAAGTGCATGGGCCGGGACTCAAACCCACGTCTCCCGCATGGCAGGCGAGAATTCTACCACGGAGCCACCCTTGTGTCACTTTTAAGCACTTACCAAATAGCCCACCCCTCTCTCTGATTCCTTTCACCTTGCTGGTGTTTGCAGATGGAATGATCGCCCTTGATTTATGAGCTGGCCAAGGTTGGCGTAATTATTTCTTCATCTTCACTCATGGATTCTTCCATCCCTTAATCACTCTTGTTTTTCCCTAAAGTGTCAGTTTCCTCTACATTTGTCTGGTAACGAGGCGGCCGTGGCCGAGCCCAGTCCCTGCCCTGGGGATGCAGTGGGACCTGCCCCGACCCCTTGGCCTGGGGAATCTGCTCATGCCTGATTTTTTAGCACTTAACACTCGTTTATTAAAAATGCGTTTTGACCATGAAATACTGTAGTTCCTGTCTCTCTCTCTCTAGTGTTTGGGGAAGGAAGCCTGGTTCTTATGAACATAAGTATTGTCTGCATTAGGTTCTGCAGGGACTTAAGACGTTTTCTGAATCTCCTGCTGTGTGTGTGCATTCCGTACTGGAGCTAGCTTCAGGAGTCCTGGGTTCAGATCCTGCTCTCTCCCTCCCCCTCTGAGCTGAGCGACCGTGGACAAGTCACGTAACCTCTAGAAGCCTAGCTCTCCTGACCCCTCCATGGAAGCACTGTTGCCACCTGCTGCGCTGTGAAGGTGAAATGGGTGACCCACATGCGTAGAAAGCTGGAGCGTAGCAGGCGCCCTGTCATGGAAATGTCCCCCAGTTCACACGCGGGGCCCCTTTCCAGGCCGATAACCAGACTCCAGGAGTGCGTCGACGAGCAAAATCTCAAAATACATTTTGGTGAGCAAAGTTAGTTTGCCAGCTTTTATTCAGCCACGTAAGAGCAGAAGAGAAAAACAACACAACTAAGCTCTATCCATTTTTGCTCAATTTTATAAAAGAATGTTTGAACACATATAATAAAGAGGACACAATTTAAGAGTAAAAAACGGAACACATTTAAAAATTTATGAGAAACTCTCTCGATTTTTCTTGTCCCGCTAGTGATGGGTGAAAACTTGGTCCCCAGATCAGCATTTGGGACGTGGTGGCCGCAGCCCCCGAGGTGGGGGTGGCTGGACAGGGGCACGACGGAGCAACACATTTCCTCAGTGTTATGATTTAAAAAACCGCTGAGGTGTGATTTCTGGGTCCGGGAACGTTGGGGCAATTAGAGACAAGAGCAGATGTGCGAAGTGGACGCGTGCAATATCCAGTGTCATGCCAGCCGAGGCAGACCATTTCATGTCTCTGAGTTTCAGGTAAAATAATGGCCATGTTTGTATTTGGGCTTTAAAACAAAACAAGCAAACAATCAGAACTTGCCCCAACCGTTGCTCAGTGTGTTCTGGCTCACCATGATTTCTCTTGGACCTTGTTCTGAATCGCTTGCGGGTTCTTTGCACACGCAGGTATACTTTGGGGTTGAAATTCTGTAGTTGGTCTAAGTCCACAGGTGAACTGTTTTGAGAAATTTGAGCTCACCCTGTTCAGCTGGCCTGCTTAGGGAAGTGCAGGAAATTCCTTGCTCCTTTCTGGGGGTGGGGGTGGGGGTGGGGCGGTCTTTAAAATTATTTGGGGTCTTTTAAAATTGAGCTGATGTATGCCTTGGCCTGGTGTGAAGTGCCTCATGTGTCCCGTCTTGTTTTACCCTCTTACAACCCTCCGGGTGAAATGTGATTATAAGGCCCATTTTACAGATGAGAAAACCGAGGCTTACAGAGTTTGGGTAAAGCTGTCGGCAGTCACATCAGAACTGATAGGAGGCAGGGGTGGGGTGGAAATGCTGACCATTTCTGACTCTTTTCTTCAACCACTAGGAACTTGAACTCTTAAAATCTCAGGCCCGACCTGTGTGAGGAATGGACAGGACAGTTCCTTGAGAGGACCATGTTGTTCCCCAGCTGGCCGGGTCCTCCCTCTGCACTTGCTGAAGCAGTCCTCAAATGCAGAGCATTCTCTTCCTTTCTTAAAAAGGCCACCTAGGAAGTGATCTGGGGGATTATTTAGCAATATTTATCAGAAAGCCTTAGAGTGTTTACGCTCTTTGACCCAGCTGGGCTGAGAAAGTCCCGGTCAGCAGTGTGTCCCCGGGGACCTGGGAGCCGCCTCCCCGCAGGCGCAGCCACCCTCGCACAGGCCCTCCTTGCACTGTCCTTCTGCACAGAGCTGCCCAGGCAAGCACTGCCTGTAGCCCTCAGCGAAGGTGGGCCCCCCCCCCAGCGGGGACTTGTCTCTGCCTCTGCCCTGTCCCCAGTGACTGACTGCAACTGGCACGTCGTGGGCCCCAGTGGGGGTCCACGCAGGGCTGCACACTCATGGGTCATAAATACCTCCATGCACAAGCCCCCCCCCCCCCCCCCGCAAGCAGCAGGCGCCCTCTCCTGGCTGCAAAGGTTCCCCCCACGTCTGCACCGCCAGCCCCGGCCACTGCTCAGGAGCCCTGTGGCGGGTGTGGGGGCCACTCAGCCAGGCCCCTTTGGCAGGGCCACCCGCCCCGGCCCCTGAGAGCTGCTCGTGGCCACACCCGCAGCTCCGTGAGGCTCCTGGTGGCAGCGGGTCGCTCCGGGCCACTGCAGCTCTCACCGAGTGACATCGGTGCGGCCCCGTGGTCCCAGCCTCTGCCTCTCCGCAGGGGCAGCCAGGACTCTCTCCTTTGTCCGGTTGTCGCCGAGTGTCCCTCAGCAAAGGTGCCTGTGTGTTACGGCCCCTCCTTGCCCACCAGGAGCACACTCAGGCACCCGGCACGTCGACTCGGGGCTGCCTGGAAGGGGGCGGGGTCCCTGGGCCCGGGGCCTATGCTAGACACTGGTCATTCAGCACCTGGGGGTGCAGGTGGTGGCAGCGAAGGGCAGGCGAGCAGGGTCCAGGCCCCACCTGCTTCCCTGGCGAATAATAGACCCTCCTTCCTGTGAGAAAACAAAACCCAACAAACAGAACTCTACCCTGAGGGTTTTCCTCCCCACATACCCCTCCCTCAGTATTCTTTCTTTCTTTCCTTTTTTTTTTTTTTTAATAAACTTTACTTTAAATTTACATCCATTTTTAATTTTTTTATTGTGAAAAATAACATATTTACAAAAAAGCAATAAATTACAAAGCACACTGCAATTAGTTATAGGAAAGATTTCAGGGTTTGGAATGTGTTTAGGTTTTTACTACCAGCTGGTCCCAGACACTGGAGATTTAAAGAAGAAACAATATAACGATTCTGCAGTCATACTCATTTGTTAAACCCGACCTTCTCTTTATAACTCCACCATCACCTTTGAGCTTTCTCCCACTCTTTAAGGGTATTTGGGCTATTTCATTCGAACTTTTTCGTGTTGGAAGGAGCTGTCAGTAATATGGGGTAGGGAGATGGAACTGGCTGATGTTGTGGAGAGGCTGCCCCTCTGGGTTTCAGGACTTAACTGGTCCAGGGACCCATCTGGAGGCTGTAGGTTTCTGGAAAGTGGCCCTGGTGCCTGGAGCCTTTGGAGAACCTTATCTAACACCCTAGGTGCTCTTCAGGGTTGAGTGGAATGATTCTGGCTGCGGTTTGGCAAGTCATGATGGGTAGCAAGGTCTAATTAAAGCATGAGGAAGAGTGACCTCCAGAGTAGCCTCTGACTCTATTTGAACTCTCTCTGCCACTGATACTTTATTTGTTATACTTCTTTCCCCCCTTTTGGTGAGAAAGGAAAATGCATCCATTTTAGGTGCACAGTTTAAAGAGTTTTGACAAATGTATAAACCCAGTCCAGCACACAAGGAAGGTATGGGCATTTCCATCACCCTCCCTTGAACCCCTCTGCAGTCAATCTCCCCTTCCAACCTCACCCTACCCCCACCCTTGGGGACCACTGATCTGTTTTCCATCCCTATTGATTAGTTTTGCCTATTCTAAAATCTCATATAAGGGGAATCATTTCAAATATATTCTATTGTGTCTGACTTCTCTTGCACAGCATATTGTTGAGTCTTCTGTGTTGATGCAAGTATCAATAGTGTATTCCTTTTTGTTGCTGAATACTTTTCCAGCATTTGGATATACCACCATTTTTGTATTCACTTACTTATTGATGGACATTGGGTTTGTTTCCAGTTTTTGACTATTACAGATATAGCTGCTATAAACATTCAGGAACTAATGTTTTGTGGACATACTTTTATTTCTCTTGGGACTGGAATGGCCAGCCAGATAGAAAGTGCATGCTTAAGAGAAACTGCCAAACTGTTTTCCAAGGTGGGTGTACCATATTTCATTCTACCAGCAATGTATGAGCATTTGATTGCTCCACATCCTCCCCAATATTTGTTGTTGTCAGCTGTAGTGGGTTGAATTGTGTCTTCTAAAAAGAAATTGTATCTTCTAAAAAATCCCAGGTTGGGCCATGGTGGCTCAGCAGGCAGAGTTCTCGCCTGCCATGCCAGAGACCTGGGTTCGTTTCCCAGTGTCTGCTCATGCAAAAAAAAAAGTCCTATCTCCCAGTACCTGTGAATGTGGCCTTATTTAGAAATGGGGTCTTTGCCAATGTAGTCAAGTTAAGATGAAGCCATACTGGATGGGACAGGATCTAATCCAACGACTGATATCATAAGAAGAGGGAAATCTGGACACAGAATAGACAGACAGAGAAGGAAGAAAGCCACATGAAGATGGAAGCAGAGATTGGAGTTACACTGCCACAAGCCACGGAATGCTAAGGGCTTCTGGCAACGACCAGAAACTAGAAGAGTCAAGGAAGGACCCCTAGAGTCTTTTGGGGTGCATGACCCTACTGACATCTTGGTTTTGGACATCTTTAGAACTGTGAGAGAATAAATTTGTTTTTTTTTTCTTTTAAATAATCTGTGGCACTCTTATGTCATTTATTTATTTATGTTATCTTTTTTTATTAATTAACGGAAAAAAAGAAATTAACCCAACATTTAGAAATCATACCATTCTACATATGCAATCAGTAATTCTTAACATCATCACATAGATGCATGATCATCGTTTCTTAGTATATTTGCATCGGTTTAGAAGAACTAGCAACACAACAGAAAAAGATATAGAATGTTAATATAGAGAAAAAAATAAAAGTAATAATAATAGTAAAAAAAAAAGAAAAACAAACAAACAAAAATCTATAGCTCAGATGCAGCTTCATTCAGTGCTTTAACATGATTACTTTACAATTAGGTATTATTGTGCTGTCCATTTTTGAGTTTTTGTATCTAGTCCCGTTGCACAGTCTGTATCCCTTCAGCTCCAATTACCCATTATCTTACCCTGTTTCTAACTCCTGATGGTCTCTGTTACCAATGACATATTCCAAGTTTATTCTCGAATGTCGGTTCACATCAGTGGGACCATACAGTATTTGTCCTTTAGTTTTTGGCTGGACTCACTCAGCATAATGTTCTCTAGGTCCATCCATGTTATTACATGCTTCATAAGTTTATTCTGTCTTAAAGCTGCATAATATGCCATCGTATGTATATACCACAGTTTGTTTAGCCACTCGTCTGTTGATGGACATTTTGTCTGTTTCCATCTCTTTGCAATTGTAAATAATGCTGCTATAAACATTGGTGTACAAATGTCCATTTGTGTCTTTGCCCTTAAGTCCTTTGAGTAGATACCCAGCAATGGTATTGCTGGGTCGTATGGCAATTCTATATTCAGCTTTTTGAGGAACCGCCAAACTGCCTTCCACAGTGGTTGCACCATTTGACATTCCCACCAACAGTGGATAAGTGTGCCTCTTTCTCCGCATCCTCGCCAGCACTTGTCATTTTCTGTTTTGTTGATAATGGCCATTCTGGTGGGTGTGAGCTGATATCTCATTGTGGTTTTGATTTGTATTTCTCTAATGGCCAGGGACATTGAGCATCTCTTCATGTGCCTTTAGCCATTTGTATTTCCTCTTCTGATAGGTGTCTGTTCAAGTCTTTTTCCCATTTTGTAATTGGGTTGGTTGCCTTTTTGTTGTTGTTGAGTTGAATAATCTCTTTATAAATTCTGGATACTAGACCTTTATCTGATATGTCATTTCCAAATATTGTCTCCCATTGTGTAGGCTGTCTTTCTACTTTCTTGATGAAGTTCTTTGATGCACAAAAGTGTTTAATTTTGAGGAGCTCCCATTTATTTATTTCCTTCTTCAGTGCTCTTGCTTTAGGTTTAAGGTCCATAAAACCGCCTCCAATTGTAAGATTCATAAGATATCTCCCTTCATTTTCCTCTAACTGTTTTATGGTCTTAGACCTAATGTTTAGATCTTTGATCCATTTTGAGTTAACTTTTGTATAGGGTGTGAGAGATGGGTCTTCTTTCATTCTTTTGCATATGGATATCCAGTTCTCTAAGCACCATTTATTGAAGAGACTGCTCTGTCCCAGGTGAGTTGGCTTGACTGCCTTATCAAAGATCAAATGTCCATAGATGAGAGGGTCTATATCTGAGCACTCTATTCGATTCCATTGGTCGATATATCAAATTTCTGTTGTTTTATGTCATCCGGTTTGTGGTAACTTGTTGTGGAATCCCCAGGAAACCAATACATCAGGTAAGTCCCGCTTTTATACCCAGACCCGCAAAGTCTCATCACGATGCAGGGATGGGGGGAGCGACATCTCCTCATTTCACTTGCCACATGAATCCCATTCCTAAGTGCAAATGGGCCTGTTGGACAGAGGGAGTTTTGGGTTAAATCCTTTCACCAGCCTTGTCTCAGCTCCGGTTCCTGTCCTTTTACAACTCAACTGAAATCATCAGAAAAATGCACCCATTTAAAAATATTTTCTCAAGGATGTTCATCGCAGCCTTGTTTAGAAATAGTAGGGGGACAGCAACCCTGGAAATAATCTGATTGTCAAAAATTAGTAGGCTGTTGGTTCTCAGGCTGGGGCAGGAATGTGCAAGATGAACCTGGAGCACCTTGCAGTGCTGGAAAGCAAAGACGTGCTCAAACGAACAAGCAAACAAACCCACAGTGATGAGAATATCTTGACTCACAAGAGTCAAATGAAAGAGTTTCCAAAGGACAAAACTGGAACAATTTGAGCAAGAAAGTAAATGAAGGATTGAATTATAACCCAATTTATAAAATAATGCACATGAGCCCATACTCTTATGAATGAATGAATGAATGAATGAATGGGGAGAGGGTTGGTGGTTCAAGAAACAAATACCCCATGCAGAAGAATATCAAATAATTTATGCACAAGTTCTCTGACCTGAAGTAAGGGCTGTATAACTCCCCACTCCTTAAGTGTGCACTGCACATAGTGAATTTTTTCCAAAAGTGTTTCTTCTAAGTTTAAATCAACAGGGATAAGCCAAATTGATAGTATGTACCCTTGATAAGATTTGATGAAAATGTAGCCTACCTTCCCAAAATGATGCTCCCAGTCTGATCATGAGAAGAGTGGCAGACAAATCCCAGGTGAGGCGCATTCTATAAAATACCTGAGCACTACTTCCCAAAACTGCCAAGGCGTTCAAGGCAAGGACAGTCTGAAAAACCATCACAGCCAAAGGAACCTAAGGAGACATGACAACTAAATGTAATGCAGTATCTTCGTTGGGATCTTGAAACAGAAAAAAGGACATTAGGTAAAAATTAAGGAAATTTGAATAAATATGGACTTTGTTAATAATAATGTATCAAATATTGGTTCATTAATTGTAGCAAATGTACTATACTAACGTTAACTGTTCATAAGAGGGTAATCTGGGTGTGAGGCATGTGGGAACTCTAGTACTTTCTTTCTTCACAATTTTCCTGTAAATCTAATGCTGGCCCCCCCCCCCAATATTTAAAATAAAAAAAAAAATAGTAGACTGTCCAAATTGTGGTAGCTTCATAATATGAAGTGTTTTCCAGTCTTTACAATGAATGCAGTAGATAGTTGTGTGTGGAAATAGAGAGATGTTTGCAAAACATAGTTAAACTGGAAAAAAAAAGAGTCAGTAACAGGATATTATGTATTCCCTTTTTTAAATACTTAGTCTTATGGGAAAAGTGTAGAAGGCTGTATCAACATGCTAAGAGGATTTTCAACTACTGACAGATTTTTCTTTTTGTTTATCTGCATTTTCTAATTTTTTAATGATGGCTCAGTATAACAAAGATGATGTGTAGGCAGAATTCTGAGTTGATCTCCAATAGCCCTTGAATAATCCCCTTTCCTTGAGTGTGGGCAGGCCATGTGCATATGGCAGATGTCACTCCTTTGATAGGTTACATTATAGGGCAAAGGTGAAGGAACTTTTGTATGTGTAATTAAAGTCTTTAATCAATTGGCTTTGAGTTACTCAAAAGGAAGGTGATCCTGGGTGGGCCTGACCTAAGCAGGTGAACCCTTTAAGATTTATGCTTTCCCTGGGATCAGAGAAGATCCCACTGCTCTTGAAGAAGCAAGCTGCCCTAAGTTATATGGCTGCAAGGAAGCAAATTCTGCCAAACAGCCACAAGAGCTTGGAAGAGGACCCCAAGCCTCTGATGAGAACTCAGCCCTGTCCAACACCACGAGTCTCTGAGCAGACCACCCGGCTAAGCTGTGCCCAGACTCCTGGTGGATGAAAACTGCCAACCAATACATGGGTTCTCTTTAAGACACTTAAGTTTGTGGTAATTCATCATGCAGGAATAGAAAATGAATACAGATGAAACAAAAAATAATAAAGAAAGGAAAAAAGAACTTAGGACAAGTGGAATGTGACAGTTTCATTTCTGAACAAATAATGTCATCCAGGTTCTTAGGTCGGTTTGCTGGGCTTGTGCTATTCATGTCACCCACGTCTCCTGTTCCAAAGTCTTTCAGACAATACAGGCAAAGTTGTTCGCATTTTATGCTGATGAATTAATCACACCAAGTGCTATGGATAAGAGTATAAATATTCCTAAAAGACACGTCACTGTCAGCCAGTGAGATACTGCGCTTGTGGCATAAGCAGCTGTAGAGGAAGGAGGCAGGGCAGCGACCATGAACCGGCTGTGCTGTTCCCTCCCAACAGAAAACTTTTTATATTTTTAAAACTGGCTGTGCTGTTCCCTTCCAACAGAAAACTTTTTATATTTTTAAAATACGTAATATAGTTTTAAAAATCCAACAGTACTGACCAGATGAAAAGACATCCTCTAGGAAAGTCGGTTTTACCATCAGGACGTCATCGGGGAAAGGGGGTGAAGCCTTCGGGAAGAGCTCCAGCTGCACTCCGCACCTGGGCGGGCACCTGGGGGGCACCGCCCCTCCCTCCCCGGCCCCTCCCCCTCCGTCCCCCCCCCCCCCCCCGTCCCCCCAGGTGACACGCCTGTGGCCAGAGTGGGAGGCTGTGAGCCTGATGAGGGAGAATGGCCCCCGCCGGCCCCTCCCCCCATCCCCCCGCCTCCCCTCCCCCCCGCTCCTCCCCCCCGCCCCCCCCACCCCCGCTCACGCCCGCGTGGGGAGCGCGGCTGCTCCAGCCCTGGACTGTGGTGTGCTTGCCAGTTGGCCTCCAGCACCCGTCTCAACACAGCTCGGCAAGGAGCAGGCTGGTGGGATGCAGCCCTCCTGTACTGCAGCCCAGGTCCTGGCAAGCCTTGGATACCAGCACGAGCATCTGCGGAGGCCACTTCAAGATGCCCCGGACCCCAGTGTTACGATGCCAGCGGCCACCGGAGCGGTATTTGTGAGGCGCCATCAGCTCGTGGGATCCTGGCGAAACCCAGCGGACGCTTCCCTTACCCAGACCAGCTCAGCCTGGACAGGGTGGGTCCTGGGCGACCCCCTGGGCCTCCTGACCCGGAGCTCGTATGCTTCCCCCCACCACCCCAGCCTTGCTCAGGCGAGATGTCGCAGATCTGATGAGGACAGAAGTGGTAAAATAACAGTAAATAAGTAAGTAAGGAGCTTCTCTGCGCAGTCCTCCAGGCCGATCACTCAGCCCCCAAACAACCCTGGCTTAGCTCACCACTAGCACTCCCGGTGCCTGACTCTTGTGGGCATTACAGCACAAGGACTTAAATGCAGTTCATTAATAACGCTCTTTCATTTCAAAATGTGCCCATTCCAAAGTACCCAGAGTAAATCTCCCTTCACCCGTCCTTGCCAAACCTAACCCATGTGCTGTGTTAATCATTAAGAGTTTTCTGAGGATTCTTCTAGACATTTTTTATGCATTTTTACACATAGATCTGCACACACAAATGTACATGTTTTTGAATGTATACAAATAGGATTTTACTATACATATTGTTCTGCAACTTGCTTTTTCACTTCGCTGGTTCTTGGAAGGCTTTCCATGTAAGAATGTGCACATTTGTGTCATTCATTTTAAACTGCTGGCCGGTGTTCAATAGCAAGTGCCGTGTTTTCCGAGCCATTCTCCCACCAAAAGACCCTTAAGTGATTAGCAGTTTTTTGGTTTTGCAGACAGTGCTGCAGCAAACAACCTTGTAATTGCAACCTCTTTCACATGAGTGTTTCCTTCTGATAGACACTCAGAATGAAATTCCTGGGTTCAAGTGTGCATGTAGTTTCTGTTTGGATAGATCCTGCTACGACTCCAGTAGCTGGTGCCATCACACTGTCTCCAACAGAGTGAGGACAGGAGAGCAGCCCTTTCCCTTCTCTTTGCCGCCGCTGGATTTCATTAATCTTGGAAATCTATATTGACTGGTGGGTGGACATTGGTATCTTGTTTTAATTTGTGTTTCCCTGATCATTGGTGAGATTGAACAGTAGGCATCTTTCGGTTCTTCATTCACTTCCCCATTTTTGGCTCCCTTGACAACTCATACCACACTCTCCTGGTTTTCTTTCTTTCCTTCTAGCCTTTCTCTCTCCAGTCTTGACTTCTCCTCACCTGCCTTTAAGTGCTGATGTTCCCCAAGGCTGGGCCTCCCAGCCTGGACACGCACACCGGCTTCTGAATCTCCCCTCACTCCCAGACAACCTTCTTCAGCCCCATTCAGGCTTTCAATGCTGTCTGCACACCAGTGACTCCCGTGCGAGCCTCCTCTCCCGCTTCATACCTGTCGGTTCACCTGTCTGCTTGGACGTCTGAGGGCCTGGTAAGCACTCCGGTTCAAAGCTGAGCCCACGTGCTTATCGCCCACACTAGCCCTTCTTCGGATTTCCCCCTCCGTGACCGTCTCACTGAGCTTCCTGTGGCCCGACCAGCACCGGAGGAGTCATCCCAAGGTGATGTCCTCACCACGACTCGAAGCCACCCAGCTCCCAGCCTCATGGCTCTGTGTCCTACCTCTGGAAAGTGTCTCTTTCCATCTCCTCGGCCCCATGCTCAGAACTTCTGCCGCAGCCTCCTACCTGGCTTCTCTGAACCCGTGCTTGGCCCTGGCCCATCCATTCTCTACAATATTTATCGTGACACTCCCTTGCACACAAACCTGTTAAGCACAAAATTGTTTATAATATTTAACAATAGAAGATTGATTGAACACGCTTGGTACATCCATTTGATGAGACAATATGCAGTTAAAAGTATGGTTCTAGCAAGTACTAAAGAGGAGATATTCTTATTTAAAATTTAGAGCAGCACTGTCTTACAGAAACATAATGTAAGCCACAAAAATAAGTTAAAATTTTCTAGTAGGCACATTAAACAGTAAAAGGAAACATGTGAAATTGATTTTATTAATATATTTTATTTAACTCAATATAAGAATGATCAGCATTAATCAATATCGAAATTATTAATGGAATCGTTTACATTCTTTTTTCATATTAAGTCTTTGAACCCCAGGGTGTGTTTTATGCTTACAGCATCTCTGAGTTCAGACACCAAATTTTCATCAGAAATACTGATCTGTATGTAGATTTTATAAAATGTACAGTTGAAAAAGTAGATTCACATATCACAGTTGTTCTAAGGATGCTTAAAAGTTTTCCAACAACTGAATGGAGGCTCAGTTTTAAAATTTAAATGCAAATTAAATAAATTAAAAAATTTGGTTCCTCACTTGCAGTAGTCATGTTTCAAATGCTCAGTTGCTGTACGTGGCTGGTGATTTCTGTATTGAACAGCACAGCTCTAGGTCAGGTAAAAATCGAAAATTTCCTAACTCATTTGAAATTTAGCAAACATTATTATAAAAATCCTTTAAAGGATAAAAATATTATAGCCCAACCTCTCTTGGGAATAAATGCTAAATAAAATATGAACAAATTGAATCAAGCAATATTTTAAAATTAGCATACCTAGATGGGTTATAGTTAAGGAATGCAAGAATGGTCCCTTCCTCCACTTTTCTATTGGTATAAAAGACCCCATTCACAATTGTCACAAAAATTAAAATGCAAGGACGCAACAAAAATGCATAAGGTATTTTTGAAGAAACTATAACACCTTGCTAAAGGACACAAAAGAAGACTCGAAAAATAGACAAGCACATAGCTCAAAGGGGATAGGCCCACGGGTTCACGGGAATTTGATACATACTAAAGATGGTATTTCAGCATGGTGGGGAAAGTATTGATTTTTAATAAAAGGTATAGGACTCACTGAATGTCCTTAGCAGAAGAAATAAAGTTGTCTCAAACCACACCCAAAAATAAGTTCCGCAGAGTTTAAAGATCTGGGAATTAACAAAACAGAAAATCTTGAAAGCTTGAGAACATAAAGCTAGAGGGCATTTTAAAGAATTGTGGGGTAGGAAGGGCCCTTTGGTGACATATACAAAGCTACAAACCAGTGGAAAACATGGACAGATTTGATAATTTTGGCAGTTGCTATTGGTCATCAATGAGAGGAAAGTAGAAATCCGTTGGGGGCGTCTAGGGAAGACGTTCTTCCCAGATGAAATGATAGAACTGTGAGATGAAATTATTTTCTGTCTTCGACCTCTTCTTTCCTGGTTGGAGTGGGAGGGTGCTTGGAGGTGTAACAGCTGTATCACCTGCAAGGGGAAACACTGCCAACACACTATGGATGACAAATCTGGAAAACATAGAGACTGATGACATCACAGACCCATCAAACCAATTCTGGCACCAGCTACCTTTGGATTTCAGTTTAGTCAAAAAGTAAACATTATGTAGCTTAAGCCACTACTACTTTCTATTACCTACAGCTGTTATATATATATAAAACTCAAAACTTTCTATGGCAAAAGATGCATCAAGTGAGAAAAAATATTTTAGATGTTAAGATTAATAACCTTAATATATAAAGGACTTTTACAGATCAATAAGAAAAAGTATTTTAATAAAATAGACAAACAGATAATTCATAAATTCAGTTCAGTGGAACAATAAAGATGTTAAAACATGCTCAACCTTACAAAAAATCAAAGACTTACAAATTAAAACCATAATGAAATATTTTTTAGTTATCGTACTGGTGAAGATAAAAAGGAGTGCCAAAGTTGAACAGGGTGTGGAGAATCAGTTGATCTCATACACATTGAGGAAATGTAAAGCAGTACAATTTTCTAGAGGGCAATTTATCAATATGAACCAAAATTTTAAAGATGTACTCTTTTTTTCCTCAGCAATTTTCCTTTCTGAAATTTTTTTCTAAGGGAACAATCACACATGTGGACAAAGATGTGTATGGTTTAGTGCAATATTACTTATAATAGCAAAAAAAAAGGGGGGGAAACAACTCAAATGTTTCCAACATTAGGTGATTGGTTAAATACACATGGTATGTCCAGTCAATGAAATGGAGTTCTATGTAGCCATTAAAATGGACGATGTGTTATGTGTAGTGACACGCATAGATGCTCATAGCAATAATGGGACAAAATAAGTTACAAAACACTACACGTTATGAGTCTATTTAGGTAAATGTATGTATATATGTATAAAAATGGGGAGATTTTCTAATAGTAGTTATCCTTCAGAGGTGGGATTATGAGGGAACTTCAATTTCTTTGTATTTGTTGAGTATTTTATACATCTGAAAAGCAGAATTGATTCCAATTTAGAAAGTAACAATTTTCCAGAATAATATGCAATGATGTTAAAAGAAACATATGATATACTGCTAGGTGAAAACATAGATACAAATCAGTATTATAGTGGGGCTGTTTTAAGAGCAGGGCTGATGGGATGGGAGATTGTCTGGGAGGTGGCACGCCAGCGTGCTAACAGTGGTTATTTCTGGAGTGGGAGTGGGGTACGTGGAAATTTGAATGATCATTTTTTACTGGTCAGACTTTTCTGGGTTAAAGGACAATTGAAAGGTACATGTGTCGCCTCCACAGTGAAGGAAGGAAAGAAGGAAGAAAGAGAGGGAGGGAGGGAGGAAAGAAGTAAGGCTCCACTGGAACAAGTACCCTCAGGAGCGCTAGGATGCTGAGATGCCCGCAGATGTGCGGGGCTTTGGTGATGACATTAAATCCAAACCCTGTTGTGGGGGGGTGGCTTGTTTGCTTGATTTTGTCTTCTTGTCTGGACCCAAAGGATTTGAGGCATCTCAAAAGAAAACATGTGATAAAACAAAAATTATGAATACAGAAGAATAGACAGCATGCAGGAAAATACAGTTGTACTAGAAGGCCGGGCCTGGGGAGGGCAGAGCCCTCAGGGGAAGTCTGCAGGATGTGCTGAGCTCCCACAGCCCCTGGGTGCCGTGCCCCCGGTGGGACTGCGTACCGGGCCTCGGGGCAGGGAGAGCCACAGAGAGGGCGCGGTAGGTGCTTCGCGGGGTGTCTGTCTGTCCAGCCGCAAACCACCCCTTTCCACCTGCCTCCCAGGGGCTGGTAGCAACCCACCTGGCTGTGCGGGGCGGGCCACGGCGTCTGGCCTGGATGCTTGGAAGTGGCCGCGGGCTGCCGGTGGCCTGGCCGCCCGGAGCACAGCCCGCTTGCCCCAGGCCCGCTGTCCCTTCGTGGGGCTCCGGCTGCCCTGAGAAAGCAAGAAGCGGGATTACAAAAGCGGCGGCGTGTCTGTAATGTTTATATTGAACAAATTAAGGCTTTTAACACCGAGAAACAGAGTGCCACCAAAATATTCTGTTCACAAGATAATTACAGGATTTATTAAAAATATTAATGCATGGTGCACTACAGGCGGTGTGGTCTTGAGCCAAAGGGGCCGGCGCCAGCCTCCTGCACCCTCCCGCCACATGTCCCCGGGGCAGGGGACCAGCTTCTCCAGAGCAGGAGAAAGGGACAAGCCCACGTGGACTCCTGGCAGGCAGGTCTGGGGGCTGGGCCCCTACATACTCCTGGCAGGCAGGTCTGGGGGCTGGGCCCCTACATGTCGCTGCTTTCCAGGCTTGGGCCCAGCTCTCCTGAGGCTGCCTTGGTCCCATGTGGCACCCCGTATCCTCCCCGCGGGGTCCCGCGCTCACAGCCCAGCTCCACAGGGACTCCTCTACTGGCAACCTAAAGAACTTCACCCAAGACAACTTGCCAGACACCCCACATTCCCATTTTTTTCACGGGAGGTGTGATTTTTCCACTTGTGATGTATTCCCCATTGAGGGAGAAAGAGAATTTTCAGTTCTCGTGGCCCCGGTGGGTCTGCAGTGAGTGCGTGGATGCTGTCCTAGGTGGCGGAGGATTGTTTAAAAGATGCTGAGTGGCGGGGGAAGAATGTCACCTCAGCGTCCCTCCGCCAGGCCCAGAGAGGTCTGGCTGTCTCAAGGAGGCAGGTTCAGACAAGGGCAGGCCTGCTGCCGTACTACCCCGGACTCTTCCCGAAGCTGAGAAGGCCAGGGAGCCTGGCTTCTCCTTCCAGGCCTCTCCAAGAGGGGTGAGCCCTAAAATGGGCGTCTGAGGCGAGGGAAGATGGGGAGGTATTTGTCCTCTGAGCATCTGCTTTGCTAACTCTGTTCCCTGGAGAAACAGGGCGGCTGTAGTGGCAGTCACCATGGCAAACTGCTTTCTCACAAAGGCCACCCCGAGACTTGTCAGGTCCCCACAGCGCCTAGGTGTGAGCCTCAGAGAAAGCTGACCCACAGCAGCTGTTTGCGGTACAGCACAGCCTTTCTGTACTTTCTGCTTAGGCAGCTCCGGGAGACGGTTCCAGGATTCTTCCCCTCCCCCGCACTGGCAACCAGAAGTCGTTCATTTAGTCACCAAGTATTTCCTGAGCATCTGCTTTGTGCTCGGCTCAGTCAGGCTGCTGGGATACAGGGCCGATGAACAAGACAGGTGCCGCCCTTTCTCTCTGAAACTTACATCTTTCCACTCTCCTCCCCCCCGGCCCCACCCCCAACATATATATATATATAATATATATAACAAAAACACAGGAAGTGGAGAGGATCGCGTCTCATTTCTCTTGACCCACAAAGAAGACCAAGAGAGAAAGAATGGAAGAGAGAGAGACATTCCCAAGGGAGGAAACGCCCAGCTTCTGTGGTAGTCCCCAGAACGAGGGGTCCATTTTTGTCATCCCTTGATTAAAAATCCCATGTCCCCCTCTCAACACGCAGGTGCACACATGTCACTTGTACAGTTTCCATTCACCACATGCACAGCTGGAGAGTGGCGAGGGCTGCCTCCCACGCTCCTCCGAGTGGACTGGCAGCTGGGGCTGAAGGCGATAGAAATAGGCTATTGATCAAGGGTTATAAAAGTCCTGCAACTGGGATCCTGTGATGCCTGCAAGCTGAGGGCAGCAGTAAAGTGCCATGCAAACGCAATAACATTTATACCCCGAGGGTAAGTGCTTCCTACGTGAAAATAAAAAGCTGATCCTCTGTTTAATTCTTTCCCCCTTCCTTGGGCTGGGCCCTGGCAGGGGTGGCCCCCAACTCTCCTAGTCATCTCAGCAGCTCTCTTGTCCCCCATGCTGGTGGCTGCTGGCAGCCCGTGGAGTCACCTGTGCTTTTTACACTTCTCTGGGGATGAGGGGAGGCTGAGTCATGCCTAGCCTTGGGGGTCTCACTTGGACTGCTTCGTGGGTGTCGCCAGGTCCCATTTGGGCTGAACTTTTTATTTGAATGGATGCTGGAAATCAGTCTTGAGAGGGTTTTTTTGTGTGTGTGTGTGACATTTGTACAGAGAAGTCTTATTTAGGGAGAAGTACACAGGTGAGAGTGACAGCCCTGGGTGACACCGGGGGGCCAAGGCATCCTGGCAACGGCGCTGAGGGTCCAGCTTGTTCTTCTGAAAGGCGACTGCCCACTGCTCCCCAAACACCAAGGCTGCGAGGTGCCCTGTAAAAACAGGCGGTAGAGGCAAATAAATCGGGAAAATGCTTCCACTTGGAGACTCACATTGCATCTTTGCAATTTAAAGACTCTGAGAAGTCCTGCAGGAAAGAAACAGTTTAATTGGCTAAGAGCATCTCCTGGATTTACTGGACTGCCAAACTGCCCCTCCCTTAAAATGCTTTTCACTCTTTCCCTTGTGGTTACCTAATGCCTATTAACACTGCATGTAGGAAATTCTGTCTAGATACTTCCAAAAGGGTGTGCTATTTTGCCTGCCATGTGTTATACGCCTACTATGTACAGGCACTTCACATCGATTATTTCTAACGCTGAAACAGCTCTGCGAGTATTATTATCTCCATTTCACAGATGAGAAAAATGAGGCTACAAGTGGACAGGTAGCCTGCCTAAGGGCTCTCAGGTAAATGGTAACTTAGCCAAGATTCTGGCCCAGGCCTTTTTGACTCCATAACCCACACTTTCCATCATACCATGAGTCTTCCTACACGGGACAGAGATTTACTTCTCCTTTTGCCTAAGAGCAGGCGGTTTGTTCTTGGAGTTTCATGTCTCAGGGTCCAGCCGATCTTCTAGAGCGATGCCTGGTCCATCTCCCAGCCTGGCCTTGTCCCCAATCCTTCCCTGGGGCTCAGGGGAATTCCCATTGGCGAGCCGGACCTGAATCTAAGAAGCCTTGGACAGGAATCCCAGTTTCGCCATTGTCTATTCCTGTGACCTTAGACAATTTACTTAACCCCTCTGTACCTTAGTTTTCTTATCTATGACATTTTAAATATGTATAAAACATCTGGCCCCGAATGCTTAGTAAACGGCAGCTGTCACGCTTATTGTTAATAATGAACAGTAAGACTTCACGGGGAAAAAAAACAGGAAAATTTTACGGATCCCTGCTTTAAACCCCCCAACTATCTGGTGTGATAAGATACAGATATTTTTGTGTTAAAGATGGAAAAACTGAAGCCTGTTAAACCAGTGACTCTTTCAAGTGTACAGCTAGCCAATATCAGAACTGGGGCCTGGATTCCCAGTGCACAGAAATTTAAGACACCCTGATGTGTCAAAAAGTTAAATGCACTTGAGAAGGAAGAGAAATTTTTATTTAAAGCTTCTGGAGCTGTTTCCAATTGAAATCCAGTTGGCAATGAGGATGAAATTTCTCTAAATTTATAAGTTTGGTAATACAAAAAATGAGAAACTCTAATTTTAAAAATGAGATCTGAACACATCTTCCTTTTGAGAGTTTGATTTAAAAAATCTGTAGCAAGTCTCACTTGTATTCCCTATTGTCATTTTTGTTTGTTTGTTTTTGCTAGTTTTGCTGACAATAACTCAGGCCCATGCCATTTTTCTTAAAAAATTCTTTTTTGTAAATTGACTCAAGTTCCAAGAGCAGAAGAGCATCGGATCTCTGCGTCAATGTCGCCGCACTCTCAGTTGGCTTTGCTCTGTGATCTTTTTGGTTTTGCCTAAGCTGCTGAAGCGAGGACACTCCAGGATGAAATGAGCTGTCTTTAGGCACAGTTAGTTACAAAGCTTAGATTCGAGCATTTCTGCTTGAAATGGGTCTGTTCTCATCAACCCAGTGATGTTTATCAAAGGAAATGTAATATTCATTCAGACTGGAACTGGAGTGAGTTTTTCTTTTCTATTAGATGAACAGTGACAACACAATGTACTTGGAAAAATAATAAGCTTGTGCTTATACTAATTGAGGAACTAGTATTGAAATAAAGTGTTTATGGCTTTGAGACTCACAACACCTGCACTTTTGGGGAGTCAAAAGACCCCAAGTAGCTATTGGAAAATGCTTCTTATCTTCTACTTCTCCCTCCCAGTAAATCAAGAGAGCATAATGTTGTTTCAGATCAACTTCTCTGTTGTATCCACATCTGCAGAGCCCCTAAGCCACTATTCACTGAGTGTCACTCACAACCCAGATGCTGGGATTAGTCGAAGCGCTGTTTTTAAACTAAAAGCAAAACTTTTTATTTTGAAATATGTCCAAACAAAAATAATACAAACCAGGGGTAAAGGATATGGTAGATATGGTATGTATGATTTATCTTCTGTTTTCTTTTTATTTCTTTTTCTGAATTGATGCAAATGTTCTAAGAAATGATCATGATGATGAATATACAACTATGTGGTGAAAAAAAGAGTGTCATTTTGTATGTTGATTGGTTTTATTAATAAAAATAAAAAAAAATACAAACCCTATATAGAGAACTCCAACATACTCCTGTACCCTGAGATCCCCAGATCTACCAATTTTAACTTCTTGCCATATTTGCCACATCACTCTATCTAGTCATGCATTTTCTGAACACTCGAGAGTCGGCTGTATACATCACACTCCTTGAACACTTCATTCTGCCATGTACATTTCCTAGGGACAAAGATATTCACTTACATATCCACCTTAAGTGTAGTTATCTAATTCAAGCAATTTAACATTATATATAGCTAATGTTCTATATTCCATCTTTTTCATATGTCCCATGAACCTTTTCTCCTCCCTTGCTAGGTTCCATCCAGAACTGTGCATTGCATTTAATTATCATTGTCTCTTTAATTGCTATTTTTTTTTTAAACTGGGGAACCATAATACAATATAAACTTTCCCATCTCAGCCACTCCATTCAATGGGATTAATCAGTCACTATAATAATAATGAGACCCTCATAATAATGAGACCCTCATCACTTTCCATTACTAAAATGTTTCCATCTCCCCCCCCAAAAGACCCTACACCCACTACACACTAACTTTCTGTTCCTCCTGTCACCGACTCCTAGAAACCTCTAATTTTTGTCTCTATGAGCTGACATATTCTCTGATTTTTGTTGTTGTTGTTGTTACATGGGCAGGCACTGGGACTCGAACCCGGGTCTCTGGCATGGCAGGTGAGAACTCTGCCTGCTGAGCCACTGTGGCCTGCCCTTCTCTGATATTGTGTTTGTAGTTATCATGGGGCTTAAATTTAACATCCTAAATCTATAGCACTCATTTGCTTTGATACCAACTTAACTTCAATATTATAGATAAACTATGTCCCTACATCCCTATATCCTCCCACCTTTATGAAGGTCTTTTTACAAATTGCATGTTCACACATTAGGAGTCCAAACCCACTGACTTACCATAACATTTGATGCATTTGCATTTTAGATCCTGCAGGAAGTAAAAAGTGGAGTTGCAAACCAAAAATACAATCATACTAGCCTTTACCTTTACCCATATCCTTGCCCTCACTGGATATCTTCATTTCTTTGTGTGGCTTTGATCTATCGTCAGTGTCCTTTCCTTTCCACCTGCAGAACTCTCTTACAGGGTTAGTCCAGTGGTGATCAACTCCCTCATTTTTTGTTTATCTGAGAATGCCTTAATCTCTCATTTTCAAAAGACAGTTTCACTGGATATAGGATTCTTGGTTGGCAATTTTTTGCTTTTGGCACTTTATGTCACCTCCCTGCCTTCTTGCTTTTATGGTTTCTGACGGGAAATCGGCATGGTCTTCCCGGGGCTCCCTAGCACATGACACGTGGCTTCCCTCTTGCTGCTTTCAGAATCCTCTTTTCTTGGCATTTGACAGTCTGACTATAATAGATAGGTCTATTTGGATTTATCCAGTTTGGAGTTCATTGAGCATCTTCGATGTGTATTTTCATATCTTTTGTTAAATTTGGAAAGTTGTCAGCCATTATTTCTTTGAATATTCTCTCTGCCCCTTTCTCTCTTTCTTTTCTTCCTGGAACCCCCACAATGCATATATGGGTGCACTTGTGTCCCCATATGTTGTCCCACAGGTTCCTCAGGCTCTGTTCATTTTTCTTCATTCTTTTCTCTACTTCTCAGACTGAGTGATTTAAATGGTCTTATCTGATTCTTTCTTTTGCCAGCTCCAATCTGCAGTTGAACCCCTCTAGGAATTTTTAATTTACTTTACTGTGGTCTTCAGCTCTGTTTGGTTACTTTTCATAATTTTCATATCTCTTTTGATATTTATTTATGTTTATCAACTATTTTCCTGATTTTCTTTAAGACTTTTTCTTGATTAGGAGCTCGCCCTGTTACTGTGGTCCTTTCCGGTTTTTCTGAGCGCTAAGCAAGGTGTGTCTGCCAGTTCTTGCTGGTTGTTCAAAGCTCCTGTGAGGGGATAGAGCCCTGAAGGGTCTCACTCCACCATCTTGATCCAGGCAGGACTTAAATATGCTTTTAAATTTAATAAATTCCTCTTTCACTTGTAGCACTAGTTTTCAGTAAATTCAATCTTTTGCAACTTCTAGTTTGCCAGTTCTCTGCAAGCAAAGAGAGAAAAATGAGCAGTATGGTATATCCATCTCACAGACCGGACAGTGTGAGCTGTACTCCGAAACGGAAACAACCTCCCTCCCAGCTCATCAGCATCATGGTACTGAAGAGATTTGATTTCTTTGTATGACATCCTTTAAAACACAAATGATTAGCCCGGAGGTAATAATGGTTTTCATCAAAGGGGGCTGTATCTTCAGAAATAATGCTTCAAGTCTAAAAATTTCTAGTTATGAGAGCCTTGAAAGCATTTATAATTTTAATAGTTCCCCTAACATTGCCATCTAGTAAATAGGTGAAATTAATATCCCATTTTAGAGATGAAAAGAAATGAGGTGAAAGAGAAAGCAGATTGGCTGGACCTAAAACGAGGTCTAGGGCTTCTGCTCATCCGCCCCCAGCACTTCGGGGTGCAGGTCTCCACTGATTCTAGCCTGGGGGCACACTGCTGGTGCCAGGTTCATCCAGAGAGGATGGCCTCAAAACAGGTAAATTATTCAGCAGTGGGGTTGATATGACTACTTATAGGCCATAAATCAGTTAGACATATGAGAACTGGTCCCTAAATAGAGAGGTCATTGTTACCTGTCCAGAGGTTTATTGTAAATATGCAGGGCTGAAGCCGGGTATTCATATCTGATACCCTTTGTGTTGGGTGTTGGGAGGAGAGGATAGGAAAAGGGTACGTTAATTATAGTGAGGGATGAGGGTTGAGTCCGGGTTTGATAAGGTGGATTTATATCATGGGCAAGCTCCAAACAATTGGTAATGACTGCCTGATGCACTGTGTTGAGAAGGGTTCTGAGGCCAAGTTCAGGCTCAGTGGGAAATCCATAGACCACAGATTTACCTGGCTTGATTATTTCATACCCTTGATTCATCAATAACAGATATTTCATGAAAGTGAGAACAACAGTTCACATTTATTGACCATAATTCTTCTGCTGAGTCTTATAAGCTGAAACGTCTCCTGCAACCAAATTGCTTCCTTTCAAAGACCCTTATCATTCTTATAGTGGTGATAAACATTCACAAGATTCAGATAATGAAGAAATAAGAAATAAGGTCCAACTGTGTCAAATCAGGTTGCTGGCTGGATTGGGGGAGCTCCTTATTGTCATCAGCCAGAAGGGGAGATTCCTCTTCCATGCGTAGGTTAGGAGACCCAGCCTGCCCCGAGCCTTTTCAGTGTTAGCATATCTCTTCCTCTTGTTCGGGATTCACGGTGACTCAAGTGCCCAATTACATCTTGTTTCAGCGTGAGAGAGTGCCAAGTCATTCACACACGACAAGGTCCTCTAGTCACTTGGTCTTGGATAAAGTCCTGTGCTCCTTGGAAGGACTTTCTAGGTTCTGACCCCCAGGATTATGATTCCTGAGGCTGTGTCTTTTCTTATTCTTCTCTCCAGGTCCACATCAAACAAGCTATCATTCTCAGACCTTACTCCAGTCTCTGAAAAATCAGGTCGTTTGCTGTTCGGATGCCAGGCACACCCCATGGCTGTCTGTTCAGAACTGCCCTGTCTTTACATCCACCTGGGTCCTTCCCTTGCACGCTGTCTCCCTGGCACTGCCCTCCAGAGCCCTGCTGTAGCTCAAGCTTCAAGCTCGAGCCTTTATTGCAGACCTGTCCTCTGTGCTGGTATGTATCCTGGGGCTCTGGGATAGCACCCCTTAACTATTCTGATCCAGCTCCCCTTCTGTTGTGAAATTTCCTTATTTTCTAAAAGAATTCTTGAGATCTCCAAAACTTCCTATCTTTCCTTGGGGCATCATCCTAAGCGGATGACAATAATTTGTATTAATTGAGAGTGCATGTACTAGATAGTCATCCAAGCCTTTCCATGTGTTATTTCAGTTAATCCTAACAACAATCCCACTGTTATTCCCATTTAACAGATGAGAAGACTGAGGTGCTTGAAGTAAATTGCTCAGAATCATTTAACAGGTGGCATGTGGCAATATAACGTTGGTAATCTGATCCTCACTGATTTTGCAGTATCTCGATGTGTAGGACTGGCTAAATGTTGCTCTAGCTTGGCATGTATACCTGACCCCACCTGCTCCATGTGAAAAGGAGGTCGTAAAAAACTTATTAGAACTTTATTTCAATAAAGGAAGGAGGATCTTATGTTATTGTGACCAACTTGTGTCCAAACAGATTTAACTTGGAAGATAAAAGGTTGCAAACTACAGTTTAATGCTGTTCTCACTTGATTGGAATTTGGGGTGCAACATATTTATAACAGGGTTTCATGTATATAGGTGCATTATTGAATTCTTCAGGTTTCCATGTTTCAATGTTCACATAAAATAAATGATAATAAAATGACATGTATTTGTGCGTATAACAGAGCTTACCAAAGGCCTGATGATAACTTTTATCAAGCATGGATGACACACATTATCTCATGTAAGCTCTATACAAACTCTATGATGTCCAATGGCTATTTTTGCATTTTGCATAGAAGGAAACTGAGGTTTAGAAAAGTGTGTCATTTGCCCAGGGTCAGCCCAGGATTGTACATAATTTCAGTGCTTCCAATTCCTCAAGAATAAGCCCTGCTACCTCTCATTAACAGCCCGGACCCCCACGACGACCCAGTGGATTAAATCTTAGTGCTTCCCACATTTTGGACAAGGAAAACAAGTCCTGAGAGAGAAAATAATTTGCTAGACATCTGCAGAGCCTGGACTCAAGCTCAGGTTCTCAGACTCCAAATCTGGTGCTGCTTTCCACTAGATAACACTATTGCTCGGGTCCACAGTATAATTTATTTATGTTGATAAAAGATAAAGTAAAGGCAGAAATAACTCAACAAGATGATAAAATTCTTTAAACAGCCCCGTCTCTCAGGATCTCTGGGTGATGCTTTTAGCAGATCAGCAGCTTTAAGGCAGGCATTTCTACAACTCTAACCGTGACCATTTCAGCTTTGAACAACAGGTCCGGCCGCACCCCTGACTGCGCGGTGTCCAGGAATCAGGACCTGAAGGCAGAGTGACACGCACACAAACACGTCCATGCTGTGTGGTCTGGCCCAGTGGTTCTCATCCAGGTGCAAGCTGGCAGTGTCTGGAGACATTTAGGTTCTCACGACTGGGTGGGGAGGGGGCAGGGGGACAGGGGGTGGTGGTTGCGCCGAGTCTCATGGGAAGAGGCCAGGGGACCCTGCCAAGCACCCCACATTGCACAGGACAGTGTCTCCCAACCCAGAATCATCCGGCCCAAAACATCCATGGTGCCGAGTTGAGCAGTTCTGTACTAATTAATTCGTTTAAACACACACACACACACCTGAAATTGTTTAGGATTAAATTGACCTTGCAGATTATGGCAAAGTAATGAAATTGATGGTGTTGTCCCAGGGTGGACCGCTTCTTCATCAGTATTTATTTATTTACTACTTATACCTGATCCATTTCCAGTTATGATTGGCTTACCATAAACACACCTACTAGACAGTTAGAATGGAGATTTATAAAAGATCAGAAACCATTGAGAAAGGGGGAGAAAGAAGGTACCGTCAACTTCTGCTAGTCACTGGGGATTTTCTGTCATAGCTGTTTAAAAATCACATCGATATATCTCCTCCACTTATTTAAACACTTTGTTGGCTTAACCTGGGTTTTCATTTATTCCAGCCCAATAAAAATTAGAAAAGAAGAAGACCTGACTTGAGTTCCAATAGTTATTTTCCTGTCTCGAGGAAGCCATAAGACCCTCAGGTTTTCAGACCGAGTTCAAATCTTTAGGCTGTCGTTTTTAGAGATAATGGGGTTACTTTTCAGCCTGGGGTATCAAAAAGGATAGGGGTTGAGTGAAGGCAGGATTGGATCATGAAGTTGGTGCCATCAATCCTTTTCAAGGAGTTTTCATTACTTTGTTTGAAATACTGTCAAATTCCAGAACATCAGAGATAGACATATTCAAATACAAGTATAAAATATCTTAAAATCCATGGGTACAGGTGTGTACTATGCTACTACAACATTGTAAACTATGAAAATTTAAAAGAATATACCACGCTAATAGAAGGTGTTAATAATGGAGTAGGGGGCGGTATATGGGAACTCTGCATTTTCTGCATGATTTTTCTGTAATCCTACAACTTCTCTAATAATAAAAAAAAATTTATAAGAACCCCCTTCTTTATTCATTCTCTATTATATATTTATAATGCCTCCATTATATTTTTCTGTATTTACAGTTTCTCTGCATTAGACTGATGGTCCTTATAGGGAGCTAGCTGTTTTATCATTTTGAATGTCGTTTTTTCATTACCCAATCCCAATATTAGTTAAATATGTTTTCTCAAAAGAAGCTGTGTAGTTCCCTACCTTCTATTCTACACCCGCCCTGCAAATTTACAAATGGTAACAAGGTAAATGTAAAAATGATAAGCCCTAAAAGTACAAGAATAATACCATGGGTATCCTCTAATCTTGAAATTTGGATGACCTCTTCAAACACAGAACAGAAAGTAAAAATATATATGAAAACACTGATGTTTAATAACATTCAAATTTTGAGTTTATCTTTGTCCAACAGAGGTTTTTTTTTTGTATGCCGTGGTCACATTTCATTATTTTTCCATGTGGGTATCCTTCATTGCAGAATCATTTGTTGAATTTTTGTTTCGCTTGCCTTTTGGGAAGTGCATGGACCAGGAATCGAACCCGGGCCTCTGCATGACAGGCGAGATCTCTGCCACTGAGCCACCCTCGCGCCCACCAGCGGTTTCGGTGGCTTCTAGTGAATGATCTTTTGGTGTGACGAGGTGGTAGGAGAGCAAACTCTAAGTTACTGTGTGACTGCTAGTATTGTTTCGTCACATTTGTATCTGTAAGTTGAACTTTTAGTGGTAAACTTTCAATTCCCAGCTTTTATTTCTGGGATTTTTCACAAACTTATACTAATTGTTATCTTTTTTTTTTTTTTTGACCCCCATCCCATGTAGCCCTCACCACAATCCTATAAGGTATTATCTTTATTTTATATATGGGATGCACTTGGGTTCTGAAAAATTAAGTGCTTTCTCTAAGCCCATACAGTTAGTGTGTGCCTACTGAGTGCCTTGTAACAGCACACAGAGATGCTTTGGGTCTGAGGGACACCTACCAAAATTCATCACAATACGAATCGACAACACTCCTTCAGTCCGCCCGAGACTCCTTATACCCCATCTGCCACCTCTGCACTCTTAACTTTCTCCAGGGCAGTTATGTCAACCCAGAAAATGAATTTGAGGGAAAGATGCATTACAAGTCCTATTTGTCAGGCACTGTGCTAAGCACTTTACATGCATTATTTCATTCAGTCATCTCAACAGTCGGATGGCATCATTGATAGCTGCATTTTACAAGATAGGGAAAGTGAGTCTGGGAGATACCTGGTTGCTCTAGGTGTGTTAGCTGAAAAGGAATAATGCTTCTTACACTGAGGAAGGATATATATATATATATCCTTTATATATATATATAAAAGAAAATGTGTCCCATCAATGAATCATAAGCTAGAGTACTCTTTTCCATAAAATTTTGTAGTTACAGGAGTATTACATGACTATTCAGTATTTTAAGTATAAATATCTATTGCATGACTTTGCCTGACAACTAATTTTTGATGGCTATATAGAAATTTCAATAACCAAGCACCCTCTCGTACAAGCCCATGGGGCTAGTCCACTAGTCTTCTATAGCAGGGGTCAGCAAACTATCCTGCCCACCCACTCCAGCCCACCACCTGGCCTGTAAAGCCCACAAGTTAAGAGAGGTCTTTACATTTTTTTTTAAGGTTGAAAAAAAAAATCGAAAGAGCAATATTTGGTGATGTGAAAATTTCACGAAATTCTTATCCTCAGCACCCGTAAATGTAAGTTTTATTGGACCACCATCATACTCTTTCATTTACATATTGTCTGTGGCCGTTTCTGCTCCGCACTAACAGAGTTGTGAAGTTGGGACAGCCTGTACCGCCAGCAAAGTTCATGATGGTAACCAGCTGGGCCTTTACAGCAAAGCTCTGCTGACCCCACGTTCTATACTTTTACACATTCAGTTACAATTTGAACTTTGGGAGTTTTTTCTATGAAATTCTAAAAAAATTTCCAGGAAAAACACTAACGCCGTCTTTCTGTGGAAGAATTCTGACAGTCTGGGCTGATGTGAAATGACACCATTCGGCTCCGGTTCTGGAAACTAGTCCGTGCCCGGCCCCTGCTATCCCTTCAAAATGTAAGCGCTCTCTTCATGGTTGAGGCTACATCTTACCACCCAACCTGTCCCTCCCTTATTCATCTTGACTGTGTCATGGGTTTATTTTCACGACAGTATGAGTTCATTGAGGCCTCTTGAATCATTTATAGAGGTTTTTATTTTGCTCTCAAACTCACATACTTTCTCTGCCGTGAAATTTTTGTAAATATAAAGCTCAGACTACTAAATGGCCTACACTTAAAGCCCTTACTTTTATTTTTTAACTTTAAGAAATCAGAATTTTTCTTCACTGCTTTCCCTTGAGAAGCAAAACTTAATTTTCAGATCACAGAAGAAAGAAAATACCTTCAATATATCCAAGGATCTCAAAGCACCACTGGTGAAATAACAAGGTAAAGAGAGGTCTGTTTATTTTAAAATACTGTTTATTTCTTGGAGGAAATACTGTTTAATGGCAAAGATGTGACTAGTAACAAATAGCGCCCAAGGTTATTCCTGGTTCTGCCAATGACTCACTTTGACTTTGGGCAAATCATCGCACAACTGCTGCTCTTTATCTGCAAAAACTGGACTTCATGCCTGTGGGAGCTGCATGGCTAATCAAGGCCTGGAAAATGAGTAGTGGCAGATGCTACCAAAGTGCTGAGCCTCAAAAACAGAACCGCCCCCACCCCCATTTGTATTCAGTTGAGGTTGGGGTTTATTGTTATTTAACATTCGTAGGCCAACACTGTGTTAAGTCCAGCGTGCTGCACAGCGCAGATAATATCATCGTCCAGTAGGGCTTGTTTTTTTTTCAATCTAGGATTTTGGACTTTTTTTTTCTTTATTGTGGTTGGGGGTTATTTTAGAATCCAGTATTAAAACCCATACACAAATATTAGGCTTTAACTTTAAAACTATTGATCTGAAACCTAAATAAACCACCACCACCAACCAAAAAAAAAGAGGTCCTCCCCCGCCCCGCCAAGAAACCTCTCCAAACAAGAATTCTTCTGTTTTTTTCCGTCTCTGCAGGTCTCCATGTTCCAGTCCTGGGAGGTAGATTAGGCATAAAATACTTTCACTAATAAAATACGACAAACCGCCAGATCGTACGTGGCCGAGTCGCGGCGACTGCCCTGCTGCACAAAGCGGAAAAGTAAATGCCATCATCCCCCTCAGAACAAAAGAATTTAGGACTAAAAACATGGTGGGGGCGGCAATCCTGAAGTGCGCGAGCGGCCCCCGCGGTAACCAGGCGGCCGGGGCCGTGCTCGCCGGGCAGCGGCTCGCGGGGGGCGGGGCGGCGGGCTGCGGCCGGCTCGGGCCGCGGCGCTGTCCTGCCGCCCGGACCCGCGCCCCCATGGCGGGCCTCCCCGCGCCGCCCTCTTCCCCCGGCCACACGGCCGCTCGCGCCGGAGGGAGTTGAGGCCGCTCCGGCCCCGGCGGCTCCCGCGGGCGGGGGGGCGGGTGCTCGGGCCGCGGGGCCGGGGGCAGCGGGCTCCGGCCTCGCCTCGGCGGCGGCGCGGCCCCAACCCAGCACTGCGGCGGCCCCGGAGCTGGGAGCCGCTCGGGCTCGGCCCCGCGCCGCGGCGCTGGAGTTTGGCCGCCGCTGCCCTACTTCACTCTAGTTTAGTTTCACTCACTTTACATCCGGGTTTTTTCCCTAGGCAATGGGGGCCGCAGCACACCCCGTTCCTTAGGCAAAGTGAAATAAATTCGCCGCACCGACACGTCAAGTAGTCCGCCCGCCCGAGCGCCGCCGAGCGCCGCCGCGGGCCCCCGCCGCGCCTTGCTGCCCCCGCCAGGGCCCGGGCGTCCCGAGAGCCGCGGGCCGAGGCGCGGGGGCCCGGGCCGGCCGCCGTACTGGCTCCGCTTGGCGAGGCCCTCCCTCCCCGCCGCGGCCCTCTACCCCGCGGTCCGCTCCTCCCTCCCTCGGCCCCGCTTTCCCGGCCCCAGTCCCCTTCGCCCGGCTCTCGGGAGCGGCGGGGGCGCGCACGGCGGCGGCGGCCGCGGGCCGGCGGGGCCGCGCCGCGGGCTCCCGCGCGGGCGAGTGTGTCTGGGCCTGGGCGGAGGGATCCCCGGGCTGAGGCGGCGGAGGTGCTGCGGCCCGGGGCCGGGTGGTGAATGGGCTGGTGGTGCTCGCTGCTGCTGCTGAGAGGAGGAGGAGGATGAAGAGTTGGGCTTGTTTGTCTCCCACAGTTTCTCTCCTGCTGCTCTGATTTCTCTCACCCCCCCATTCCGGCCCGGGGCCTGTGTGTGTCTCTCCGGGAGGAGGAGGAGGATCCAGTTCCTCCCCCCACCCCCTCCTCCCCACCCCCCCTTGCCTGGGGAAGAGGAGGAAAGAAACAGCCCAGAGAGAGAGAGAGAGAGAGAGAGAGAGAGGGAGAGAGAGAGAGAGGGAGAGAGAGTGAGAGAGAGAGGGAGAGGAGAGGAGGAGGAGGAGGAGGGAGAAGGGAACAACCTACCATCTTAACACACTAATATCTAAAAAGTGCGAGAGGCCCAGAGCAGCAGCAGAAGCAGCAGCAGCAGCTCCAGCTTCTTCCCTCCCTCCCCATGAAGAAGAGTTCCCTCCTCCTCCTCCTCCTGCTTCTCCTGCTCAGAGTTCCTGCCTCCAGCTGCCAGGGGGGACAGCCAGCCAGCAGCAGGAGGGTGCAGTATCCCAGCTTTTCCATTCTCTTCTCACTCTGCTCTCTCTTTTTCTTGAGTAGCTCTGTTTCCCCTCCCTCCTCCCCTTCCCCCTTCCCTCTCTCCCTCTCCCTCTCCCTGCCTGTCTCGTCTCTGGTGTTTGTCTCTGGGAGGGACAGGGGCTGCCTGCTCGGAGTTTGCGGTGGGGGTGGGGAGGGGGAGGGTTGTGTGGGAGGGCGGAGGGGAGGGGGTGCTCTCGTCAGGACCCCTCAGTCAACTTGAGGTTCGAGCGGCAACTTCCCCTCCGGGCGCCCCCCGCGTGCCCTCCCCATCCCTCCCCCTAAAAAGACAATGGGAGAGCCGCGGCGCCCCTCGCTCCCTCTGCCCTCCCCCTCCCCAGGGTAAATTGGAAGTAAGTTTACGAGCCGCCTCGGGAGCCTGGGCGCGAGCGCCGGGCCGGAGCGGGTGACAGGGCGGCGCGCCGGGGGCGGCGGCCGGGGGGCGGCACGTTGTCCCGCGGGGGGCGCGGGGGCGGGGGCGCGGGCCTCGCCGCCCCCCGCGCTGCCCCTCGGCCCGGGGGGACCGTCTTGGCTCCTTCGTCCTCCCCCCCCCGGGATGCTGTCGGGGGGAAGTTTTTAGGATAATCATTTATTTCTTTCCTTTTTTTTTTTTTTTTTTTGGAAAACCATCTTGTTTGGCGACTGAGGGATCTGGTTAAAAAAAAAAAAAAGCTGCGGCTGCTGACGCTGCCGGGCCCGGCCGAGTGTGAGCGAGTGTGTGTGTGAGTGTGTGTTGGTGCATTTGTCTTGGGTGGCCGGAGCCGCGCTGGGGAAATTCCGCTTCTTCTTCTTCTTCTGCAACTTGTTATTCGGGCGCCCGGCCCGCGCCCGCGCCCCCCGCCCGCGCCCCCGGCCCGCGCCGTCCGGCCGCCCCTCCCCCGCCCCGCCCCCGCCCGCGCCCCCGCGGGGGGAGGGGCGCGCGGAGTGGGACTCTTTCCGTTGGGTCCACCCCGGCGCGCACGCAGTTCCCAGCACTTCTCGTCATCCCCGCTCGGCCTCTTTATTCCGCCGAGCGGGCTGTTAGGATCCCCGGCCGCGGCCGCGAGGGTGGGCCGCGCGAGGTGGGCCCGCGGCGGAGGCTGGGGCCGGGCCCGGGCCGGGGGCTCCCTCAAGTTTGTCGGCGGCGTGCGCCCGGAGGAGGCCGCTCGCCGGGTGGGGCGCGAGGCGCGGCGGACTCCCGAGTAGTTGAGTTGTGGAGGTGGAGGCAGGACGCTGAGGGCAGGCAGGTTTGGCTTCCGTCGGCGAGCCGGTGTCATCCTATTCCGGTCCTCTGTTGAAATATTCTTTGTTTAGGTCTGGAAGTAGAGGATCTCACGCCGCACGTCCACATTGTGCCGTGTCGTAGCGATGTCTCTGGAAGGATGGCTTTCTAGAATTTCCAATGGGAGTTGAGGTCGGGGCGTGCGTGGGCCTCGACGCTGCCCTTGACAGTGAACTTTGTGGCTGGGTCTGGGATTTCGGAGGTCGGCCCCGTGGCTGGGTGCGAGCTGTGCATTCTTCATAGTAGGGGCCAGGAATGTGGATGCTTGAGCCGGGGCAAGTTTGAAAGGGAGGAACATTTAGATGCTAATCATTGATAGCAGAATGGGACAACCAGATCCTAATGTGGGCTGGGAAAGTTTTTCTTTTTTTTGATTTTTATTTTTAATAGCCGTTCTGCACTCTAGGAAGGAAGCTTTTTCGTGGGCATACTTTATAGAGATCCTGTAGGGCCGGGAACTCGACTATCTCCTTTTAGAGAGAGGATATTCATTGTCATCTGTAGCTTTATTGAGGGCCTGGTAGGGGGACTGAAATTGGAGCTAAAAAATCGAAGCATAATTTTTAGGTTGTTTGTTTACATCTGGTGTTCATTCGCATTTGGGCAATAGAAATAAATAGGTCAGCTTTTTTTTTTCTATTTCTGAACACTCGCCACCTCTTTTAAGTTTCACAATTTACTTGGTTCATAGCATTGTAGTGAACTGTTATACATTTTTATTGGGGACAGTATTATTCATATTCTATTTTGTAAGTTTCCTCTTATTATTTTCTGCCTCTGTTTGTATATGGAATCTGCGTTTTGGGCTTAAAACGAGATTTCTGGGGGCCGCTTAAAATATCTTCAGAATGCTTTTAAAACCCCAGGATATAATTTTTCGGTGGCAAAAACCAATTTTTTATGTGTAGTTACACTTACGTGTGTCAAAAAAATTTCTGTATTTAAAACTTCTGTGGATGTACAACTCTCAAAGTGAAGAGTAGAGTAATAGTGCAGGAAATTCTCAAAACACAAATGTCTGGCTAACATGTTAAAAATAATTCAGGTGCATTTCTTTACATCAGGCTTTTGCTTTTGTCAAACGTAATAGTGTTTACAGTTTAACTGGGGTTGTTTGGCTGGCCTTATAAAGTTAAAAGCTTGAGTGCTTTTGAAGTCCTTTTAACTTAAGAAATTTTGCAAGATGTAAGCATGTTACACTTTGGACTCAGGCAAGTCTTTGCGGAACTGGAATAGTAGTAGATTGAAACAGACGCCTGCCCATGCCAAATTTTATTTTTGAGAGGTATAAGTGATGGACGGGGCCCTATTTCTTTTAGCTTTGAAGGGTCCATCCTTTTTCCTATTCAGTCATCTGGAAGGAGCTGCTGCAGAAATATTCTTCTTCTGCTTACATGAAGAGCTCTAAATGCTATCCAGCAGGAGGTGCTACAGCAAGAAAAAGCATATCTGAATTTTGAGGGTCTTGACACTTAATACGGCTTCAGCCAAGCAACAGGATTAACACCTTAAAGTTCCAGAAAGATTTTGAGTAAGTCTGTTTTAAATTTATATTATTTAGTTACATTTGCTTTTTGAAACTGAACTATTTGACTGTTTTTTTTGTTTGTTTGTTTTTTTTTAAGACTGCCTACAAGTAGTTTTGTTATTGTGCATTGCTTAAGGGTGCTGGGTTTAGGAACAGAGTGCTGTTAGAATTAATTTATTTCTAGGGGAGTTGTATTCGTGAGTGGGGTGTTGAAAACATTTAAAAAGATGATGTGATGGCTATAAACAAAAATAGTTCATGTCATTTGGTGCCTTCAAGCTTTATGATTATCCCTTTAATTTTAATACAAGTGGGGTATAGAGAACTTGAGATTTTAGAAAGGAAACTATGGTGTGGTAAAAATTTTAACTTTGTGTAAGTGTGTGTGTTTTCACTCAAATTGAGGTACCAGCAGCACACAGTTTTGTAATTATATATGGCTCATGTATTTACAGTGGCCTCTAAAGTCTGTGAAATTCTTGAACTGTAAACGAAGCTATAATGATGGGCATAGATCATTGCTGATATGTCCATTACTTCGCAGATGGCAAGGTACAGGTGAAAGTAGCTGCTTTAACTATTTCACAGTATTTACAGCACATGGTCCTTTGAAACTCTTGTTAATGTTAGGTGAATTGATCATTCCTGGAAATATCATGCTACTGTGTTGCTTGTAAAGTTTTATGTCAGAGTTATAGAAACTTAGGAATGTATAGAAAATTTGATGAACCTGCTTTGAATTTTTTCTGTTTTCTAGGCATAATACTGTACTTTTTTTCTCAGTAGGATCAGATGAGATAATACATATCAAAGTTCCTTGTAAATTGTTAGAAGCCATGCAAATGTCAAGTTGTTGAGATAGGTAACTAATTAATACCTGAACAGAGGAGTCTGTCCTTAACATGCTTTTTCTATATCATTTAGGAAATAAAAGTGTACCCTGAACACTTTATGAATTTTTTTTTTTTAATAATGCTGTGGTCACCAAAAAGCTCTTTGTTACAGTTTTGAAGCTTTGTTTTAAACATGCTGCCTAAGCAGTTTTACATAATTCAAAAAAAGATCATTTTTCTTTTGAAGATCCTGTAAAATGTGTATCCCCTATTAAAGATTTTCTTCATTTTTCCATTGTTGTGATAATTTAGTAATTGATTTTAATTAACATTTAAGTGTCCAGAGTTTCCTGTAGACTCTTAATAACACACAGAGTAACATATCATGTTTTTGATAGGTTTTGACTGCTAACTTTCTGAAAAATTCTTACTGACTAAAGCTTTCGAGCTTGTTTCAAAGTGTAAAAAATGTTTATCCCAGGCTTGAGTATTAGGTACATGTGTGTATCATTTTTTGTTTTTCTATTTTAGAAGGATGCATGAGGAAATGACTTACTCAAATCTAGAGGGGTGCATTTAGATGTTTACTTGCAAGAGAGCCCAAAGGTTTAAAACTCATAGCCGTGACTATCTTAATAGACTGTCCACAAATTTGAAGTAGAAAAATTTAAAAATAAAAATATGGCTAATCGGGAGTTTCTGTATTTATGAGCATATCAAAAAGCACAGTATCTTAAATTTTAAAAGTGGTTATTCTTTGTGAAATAGCCCCAATGAGAAAGTAAATATAGAAACTTGCCTGAGTGGAAGGTGAGAAAAACATTTAACTGTTTAGAAAAAAATGAAACTTCTCAGGGCAATATTAACTTTTTCATCCCACAGACAGTGACTGCTAAAGTTTCTTTGTGAGGAAATAGTGAAATTAAGGTTATAATAATATTCTTTTAAATTTTGTATCCCTGGTATTTTATTGCTGAAGCCTTTTGTATTTAATTACTGTTTAAAGGGAGAAAAGGAAGGTATTAAAGTTTTAGGTCTCCATCCTTTGATAGAATTTCTTTAAGCCTATATTCATAGCTGATTTCTTGAAGTATGTTTGAATTTTCATGTTAATTAGTACTGAAAAATATTAATGATTGATGTTGACTTCTTATGAGCTTTTTTTACATGGGCTTTTTTCATAGGCCTATGTATTCTTTAGCAGCACGACAGTGTATTTTGATCACATTAACTTTACCAGGTGTGTTTTTGCTGCTTTGAGATATTTTTTAATAGGTAATATGTTAACACTGCGTTAAATTTTGTTGTAGATAATTATTTCTTAAATAGCCTATGTTTTGTTCTTTTTAAGTTTGTATGTATATGTGGCCGTACTAATTTGTAGGCTTTCATATAATTCTTGTGTATTAAATGTTTGAATACTTATCTTTTGCAGAATGTTGAAATAGACTTTTAAGAGTAACTTTTTTATTACTTGTCCATAAATCCAGTCTTAAAACTGGGGTGGTGGTGAACTTTTTCCTTCTACAGATTATTTGTGAGGTTCAGTCATCCTTTGGGCTTTTCTAAATCAACTTTCTTACACGAGACTGTTGTCTGGCAGTTTGAATACCCCTCCACTTCTCTCCCTTTAATATTCTGCAACCCCCCCCACCCCTCCTTTTTCTTTTTTTTAATGAAAAATGGTTAGTGAGCAGGTCTTGGTTGAAGGAAAAAAACTGTGTACAGTTTTTTCAGTAGACAAGACAGTGAACGGGCAATGTGGAGGTAGAAGGGGGTTGGGGACTAACTGGTTGATGATCTAGGCTTTATTTTGTCTCTGTTTGTGGGCCTAGGGGGAAAAAATAACTTAAACACAGAAGCCAAAAAGATAGCTTTTGTTTTATTGTTTTGGCTGCATTGAGAATACAAACTGTCAGTACTTGAGGAGAAGGAGCAGCAGAAAGGAATTGATTTTTTTTTTGCTGCTGCAGATCCAAGTATTGTTAACCATGTGCATCTCTAAAGCAGCATACTTACAGACCAAACAGTAGTTGATTCTTCCACTCAATTAATAGTCAGAATCCTCAACCGTCCACCCCCCCCCCTTTTAAATAAGTACCAAAAACTTCAGGATAATGACAATAATTTCCTGATAAGAGTGGGTGATAGTAACCATGGCAACTGCTATCTCTGGCCTTATGGACAGTATATTGTATTGATGAAGCTTCACATCCTTTAGTAGCCTGTCACTTATGGTGAAAGGTAGTAGCACGTGTTGCAGGTGATTTTTAGCTGGATTGTGTTAAATTTGTGTGCTGGCTTATCTTTTCTTGGACTGTTTTCCACAGCATGTTTGTGAAGGTGCTGTTGCCTGAAAATAACCCACCACCTGTGTTATAAGCCTCTTGATACAGATTGCTCTTAGTTCTTTCTCAGCCTCCTTCCTCAGTCTTCTAGAAAATAGGGGTGTGTAGGAACTGTATACGTATAAATTATAGCTCAAAATTATCTTACTGGGTTTGGACATCTTATGGATAGCTTTTTTTTAAAAAAAGCCTTTGTGCTTTTGAAAGAGGTTATACTGGATGAGAGAAATGGGCCTGTAGTTGGAGTGTTGCTTTCCTGACTATTCTGTCCAGAAACGTGTACATGTGTGTGTGTGTTTGTGTACATGGAATGAAGCGTGAGGGGAAGAAGGTATAAACACTGAGTAGAGATTTGATAAAAGGGAAACTTAAATATTTTTTTGTTTGCTTTTGTATTGGTGTTGGGTGTATGTATTCCTAAGAGAATATATTCCCTAGTGGGGACTAGAGTGATATTTTCTTATGAGAATTTCCTCTAAGAAAAATTATATATAAAATATAACTTGAAAACTATCTTTAAGAGAAAATTTGGTAAAACTATTAAAACTGTTTCTTTTTTTATAGAGAGCCTTAAACTGATCCAGCCATACTTTTTAAAAAATTGTTTTAGAAATTGTGTTTTCCATCATATATTATTTGATTCCCATCTTTTCATTTACTCATCTTGTATAAGGTTTTTCTAAGGTGAAAATGTTCATCTAAATATTAATAGTTTTTCCAGTATTTGCTAAAGAAACTGTGTGCCAGAGCAGAGAACAAATTTAGATCTGAATTTGCATAGACCCTGATAATCAAATGTAGTTAGATTGTGTTAGATAGTTCAGACTGGCTTGAAACTTGGTGTGGCAGGGGAAGTGGTTGTGCTTACTACAAGTCCCAGGATGCACTGCAGTTTCCCCTGCACTTGGGGCAGAGCATTGCATTGTGGGGCCTGTAGTTGATTTAAGCAGTGCAGGCAACCTTTCCGTCTTGTCTACTCCATTTTATACAGTCTCCCTCCCAGGCCACTCAGAACTTTCTGCTAAGTAAACTAATATGCTTGTTACCCTGCTGAAATTCTAAAGTGAGTCTTTAGAAACAACCTAGTGTTTTAATTTACCTTAGGTTATTGTTTTAATATCAGCCACTCTATGGCTTACATGTAGAATAACAACACCACACAAATATATATATATGTGTGTGTGTGTGTGTGATCAACACTTAGCAGTTGTAAATCATTTTTATGTCTGTGGTGATATAGGTCTCTTTATACATAAAATGTTACAGATTGCCAGTATGGGCTATTTGAAACCTATTATTGCTTAAATGGTGATATCTAATATCATTGTTAGGCCTGATATATATACATTTTTTTTTGAATGGAAACAGTTAAGTGAAGTTGGATGGAAGGCTTTTGCTTGTGTTTTGCGAGTATTAAGTTCAGAATTCTGTGATTCTGTAATAATTGTCGACATCTTGAACATTACTACTCCTTAGCAATAGGATTCATGAAAATAAGTATTGTTTTTGTGTATATTTAGCACTCAAACATGTAGAGGGTACGATTTTGTTAATAATGTGTTTGTTTTTATTTGTAAAATTTAAATTTCTGTCCTTTTGAGGGCGGCTAATATTTTAATTTTTGCTTTATTAACTAATGTCAGAGGATTATTGCAGGGATTAAATGTTGAAATCTGTGGAATTGCTTAGTACAGTACCTAGCACTTAATAAGGACTGAATAAAATTAGCAGCTTCAGTAGTAGTAGTGGCTCTTGTTTTTAAAAAATAACATGCTTTACATTTTCCTTCTTTTTACATTATGATTTGATCAGAAACAGGCTGTTCTAACTATAACTTGAGATTTTTGGCTTATGGTAATGATGTGGCAATTCCTTAGAATTTTTTGCTGTATGTAAAATGTCTTTACACCTCACTTCCTCCCTAAGGATATATGCCCGAGGTGAGACAACCAGCCAGTAGCAGAATTTTGACTAGGAAATCAGTCCTGCCTATGCAGTGTTCTTTGCCATTTTACCGCAAGCCTTTGGTTGGCTTTGGAAAGTTTAGAAGATTATGAACATTGCTTTGGTCGTAATGTTTGCACTGGTAGAATTTCCAAACTAGTTGATTAATGAAAATAAGGTGTTGCAGAAAATGCTCTGTGTCACATTGTACGTACCTTGGAAAAATTGTGTTGTGTTTAGAAGCATGTACCAGTCTGTCACTAAAGTAGACGGTGTTGTGACTGATATGTTGGAGGCCAGTGAGCAGACTCAGAAAGAAATTGTAGTTTCAGGTCTGTGTTGTACGTAGAATATTAGGTTCAAAAACATCTTTTAAAGGCTTTATATTAGATTTCTTTTTTAGGGCGCTCTTAACTTCTTGTAGGCTCTTGAAAAAATTGTAGGGCATTTTCATTTGCAAGGCTGATCTCTTAGCTTTTTGTAAAGGGAAAGGGATGCGTAGGAATATTGAAAAACGTAAATATAAGTTGTGATGTTTGTATCTTAGTTTGATTGTATGTAGAATCAGTTTGGCTGATCTGATTGACTAGTAGTATCTATTCCAGCTTTTTCCCTGGAATATTACTGCTGAGGGCTCCTATGTTTATTTAAAAGAACTCTGCTTCTAAATAATTATTTAAGTATTTGTTTACATAACAAAGCCACTTTGCTAGTATAACCTTTTTTCTTCGTAAATGTGATTTAAATTATTGTTAATATATTTGTATTAGACATTAAATAGATTATTTAGAAGTGTTGAAAACTTGTGGAATCTGGTCTGATGTTTCCACATTGTGAGTTGTTTTATTTATTTTTTATCAACTTGTCTTTGCCAGACTAATATTAAAATGAAATAAATTCAGTTACAAATAAATGAAATTCAGAGAGCTAACTATAAGGGGAAAAATGGTCTTGGGGATTAATTGGCCAATGCAGGAAATATCAGGCTTGGATGAACTCCCCTTTTCTATATTTTATGGTTGCACATACTCCTGTAATTCCTGAAGTACTGAATTTGGAAATAATGAGAGGAAATCTGGGTGGCCATGTGTAATTTTCCTGTAGAGTCCTCTGACACATCTAAATTATTGAGCACAGCTTTCTGTCTTTTTAAATGAAATGTCCTAGGCCAACTTACATGAAATAGTTTTGATGTTGTCAGAATATCTGGCTTCAAGTCCAGCCATGTCACTTAACTTGTGCGCTCTTGGGAAATTCAGCCTTAATTGGACTTTGTTTTTCCCAGTGGTAAAATGGGAATAATAGCACAGTCTGCTTCACTATGCTGTCATAGGATTAGATGAATTAATAATCATGAATGTACTTTATATACTGTAAAGCAGTATATGTAAGTGACATTTTATCACTAATAAATGACTGGATTAAAAAATATTTGTCTGTGTCAAGTATCAAGTTAATAATGTTAATATTAAAAACTTAAAATATATGAGAATCAAATGGATCATATTGATTCTCCCTACCCTCACCCCCTCAGTGGTAAAGAGACACATTCTTGGATTGTATTTACAGAGTGGTTCTTGACAACATGCATTGATATATTTGAGTGTGTAATATAAATCATAAATGTACCAAGTGTGTTAAGTTCTTATGATAATGAAAAATTTTAACTATGGGCTTTTATATTGAAAGGTATTTTTGTGTGTTAATATTCAGATTTACACAGATTACTCATATATATATTTCTTCTTCAAGTAATGGCATAGGTGTAGATTTTAAATGTTTGATTAGTTGTAAACAGTTTCTGAACGTTAGGGTTGCCCGTTATTATCAATTATATTAAAAATGATAATTAGCATTTACTTGAGCATTTATCATATTTAGGGCTAAGCCTTTTTACATATAGAATCTCATTGTACTTTAATCACGACAATATTCTGAGGATTTACTAATAACTGTCTTATGACCATTTTACCGATGAGGAAATGGAGGCTTCCAGGGATCACAAAGTTAGCAAATTGGATTCAAGCTCATATTTGAGTCCAGAGCCCATGATCATAAGAGTCCAAAATGCTGCTATGAACTATGTACTTCCCATAGAAACCTAGAAGATGAATTACTAAAGGAGTTTTCAATTTTACTGAAAACTCATTTTGAGAATGTTTCATGTTGATTTCGGTTTGGTACGGTTGAATATTTTGGATATATGTAATGGAAATGAAGACATTTGGGGCAGCGCGCATCATGTTTCTCATTGTATGCCCTTTTCCAACACGGTGCCTGTTATAGAGTGGGGTCTGATATCTATTTTTTAGAGATTGGAAGTTGGGCATTTTAGCATGGTAGGTTATTTTATACATTTTCTCAGTAGGTACAAATACTTTACACTTGTTATTTCAGTAAGTTCTTACTTAACATTTTAGAGGGTTAGATAAGTATGCTTTCTTTTAAGAAATGTTATAAAAGCAGTGCATCTGAATTATAAAAGTAATTCTAGCACTATAGAAATGTATAAAGTAGGAAATTAAAATTCTCATTCCCCTTGTACTTCTAAAAATTTCCTCTGCATTTAATGTTCTAAGAAATGATGAATATGCAACTATGTGATGATATTGTGAATTACTGATTATATATGTAGAATGGAATGATCATATGTTAATGTTTTTGTTTGTTAAATTTTTTAAATAAATAAATAAATAAATAATTTTCTCTGCATTTAAATATGTGTAATATATTTGCATTTTAGAAAAAATGGAATTATACCATAATACCCCCTTGTAATTTACTTTTCAAGGTGCTATTTTAAAAACTTGCCTTTAATTGAAAGTAGTGTTCATGTAGGAAGAGGAAATGAGGTTGGAGGGAGAGAGGTGGTTGAAATTTATTCACTAAGGTTATAAATTTAAAGCCCTATGGGGAAAAATCATTTTACCTTCTTCTTACTTGCACCTCATGCCTAAGTGATTGTTATTTTTAAAGTAAAAAAAAGTTAACTAATATAAAATGGCAACATTGTTACCTAGCCTACATAAGTAATTTAGAAGACATTTAAGAATTAAATTCAACTAATTCATTTTTGTAGCTCCTTATAAAGAGAAGAATTGTGATTTCAGGTAACTTTTTTTTTAAAAAAACAAGAAACTACTTGTTATATTTTAGTTAATGGAAACGCAAACCAGTGCTGCTTATTTGACATACAGATGCTTTCCATAGGAATTAGTCTTGTGAGTTCCAGGACTAATTCCTATGAATTAGTGTTGTCTGACCTCATCCCCATCCCCATACCTAGTCCCACCACTAAATGCTATATATCAATAACAGTATTTTTAAAACAACAGGGAAAAAAAAGAAGGTAAATTGATTGCTATTCATTTTTCTGGTATGATATTAAATAAAGGCATACTCAAGGCCTTATAATCCATTTTAAATATCTTTTGACTCTGGCTTTCAGAGTTTCAATTTGTTACTAAGGTCATAATACAGCTTTGTAATTTTTTATTTTAATTATGGAAGTTTTCTTAAAAGTTTTCTAATGCTAAAATTCATTCCTTGCATTTAAGATGCTTTATTTTTCTTTAGACCCATATTTCGTGAACTGCTGAAGCCTGGCCTTAAAATTCCAAGAATTGAATGTGATAAGACATAGCTTATTTAAACTGTAGCATAGTCAGAATTTTACCAAGCCAAATTGAATATTTCTCATTGGTAACATTCAAATGTGCTTTTCATTTTGAGTGGTTTATAGCATGCCCTGGAAAGTGTTTTATTATGCCTCATAATAGGCTCAGAAATGTACAAAAGGATCAGGTAATGTCGTGAATGGTGAAACTGAGGCAGAGACAATAATTTGAATATATTAATGGCACCAGCCTAATTTTCCTGATTTTCTTATTCTAGCCCTGGCTGTCTTGTCCTGTGGTCTCCGAACTTTCTTTTTAAAATTATGGCCACCAAGTCTGGCTCTGGCAACGTGGGATCAACAATGTCATCCTGACCAAAATGGGGAAAAGAAGTATAACAAATAAGGTATCAGTGGCTGAGAGAGTTCACATAGAGTCGAGAGGCTACTCTGGAGGTCACTTAACAAGCTTCAGTTAAACATTGCTACCTATCATAACTTGCCAACCCATAACCAAAACCATTCCTGCCAAACCTAAAGAAAACCTGTAAGATTCTACAAAGGCTCTGTGTACCGGGGTAACTTTCCAGGAACCTACAATCTCCAGATGAGTCCCTGGATCTGATAAGTCCTGAAACCTAGAGGGCCCAGCCTCTTCAGAACATCAGCTAATTCCATCCTTCTATCCCACAGTGTTGACTACTTCTTCCAATGTGAAAAAGTAGAATGGGCATAGCCCAAATACCCCCTAAAGAGTGGGAGAAAAATCAAAGGTGATGGTGGAGTTATACAGAGAAGATAGGATTTAACAAATGAGTATGATTGCAGATTCGTTACATTGATTCTTCTTTTACTCTCCGGTGTTTGGGAGCAGCTGGTAGTAAAAACCTAAAAACGTAGAGTTTTAACCCATACCAAACTCTGAAATCTGTCCTACAATTACTTGTGATGTACTTTGAAATTTATTACTTCTTTATATATATGTTATTTTTCACAAAAAAGAAAAAAAAGTTGGTTGTGATGATAAATACATAGCTATATGATGAAAAAATTATATATAAAAATTATGAATGTGTATTTATGTATAATAGTCTGAACTAGTGTCTTAGGCATGTTATAAAAAAGTGCAGGAAAGTTGAAATTTAAAAAGGATGAGATTTAAAAATGTAAGTTGTATTTTCTTCCCCTCCCCTGGCTGCTCGCAGGCACTTGGAGACTGGTGCTCTAAATAGGCGGTTCTGTCCACGAAGGGGTAGCCGTGGGGACGTCTGGAGGACGATTGGTACAAGGTGTGGGGCTTTGAGTTGGAGTGATCTTTTGCAGCTTTTTAATTTAAAAAAAACAGCCTTTCTTTCTGTGAAAGATTGAAAGATTGGAAGTAAAGGCCTTGAGAGAGTTGGGCTTAAAAGAAATATAAGCTTTATTTATTTTCTTCAGAATTGACCAAAAGGAAAAGGCTGGCTGCCCTGACACATTACTCCCGCCCGGATGGCAGCGCCCTTTTCTGTCGTTAGGCAGTTTATACAACGCAGGATAGCTTAGCAGTAGAGCTTGGTAAGCGTCTTCTCTGTGCCTGATATGACGTAACATTGTGGAGTATGCAGCATGCATATTAAGTACAAGTGATTGTATTTGGCTTGTTGCTGCAGCATTTTTGAGGATGTCTTAAAAAGCAGTTATCACTCGATAGAGCTGGATATGTGTAAATTATTGAAATCATCATTTCATGGAGACCAAACTTTATAACTTGAATTATTCTATTTATTTGTTTACTTCTCTCCCTATCTCCTGCCCCCAGCATCTCAGAGCAGAATTCTTTTTCTGAAAGGAAAAGGTGACATTAACTTATCAGGACTTGATTTTAAAAAGCCTGCAAAACCTTTCTGCTGTTTTATTTTCTTTATTTAGTCTTTATGCAAAGCCTATTGTAATCAGTGCTGTAAGAGGGTTTTTAAGCTGATGGTTCCTCCCCAAATCCCTTTGTGCTCAGGGACGATAGATTAGAAATTCCAAATTGACAACTTGGTCTAAAGAAATAATGACCAATGAAATAAAATAGAGGAGTTAAGGTAAAAAGCAAACCAGATACAAATGTAGAATGAAAATATCTTTTAGTAAAATGTTAGCATGCTGTACTTGGAACAGATGCCACATTAATTCAAAAGAGAGTCCAGAAAATGTGGCAACTTTACGATGTCAATGGGGGGAGCTGCAGTAGTTGTGCTCTTATTGTGTCAAGTTCTCAGTGCCTCCAGGTCTAGGCCTCTTCTATACATTTATTTACTGCATGTATTACATGCTCATGTTCAAAGATCAAATCCATGCTTAATATTTTTATCTCTGTAATTAAATACATTATCATCCTATTAGATATTAGGGTAGAAAAGCCCCAAAACTTGTAATGCAATAGTAATGATTCTTGTTTTAAATATGCATTTGAAGATATGCAGAATCTGAGGCATAAATTGACTTTTCTCTGCACCCTTCAGGGCACATTTATGATAATAAGGTAGTCTAAGATTTGAGTCTTTCACAGAGTCCTTGTGCTTTTTGAATGTAGAATTTGGATAAGTTACAAGACTGAGAATTTTACTTTTTTCCCCTCATTTAAATTTGTTATCATTGGACATTTGTTATGATTTTTAAATAGCTTAGATTCATTCATTCCTTTTGTGGTGTGTTTTTATGGTGTTTAGGAGAAAGAAGAAGGGATGATGGAAGGGTACTGTGTACACTTGGATATTTCCGGAGTGACATTCGTCTTATGGAAGGTTGCATTGGGCTATCTGAATGGCCTGTTTCTTGCAGTGCTTGGTTAGTGTGGAGAGAGATGGGCTGGGGGATTGTAACCAGATTTACAGTGTGCCACTTCCTGAGCAGTGCAGTGATCTAATCACCAGGGGCAGATCCTGTGTGCCTGTAAAGAAGTCTGGTATACATGCTTGGTAAAGCATTGCTAGTTTTCTCTTAATTGGTTTAGGCACAAAGGCTTACAATTTGATAATTTCGTTGTGAAAACATTAGAAAAGTTTTGTTTTCATGCAATTCAGGTTAAGGAATGTTTTTAGCAAGCCGTTGAGCACAGAGTGATGGGTGCTGGAACCAGCCTACATGGGCTAAGATGCTAGCTCTGCTCCATCATCATGGCCAAACCACTTAACCCTCTCTGTGCCTTGGTTTCCTCATCTGTAAAGATATGAGTCAGTGATGGTACCCATCTTCTGCAGTTGGTATGAAGAATAAATAAGTTAATATGTAAGCTGCTGAAAGTGTCTTATACGTGGGAGGCACTAAATAAATGGTAGCTAGTATTAGGTATTATTATTAATATTAGTTCTCATCTCCTTTCCTCCTGTCTCAAGGGTTGAGATATAGGTTGCATACTGAGAAGAGAGCCAGAGCTTTGGGGTCTGATGTGACCCTGGAAATCTCAGTGGAACCACTTAAAGTTGAGTGTGTCACCTTGGACTAATTATTTAAGCTCCTTTAGCATAGATACATCACTGATGCTTTGTATACCAAGCACTCTGCTGGTTGTTTGGACTTCATTTTCTTTGTGTATAATGTAGGAATGATAATACCAACTTCCTAGGTAGGGTTGATATGAGGATAAAATGAAGAAATCATAAGACACCTGATAGACAGTAGCTGCTCTTAGCATTATATTATCATCATCATTATTGTTAATTTAATTCCTATTAAAATTTTAAATATGTAAACTTTAATAATAGGTAAACTTTTAAAATTTAAAAAGGTTAATTTGAAACAATTTATTTGGAAAGGAGAGATTTTTCTTTACTGAAAATGTCATGAAGAGAAAAAATTATGGATGGGAAGGTGTATCTAATGAGTTTTTATTTTAGGACACTTTGTATTTATTTGAATCCCTGGTGATAATGAGTTTTTATTTTTTTAAACAAACAAAAAAAAAACCTGATGAAACCAGCACCAAAATATTTATGCAGATTATAGTGGATCACTTAGGGTCAAGTCAGTGTGGACTAGGTATTAACTCACATCACCCAAATACTGATCAGTTGATGAATCCTTTAGATCTACTTCTTAAAGCAAACTGTATGTGTTTAACCCTTGAGAACACATGCTAGTGTATTATAACTAATGCTAACAATTGTAGAACACCAGAGATATGAAAGTGGCATGGACATGCTTTCTAGAAATGATGGGTGCAATTTATTTGCTTTCTGATTGGGGGCACTTTGTCTTTGTGAAATTTCCTTTTATCTGGTACCTGGTCTTTTCTTATGGTAATTGTTATTTTCTTTCTATATTTAATCGTCATATGCTACCTATACTGAGCATAGAAACAGAGTCTGAGAAGAAGTTGGATATGAGAAAAGTCATCGTTTAAGTCTCTGTTTTACAGTGATGTCCTCAGAATTGATTTTTTTTGTTGTTAAAAATTTGGTTTTTAATATATCCATTAGAATCTGCCTACCTATCTCTGTCTGTTTTTCTGACAATTGAGGGAAGGAGAAAGATTTTTAAATGTGAAATGGAATTTTATTCACTTCTCTGATCTTAAACTTTTCTGACCTTTGGTCAGTGTAGTTGTTTTTTGGGACTCAACAGATGTATTTATGATGGATTACCAAAACAGTCTCCTCCCCAACCCCCGCAGCACACACACGTGTATTTATTCACCCATTCTAGTATTGACAGATATTTTCAGTTTTTGTATATTATGAATAAAGCTGTTATGAACATCCCCTTTTTTTTTACTTTTTTTTTTTTTACATGGGCAAACACTGGGAATCAAACCCGGGTCCTCTGGCATGACAGGCAAGCATTCTTACCTGCTGAGCCATCGTGGCCCACCCTTTTACTTTTTTTTTATTGTGAAATATAACATATATACAAAAAAGCAATAAATTTCCAAGTATATTTTAACAAGTAGTTATAGAACAGATTTTAAAGTTTGGAATGGGTTGTAGACCATCAGTTTTTTTTTTTTCCCTAGCTTCTCCAAGACACTGGAGACCAAAAGAAATATCAATATAATGATTCAGCATTCATACTCATTTGTTAAATGCTATCTTTTCTGTTTTCTGTTAATACTCCTCTTTTCTGTGAAAAATAATATATATACAAAAAAAGCAATAAATTTCAAAGCAAATCGCAACAATTAGTTGGAAACAGATTTCAGAGTTTCATATGGGTTGCAATTCCACACTTTTAGCTTTTCACTTCTAGTTGCTCTAAGGTACTAGAGACTAAAATAATTGTGAATATAATAATTCAGCAGTCATATTCATTTGTTAAATCCTGCCTTCTCTGTATAACTCCACCATCACCTTTAATCTTTCTCTCACTTTTTAGGGGTATTTGGGCTTTGCCCATTCAAACTTTTTCATGTTGGAAGGGGCTGTTGATAATATGGTATAGGGGGATGGAACTAGTTGATGTTCTGGAGAAGTTGCCCCTCTGCATTTCAGGACTTGTCTGGTCCAGGGACTCATCTGGAGGTTATAGGTTTCTGGAAAGTTACCCTAGTACATAGAACCTTTGTAGAATCTTACAGTTTTTGTTTAGGTTTGGCAGGAATGGTTTTGGTTATGGTTTGGCAAATTCTATGATAGATAGCAGTGTCTAACTGAAGCTTGTTAAGAGTGACCTCCAGGGTAGCTTCTCAACTCCATGTGAACTGTCTCAGCCACTGATGCCTTATTTGCTGCTTTTCCCAGTTTTGGTCAGGATGGCATTGTTGATCCCATGCCACCAGGGAGACTTTCACCCCTGGATGTCATGTCCCACATAGAGGGGAGGGCAGTGGTTTCACTTACAGAGTTGGGCTTAGAGAGAGGCCACATTTGAGCAACAAAAGAGGTCCTACAGAGGTGACTCTTAGGCATGTCTATGGGGAAGACTAAGCTTCTATACATAAGCTTCTTTACATAAGCTTCACAAGAGCAAGCCTGAAAATCAAGGGCTTGGCCTATTGTTTTGGGTGTCCCTAATGTCCCTAATGTTTGACATAGTATCAGGGGTTTCCCCTGGGGTAAAGTTTAACAATTCCATATTTTTTCTCCCATCCTGCAACGGACTTTGTCAATACTTTTTGATTATCTGCTTAATATACTCTGGGATGTATCCAGGCATTACTTTAAGCTGTATAGGATTAAAGGCTCTCATTCTTATTCTGGGCTCCCTGTGTTTGGGTTATTTAAAATGATCTATCCAGATAGGTTTTAGTTAGATTACGTGCTACAGAAAATCTTCATTTGGTCTCAAAGAGTAGGCAGAGTTCTGTTAGAAAGAAAGCTGTACCTGAAAGAGAAAAAGCACTCCATCCGATTTTGGAGAAGAAAAGAATTTATTCACAATCTTGCAAAAACGGGCATTCAACTGAAAAAATGATGGCTGGTGTTCCAGGCTATAGAATGCCACAGGTTTTTAATACCCTAAGCTTAACATTCAGGGCCCTCCTCTGTTTCTCCACTGATTGGATATTCAAGAGGTTACAGCCTATCCGGATAGTCTAATTCAGATTTCCCACCGAAGGTTCTCGCTTTTGATTATGCTTTACATTTCAGTGACCCTGGCTGAATTTAAACTTGTATTTATCTTTTTAAGGATTGGCGTCAATTCTAGGCTTGCATCAGGGGCCCTCCCCTTTCCCTGCCTGCAAGACCAGTCTGAGCCCTTTTGCAGCCCTTTGTTTAGTGAATTCCATTTCTCTCATCCTGTGCTATCTTGTGTGAAAGCTAAACTTAATTTTATTCTTACAGTTCTAAAATACGTCTTCCTTACCCCTGTATTCTGAATTACCTTAATTCTACCCCAATTGGCTTCGTTCTCCAAATACCGGGTTATACATATAGAAAACAGATTCTTAAAATCCAGAAATAACAATTTCCACTCTGGACTAAATGTGACTGTCATAAGAGCTTACACTCGGGGCCCCAGTTTCTGTAAGTATTTCTCAGTGAGATCATACAATATTTGCTCTTTTGTTTCTGACTTATTTTGCCTCACCAAATGTCCCACTGGTTCATTCACATTGTGCATGCCTCACAACTTGGTTCTGTTTTGTAGCACCAGTACGTTAAATCGTATGTAGACACCATTGTTCACCAGTCTACTTCTCAGTCAGTGTATCCTAAGCCACCTCTGTTCATTGGGCATCATGCACAATGCATAATGTCCAAACTCAGTAGTCTGACACTTCCAATTAAAAATAAAATTTTATATTGATTTAACATATAAACATACATTCTTAACATACCTATAAGCATTTCATACATGGTGTATGGTCTGTAGCTCACATAGCATCACATAATTGTGTATTCATCACCATGATCATTTTTTTGAACATTTGCATCACTCCAGAAAAAGAAAAAAGAAAAAACTCATGCAAACCATACCCCTTACTCCTCCTTTTCATTGACCTCTAGCATTTCCATCTACCTAATTTATTTTAACCTTTGTCCCCATATTATTTTTTTAAATTTTTTTACTCATCTGTCCATGCCCTAGATACTCTGGGATTTATTGGGATATCAGCTAACCTGGACAAACCAACAAAATCTCATGCCCTATTAAAGCTTCCATGTACTTATGGTATTCACCTAAAGTGACCATACAAGTTAAATTAGGAGATACTCTACCCAAAGTATAAATTTTGCACCAAATAAACTCTCCCTTTAGTCTCACACAGAAGTTCAAGTTTTAAAATATGGATTATTTCATCCCTTACCCAGTCTTCTGATACACCTTAGTCCTTTCCGGATCAACTTCATTCAGATCTCTATTCAATGTCTGTTCTCTTTTTCAACTTTTTAAAGAGTTCCTGTATGTGATACTGTTGACTTTCATAGCTTCGGAGCTCTAACTCTGAGTCTCAGGTGTCATATAAATACCTGAAGATTCTGGGACAGACCATTTTATATACAAACAGCTCAGAATCTCAGAATTTAAAATTAACAGTTACACTTCGCTGTAAGAGCTTACAGTCTAGGACCCTTTACAATAAGCCCCAGCCTGATAACCCATGCTCCCAACTTTAGTTCACTGAATTTTTATATTATAGTTAGTCGGTATGATTGAGACATGGTAAGATTTATCTTTTTGTTCCTGATGTTTCATTCAACATGAAACTTTAGAGGGTCATTCATCTAGTTGCATGCCTAATACTCTCAATTTTAGATAATTTCATTGTTCCCAAGAGAAAGATAACCAATAAACACACCCTCACAAATAGAAAATCTAAACCTCCCCTTAATTCTTGTCCCTCCCCCCCCCCTTATGTATCCCTGGTATAGCTGGGATACTGTTGATTTCCTGTTAAATATAGCCCATAGCATGCAATAACAGTTTTCCCTCTACACCCTCAAATTATACCCTTTTTGTACAAAATTCATACCCAATATGAATAGTTCATGCAGTAGTTCATGCAAGAACTTATTTATATTTGTAGTGATAATCAGTGGGACACATGATAACCCATTTCAATCATGTTCACCTTCAATGTGATAATAGTACTCTGAGACCCACTAGTGAACTCCCTTCACTAAAGTTCAACCTCTTTAGCTAACTGTTCACACATCTCAAGCTTCTGTGTGTCTCTAGGTCCCTTATATTCTGTGTTATGAGCCTCTGATTTTACCTGTACTGTGGTCATAAAGGATGGTCATATATATATCTATCCTTTTGTGTCTGGCTTATTTTACTCAGCATTGTGTCCTCAGGGTTCATCCATCTTGTTGTGTGCTTCGGGGTGTCATTTCGTCTTATTGCTGCATAATATACCATCATATGTATATACCACATTTTCTTAATCTGCTTGTCTGTTGATGGGCACTTGGATTGTTTCCATCTTTTGGTGGTTGTGAATAATGCTGCTATGAACATTGGTGTGAAAACCTCTGTTTGTATCACTACTTTCAGCTCTTCTGGGTATATACTGAGTAGTGCTATGGCTGGGTCATAGGGCAACTCCATATTTAGTTTTCTGAGGATCCGCCAGACTGTCATCCATAGCAGCTGTACCATTATACACTCCCACCAGCAGTGTGTAAGTTTCCCAATTTCTCCACGTCCTCTCCAACATTTGTAGTTTCCTGTTTGTTTAATAGCAGCCACTCTTATAGGTGTGAAATGTTACCTCATGTGTAGTCGTGATCTGCATTTCCCTTATAGCTAATGAGAATGAGCATCTCTTCATGTGTTTTTTAGCCATTTATACTTCCTCTTCAGAAAAATGTCTTATCATATCTTTAGCCCATTTTATAATTGGGTTGGTTGTTCTTTCATTGTTGAGTTGTATGATTTCTTAATGTGTTATGAACATTCTTGAACATGACTTTTTGTGTCATATAAACACTTCTTTTTTTTCCCTCTCTTTTTTAAACAAACACTTCCCCCAACTCTCCTGGTTACCTCTAATCTGCTTTTTATCTCTGGACATTTGCTATTTCTAGTCATGTCCTATAAGTGATATCATGCAATTTTTGCTCTTATGTGACTTGCTTCTTTCACTGAGCATACAGTTTTCAGGGTTTTTCCATGTTGCAGCATGTCTCATAATTTCATTCTTATGACCGGATAACTTCCTAGGTATGTGTAAGTACCACATTTTGCTTATCCATTCATTTGTTGATGGATACTTGGATTTGTTCTGGCTTCTGGCTGTTGTGAATAATGCCGCTATGAAAACTGATATGCAAATATCTGTTTGTGACCCTGTTTTTACTCTCTTTGGATATATTCCTGGAAATGGGGTTGCTGGGTTATATGATAATTCTGTATTTAACTTTTTAAGAAACTGCCATAATGCTTTCCACAGTGGCTGCACCTTTTTACATTCTCACTCACAATGCACTAGAGTTCCAGTTTCTCCACATCCTCTTCAATACTTTTTTTTTTTTTTTAATAATAGGCATCCATGTGGGTGTGAAGTGGTATTGATTTGTGGTATTGATTTGTACTTCTCAAGTAACTAATGATATTGAGCTTCTTTTCATATGTTTATTGGCCATTTGTGTATCTTCTCTGGAGAAATGTCTGTTGAAGTCCTTTGTCCAGTTTTAAATTAGGTTGTTTTTTTGTTGTTGCACTGTAGAAATTCTTTATTTATTGTGGATATTAAGCTTTATCTAATAGATGGTTTGAAACTATTTTCTCCCATTCTGTAGGTCGTTTTTTGCATTTTTGATAATTTCTTTCAATGTACAAAAGTTTATATTTTGACAAAATCAAATGTATCTTGTTTTTTTGTTGTTTCTTGTGGGTTTTTTTTTTTAATATATGTTTTTTAAGACAACAAACAATACACTTAGAACCACCAACAATGGACATCCTAGTTAGCTTAACCATACGCATATCCAAGCAAAGCATTCACATAATCGTTGTAAAGCCTGTGTTTGCGCAGTAAGTTTCATAAACCAATTTAAAAGTAAGACAACAAGGAAAAAAATCTACAAATCCAGAAAGCAAAGTTCTTAAATTCTAAGTATTAAGCACTAACTTAGATACCATTTGATCAGCTGTCAAAACTGTGAATGTTTTCATAATATCAGGTAGAAAGTTCTTACAAATATCTGCATTGCTATAGTAATGACCTATGTAACTAAATATTTTCCTGGTTTCAGGAAAAATATCAATATACAAATATTTTTGCAGTTAACATATAGGAATCTTAACCATCTAAAATAGATACCTTAGTTTGCTTAACCATAGGCATATTTTTAAAAATAAGTAATCACCATAAACTGTACAATATGAACAAAGTGTTTCATAAACCAACAATTTAAAATTAAAGCAAGGAAGGAAACAAATCTATACATACAGATATCAGAGGTTCCTTGTGTTTTGAGGTCGTATCTGAGAAGCCATTGCTGGATCCTAGGTCATGAAGATTTGCCCCATGTTATCTTCTACGAGCTTCATGGTTTTAGCTCTTATATTTAGGTCTTTGGGCAAAATATTTTGAATATGGTATATTTTATTAGTAGTGAACATCTGAGCTCATGTAGCATAATAGCTTTCATAAACTTTTTTATTCTTACATGTGCAGCTGCATTCTTTGATGAAGGCCTACTAGGTGGACATATAGATGTATTTTACTATGTTTTATTTTGTCTGTGTTCCTGAAACAGTGTTTCTGCTTTCTGACATTTCAGCAGAAATTTCAACAAGGTTTTTTTTGACAAAGTGCTTTACTTTACTCAACATATATATTTAAAAATTAAGCATTTTTAAAATAGGCTGTATAGTTTTCTTTCAACTTAAAAAATGGTAATGTTACCTTACAGTAGTTATAAAAGTAGTAAAGCTTTGTAGTTTTTACATTAGCCTAGCATTTGCATAGTTTTAGGTTTTCTTTACTTCAGAACATATGCAGGGCCTGTAAAAATTGTTTTTCTTGGTTGAATGGAGTTGTAAAAAGTTTAGAAGTAAATTTCATGTCAATAAATACATGAGATAGACCGTGCTGGGGTTGATTTAAGAAATTATACAGTTTTGAAAAATCAGTTTGTATCTGCCTATTTTTATTTATTTTATTTTATTATTATTTTTGCATGGGCAGGCACTGGGAATCGAACCTGGGTCTCTTGCATGGCAGGCGAGAACTCTGCCTGCTGAGCCACAGTGGACCGCCCTTTACCTGCTTATTTTTAAAAGGTGGTACTGCTTATGACTGGGGTGAACTTCTGTTACACCTGTGCAGGAATCTGTCAGGTTCAGTAGTGCTGTAACTCCTTTAGAGAGGCGCTGTTGATTGCCCCCACTCCCTCCATTGCCTTTCCTCTTCCGTTTTCTCTCCTGCCTCTTTGCTGTCTGTCCTTGGTCTCTTCTCTGCATACACCACCCCCTGTCTGGGTTTCTACTCCCTCAGAGTCACCACTGTCTTATTCTGTTTCCCTTTAATAAAACTTGTAACTATTGGTTGTGTTGTTTGTTTGTTTGTTTGCTGTATGGTGAGAGTCACATTTCATTGTTTTTCCATGTGACTATCTTGCCTAGAAATGAGCTGTGGTTACATGTTGCATTCGATTTAAATTCAATAGCCTCTAAGCTGGGCATTTAATCCATCATTTGATTATAGATCGAGAAAAACATATTTGAGACAAGAGGCTTAACTTTATAGGATTTTAAAAAAACTTCTTATTTGGGAAATTTAGAAACATATACAAAAGTAAAGTCAATGATAAAACAAACTCTATGTACCTATTTACCCAACTTAAACAGTCATCAGCATTTTGCCAGTCTTTATCTACAGTTTGTAAAACATCCTAGGAGAATAATTCTGTGTTTTCAAAACAGGCATACAAATATATGCATTGGTATAACTTAAAAAATGTGTGTGAGAATTTTAACTCTTTTCATACCTTGTAAATTTAATACTGACCCCCACCTTTTAGGACAAATTGTTTTCATTTATTCTTTAAATTGTTGAAGGTATCAACAATTTAAAGTTGTTAATGAAGAACCACATCTGCTGGAAAGGTTTTAGTTTTCTTACCCCTTCTGTATTTTAGAAACTCTAAGACTACTAGTTCTGAATTTACTATTTTTATGAATTGCATTTTATTTTATATACACTTCCTACTTGTAGCTTTGCTATGGGTTACCAGTGACAGTCATTTCTTCATGTGTAGACCAATTTTAAGCCAGCTTCACATTGCAAATCACTGGATCCTTTTCTGTGCTTTTTCCTTGTACATATTCTATTTTTGTTTGGCTCGTGTATATGAATTGAATGATTAAAGAATACATATTATAATTTATAAAATGGTTTGTTGAGGGAATTTTGAGCCACCTGTGATCCTTAGACCTGGTGACAGTGATTGAGAACTTTATTTGCTCCCTTGTACATTCCTGTTTGGAGGTGTAGAAACTTGTGCATGTGCCAACAGTCATGGGCCCTGTTTATTATTGGTCACTACAAGGTGGCAGTACTCTTATTTTTCAGATTTCCTTGCTTTTATTAGTCTAAATTAGACCCATGGGGGTAATTATTCCACTTTAGTACACGGGGAAGCATAGTTGGTTGAAGTTGTGCATCTAAACCCCTGTGCAGTGCATTGAAAATGTATCTTTAATGTTATGATGCTGTTTGGTGTATTAAGTTATTTAGCGGGACATTTAATAAACTCCCTCTACAATAAATTTACATATTTTAAAGATTATATGTAAGAAGACTTTCATATATGTAAGAAGACTTCATCTAGAGCTGCAAAACCTCTCTAAAATAAAACTTATTCTTATAACTGATATTAATTTAAGTGGGTTTCTCTTTACTTTGTTTCCATGGAAATCGCGAATAGCTAACGTTATTTATAAGGTGGTAAACTAGGGTGTCTAATGGGACCCCATGCTGCTCTGATGAAGAGACTTAGGGAAAAAATCGATGCTCATGGGATTTTTTTTTTTAACACGGTTAATGTAAGTCCTGATTTCAGTCTTAGGTAACAACATATTTTAGTTTTGTTTTGGTTTTAAAGGCTAGCATTAATATCAAAAGCAAATGACTTCTTTTTGAGGTCAGTATTGCTTTAATTTATAGGTTTTAGGACCACTTAGCATGATTGAGGCTTCATGCCTCAGACAACTGTTTCTTTGTGGTTTTTGTTTCAAAAGTTAAATCTCCAGCATATTGTAGCTGTTTCAATTTCCCATTGACATTTTAGAGTACAGATAAAATGATAAATGTTCATTAACGATAGCAAAGATGATAATCTATGTAGATTTTTAAAAATGTGAATATTATGAAACAATTTTTAGTGTTCAGGCCTTAAGTGAGTGTTCTTTATTATTTATGTAGTGTACCTAAACCTGTGTAGTCAGAGAAAGATTTTGATTTTTTTTTGGGTGTGAAAATGAGAATCTTTATTTCTCCTCTTAATCTTAAACATATCTTAATCTTAAAACATATACAAAAGTAGAGTCAGTGATAAAACAAACTCTATGTACCTATTTACCTAACTTAAACAGTTATCAGCATTTTGTCAATTCTTTATCTACAGTGTGTAAAACATCCTAGGAGGATAATTCTGTGTTTTCAAAACAGGCATACAAATATATGCATTGGTATAACTTAAAAAATGTGTTAGAATGTTAACTCTTTTCCTTTTTAACATATTGATGGTTACCAAATCCTTTAAATTGAAATAAATGTTAATTCTTTTAGTCTATGAAATATGAATTTCGGATAAACTTGTCTTCTTTTTTACTTTTAAAAGACCTATTCTTGGTTTTGTTAGGCCTACAGCAAAGCCTGACATTTCTTAAGGAATATCAATCCCTTTGTGTTTGTGTCTCGGTGTGTATGTGTGTGCATCTCCCTATAGCCTGAAAGGTGCCTATTGCTCATTTTCCAGCCTGGTGAATACAGCAGTGCCATATTGAGAAGTGAGGCAGGATGGAACACAATAAAGTGCTATAATTTTAATTTAGTTAGTTTTGGTTGTCCTTGGCAGCTTGCGATTGTTATCCGTTTGTCTGGAAGTACTTTGTGATTATTCTTGGCTATAAATGCAGCAGTTTTCCTCTGTTCAAAAGCAAGGATTGTAGTGTACTTAGGGCTCCATCAGGGAAGGAGTTTTTGTTTTGTTGTGTTTCTTTGGACTATCCTCTGACTGCATTTGGGTTTGTTGTACTTTGTTTTTTTTTTTAATTGTTCATTGTAACACTGCTGAATTTATTTTTTTGATGTATTTTATCTATAGCAATTCATGAGTTTCTTCTATGCATATTCTGTGCTGCTATTTTATAAAATAGCCTTAATGTGTTAATTGTTCTTTTACTTTAGCTTTTTCTTGTATATTTTTTCAACTAGTGTTTACCAGTGACCTTCCTTAGTGACTTTTATTTGAATTATCTTTGTTCTTTAGAGACATAGGAATTTGGGTCTATTATCCCATTTCTGAGAGAACAACTCCCAGAAGTTGCAGTTACTACAACGGAAAGGATTTTCACAGATGCGGTGCTGGGCATTGATCCTCCTCCTTGGTGCTTACGGTTTACCCCCAGAACTCCCATTAGTGTTAATAGGAAGCACTTGTTTAAATCCCTGTGTACCAAGATAAACCCACACAGTTTCGTGATGCCTTATAGGTACCTGCCTTGTTTTTTGTTGTTGGTGGCAAGAGTTTTGGTCCTCAGGTTAACTGATATTTTTTTTTAATGATTATTATTAAGATAAAATTTGAGTCCTCTTGGGATGTGGGGTGATTTACTAAATCTGATCTGTGATTAGTAAGTCTGAATTATGATAAACTCAAAACATAACTTTGTGAGCTATGGAAGCTTGTGTGAATGGGAATTTTTTTCCTTTATAGCATGATGAAGCAAGATTTTCTTCTTCCATTTATTTCTTCTACAACTTTTCAACCACAAAATAAATGATTTTATAAATTCTTGTGTTATTGTAAGAATACTTAGTGATAATTATTCTTTTCTATATAAGCGTTCTCACACTTATTCTCTTGCCTCTGTCTTTTGTCAGTTAGTTTGTTCACATTTTTCAAGCATACAGAAGTTAATAGGTACTGTCTTAAAGCTTGGACTCTGCAAATCACTGGTGTCAAGTATTAGATAATCACTCATCTCTATGAGTTGTGGGCTTTATTACTTTCATTTATTTATGCATATTCTAATGGAAGGATTCCTGGATGGAGAGCAGTGAATCTGAGTTTTAGGTTGGGCTTTGCCACTTACCATCTTCATAGCTTTTGGCTAGTCGGTCTATCCTCGTTAGGCCTCTGTTCTCCTGGGAGATGAAACTATGAATCTGGGTACTCTGGGGTGTTCATTCTAGCTGTAACCTGTTTGAGGACCTACTTTGCTAGGTATTGAAGGATGTAGAGGAGGATAAGGCAGTGGGTTTTATTTCTGACTCCAAGCAGAATATTCTGGGGAACTTTTAAAAAAATGTAGATATCTGGGCTCCGGATCAGACCTAATGAATTCATAATCTGTAAGTGTAGGGCTTGTGAATCTATATATATTTTTGAAGTTTTACAGGTTATCCTGATGTAGGATTGAGAACCTTTTTTTTAAGTGGGCAGGCACCAGAAATGAACCTGGGTCACTGGCATGGCAGGCAAGAACTCTGCCTGCTGAGCCATTGTGGCTCACCCAAGGATTGAGAACGTTTTTAGAAGGCATTATTTTTATTCTGCTCTTTTTATCTATGAGTCTCTGTGTGTGTATGTGTGTGTGTGTAGTCTAGCTAGGGAAATAAGATACGTAAGTAACAACCTGAGGTACTATGTGGTTAAATCTAAAATGAGTGAGAGAAATGATGAGCACTCCAGGAGTTCAAAGAAAGGAAGGGCTGGCAGGGTGGGATGTTAAGTTTGGGAAGGTTTCCGTTAATCAGCGGTATTTATCTGGACTCTGATGGTTGGGTGAGATTTAGTGTTTTTTTTTTTTCATGGATAGACTCTGGGAATCAAACCCCTGTCTCTGGCATGGCAGATAAGAATTCTGCCACTGAGGCACCATTGTACCACCTGATTGGGTGAGATTTACATAGGCAAAGAGAAGGTAAAGGAATATCTAGGTATAAGAAAGGACATGAATAAAAATTTGGGGAGGGGGACAATTCTGATGACAGTTTTAGTGTTTATTTCCTTTTTTTTTTCTAACTCTTGCAACTGCTATAGATTTTCTGGATATTTTGAGGGAGTGAACCATGAAGGTATTTGGAGGAGAGTATTCCAGTCTGAGAGTAAAAGCAAGTACAAGAGCCCTGAGAAGGGAACTTGCTTGGAGTGTTTGAGGTAGAGAAAGGAGGCCTGTGTACATGGAGCAGAGTGAGTGATGGGGAGAGGCAAGGAGATGAGGTGTGAGAATAGCAGGGCCCACACCATTTAGAGCCGTGGAGACTATTGTGAAGATCTTCAGCCTTTTCTTTGAGTATGAGGTGAAACTTCTGGAGGCGTTTGAGCAGAGGAGTAACAGGATCTGTCTCAGATTTTAAAAAGATCACTTTGCTGAGAGAGCAGCCTGTAGCAGGGCAGGGCTAAAAGCAGGTAATCTCCTGGCATTAGTTAGCAGCTAATGTAGTAATCTAGATGAAAGATGATGGTGACTTGGATGACAGTGGTGTTGGTGAAATTGAAAGAAGTGATTGAAGTCGAGATATTTTGAAGGTAGAGTTTTAACACATGGTATGCTACTGTATTGGATGTGGGGTGTGGGGCAAAAGTCAGTGATGACTTCAAGTTTTTTTTGACTGATGGGATAGAATTGCTACTTACTGAGATGAGGATGATTATGAGGAGGAGGTTGGAAGATAGGTTATCAGAAGTTTAGTTTTGAGATACCTCTTTGACAACCTTGTGGCAGTGTTGAATGGGCAGTTCAGTTTATGAGTTTGAAGTTCAGGGGGAAAGGTCTGGGCTGGAGATAAATATTTGAGATTCATACTGCTGTAACATGGCTATAAAAAGCCATGAGACTGGGTGAGGTTACATAGGGAGAAGAATTCTGAGAACTGTGCCTGTGAGGTCTTAGAAATTGAGGAGAAACCAACAAAAAAATTTGAAAAGAGTGGCAAAAGAGATTAGAAGGCAAATCTAGAGAATGGTGTCTTGGGAGTGAAGGGAAGAAAGGGTTTACAAAAAGGGAAGGGTCATTTGGGGAAAATAATGCTGCTCAAACGTGGAAATGGAAATGAAGACTGAGACTTCACTATTAGATATAGCAACACAGAGGGCATCGGTGATCTTGATGAGAATGGATGGAGCAAAAGCCCTAAAGGGCGGAAGACTGGGAGGAGAGGAGCTAGGGACAGTGAATATGGTTAACTCGGGGAGATCTTCTATAAACAGGAGCATAGACATGGGACAGTTACTAGAGGAAAACATGGAGTCATGAAAGAAAATGAAATAATCCAGTAATGAGGGAAAAATTGATGCTTCATGAAGCAGTGGGGAGAAGTGCTGGAGAGATGTCTTTTAGAGAAAAAGAGGGATGGGGCAAAAGGAGGTAATTTTGATGCTGGGCCTTGTAGAACTAAATCTGAGATAAATAGGATTTTGCTTTTTCTCCTAACCCCTTATCTGCATTTAAATTTATTTCAAACTTATTATGCTTTCTGTTTTAAGTTAGGAAGGGCAAATAAAAAGCAGTAAAGTTTACTGTATTTACAACAGTGTGTTAGGCTGCAGTCAGCTTGACTTAGTTGGAGAAAAGAAGAGTTTGAATCTTCTGGGTAAGGTGACATTTTAAAGTGTCTTTGAATGACAATTATCAGTGCTGTTCTTGTCCTTTATCAAAATTTATGATTGAGTACAAGCTATAAACTTAATCATTTGAAATTTGTGGTAGGGTGAATTAAATTTTAGTCTAGTTTAAAACATAGTCTAATGTTGAAATTTTTCTCTGCAAAACTTGTTTATTGTTTACTATGTATTCTTTATATGCAAAAGTTTTAGATACTTTACTTAAATGGCTATTAGTCACCTCTGATTTCTTTACAGTATTTTAACTTTTTCAACTATATCTGAAATTGAATGATTCATTTCTTTATAGTTCTCATTTAAAGCAGTTACCTGTGAAGTTCCTGAGAGGTGTATAATCTCCAATTTGCAAAAATTTGCCTGAGGATATGTTAGCAAGATAATATCTTTAAAAGCAAAAATAATTTCACTTGCTCTAACTCATGTGTTTTGAATGTATTTTTCAAGAATAAATCTGTATTGTCAAAATTCAAGCAAATATGGTTAATTAACATTTTGAACTATCTTAACTACAATTCTGAGTTGTATGTGAGAAACAAATGAAATGGGCTTTCAGTGAGTTTAACATGAGAAAATAAGGGTTGCATTCAGATTCAAAGCCTTTCCGTGAATGGTTAGTGTCAAAACGTAGAGATTTATTTAAAAATCTTACGTTTTGCTTCTCAGTCACTCTCTTATGGTGGTGTTTTTGTTTGTTTTGTTTTTATTAACAGAAGTTCTTTTTTAAAAAAATAGAAGTTCTTAATTTTAATTTAGTCCAATTTATCAGTCTTTTCCTTTTCATTATATTTTAAAGCAGTAATATTTTACTTCTTATTCAACAATTTGGGTAAAAACAGTTTTAGAAAGTTGTTCATTTAACAGATAATATTGTGGGAGATCAAGGCATAAGAGATTATCCCCTGCCCGAGAGAGAGCTAACAAAAGGCCTTATAAAGAAGATAAGTCTGAAACAGTTTAAATGTCCACTCAGTCAATTCATTCATTTTATAAACATTTATCGAGCATTTACTGTGTTCCTGGCACTGTTCTGTGTCTCTTTTGGGTGGTACAGAGTCCTGTAGGTCTCTGTAATCTTAAGAATTCACTTTTTAATAACCATGTTCTACAGATTGTTGTATAATTTTTCTTTTGGTTGGGAGTTTAATCTTGGTGATTGTTATTTTATGGGCCTGAGAACTTACAGTAGTTATATCATAGTTTAGTTTTTGTAATCTTTGCTTTGTTGCTTTTGTCTTAAAAAGGACTGCTGCTGAAGAAAAGGCAAGATAGATCAGCAAATTGAATTTCCTTTGGAAATTAATGTTAACTGCATGAACTAGGTCCTTTTAAATTATTATATTGTATGTTAGGTATAACTGCCCATGATTAACAAAGATTTATAATGTGTGACATGAACAGTTCTTGAAACATCTCCTGGGGAAATGGAATGGTACTTGAGTAACATCAGTCAATAAATATGCTATGTTTAAGGCAAAAGGAAGTTTGTGCTCTCAGATTTACAGAGCATGGCACATGGGATTTAAATGATTTAATGCTAAAATATTAGGGGTAAAGTTTTCATTTGTTTTTCCTAATTTTTATTAACTTTATCAGAAAAGAATTTTGAATGCAGATTTAAAAAAATAAACAGGATAGCCTGATTTGATTTTTCTGACTTTGAAGTCAACTTGGTTCAGTTTAGTTTATCTTCATAATACTTAAAAAAAATAATTGATAAAAGCATCGCTGAGCCTTGGATCAGGCATCCCAAAACTTTGGTTTTCTTTCTGTCTCTATCACTGATTTAGATATGTGGCATAGGGGAAATTACTTTTGTGGATTTGGTTTACTGTGAAAACATGGTAGGTCTTTAACAGTGTGAGTGAAAAGTTTAAAATTCTGTTCTTGTGTTATAAAATGCTGTGAATTTTTTAAGCTTATATAAAGCAAATCCATTTTAAGATTAATTGAAAAAATTTAAGTGTACCAAACTAAGGGTTGATGATGGTAGCATAATTTAGGTGAATTTCATTTCTGGTTTCTTAGGAAAGGGAAACCATTAATAACTTTATCTTTCCTTGTCTTGAAAAACTTGTGGAAGAGTAGAGATTGAATGGCCCTTGAGTTCTTTCTCTTGATGTAAAAACTGCTTTTCTTTTGGGTTTTAAACTTTGATGATTTTTATGTTTTGATTTTTCTTCATAAAATTAGATAGAAATCTTCAGCTTCTGATGATGATGTAAATCTGTGTTTGTAGTCTAATTCCCTTTTCCCCTTCTTCTCTCATAGGGGGCTAAAGAGCTGAAGGAGAGCCAGTTTCCCCAAAATTGGTAAGTATTTTTACCAGGTAGGCAAAGTGTGTCTGACGCAAGCTGAAATAAGAATTCAAATGTTCAGAATGATGTTTTACAAAAAAGCTCTCTCCCAAAAATGAGGCTTTGCTGGTTTCACTGAGTGAAAGTAAAATTTTTGTCTAATTTCACATAGGCATATCACAAATGCATTTGGTTTCTAATAATACTGCTAAGCTTGCATGTTCCTGCATTTGATAACCTGTTAAAACGTTAAAGTTTCTTTGCCAAAAATGTCCTTAATGCAGTGGTTAGGACTGAGAATTGAAAAGTCAGGAAATTCAAAAGTTAAGGTTCCTGTTGTGTTTTGTATTACTTAATACACTGTTGAATTTTATGGTCTTAGTATTATGTGCAGAATGGCTACGTTAATGTAACTGTGGAAACCTTGACTTTGAAATTTGGGCTTCTTAAGCATTAATATTCTTAAACTTAATGTTGGACTAGCTTCACATCTGCTATTACATTTTTAGTGTGTGTTGTTTTGTATTATGTTCAAAGTGGAAAAATTAAAAAAGAGAGAGAAAATAACAATGTGTGGGGCATTTAAGCAAACATTTTTTTCTTAATACCTAATATCTGCTTTAATAGTTTTTAACGGCTTATAAATTGTCACACAATATTTCTTTGTCTGATTCAAGATCACAGATTGCACAGGACAGTCTTGTGACCAAGCAGCAAACAAATATTACCCTTTTTTTGAGAGTGTGTATTAGTAGAAAAAATTAAACTCAGTAAGACAGTTGGAGTAGGGTAGTCCCTAACGTAAGAGTACTGTTTTTTTTTTTTTTAAATCCTCTCTCTCAAATGGTAATTAACTTGGTGGTTGGAGAAGATATTTGCTTAAGGCTTCTTTTTTGAGAACTTATGGTACTTGAGGTGCCTCTCTTACTTTTTAGAAATTGAGCTTTGAATACGAAAGAGAAGCATTTGAACTGGTTTAACCTTGCAATTTACCACTTTGTTTTCCTACTTGCCTTTCTGTCATGGAACCTTTTAAAATAAATAACCAAGACCCTACCAGCTTTTACTTTGAGATGCAATCAAATCATAGAATCTTAGGGTTAGAAGTGACCTTGAATATCTTTTCTTCCAGCTTTTAAACCTACTTGGCAATTTCTTCTCCCATATCCCTAACAGATTGTTATTTAAGTACACATTGAATACTTAAAAAAAAATGTACTTCACTGATTTCTGTTACATATTATCAGAAACTTTAGTTTCACAAAATCTGAGTAAATATTATTGGAGTGGGTGGGGGGAAAGGGTTCTGTGGTCAAATAATTTGGAAATGCTGGGTTAAACAAAGTTAAACAGGTTTTTTTACTGCAGGACTTCTCAGAACCTTTAATATGCTAATGTGCATTGTGAATCTCCAAGAGGGGGATATGATATGCAGCATTCTTGAATACTTCTAATGACAGGGAGCCCACTACCTCATAAGGTAACCCATTCCTTTTTTGTACAGCTTTAATCCTTAGTTCTTCCTTATAATGATCTGAAGTCTACGTCCCATAACTTCCACTTCTTTCTATTAAGTAATTTATTGATTATGCTGACACCACCACAGCCTCTTATGTTATCCTGTATGTGATACATCTTTATAAGACTTTGGCCAGGCTTGTCGGGATGTCTTTTATCATTAAATAGCATTCTGGTATACGTGGCAACCAATTCTAAAATCTTGGCCTCATTGTCACTTTGCTCTAATACACTACTCCCTAGCCGCCTCCTTTCTGAATTTCTGTAAATTTCTAAACTTATTTCATTGTCCCTGTTGTTGGGCGTGGATGGAGTAATTTTAGTGGACGTGCTTGATTTTGGTAAAGAAAGGCAGGAAGTGGAATACTGTATATGTGTAGCCGAGGCCTGGGCCCCAGGAAGCTAAGGTAGAAACTGTATGTTGGAATAAGCACTCACAGTACAGAGAGGTGCAGGATACTGCAGCAGACCTGAGAAGGAAGGCTGCTATGGCTTGATCCAGAACATCGCAGAAACCCTTGTGCTGCAGTGTATGACCCATAGAGGTATTCTGTGATGTTTGTTTGTTCTTTAAATGAGTAACTCCCCCCCTCCCCCAGATAAAATAGAGGAAAAAGATAAATATTATTCTCAAAAACATTCAGTCATTCAGATATAAAAAATCTAGTTATATTTATATATGTGCATGTTTATGTATTAATTTAGTAGTTAGGAAACATTAGCCTAACTAGCTAAGGTGACTTTTGTCAACAGCTGCAATAGCAGAGTTTGAGCACAATAATCTTGTCAGATTCAGCTTCAAAGGGGGTCATAAAAACAGGGGCTGCCAAGCCCTTTGTGTGATAGCATTTTCTGTTCACTTGCGGACTTTCACCAAAGAAATACCACCATGAGAATAAATCAAGATTTGTTGAAGATTTGCTAAATGATAAAAAAAAACATTACATTGAGTTTTTTTATGTTGTCACATATTGATTTATTTTAGTAAATGTTGAAGTTTTCATTACTTTTAAAAGATATTTTATTATTTTTAGCTTCCCTGGTAATTTTTAGTACTATCAGTTAAGTTAAAAGTTAAAGATATTATTTTGAATTATCTCCTAGCATGTTAAATACATGCTGGGAAATATATATTTTGCACAGACAATATCAGGTATCTGACCAGTCAGAATATTTACATCTGCCAAGGCGTTCTTATTTTTAGTAGACCCATATTTTTAAGAACTAATTAAACCTACTGTAAACATTGTGTCTGAGAAAATAGATCAAAAGAGGTAGAAGAGTCTTCCATCAAATAATATATGTTATAGAGAACATGGCGCTCTCCAGTTTTTAGGGAGTTCATTCTAAGGAGCACAAGGGTTTCATGGACTTACTACGAGTTAAAGTAACTGTTGGTTACTTTATATATGTGCATGTTTGTGTATTTAATAGTTAGTTAAATTAATTGGTTGATGAGTAAATCTTTGATTGGAAGAAAGATTATGCCCTTGCAGGAGCAGAGGACAGTGTTTCTTGGCAGTGAACTCAGAATTACATAGAGCTTTACCACAAGTTACCAGAACTGTAGTAGAAGACATAGAGGTCACGTAACTCCAGGCAGAACCGCAGGAAGAAGCCCCTGCTTTAGGGATTGGAAAAGAGGAGAGTCTGTGGTCTTCTCAGCAGTGTACCATGCTGAGCAGTTTTATTAAAATGTTTTTAAGTGTGTGTGTGTTTGTATATATAAAATAGTTAAGAATAGCATAGTACTTTACTGTTTACAAAGGGCTTTCCGTATGACTTTCCCATATTTAAATCTCATAACAATCTTATGAAGTAGATGAGATTGTTCCCATTTTCCTCTAAACAAACAAATAAACAACCATGAGGCCAAGAGTGGTCAGACAATAAGTAAGTGGATTCAGGTTTGTTCTGTCTTTTTTTTGACAGTGAATGTTCTTTCCAGATTTTAAAGCTGTTTTTTTTTTTCGTGAGATTTGATTGTTTTGTTTGCCTGGTTGGCTTATGGGGTTTTTGTTTGTTTATGTCTTTGTTTTTTGTTTTTCGTTGTTCGAAGGTAAGAGGCCATTAGATATCCCAGTGCTTTAACATATATAGCTTTGAAGATTCCAGACATTGGTTTTTTATAGTAGGTAATTGCCCTACCTGATGAAATTATATAGAACTGTTGGATAGCGTAAGGCACTAAATCTGAATGAAATGTGTCTATTACTATTTTGTGAGCTTGATTATATTCACCTTTAGCAACTAACTTGTAACTTTTTAATTTATTAGAATTGGTCCGAATATGATAAATCATGTTTTCAAATTCAGCAAACAATGCATTCTCCATAATGCTAAATATACTGCCCCCAAACCAGTCTTCAGATGATGGCTACATTAGTTGTCTAAGCCCCCAAAATATGTTTTAAAAGGATGCAACATGTGCTCGTCTTGTTTTCATAAGCTCTAAATATATCTATAAATTTGTTCCTTTAGGCAGATACCAGTCCCTTAAAATTGCTATCCGGAAAGAGACCTTTTTTTTTGAAAAAGGATTTTAAATGTATCTTCTAAACCTTCATAAGTTTTTCTGTAACTATTCACTATCTTTCTTAACCCTTTAGTTTTATTTTGAAATAAAATGAATAATTAGCATTTAGAGTCCTTGTGAAACAAAACTTCATTCTCTTGTGTGTCTCTAATAAGCAGACAGTAGTCTGATGGAGGAAGTGAAAGTTGTCAGCTCTTTATTAACTGAGTTGCAGACTTACTGTGAACATTTGGAGCCTCTAGGTTAAACTCTGATTTTGCTTTTTCTGTTCCTGACCACTTTGATCACTATAGAATTTTCTGTTACTCATTTATCAATCCTCAGTTATTTTTCCTTATTTAAAAATAAGTGCATGTTGTCTATAGAAAATTTTGAAAATATTGATACATACCCCAAAAGAATAAAATAAATATCACTTAGTGCTACCACCCAGAGATAATCATTATTAAAGTGTCATCTTACTCAAGCTCAAGACAGTACAGATTATTTTACAAAGGTTTGACAGTTTGAGAGATAGAACTTATCATCTTAAAATTTACATTTCTGTGATACTAGTCAGGATAAATATTTTTCTTGTTTGATGGTCATTTCTATTTCTTCTGTGAATTGCCTTTACATAGTTTTTTAAAATTTGGGAGAGATCTACCTGCATAACTATATTAACCCTTTGTCATGAATGTTGTATCTCTGTTTTTAACCTACTGTGTATTTCTAAAGTTTATGTGAGTTGAGTTGAGCTGGGGTGTTTTAAGTTACTACTAGTAAAAGCCTTCAATTTCAAAGTGATTTCTATTTTGACAAAAATTATAAAATATAATGTTTGGACACATTTTCTGTTAGAACCTTGCAACTAATTTTAGAAAAATTTAATTCAAGTACTGTTCTCAAGAAGAGCTCTAATATATGTCAAGATTTTGAATAGGGAAATTATTTTAGTATTTAAAATTAAAGTGATTGTATGGTTTTAAACTTTGCTGTTGTATATAGAATAAGCCGACATAGCAATAACAAAAATCTTGGTCTAAGTCAGTAGCTTAATGATACTGATATTTATTATAATAGTTCCAAAGATTTTTTTAAAAATATGTTTTTATTGATAAAACTTAATATACAAACATACAAACATTTCATGCATGGTGTACAGTCTGTGGCTCACAGTATCATCATATGATTGTGTATTCATCACCAAGATCATATTTTTGAAGATTTGCATCACTCCAGAAAAATAAATGAAAAAGAAAGAATGCATACGTACCATATCCTTTACCCCTTCCTCTCATTGAACACTAGTATTTTCCATCTACCCAATTTATTTTAACCCTTGTCCCCCCCATTATTTATTTTTTATTCATATTTTTTACTCATCTGTCCATACCCTAGATAAAAGGAACATCAGACACAAGGTTTTTACAGGCACAAGTCACATTGTAAAAGCTATGTCATTGTACAACCATCTTCAAGAAACAAGGCTACTGGAACACAGCTCAGCAGTTTCAGGTACTTCTCTCTGGTCACTCCAATACACCATAAACTAAAAGGGATATGCGTATAATGCGTAGGAATAACCTGCAGGTTAGCCTCTCTGTTTGAAATCTCTTAGCCACTGACACTTTTATTTTTTTCTCATTTTTCTCTTCTGCTTTTGGTCAAGAAGGTTTTCTCAATCTCTTGATGCCGGGTTCCGGCTCATCCTAGGATTTCTGTCCCATGTTTCCAGGGAGAGTCACAACCCTGGGAGTCATGTCCCACATAGTGGGGAGGGCCGTAAGTTCACTTGCCATGTTGGTTTAGAGAGAGAGGCCACATCTGAGCAACAAAAGAGGTTCTGTGAGGGGTGGCTCTTAGGCCTAATTTTAAGTAGGCTTAGCCTGTCCTTTGCAGGAATATGTTTCATAGGGGCGAACCCCAAGATAGAGGGCTCAGCCTGTTGATTTAGTTGTCCCCACTGCTTGCGAGAATATCAGAAATTCTCCAAATGGGAAAGTTAAATATTTCCTCCTTTCTGTGTATTTCCCCAAGGGGACTTTGCAAATACTTTTTTATTCACTGTCCAAATCACTCTGGAATTTATTGGGGCATCGCATTAGCCTGGACAAACCAACAAAATCTCACTCTTTATTCAAGCTTCCATGTACTTACAGTGTTCAACTAAACTGACCATACAAGTTAAATTTTGAAATGCACTACCCAAAATATAAATTTTGCACCAGATAATCATTTCTTCCTTTAATCTCACTCAGAAGTTGAAGTTTTAAAATATGAACAATATCATCCTTTACTCAGTCTTCTGATTTCCCTTAGTCCTATCCAAGTTGGCTTCATTCATATCTCACCCTGATGTCTGATCAGTTCTTAAACAGTTCCTGCGTGGGGTACTGCTGACTTTCATAGCTTCAGAGCTCTAACCCTGAGTCTCAGGTGTCACATAAATACCTGAGTTCCAAAGATTTTTAAGATAATAAGCAGTTTAAAAATCTAGGCTTGTTTCTTGATACCTATCCTTTTCCGAGAAGGATTCTACTTTCTTCATAAAAACTTGTCTCCTTTTCCAAATTATCTCCCTTTTAAATATATTGTCATTATGAAAATTTTTGATTGGCAATATCATACAGTCATCGTTTCCTAACTTCCCCAAATGTAAATATGAAGGAAGGTTACACTTTGGGAATTTATTGTTTTTCAGGTTGGAGTAGTTTGAGATTACATAAAAGCTCTTGGGGAGAGATAGCCACTGATGTTTTAAACCTAGCAAGAGTAAGCAAATATAATTAAATCTATATTCATAAGAATACATTCTGTAGTTAATTATTCCATCATAACTCTGTTAAATCAGTTTCCAAAGAACTTTTAGTGAAAACAGGTTAAATGGGCAGGCCACAGTGGCTCCCAGGCAGAGTTCTCGCCTGCCCTGCCAGAGACCCGGGTTCGATTTCCAGTGCCTGCCCATGAAAAAAAAAAAAGTTGAAAAACAAAACAGAACAGGTTAAATATGGGCTTTATCCATAGGTCAGTAATTTTTAGAAAATGTAGAGATCATGAAATATACTAATTTGATTTAAGGTGTTCTTTTCTTAAATTTGTAAGAATGCTAAGAAACTGCTCTAACTATAAGTTTTTAGATATAAAGAAGAGAAGAGACTAAATCCATTCATGCAAAAACAGACTTGTTTGGGGAGAATACCTATAATCATGTCTAAGGCCATATTTCAAGAAAAAGCAAAAAAGGGGAGAAATATTTCTGAGTTAATTTAGATTGTGGTAGTGAGGGGAGGAGGGAAGGAAGGTCAGGCTGGGTGTTGCATGAGGAGAGGACATCGTGTTTAGACTTTTGACATTATCTCCAGATGCAGTTATAGGCACAAAGAGATGTGCTGGCAAGCTTGAAAGATGTGGTGCATTGTGATGTTTGAAATGTGTGCTCTATTATGAAACCACCTCACCTGTGTGCCGAGTAGTTAAATTTTATAATATCTCTGTCATAACTTAGTGGATAGCACAGTTACATTATATCTTATTTGTCTGTGTTGTGTTAATTTGTTCAATATAAAATTATACCAGAGTTTACTCATTTTCTGTTTCTTCATTTTTTAAATAGCTCTGTCCAAATCAATGTGTCCTGACCTCTTGTTTTCTTTTTTACCTTTTAAAAATGGATTTAATTTTTTTCACTTTTTTTGGTTTTATTGTGAAAAATAACATATATACAAAAAGCAATAAATTTCAAAGCACACTGCAACAATTAGTTATAGAACAGATTTGAGAGTTTTGTGTGGGTTACAGTTCCACAATTTTAGGTTTTTCCTTCTACCTGCTCCAAGACATTGGAGACTAAAAAAAATATCAATATATTGGTTCACCAGTCTTACTCATTTGTTAAATCCAATCTTCTTTGTTATAGCTTTTCGTTCTCTTTTGATCTTTCTCCCAGTCTTTAGAGTATTTAGGCTATGCCCATCCTAACTTTTTCATATTGGAAAGGGCTGTCGATAATATGGGTTAGAGTGATGAAACTAATTGATTTCTGGAGAGATTGGACCCTCTGAGTTTTTTGACTTACCTGTCCCAGAGACCTATCTGGAGGTTGTAGGTTTCTGGAAAGTTACCGTAAGTGCATAAAAACTTTGTAGAACCTTATATACAGGCCTGGGTGTTCTTTCAGGTTGGCAGGAATACTCTTGGTTGAAGTTTGGCAGACCATTCTAAATAGCAATATCTAATGGAAGTTTGAGTAAAAGTATTTTTTGAAGTCTCTCAGCCACTGATACCTTATTTTGTATAATTCTTTTCCCCTTTTTGGGTGTCCTGGCCTTTTTAACCTCTGAGAAATCTTGAACTCTCTCATTCTGTCTGTGTGATGTTTAAAAATGTGTGGCCATGATGTTCTGGTTCTCTTTCTAAGGACAGTGTGCCCGGGGTGGCTGCGGTCCTCCCTGCTGGTCTCTGAACTCATCTAGGGCAGAGGTGGTCTCAGCTCTGTATTCTCAGTATGTAGCATGGGGCTGAGCATGTAGTGTGGGCACTTAGATATTTTCACAATCAGGTTAAATTTGCTTTTTTTTCTTCCAATTCTCAATTATTTGAATTGCTCTATAGAGGAATGCTCGAGGAATTAAACTAAAAAATTTTGGTACTAAATTATTTTGGAAAAAAATCTGTTTGGGAAAGTTCTTGCCCTGTGTTGGAGAGCCAACTATTTTAAATTAATATTTGTTTTCTTTTACATGAATATTTTCTTTATGCATAACATAATGCTCCAAAACGTTTTATGATCTCTACAGCTGCAGTGAGAAGAAGAGTTTGTTATTTTAAACAGAGGCTGAAGAAACTGTAGAATTAGCAGACAGAAAGTGGAGAAGGTAGAGGATGGAGTTGCAGACTCTACAGGAGGCTCTTAAAGTGGAAATTCAGGTTCACCAGGTATGTAGCATCATTGGCTTCTCCCACATTGTATTGTTAAATAATGGCTAAGATTAGTAAACAGGCCCATTTCTGATTTTTAGTTCAGTTTTTGATCATCTTTTAGACAATTTTCCAAGAGTCATATCATTTGCCTTTTATCAATACTCAACAAATTTATCACTACTGTATATTTAATTATTATTTTTAAGAGCTTTAATAAACTGACTCTTCCTTTCCAGAGAAAAGAACTGAAAATGTTTTTTTCATATCAAAGTTGTTTCTTAAAAAATTGTTTTTCTCATAGTTTTTGGTTCATCTGAGGGACTTAGTTTATGTGAACTAAGTTGCAAGTTTTAGATAAGACATGTTTAACTTGAATGCCGTGCATACTGAAATTTTTACTCATCTTATGACTCTGATTTATGCCTGATTCTTATCCTTAGTAAAGAAAATGTGATTGTTTAAATTTCACAGTTCTTACATTTAACCTCCAGTACCCATGCTGAACAAACCTTTAAAAAATGGGCAGGCCATGGTGGCTCAGCAGACAGAGTTCTTGCTTGCCATGCCGGAGACCCGGGTTTGATTCCCAGTGCCTGTCTGTGTAAAATAAATAAATACATACATACATACATACATACATACATACATACATACATACATACATACATACATACATACATACATACATACATACATAAATAAATTTCCTGATTAAAAATATATAACTATGTATGTGAAACTATAATCATGAAAAAAATTATCCTTAAATAACAATAATTAACATTTATTATGTAAACAGACTATCACTGTTTTACATGTTTTGTAGTTATTAGTTGGGATGTAGTTTTAAGCTAATCACACACAGAGACACATAGATACACATACATGCATATATATTTTTAAAAATTTGTGATACTCATAAGTAGTAAATGTTGATGAATTGACTACTTTTGAATGTGTAACAGTTGAATGTGGGGGTGGAGAAGAGAAGACAGAAACTATCTTTTAGGTATAGGTATTTTCTTGTTAGTTTTAGGTATTGTCCTAATAGAAGATTAATTTCTGAAATTGTTGGGAGAATATTTCAAGCTTTTTGATATCTAGAGCAAGTTGCCCAGAATTAGGGTGGAAAGCTTCAAAGGCACTTACGTTTTTTTTCTTTTTTACATTAAGTCTCTGTAGATATATTCAGAATTATTTCTAAGTATGCCATTGAAGTATTAAACTACCCTAAATTATACTTTTCTAGAGATGCATGGTAAATATTTAGTATACTGTCATAAAGATAAAATAGATTGACAGGTAAAAATTAGCTCCTTAATTTGCTCCTTTTTTTGGTTCTCTGATATAAGAACCTTTGCTTCCTATGCTAAATCCCTGCCGCTGCTTTGGCTCTTAAGTTTAACAAGTTTAGTATATAGTAAGTTTTGCATATTTTATTTTATTAGGCCAGGCTTTTGGTACTAAACGGGAGAGCAAAAATTTGTTTTTTAAAAACGAACTTCTCTTTTTCCCAGGTAAGAATATTTTAACTTAGAGTTATACTGAATACTCAATTTGGCTGAATGACAAGTGATGGAAAGTTAAATTCACTATTTGTTCAAAGTTGAACATCACCATCATAGAATGAATTTATAGGGTAAAATAATCAATCTGAAGTTTGTGTGGCTCAAAGACAACTTAATGGATATTTTATATGATTTTTGGATTTTATCATTCGCAAGAAAGTTTAAGATAGCAAAATCGACATTTAACTTTTAATTCATCTTCATCGAATGTAAGACCCAAATAAGACTTTCTTGAAAGACTCATGGCCTAAATTGAATTAAATTATTAAAAATTAAAGAGTTCTTAAATTTTACTTTCTTTCATATTTTGAGTTCAAGCATAATATTTTTATAACATTTACAATTATGAAAAATTTAGTCTATTCTGTTTTAAAATCCAGTGTAAAATTTAAAATTATATATGTTGACTCAAAAGGGATATATTATTCTTTGTAAAGTTAACCCAGCACACTTTTTTTTAAATTTTATTTTTTAACTGACAAATAAAGAAACAACATACAAACATAGACATTCTTAACATACAAACATTCCATACATGGTGTACAATCAGTGGCTCACAGTATCATCACATAGTAGTATATTCATCACCATGATCATATTTTAGAACATTTGAACTACTCCAGAAAAAGAAATAAAAAGAAAAAAGAAAAAACGCATACATACCATAACCCTTACCTCTCACTCTCATTGACCACTGGTATTTCCATCTACCTAGTATATTTTAACCTTTGTTCCCCCTATTTTCCAGCACACTCTTAATGTTCATATTAATTGTCAGTTTGTTTCCCTGTATATATGTATGTATGTGTATATATATATATATATATATATATTTATGTATATACACACACGTATACAGGGAAAATACATATATTCTTTTTGCGGGGGGAGGTGTGCATAGTCCAAGAATTGAACCTGGGTCTTCTGCATGGAAGGCAAGCATTCTACCACTGAATCACTTGTGCACCCTTCCCTGTATATTTAACTATTTTGTTTTTCAGCATAAAATTACTAGCTTTGATTTCATCCTTAATTATTATACAGCATTTTGTTTGTGAATAATAAACATTTATGGGTCTAATGATTGATAATATTTTAATATAGCCCATAAGATATTTTCAAGTTATATATGAAATACTTTTTTCTATTTTTGAAAAAAAATTTAGATGTTAACAGTAAATCCAAATTTAGACGTTAACAGTAAATCCAAATGGCATGCCTTGTTCATAAAATTAATGTTGTCTGATTGGATTTGATGGTAAGCTATAGGATCATTGATCATGACAACTTCTGGGATGCCAGAAATGACATCAAAGTAGACATTTGACTGTTAGGCTGATGTCAACACTAGATTGTATATTTGGTCAAATACTGGGGTAAAATCTATCCATTGATACATTCCCAATTGCCATTTTTAGGATTGAAATTAAGGATTGCTGGGTAGAAAGGTTATTATGAAACAAACTGGTGGGAGATACATTTTTGTTCTTTATGGACAGGGGAGATGGATAAGAAAGTAGTGTTGTAGACACAGTTATTGTTCAATAAGTGTTTAAATAATAATGGCTTGGGGCGGCATGATGATGGCTCAGTGGCAGAGTTCTCGCCTGCAATGCTGGAGACCAGGGTTTAATTCCTGGTGGCTGCCCATGCTAAAATAATAATAATAATAGTAGTAGTAGTAATAATAATGGCTTGTGATGGATATCTCATCTTTCAGGGGAAATAACCTTTTTTCTTCAGTTATTCTGATGAAGTTTGATGAAAGCCATGTTTAAACTTTCAGAGTATTTACTTCATATGGAATGGAGAATAATATAAAGCAGAGATTGGTAAACTTTTTCTGTTAAGGGCCAGATAGTAAAATATTTTAGGTTTTGTGGTCATATATGGTCTCTACCAGAACTGCTCAGCTACGCTGTTGTTGGGGACAAAGCAGCCATAGACAATATATAAACAATGGGTAGAGCTGTGTTTCAATAAAGTTTATTTATAAAAACAGTTGGCAGGTTGGATTTGTCCCCTGAGCTGCAGTAAGTAGAGATTTAGTGTTGTTGTCAGTTAATTTTTAAATTACAGTCAAGGAAGAAAGCTCTTTTAAATTTTTTTTTTTTTTTACATGGGCAGGCACTGGGAATCGAACCCGGGTCCTCGGGCATGGCAGGCAAGCATTCTTACCTGCTGAGCCACCGTGGCTGCCCTCTTTTAAATTTTTAAAAGGTAATTTAATATGGTATTCAGCTATCTGGTAACCAAGTCAAAAAGGAAAACCAAAGGGTTTTTCTCATTGAAGAGTATGGCTAGTGTTTAAGTTGTTTAATAAAAATGTACTTGTATAAAACTTTGTGTTTCAATTCCATTAAACTCTTGGCATGTGTATTGGTACTATTTTGTAGGTTGAGAGCAGGATATAGAAGAATCACTACTGTCAAATCTGAGGTAGAATTTAGTGACATATCTCATATTCAGAGGTCATGTGGTTGGCAACCTCCACTATCCAGAATGTATCATAGCACCAAGAAATAAAGCTTTTGACCAGCTATTATAAATGTCAGAAGTCATTCAGTGAAGATTATACATTTCATGCAAGGGGATTTCTTAGGCGTGTTACTCAAAATTTATTCATGCATCTTAAAGTTCGTCCAGAGAGCATATCATATAGCAGATCAGAAGCAGCAGATTTGAATTGGGTTTCAGAAGCTGTTAAGAGGAGGCACAATAATAGTAGCAGGATTTGCCAGCAGACTTTGGTATTAAGAAGTACACTGAAAAACTGAAGTGCAGACACAAGAACTCTTTAGAACGTAGCAGTATTGGCCCTGTTTTTGCAAGGGTCTTGTATTGTAGTATAGTATATTAATTGATGTTATCATTTCTCTGAATATCAATAAAAGCTTGACTTGTTTTTCTATTTAAGATAGCAGATAAATACATATTTTAGAAACATTTTTATCCAGTATGACAAAAAAATTTAAAAGTGCTTTGTCACGTGTGAATGATAGATTTTTCAGTTCTATGAAAAATTCACTTGGGGAATAGCTTATTCCCAGATATATTTAGGAAACAGCCTTCTGATACTCCGTTATCCTTCAAATTTTTCTGCCTGTGTTTATAGGTAACTTCGGGTAGTGATGTTTTTGAAACTTAGGTCCTCTGATACTAATTTTCTTTGTTTTTCATTTGTTTGGGCTTTTGTTTTCCCTAGTAAGGCCTTTCTGGTTCACTACTCAGGTAGTAGGAACCCCGAAAGGTAGAGATTTGTATTTCTGCTCCTCTTCTTTCCTTACTCTCAACTACTGAGCACTGCTGCTCTTCTGTTTTGCTCCTGCTGCCTCATGAGAAGACAGAGACAGAGTCTTGACACTGGGGCTGTTCTTTGTAAGAACCAGACAGACAGACCTGCCAGATCTGCACTTTGCTGTATACAGACAGACCTGTTTTGTGTGTGAGCTCCTTCTTTCCAGGCCTTGTTTGGGACTCTGAGCAAATGACAACATTTTAAGGGGATTTTGGCTCTTGGAGCATTTAGCTAGTTTAAATTGCTCTTGAAAAGCTACTTCCTCTCCCCTTCAGCCCCTCAACCATCCTGCCACCTCTCTATCTCCCAGATTTGTTAAAAATCAAGTGCTTTTTCACTTCAGTTATAAAGTGATAGTTTGGTTTTTTTTTCCCCCTGTTAAGCAGAATGTCTCATTGACCTTTTTTATGGATCACATAATCTTTTGATCTGTTCTGATTGTGGTATTGCTTGTTTTTTGTGTGTGTGTAGACTTAAAACCCTAGATGTCTTGGGCCGGTCCTGATTAGCTGTAGTGTTCGAATGTGTAAGACTGATGACTCTTTTTCTTTCTTTATTGCCAGAAACTCGTTGCTCAAATGAAACAAGATCCACAGGTAAAACAATTATTTTAATTCATTTAATTTTTTAATTAAAATGGTTTAAAATTAAATGATCCTAAAATACTAAAATGTAGACTGTACTTAAGTTTAAAGAACTTTCCTCTCCTTACTGTTACTCATTTTTAGCATACTTCATGTTTTAAGGGTTTAGAAAAATCCAGTCACTCTGTTACAGTATAGCTCTCATTTCATTTTTGTTAGTTACTTTACTTTTATATTAATTGCTTTAACTATTTTGAAAGAAAAAATGAGAGTTAATAGTCTTCATATAGTTTAAATTTTATTTATAAGCCCACTTAGTCAAAATCAGTGTCTGTGAGCCTTTCTGTTTTCTCAGCATTGTTGAAAGTGGCCCAGGACCATTCTTAATAACTCACAATGTATAGTACAGATACCGAATCCCACTATGTTCAGGGTAAGAATTTTAGAAGTATTATTGAAAATTTTATTCTCTGTCCCTGAATAGAAATCTTTCTAAAAAGTTTTCTTGTTTTCTAATGATTGTATTTATTGTCCAGGCAGTGTCTCTTTTGCAGCTATTATTTCAATGGGTCATAAATGTGGACAGTTCTTATCAGATTCTCTCAGGATTTCTCCCTGCATATGTCTACTCATAAGCTGTTCATATATATACTGTATATATACATACACACACACACGCATTTAATGTGTTACCTTTTATAATATGCAAATTAAATTATATAATAAAGTATAATATAAACACAATACATAAATATATTTATATAGTATATAAAGATTATATAAATATTTATTTATATAGTATAAATATATATATTTTTAGTTTGTTAAACTTACCCTGCATGCCTCATTGTCAGGTAAATTACATTTTTTTTTCTCAATTAGAAAATTTGTAGGTTTACAGAAAAATCATGTGTAAAATACAGAGTTCCCATATTCTACCCTATTATTGAACACCTTGCATTAGTGTGGCACATTTTTTACAATTGATGAAAGAACATTTTCATAATTGTACTACTAACAATAGTACATGGTTTACATTAGGGGTCACAGTGTTATACAAGTTTTGGCTTTTAAAAAATTTTTATTGTAATAACATATATACAACCTAAAATTTCCCCTTTTATCCACATTCAAACATATAATTCTTTTTAAAAAATTTTTTTATTTAAAAATTTTTAAAAATATATGACAACAAAGAAACACAACATTCTTAACATATGATCATTCCATCAAACATATAATTCTTGAATTGAACAATGATACTGAGGCAGTTCATTTTTGAAAGTACAAAATAATATTTATCTCTATCAATTTAGGGCCAAGTGGCCTCTGTTTTAACGTCCACTGATTCTGAGAGCTGGCCCACACTTAACTCTTTTTGTAGTTCATCTTCCATAGCAGCTTCTCCGTATTTATTTATTTACTTTGTATATTAGGCAGAACACCTTAGATTAACTGATCCTTTTATATCTAATGTTGGTAACCTACGTATTGGCAACTAAAATGTTAGAAAATTTTAGCATTTCTGATGTAACTGGTGATCGGTGTGACAGAACATGATCTCAGCCTAAGAATCTGAGGGCCTAAGTAGTTGGACTCTCTTGTTGGTGATCTCATGAAAGGCCTTACATTGAATGCACTTTTAGAAAGGGGGTTCTGGGACCCAGTCACTGTGAAACTCAATAGAGGAGGAGGATGTGTACCCCAACCCTGGCAGAAGACCAGAGTGAATTGAAAGAATTAGATATGGAATGGTTACGTAAAAGTAGTCTGTCATTGAAAGTGTTGTTCAGTCTACTAGTAGGCTGTTGTACATTAAGCATTTGAAAATTTTGATTTTATGTTTTTGCCACTTGAGTAAAATATAAGCATGATTACTGTTTTTTTAAAATCTAAAATAGTATTCTTTTTTTTTCCCTACACTTCTAGAACTAAGAAAATGCCCTGGTAGTCAGTGTATTAATGTGAATGATGTAGTGTTAAGGCAGTTGCAGCACTGACAGCTTTTCAAATCTAGGCTAAAATAACAAATGTATTCTACTAATAAAGGAGAGGGCAAGTGGAGAAAAACCTCTTATCTTTGTTGATAATGCAGTTAGCATGCTGCATATGCATACTTATAATCCCCATTTTCCTGCTTTGCTGATTAGTGGAGCTTTAGGTTTTTTTGTCAACTGACACTTTGTATAAAGAATAACAATATTTTAGTATAAAGGTATTATGTGCAAGATGCTAAAATACAAAACTTCCTCTAATTTAAAGCTATTGCAGAGAAGCTGCCCTTCTTTGGTGGTAGGAGCCTACATTTAGGATCTATGTGTTAGCTGGTGATCTAATATGACTGTATTGTTTAACAAGAGACAAATTTGGCTGGCTAAATGTATAACGTTGCTTTATCATTTTTAATACAGTATGCACAAAGTCTTCTTGCTACTATTTGTTAACAAATGAAATATCTTTCTCACAGATATTTTTTCTTTCCAATCAGAATGCTGATTTAAAGAAACAGCTTCATGAACTCCAAGCCAAAATCACAGCTTTGAGTGAGAAACAGGTAGAGAAGGGGGGTGGGGGGGCATATTTTTAACATTGTGTTCTAAAGATATGTCTCCTCGAGGCTTCTAAGAGAACTGCTGTTTTTTCTCATGTGTGAAAATAAGTGTGGGCAGCTAGACTCAGTTTTAATTTTGTTTGAGTTCTGTTTATCTATTTTTATTTTTGGTTGAAATCAGTCTCTAGAGTATTCCCTGGGTATATGTTACTGGCAAATATGTAAAAGCAATGTGGCAGGCTGCTGTTAACTGCGTCGATTAAGCCCTAGTTTACCCATAGGAGAGAGGGGTAAAGAAAGTTAGTAGGAGTGTGTGACAGAGATTCTTTGGGCTGCTGTATGTGCCTTGTTACGTGTTTTGAAGTCTTGAGATGACATTTAACTTACTGTGGAGAGAATCATTGTGAGAAGATTGCTCTAAATGTAGGTTTTCTATTCTGAATATTCTCATACCTTTATGTTAATCTCTATTAATCTGCTATTGCATGAAAAACACTTGGATGGAATCCTGTAAGATTTATTCTGTATAGGGCAGGAAAAGAACATCTTGCTTTTTTTCAAGGACCTCTGAAATGTATTCTTTGGCATCTCCTGTATCATGACTTTCACTTCCCTAATTCAGGCAGCTCCTACCACCAGGTGGAGTGCAGCCATTGATAGAGCTCTGATTAAATTTCTACGGTAATATGACAGTACATTCATAATCTTGTTCCTTCACCTTAGATTAAAAGGAAAGATTTTCTACCTGGAGTATGTGAATGTTTGAACCAAAAAGATAAGGTGATTTGCAGTTGATGTTTTATGCTAGTGACATTGAAGATTTTTGACTAAAACATTCTCAATAATTGAATTTTATGTTGTTTTCAAACTTGCATTTAGTGAAATAATAGCAATGAGAATAATTTATTCTTGGAGGTTTCTGATTATGTCTGTATTGTGTTTTCATTTAACTAAGTGGAGAAATAAACTTTGAGAACTGTGGTATATGAAATAGAATTAGCAAATCATTAATGTTTCAGAATAGAGTATTTTTCCAAGCTGAGTGAACAACTGCTTTTTTCTCTCTTTTCTTCTTTTTCCTGATATCCCATCTCATCTTCTACAAACTGGAGGTATTTTAGATTAGGAAATTGCTATACTAAAATTAGAGAGTGGGATGGTGGAGAACAATTTATAAGAAAAAATATAAGCAGAGTTTGCTTATATGTATATATTGGCTCGGAAATTGATTCAGTTCTTTAAGGTCAAAATGATGTGTTAGTGAAAGTATTCTAGCTTTAGAATTCTATTTGCACTGAACTTTCTTATAGTTTCAGTGTTAGTTTGACAAGATGCCAATGAATGAGTCACTTTTGCTGAAAAATTCACCTGTTTCAGCAGGGAAAGAAGATGAACACTGACTCATGGATTGGAGATGGGGGATACCATCACAAAATTGACATCCCAGTGCCGCATTTGGGGATATTGGGGCATTGTTTTTTTTTAATTTTATATTTATTTGAAACTTTTGTTCATGAAGACTAATGTAAAGGTTTGGTTTATGTCTGTAGCCTTTTTTTTTCCTGCTGTGAATCTCACTTAATAGACAATTGTACCCATTTATGTTCAGTCAGACATCCCATCAAGTGGCATACTTTAGTTGGCGTCTGAACTGAGTTTGCACTTTGGAAACTGGAATTAAAAAAAAAAGTTTAGCAAAACAAAGTAAACTAGAGTTGGAACCTGAAATGTAGTCTTGCAGTTTTATTTGTTTAACTGTTAATATAACCTTCTTGATGGAACAGAAAATATATCATTTGGGGGTAAGATAGTACTTGAAAGAAGCACAGATAACAGAGTTCAAAAGGTGTGATTCTTCCTCAGACTTCTTTCCAGCATGAAACATTACTATTCGGTTCAAAATGGTTTTATTTTAGAACAGCTTCCTAATGTTATATACTCACCCTTTTATTTTTAAACATTTTTTATTGTGAAATATAACATATATACAAAAAAACAGTAAATTTCAACGTACATTTTAGCATGCTTTTACAGAACAAATTTCAAAGTGTGATATGGCTTACAGTTCCACAATTTCAGCTTTTTCCTTCTAGCTGCTCTAAGACACTGGAGACAAAAAGAAATAGTCTTTTAGTAGTCTACTCACTTGTTCAGTCCTAACTTTTCTGCTACAACATCTCCTTCTCCTTTGGCCCTTCTCACAATCTTTAAGAATATTTGGGCAATGACCATTCTAACTTCTTCATGTTGAAGAGGGGTGTCAGCATTATGAGGTAGGGGATGCAACTGGTTGATGCTCTTAGAGAGACTGGTAACTCTGAGTTTTAGGGCTTATCTGGCCTAGGAACCATCTGGAGGTTTTAGGTTTCTGAAAAATAAACTTAGTGAGTGAAACTTTCGTTAAGTCTCAGATAGAGCCCTGGGTATTCTTTAGGGTTTACAGGAATACTATTTGTTGGTGCTTTAGTATATCATGGTATAGTCCTTAGGTTCAGGTATGAACTTGGTCAGGTGATGGTGCTCAGTTCTATTGCTGTGGACTTAAATAATAAGCATGTGAATTTCGTATATGGCTGATTACATCTGTGATTGACTAAGGGGAGTGCCTTCTGCAATGAATGACATTTAATTAAATAATTAAATTAGCTGGAGGCTTAAAAGGAAGAGTCAGAAGAGAGCAGCAGCTCAGTGCAGATCAGAGCTCAGAGCCAGCTCAGACCTTGATGTTTAGAGATGCAGAAGGGAAATTTTCCCCAGGGAAAGCCATTTGAAACCCAGAAGCCAGGAGAGAAGACAAGCAGATGTTTTCTTGTGCCTTCCCATGTGGCAGAGAAACCCAGATGACAGCCGGAAACTGTAAATTTGTAACTAATAAAGCCCCTTTGTAAAAGCCAATCCATCTCTGTGTATTGCGATCTGGCAGCCTTAGCAAACTAAAATACATGGCAATTAGCAAAATCTGGCTGAAGCTTGCATAAGAGTAACTTCTACAGTAGCCTCTTGGCTCTTTTTGAAATCTCTTAGCCACTGGTACCTTAATTTGTTATGTTTCTTTTCTCCCTTTTGGTCAGGAAGGCATTGTGGATCCAACAGTGCGTGGGCCAGGCTTAACCCTGGGAGTTATTTCACATGTTGCCATGGAGACTTTCACCCCTGGATGTCATGTCCCACATATAGGGGAGGGTAATGTTTTTACTTGCAGAGTTGGTGTTAGAAGTCACATCTGAGCAACAAAAGAGGTTCTCTGGAAGTAATTCTTAGGCATAATTATAGATAGGCTTACTTTCTCTGTTATAGAAATGTTTCATAAGAGCAACTCTCAACATCAGGGTCTTGGTCTATTAACTTGGGAGTCCCTTATGTTTGAGATATACCCAGCCTTTTATTTTCTTCCTTCTTGAAAGATTCACTTACTGTTTAGCAAAACTTACTGATTTTTTTTCTACTTTAAGAATAAAATCTGGCATGTGAGAATGATAGAGGGAGGAGGGCTGGGGACATAAATGAAATCAGAAAGAAAGATAGATGTTAAAGATTGAGATGGTATAATCTAGGAATGCCTAGCGTGTATAATAATAGTGAAATGTAAAATGTACAAATTTTAAAAATGTTTTTGCATGAGGAAGAACAAAAGAATGTCATTATTGCAGGGTGCTGAAAATAGATGGTAATTAATATTTTAAAATGTCGCCTTATGTGTGAGACTAAAGCAAAAAATGCTTGTTTATTACAAAATTTATATTTCGACTAGTGCATTTCCTAATATAACTTATGTAGATAGTTTGATTGAATGCCATAAGTACTTGGAATCTCAGGTAGGACGTGAGATTTTGTTGGTTTGTCCAGAGTGATGCCCCGATGTATCCCAGAGTGATTGAATCAGTGAGTGGAAAAGCATATGCAAAGCCCCCTTCTGGGAATGGTGAGAACGGGGAGAAATTCAGCTTCCCCAAGTTGGATTCTTGATATTCTCACAAGCAGTGTGGACAACCAAAGCTATAGGCTGAGCCCCCAGTCTTGGGGTTTGTTCATATGAAACTTAAGCCCCCAAAGGATAGGTCAAGTCTACTTAAAATTTAGGCCTAAGAGTCACCCCCAAGAGAGCCTCTTCTGTAGCTCGGATGTGGCCTCTCTCTCCAGCCAACACGATGAGCAGTCTCACCACCCTCCCCCTCTCTGCGTGGGACATGACTCTCAGGGGTGTGGACCTTCCTGGCAACGTGGGACAGAGATCCTGGAATGAGCTGAGACTCAGCAGCAAGGGATTGAGAAAAACCCTAGAATGAGCTGAGAATTAACATCAAGGGGATTGAGAGAACCTTCTCGACCAAAAGGGGGAAAAGTGAAATGAGACTAAGTGTCAATGGCTGAGAGATTCCAAACAGAGTTAAGAGGTTATCCTGGAGGTTATTCTTATGCATTAAGTAGATAGCAGCTTGTTGTTCAAGATGTAGTGGAGAGGCTGGAGGGAACTGCCTGAAAATGTAGAGCTGTGTTCCAGTAACCATGTTTCTTGATGATGATTGAACAATGATATAGCTTTCACAATGTGACGCTGTGATTGTGAAAGCCTTGTGTCCGATGCTCCTTTTGTCTACCATATCAACAGATGAGAGGAACATATGGAATAAAAATAAATAATAGGGGGAACAAATGTTAAATTTAGTTTGAAATGCTAGTGATAAATGAAAATGAGGTGTAAGGGGTATGGTATGTATAATCTTTTTTTTTCTGTTATTGTTTTATTTCTTTTTCTAGTGTCTTTTTATTTCTTTTTCCAAATCGATGCAAATGTTCTAAGAAATGATGAATATGCAACTATGTGATATTAAGAATTACTGATTATATGTGTAGAATGGAATGATATGTTAATATTTTGTTTGTTAATTTTTTAAATTAATAAAACAGGAAACTATAAAAAAGAATAAAATCTGAATTATCTTTTTCACATGACTGATATTCTAATTTAGCATTAACTTTCTGCTGCAAGAAATTTTTAAAATACAGAAAAATTCAGAGTAGTGTCATAGTTCTAGAAATAACAACCATTAACATTTTGTCCTATTTGTTTCCATTCTTCCATATGCATTTTTTCAGTACTCATTTTTCTGTATCTACTTGAAAAATTAATTATACAAGTTGTAGATATATAGATTCTCTTATTTTCTTATTTCCTCAAAAATTGTTCTTAATTTTTTCTTTTTTATCAGTTTTTAAAAAATTATGAAACATAACATATATAGGAAAAAAGCAATAAATTTCAAATTTATTTCAATACTTTGTGACAATTAGTTATAGAATAGATTTCAAAGTTTGGTATCAGTTACAGTTCCACAATTTCAGATTTTTCCTTCTTGCAGCTCCAGAACACCTGAGAAGAAAAAGGAATATCACTAGTGATTGAGTAGTCATATCATTTGTTAAATCCTAACTTCCCTGTTATAACACCCCCTCCTCCTTTGAACCTTCTCCAATCTTTAGCGGTATTTGGGTTATGTCCATTCTAACTTTTTCATATAGAAAAAGGGTGTTGACAATATGGAATGGGGGATGGCACTGGTTGATGTTCTTGGAGACGCTGGTACCTCTGAGTTTCAGGAGTTGTCTGGCCTAGGAACCCATCTGGAGGTTTAGGTTTCTGGAAAGTATTTATAGTGCATGGAATCTTTGTAGAATCTCATATAGAGCCACAGGTGTTCTTTAGGCTTGGCAGGAGTGGTTTTGATTGGAGGTTGGCAGACCATGATAAATAGCAATACCTATCTGAAGGTTGTGTAAGAGTAGCCTCTCAACTCTATTTGAACTGTTTTAGCCACTGATACCTTATTTGTTAAAATTCTTTTCTCCCTTTTGGTCAGGAAGGCATTGTTGATCTATGGTGCCAGGGCCAGGCTCATCCCTAGGAGTCATATCCCATATTGCCAGAGAGACTCACACCCCTGGACTTAATGTCCCAAGTATGGGGAAGGGTAATGATTTTACTTGCAGAGTTGGGCTTAGAGAGAGGTCACATCTGAGCAACAGAAGAGGTTCTCCGGAAGTAACAATTAGGCATAATTATAGGTAGGCTTAGCTTCTCCCCTACAGAAATAAGTGTCATAAGAGCAAGCTTCAAGTTTGGAGGCTTGACCTATTAACTTGGGAGACCCTGGTGTTTGACACAGTATCAGGGGTTTCCCAAGTGGGAAAGTTTAATAGCACCATATTTTTCCTCAGTCCCTCAAGGAATTTTGCGTATTTAATTATCTGCTCAACATACTCTGGGATGTATCCAGGTATTACATTAAGCTATATAGAATTAAAAGCCCTCATTCCTATTCTGGGCTCCATCTGTTTGGGTTGTTTAAATGAACTATCCAGACAGGTTGAGACTGTGTGCTATAGAAAATTTAGGTTTTGGACAAAATACAGCTCTCTTTCTTTGGTCTCATACAGTAGGTGAAGTTCTAAATAACAGACACTATCATCTTTTACCCTGTATTCTGATTTACCTTAGTCCCAAGCAGATCGACTTTGTTCTTGTCTCTGATTGGAGACTAACCTGCTTTTCTTTTTCTTTACCAAATTGTTCTCTATAACAGTGCTGACTTACAGAGCTGCAGATCTCCAACTCTGAGTCTTAGGTGTCACCCAGGTACCCAAAGTTCCAGGGAAATATCAGATTATACACATATAGCACAGCATCTTAGAAATAACACTAAGAAATAAATGTGACTGCTATAAGAGCTTACAATCTAGGCCCCAGTTTTCTTATTAGTATTATCTAAAAGAGACCATACAATATCTGTACTTTTGTTTCTGGCTTATTTTGCACAACATAATGTCAGATTTCATTCACCTCATTGCCTGCCTTAATACTTCGTTCCTTTCTGTAGCCAAACAATATCCTATCATACATATATGCACCACAGTTTGGTTTTCTGCTTCTCAGTCATTATACCCTGAGGCCATATTCACCCATTGGGCATTATGGATGATGTCCAAAATATACACTCCATGTCTAACAGTATTCTCACGTAGTTGTACAAGCATCATCACTCTCAAATTCTAGACACTTTTCATTGCTCCAAAGAGAAAAATAACAGATAAATACACCCTCATTAAAGAGAAGATCCAAAACTCCCCTTAATTCTTGTCCCCTCTTCTCCCAATTATTTACCCATAATATTGCTGTGGCAGTGTTGATGTCATCCTGTTAAATATAGACCATAGCATGCAATAGTAGTTTCCCCTGTACCCGTCAATTATTGACTCTTGTATAAGATTCTTACCTTTGGAATGGTTCATATAAAAATTATTTATATTTGTATTGTTAATCAGTGAGATACATGGCTCTGTATGACCCCTTTCAATCATATTCACCTTCAGTATGACAACATTACTTATATACTCACTAATGAACCGTCACATCTGTCCATTCTCATATACTTAATTTCACCCTCATTAGGTAACCATTCACTTCTCTCTAGCTTCTGTGGATCTCTAGGTCTCCTATATTGTATGCTTTAAGATTCTGAAATTACCTTTACCAGGGTTGTATTAGCAAAATCATACAGTATCTCTCCTTTTATGTCTGGCTTATTTCACTCAGCATTATGTCCTCAAGGTTCATCCATGCTGCCAAATGCTTCAGGATCTCATTACTTCTTACTGCTGCATAATATTCCATTTTGTTTGTCCACGTATCTCTTGATGGGTACTTGGATAGTTTCCATCTTTTGCAATAGTGGATAATGCTGCTATGAACACCAGTGTGCAAATATCTGTTCATATCACTGCTTTCAACTCTTATACTGAGTACTGGTATTGTTGAATCATAGGGCAACTTGATATTTAGTTTTTTGAGGAACCGCCAAACTGTCTTCCACAGTGGTGTTCTGTTATACATTCCCACCAGCAGTAAGTGTTCCAGTTTCTCTGCATTCTTTCCAGCATTTGTAGTTTTCCTGTTTGGTTAATGATAGCCGTTCCTGTAGGTGTTAGAGGGTATCTCATTGTGGTTTTGATTTGCATTTCCCTAATAGCTACTGAAGATGAACATACTGAAGATGAACATCTTTTCATATGCTTTTTAGCCATTTCTATCTCCTCTTCCATAAAATGTCTTTTCATATCTTTTGCACATTTTATAATTGACTTTGTTCTTTTGTTGTTGAACTGTATGATTTCTTTATATATGCTAGATATCAAACCCTTGTCTGATAAATGCTTTCTGAATATTTTTTTCCCTTTAGTTCACTGCCTCTTCACCTTTGAGACACAGAAGCTTTTGATTTTGAGGAGTGCCCATTTATCTTTTTTCTTTTGTTGCTTGTGCTTTGGGCATAAAGTTTAAGAAGCTTCTTCCTATTACTAGATTTTGAAGATGTTTCTGTATAATTTCTTCTCGGAATTTTATGGTACTTACTTTAAAAGTCTTTGATTCTCTTTGAGTCAGGTTTTGTGTAGGGTGTAAGGTAGGGATTGTTTTTCATTCCTCTGGCTATTGATATCCAGTTCTCCCAGGCTCATTTTTTGAAAAGTCTCTTCTGTCCCAGTTCAGTGGATTTGGGGGCCTTGTTGAAGATCAACTGACCATAGATTTGGTGGTCTATTTCCACACTCTCAATTTGATTTTATTGATAAGTATGTCTATCTTTCTGCCAGTATCATGCTGTTTTGACCGCTGTGGCTTAATAATAAATAAGCTTAAAAATCAGGAAGTGTTAATTCTCCCACCTCATTCTTCTGTTTTAGAATATTTTGGACTATTCGAGGTCTCTTTCTCTTCCAAATAAAATTGATGACTAGCTTTTCCAGGTATTCAAAGTAAGTTGTTAGAATTTTAATTGGTATTGTGTTGAATCTATAAATCAGTTTGGGTAGAATTGACATCTTGACTAACCTTCCTTTTCTTGAGCATGGAATATCTTTCCATCTATTAATTCTTCTTTGATTTCTTTCAGCAATATTTTGTAGTTTTCTGTGTACAGGTCCTTTAAATCCCTAGTTTATTCCTGAGTACTTGATTCTTTTAGTGGCTATTTTGAATGGAAGTTTTTCCTTGACTGTCTCCTCTGTTAAGTCATTACTTGTGTTTAGAAACATTACTACTTTTTACACATTAATCTTGTATCCTGCCACTTAGCTAAATTTGTTTATTAGCTCTAGTAGCTTCGTCATAAATTTCTCAGGATTTTCTGTGTATAGGGTGTTGGAAAATAATGAAGTTATATTTTGCAAATAATGAATCTATAAATAATGGAAGTTTTACTGTTTCCTTTCTGATTTGGATCCCTTATCTTTTTTCTTACCTGATTGCTCTAGCTAAAACTTTTAGCACAATGTTGAATAATAGTAGTGAAATTGGTCATCATTGTCTCTTTCCCAATCTTAGGGGGAATGCTTTTAGTCTCTCACTGTTAAGTATGATGCTGGCTGTGGATTTTTCATTTATGCCCTTATCATATTGAGGAAGTTTCTTACCTTTTGAAGTGTGTTTATCAGAAAAGAATTCTGAATTTTGTTGAGTGCTATTTCAGTGTTGTGCTTGTTTGAATCTGTCATGTACCCTAGAAAAGCATATCCTTTAATCCTCATTCAGTATTGTTGGGTGGCATCTTTCTGATTGTTTCCATGGAGATGTGGTAATTGTGGGTGGTAACTTTTGATTAGATGGTTTCCATGACAATGTATCTCTACCCATTCAAGGTGGGATTGCTTATTGGAGCCCTTTATAGGGAACCATTTTGGAAAAAGCTTTAGAGCCCACAAAGCCAGAGATCTTTGAAGAGGAAGAAGGACAGTGCCCCTGGGAGAGCTTCAAGAAACTAGAAGCTGGAAGAGAACACTAGCAGATATCGCCATGTGCTCTTCCAGCTGACAGAAACCCAAACTTCATCTGCCTTTCTTGAGTGAAAACCTCTTGTTGGTGCCTTAATTTGGACATTTTCACGGCCTTAGAACTGTGAACTTACAATTAAATAAATTCCCTTTTTAAAAGCCATCTCTGGTATATTACATTCTGGCAGCTTTTGCAAACTAAAACAAACATCAATCAAGATGATCCTGTGATTTTTCCCTTTTGATTTGTTAATGTGTTGTATTACATTGATTGATTTTCTTGTGTTGAAGCATACTTGAATACCTGGTATAAAACCCACTTGGTCATAGTGTGTAATTTTTTCAGTGTGTCATTGGATTCTATTTGAAAATAAATATTTTTTTATTGTTAAAAATAACATATATACAAAAAAGGAATAAATTTCAAAGCATGCTACAACAATTAGTTGTAGAACAGATTTCATAGTTTGGTATTGGTTACAATTTCACAATTTTAGGTTTTTCCTTTGAACTGCTCTAAGACTGGAGACTAAAAGAAATATCGATATAATAATTCACTAGTCATACTCATTTGTTAAATCATATCTTCTCCATTATAATTCCACTTTCTCCTTTGATCTTTCTCCCAGTCTTTAGGAGTATTTGGGCTCTGCCCATTCTAACTTTTTCATGTTGGAAAGGGCTGTTAATATGTGATCGGGGGATGGAACTAGTTGATGTTCTGGAGAGGCTGGCCCCCTCTGGGTTTCTGAACTTATCTGGTTCAGGGACCCATCTGAAAGTTGTAGGTTTCTGGAAAGTAATCATAGTGCATGGAAACTTTGTAGAATCTCAGATAGAGCCCTAGGTGTTCTTCAGGGTTGGTGGGAATGGTTTTGGTTGAGATTTGGCAAACCATGGTAAGTAGCAATGTCTATGTGAAGCTTGAGTAAGAGTAGCCTCCAGTGTTGTCTCTTGACTCTATTTGAAGTCTTTCCACCTCTGATACCTTATTTGTTACACTTCTTTTCCACCTTTTGGTTAGGATGGCATTGTTAATCCCATGGTGCCAGGGCCAGGCTCATCCCTGGGAGTCATCTCCCATGTTGTTAGGGAGACTTTTACCCCTGGATGTCGCGTCCCATGTAATGGGGAGAGTAATGATTTTACTTGCAGAGTTGGGCTTTGAGAGAGGGAGAGGCCACATCTGAGAAATGAAAGAGGTCCTTTGGAGGTAACTCTTAGGCAATACTATAGGTAGGCTAAGCTTCTATTTGCACGTATTTTGTTGAGAACTTTTGTATCTGTATTCATCAGGGAGTAATTTTCCTTTCTTGTAGCTTCATTATCTAGTTTTGGTATTAGAGTGATGTTAGCTTTATAAAATGAGTTAGTGTGGGTGGTGCGATGGTGGCTCAGTGGCAGAATTCTCACCTGCCATACCGGAGACCCGGGTTCGATTCCCAGTGCCTACCCATGTTTGTTTGTTTGTTTGTTTTTTTTAAAGATTTAGTGTTCCCTTTTCCTCAGTTTTTTGGAAGAGTTTGAGCAGGTTTGGTGTTAGTTCTTTTCATAATGTTTGTCTTATTTTTTTAATTAAAAAGCTAAAATAGTATAGTAGGACATTTAGAAATTCTTATTGTAGGTACTTATTAGTTCTTATTTATTATTGCCACCTCAGTTCTTGATACTTAGTAAATTTCTTCCTCAAGACTAATTGTGAAGTGATGCACCCCATTTGGGAAAACAGGGTCTTCAGTGAGCAACCTTCATGGCTAAATCTCACTGAGTTTCATTGAACTCTTTGTTAGAAGGTTCTAGCGCTTTTAAACTACGACTTGAAATTTCTGAATAAAAGCCAGCGCTGGCAGATTTTAATGTCAGCTTCCTACTCTACAGAACTTCACGTTAGTTTTTATTTATACTCATGCATATTTTCTAAGTTCTCTATAATGAATGTGTTTCTATTTTATCAGAAACAAACTGAAAGAATTATTTAAAAAAAAATGTAACACCAAACTCTTTTTTGTTTCAGTGATAATTAGCATTTAAAATCTAATGACATTCTCCTCATGGTGTATAAACTACTCTAATTAGAGAATCCAACTATTTTAAACACTAGTAACGCTGAAGTGTGGAAACAACTCTTAATATCTTTAACAGGGTTTAGTCTCATTCCTCCTTCTACCTTAATTTTTTTTTTTCCACTTTTGTTTTTGATGTGCGTATGTGGTCTTTTCCTTGTCAGAAGAGAGATTCTGTTATTGGAGCCAACAGTTGTTTTAGGTCTCTGCTTCCATTCTAAATCATCGTGGAGGCAGTCTCAACATTCTGAAGTTTGTTTTGCTCATCCATGTGCTGAGTCAGGCTTAAGCCATAGTAGTTCAAGCTTTTTGCTAATAATTAATGAGAGCCCTGTTTAGAAGTGTATGTGTGTGTAATTAAGAGTTCTAGCATTGGGAATGCAAAACAAGTAGGCTCTTTTAGGCTTAAATCTTAAAGAGAAAAATTAATTTAGCTGTCGCAGAGTTAAATTGTATTTCATGAGGCCTACATTAGCCCACCTTAGAGCGGTTGTTATGAGAAGAGTTAGAAGCATACTTACTGTATGTACTACGAAACACTTAGGAGGTGATAAAGTTTTGGCTTATAACTTTTGCTGCCGTACATTTTTTCATATTTTCTGACGTAAGATGTTTTGTCTGTAAGTTATTTTCATTAAATGTTTTAATCAGTTTTATTAACTTAATAGATCTCCAAATCTACACCAACATGTGACAGAATGAGCTAAGAGTTAAATTTAGCATTTATAAAATTTATTTTTCCACTAAGAACTGAAAAGACTAGTCAGGGGACTTTGGACTCTTCTGTCAGTTTAAAAGTTACAGCAGCTTGTTTTCATATTGCTTTTATTTAACAAGGACCATTAATTTTATTTTGCATGTATAAGAAGAAAAAGGAAAAACCTCAGGGATTTATTAATGTGATACATTGTCACTTATGAATAAAATATTTCAGGGTATCTCTGGGAAGAGTGAAAAAAAGCTTTGGATTTATTTCCCAGAACACAGATAGGTAAACATCCGTTATGGAATCCTTAATTTGTTGCTGTTACTAACAATGTCTTCATTTAAAAGGAATCAGCATATTGATAATGATGTTCAGAGCAAGCTGATGAGGACAAATTATCTCTTAGTTCTAAGTACAGATTAATTTGTTAATTAACATTTAAGTACTCTGTTAGCTATGGCCTGTTTCATATTAGAAGGTAGAAATTAATTTCATTATAAAAGGCCATTTTCTAAGTCATAACAGTGATCCTTACCCTCAAGAAACTTACATTTTAAAAGAGCCCTTAATATAATGGTTCAGTAAAAACTACTGATTTTTAGTCATAATGGAATAAAGCATATGAAAAACACTTTTTCCAGATTTGTTTCCTTTTGTTGAGTTAGGAACTATGGATAGAGTCAAGATATGAGAGAAAACAGGCACAAGGTATGTTTCTGAGGTCAATGATGGAAGGCCAAATAATGAGAAGAAGGGATAGAGGAGAGGTCTCTGTAGAACTTTGGTAGGATAAATGCCTTCTTCAGCAATCTGATTTGTAAGAAATGCATTAAATATAGGGATGTTACTGGTTTCATGGATTGAACATAGATTGCTACCAAATTTGCCCTGCAGGCTTCTAACTCATTCAGGTCTTCAAGAGAGCTCTGTATAGCAGCTTTTCATCTGCGAAAAGAGGAAAAATTCCTTGGGTGTTAAATATTCAAATATGTCTTTTGAGGTTTGTTCAAATTATTGTTTCTTATACTGTATTTCACATTCTGTGGAAATGAGCAATACTGTGTTTTTTCTTTATTATAAAAGTAATGTAATACGTAATTTTTGGTTAAAAAGTTTGTAAAATACAGAAAGATGCATCCTCCACTCAGTGATACGTACTGTTAATATTTTGGTGCATACTGAAACCACTATTATTTCTCACCTGAAGTTTATTGAAAGAGCTGGATTCTGTGCTTTGCCCATACTCACCCCACCATTCATTTTTCGCAGAGTGGTGCATGATCTTTTGAGCATGTAATATGACTTTCCTTTATTTGAATGATAAATTTCAGAATTCTTAACATGGTCTACAGGGCTTATGTGGCTCCTGCCTGCCACTTCATCCCTGTCTCAAACTATTTGCCCTCTATGATCCAGGAATATGCCAAATTCTGTCCTCAGAGCCAGTGCCTCTTTCGTTTTTCTGCCTGGAATGGTTTGCCACTTTACCTACCATTGCCTGGTCAGGCTTGTAGTCACAGCTTAGCTGTTACTGCCTCAGTTGAGCTACTCCTGAACCCTCTTTCTCCAGTCAAAATCATCTCTTTCTATTATGACCTCCCATTGGATCCTTCCTTTTATCTCCATAGCTGTGCCAATTAGGATTAGGTTCATCTGTGAATGGCTGAAAACGCAAAATAAAAATGGCTTAAACAAGGTGTAGTGATTTTTCTCTCTCATATAAAAGTTCTGTAGTGGGGCTAAGTGCTTCCACAGTGTCAGGGAACCCAGGCTCTTCCTATTCTGTTCCTCTGCCATTCTCAGCATGAAGCTTCTACGTCATAGTTCAAAATAGCTGCTCCATCTGCTAAGAAGGGGGAAAGCAAAGAAAAGCAAGCTCTTTGTTTTTCAGGATGCTTGCTGGAAGTTGCACACACCACTTCCAATTCGATCCCACTGGCCAGAACTGAGTCACATGATCTCACCTAGAAGGCTGGGAACTGTAGTCTATTCCAGGTGGACATGGCCAGTTAAAATTCTGTTCCTGAGTAAGAAGGGGAAGCAAAATGCTGGGGATAACTAGCAATGTCTGCCATAATAGTGCATCACAATTTGTAAATAGGCATCTGTCGCTATGAATATTACTTTAGAATTCACTTTCTTCACTAGACTGTTAGTTTCAAGAAGGCAGTGACTGTATTTGCTTTGTTTACTTCTGTATTCCTTATATAGTATTGAGTATACTGTTTAGCGTAGTATTTAGCACAGAAGAGGCATCTGTATGTTAAATGAATTAATTTATCCACCAGATCTTTTTCTTTGCTTGTTAATGATTCTCTTTTTAAAGCACAGTATATCTTTAATGCTGCTTTTTAAAGTTAATGTATTATGAACATCTTACACTTTTGAGTGTTCTTTGAGAAAATGATTTTTAAAAGCATCAAATATTTAGTTGTCTGGCTATATAATAATTTTACTTAATTACCCCTCTGTTACTTGATCATGGGTTGTTTCCATGTTTTTGCTACTATAAATATTGCTACGATAAATACCCAGTTATGTGCATCTGTGTTGCTTTGTGATTGCCTTAAAATAAATTCCTAGGTTGAGATTACTGGGTATATTGGTCAGCTACTGCCATAACAACTCTGTATACCAAATCACTGTTTGTGATTTACTACAATAAGTTTTTATTCTCACACTGGGTCTGTAGGTTACCAGAGGTCTGATTTAGGATGGGCTTGGCCAGCCACCTCTGCTTTAGTTTGCAGTTCGCTGTGCTTGACCCCAGGCTGCAGTTAGGTTAGGTCTGCAGTTGGAATAGGTCTACTCTAATTGTGTTTGTTCTGGGTTGTAACTTGAAGGGACAGCAGGTACCAGAGGCACACAGACTTGTTTCATGGTTTATTGCCAGAGTGCAAGAAAGCATTCCAAACTACCAAAACATATTTCTGGCATCAAGTTCATTAACATTTAATTAGCCAAATCAAGTCACATGGTCAGGCCCTACAAAGTTCCATGGCAAAGGGTGTGGATGTATACTATTCTAACAGAGAGGATATAAAGAATTGAGAACAATAATCCTCTACTATACTGTATTAAAAACAAAAACAAAACTTTACATATTTCCAAATAACTTCCTGAAAAGGCTCTATTAGATTAACAGTGTATATAGAGTACCCAGTTTTCCTCAGGTGATACACGGTGGGTGTTGGGGTGGGATAAGATCTTTGCTAATTTGGAAAATAGTTTAAAATGTTTTTGATGTTTATCTGGAGATACATTTTTCATAGAATTTACCATTTATCCATAATACAAATATTCCTTAGTATTCTGTTACCTTTCGGTTTTGATTTTCTTGACCCTTTTCCTCATTTTTAAAATTCCCTTTTAAAGAGACTGCCTTGTTATCTTTGGTCTTTGCTGTTAGTTTGCTTTTTGGATTTTATGTTTATGTTGTGTTATGTTCTATCCCTTACAGATTGCCTAACCTAGTACTGGATGAAATGTTTTCTGAGTTTAGTAAATAGTTGCTGTTTATGGAATCATTTCCCATTTTAACATATTTTAGTAAAGTGGATTCTGAAGCCTTTTGGGGGAGAAATTTCTCTCCCTGCCATGACTAGTTATGTTTCTGGTGCATAGAGAACATCATTAAAGCTGACTAGGTGACTGAACAATGAACCGGATAGAGGTGGGAGGGTAACATCTGGACTTTAATTCTATTTCTGAAACATAATTTAATAACTCAATATGTATGTAAAACCATTGATCCAATACTTTGTTGAGTATCTTACCAGTTGTGTACAAAAGACACCGGCTCCTTGTCCTCTGCATCAAATACAGGAAAGGTTAATGTTTCAGAGTTTTCCTGGTGAAATCTCCTACATTCACCAGGAGAAAATGAATGAAAGGATCAGAAATACCATTCAAGAACATGAGGGTTCTGAAGGATGAAAGGCTGGATGCCTGTGATATGATTCTGGTTCCCAGTGCTACATCATCTCCTGTTTTTTTTTGTTTTACCTTTATTAATGGAGTACAATTGTCTCTGCTAATAGAACCTAACTGGTTACAGAATTGATTGGCTTTCTAAAAAAGAGAAGCTTCATAAAGTAACTCATATTTTAATAATGTTTGTGCCATGTTATTGTAGGGTGTTGTACCTGAGAGTGGCAGAGGAAATCAAATAAATCGGAAACTTGTTCTAAATGTGACAATGTGCTTGCTGAGTAAGTTAGAGCAACCCTCTTCTGAGTTCATCCTAATAATTTATTCTTGGTGTTGGCAAATGGAATGACTTTTAAAATTCAAATTGAAAATCTTAACCCTCAGATCAGGATAGCCCAGTTTGTGGAACTATTTTCAAGCCTTTTGTTATCCTTTTTGATTTTTGCATAGAATATAAAAGTTTTATTGCTTTTTTAAACAAATACAAAGACTTTGAACATTTACTCAGCACACTAGTGAAATCCTTTGAGTTTGAGTATTTGTTTACTTATATCTTGTCTTGAATGAAGATTTGAGAATAATAATCACCATCATTATGATTATTTTTTAAATAAACTGAATTCCAAGTGTGCAGGTATCTGTGTTTCAAAATGTTTAGAGGCTTTTCACTTTGACCCTTGAGAGGACGTTAATGTAGTGTTAGGCTGATAGGTATTGTGCACAGCAAGGGATCTTTAGGGCTTTAGTTGGTGTGTCTTGGACTTCACCTTTCCTACTCTGTACTCTATCAGAAACTTAATGTGTCTTTTTAAATAACCATTCTCCTCAGTTTACTCCCTTTTTTGACTAGGAGCTGCATTTTTTCCAAATTCTTTATCTTTCCAAGATTCCCACTTACCTGTTTGTTCCACATACATTTATTGTGAGTTTACTATGATGAAGGGCCTGGTACTACACCCATGAAGGATAAAGGGAATGAAAATCTTACAGTGACACTTCTCTGTGACTGATCATCATCTATGAGATGTTCAAGTTCATTGACACTCATACCTTTAGGAACTCATCCTGTCTTGTGTCTCTTGCATCCTTTCCTGCAATACATACGCCATGTGTTCCGTATATGTTACCTTTCTTCATTTGGTTCTCTCTCGAGTCTGTGTATTTGCACATGCTGTTCTCTATACCTGAGGTTTTCTTTCCTCTTTGCCTAGTAAATTCCTGCTTCTTTTTTGAGGACTCTGTTTAAGCAGAATGTCCTCTTAGGGTGCTTTTCTTGATTTCTTTCCACTCTAGGCATTTAGATACCTCTTTTCTGTGTACCCATAGTACTTGTACCGCCCTCTCTTGTTTGTGCGCATCACATCCTGTTTTAATTTTTTTGTAAGATCCTCAAGAGCAAGGACTGTGTCTTGTTCATGTTATACTCCTCAAGCCTAGCAAGATAGATAAGTAGCCAGCAAATTTTTGCTGTTGATTTATTTGTTTTTAATTGTAGTATAATATGCATAATATAAATCATTCTAGTGGACAATCTTTGAGGCCCAGTATATTGACAATATTGTGTAACTTTCACCACTGTCTGTTCTCAGACTGTTTTCATCATTGAAGCAAAAACTCACATTCACTTAGCAGTAACTCCTCATTCCAGCCTCCCACCATCCCTTATAACCATCATTCAGTGTTCTGTCTCTGAATTTTCTTATTCTAAATGTTTCATATAAGAGAAATCATACAGTACTTGTCCTTTTGTATCTGGCTTATTTCATTTAACATGATGTCTTCAAGGTTCATTCACATTTATAGCATGTACCAGCACTTCACTTCCTTTTACAGATGAATAATATTGTATTATATGGATATACCACATTTGGTTGGTCCATTTATCTGTTGATGGACATTTGGAGTGCTTCCACTTTTGTTGTTGCAAATACCTATCTGAGAACTTGCTTTTGGTTCTTTAGGATATATACCCAGGAGTGTAATTGCTGGGTGTATAAGCTAGGGTTCTCTAGAGAAACAGAAACAGCAGGAGAGATCTATGAAAATAAAATGTGTAGAAGTGTCTCATGTAACCATGGGGATGTAGAGCCCAAGGTCTGAAGGAGGCCATGAGCTGGCAGTGCCAGTGAAGGTCCTCAACACACTCTCAGGGGAGGCTGACTGGGCAGCCGTGTGTATGTAAGAATCCAAGGTCTGTTCTAAGGCAAAATTTTCCTCTGGCACTGGACCTGCAAAATTCAGAAGTTATTTTCTGCCAACATACGAAGGAGGAACAGTTGTAAGATACAAATACCTGTTTCCATAGGGAGTAGTGGGAAGGAACACAGGGGTCACTGGACCCAAGCAGGTTTCAAAACCTGCAGGGCAAACTCCATTAGATTTCAAAGTCTGAGACTCATTTATCTTCGGGGCTTTAGAAAGCTCCAGTCCCACCCTTTCCAAGAGCCTACACAGCAGCCCGCCTCTCTCCAAATGCAACCTTGGGGGACATTGGGGAGACCCCCTTTTTCTTGGCTCCACCCTCTCCAAGCATTGGGGCCACATCCAGGCTCTCTGCTATCTCCCGGGTATGCGCTCAGCTCCTCCATGTGGTGGCAGCCAGGCTCTCCCCAACCCCCAAGAATTGTGCTCAACCCTCTCCAAGGCCTGAGGCGGCATGACTCTTCTGCTGCAATGAGGTAGAAGGCCCATCCTCTGCCTTCAGGGCAAACACACCCTCTCCACATGTTGGGTAGGTCTGCTCTCCTTTCCTCAGGTTTCTTGACTCTAGACATGAGCTTCCATAGTTCTGCCTCTGAAGTTATTTTTCCTCCGATGGGTCCCTCTTCTGTCCCTCTCAGTCCAGACTGGCTGTGAGTCTCTTTATACAGATCCCACAGCACTCTTGTTGGCTTTCTATGTAGTAAACTTGGATTGTGCCTATCAGACATAAGGAGTTTCCACAGATCCTTCCTAGATAACTCCATCTCCAATCCTGGCTTTCTCTGTAATGGCTGACTGGTTCCACATTTGGCCAAATTCTCTGTGGAGCACTATTCTCTGAGGTTTACCTTCCTGGAAGCCCAGAATTTTCCAGATCATCAGTTTCTGGTTTCTCTGTACCCAAGAGTTCAGTTCTTAGGTTATCTCTTTCCTGTCACATTTCATTGTAAGCTGCGAGGAGTAACCAGCCTGCATTTTCCACATTTAATTTGGAAATTTCTTCTGCTAAATATCCAATTTCATGGCTTTTAAAATCCGCCTTCCAGCCAAAGCCACTAGTCAATTTTGCCGGATTATCTGCCATTTTAAAACAGGGATTGCCTTCCAGTTTGCAATAGCACACGCCTCATTTCTGCCTAGTGCCTCACCAGAGGCATCCCTGTAGTCCACATTTCTGCCAACAGTCTTCTTCAAGGCATTTTAGACCTTCTCTATCAAGCTCTGCACAACTCCTCCAGAGTCTTACCTCTTTCCATTTAAAAAGCTGTTCCAACATGTTTGGTATTTGCAAACTGCAGCAGCACCCCACTTCTGCAGTACCAAAATCTGTTCTAGTTTGCTAGCTGCTGGAATGCAATATACCCTAGAAATAGAATGGCTTTTAAAAGGATGAATTTAGTGAGTTGCAAGTTTTCAGTTCTAAGGACATGAAATTGTCTCCATTAAAGCAAGTCTATAAAAACGTCCAAATTAAGGCACCTGTACGAGGTTACTAAGGCACTCAAGAAAGGCTGATGACATTCAGGATTTTTCTCTCAACTAGAAAGGCACATGGTGAACAGGGTGACGTCTACTAGCTTTGTCTCCAGGACTTCTTGCTTCATGAAGCTCCCCCAGGGTCATTCTTCTTTATCTCCAAATGTTATTGGCTAGGTGGAATCTGTAGTTCTTGTGTCTCTTCTGAATCCTCCTTAAAAGCCCTCTGATGATTAGATTAAGTGACACTCATTGCATAAAACACTCCCTTTAGCTGATTGCAAATGTAATCAGTTGTGGTCATGATTTAAGTCCATGAAATGTCCTCATAGCAACAGACAGGCCAGCACTTGCCCAACCAGACAACTGGGCACCACCATCTGGCCAAATTGACACATGAACCTGACCATGACACTGAGTCATATGATAATTCTAAGTTTAATTTTCTAATAAATTGCAAAATTTTTTTTACAGTGGCTGGACCATTCCACATTCCCACCAACAATGTACGAGGTTCCTATTTCTCTAACTCCTTGTCATACTTCTTATTCTCAGTTTTTAATATTATAGCCATCCTAGTTGGTGTGAAGTGGTATCTCATTGTGATTTCAACTTGCATTTCTAAAATGGCTAACGATATGATGTTGAGCATCTTCCCATATACTTATTGGCCATTTGAGTATCATCTTTGGAGAAGAGTTTATTCAAATCCCTGGACCATCTTTTAAAATTTGGGTGTTTGTCTTTTGGTTGCTAAGTTATAGGCGTACTTTATATATTATGGATATTAAATTCTTATCAGATATAGGATATCCAAATATTTTCTCTTATTCTGTAGGATTACTTTATTTTTTAATTTTTAAATATTTTTATTGGTAAAGCAACATACAGATACAAATTTTTTTAACATACGAACATTCCACAATTGGTGTACAATCAGTGCTTCACAGCATCATCACAGTTGTATATTCATCACCATGATCATTCCTTTGAACACTTGCATCACTCCAGAAAAAGAAATAAAAAAGAAAAACTCATACATACCATACCTCTTACCCCTCTCTCTCATTGACCACTAGTATTTCCATCTACTCAATAGGTTTTAACCTTTGTTCCCCCTATTTTTTTCTATATCCCTTACCACTTGTTTTCATTAATCACTACTGTTTCAGTCTACTCAATTTATTTTAACATTTGTTCACCCTATTATTTATTTTTTATCCATATTTTTTACTCATCTGTCCATACCATAGTCAAAGGAGCATCAGACACAAGATTTTCACAGTCACACAGTCACATTGTGAAAGCTATATCATTATACAATCATCTTCAAGAAACATGGCTACTGAAACACAGCTCTACAGTTTCAAGCACTTTCCTCTAGCCTCTCTAATACATCTTAAACTAAAAAGGGTATATCTAAATAATGTGTAAGAATAACCTCCAGGATAACCTCTCGACTCTATTTAAACTCTCTTAGCCACTGTTTGGAATACTTTATTTTGTCTCATTTCTGTCTTTCCGCTTTTGGTTGAGAAGGTTTTCTCAATCCCTTGATGGTGAGTCCCAACTCATTCTAGGATTTCCATCCCATGCTGCCAGGGAGGTTTACATCCCTGGGAGAGGGGTTGGGCAGTGAGTTTGCTTGCCGGGTTGGCTGAGAGAGTGAGAGGCCACATCTGAGCAACAAAAGAGGTTCTGTGGGGGTGACTCTTTAGGCCTAATTTTAAGTAGACTTAGTCTGTCCTTTGGGGGATAAGTTTCATATGAACAAACTGCAAGATTGAGGGCCCAGCCTGTTGATTTGGTTGTCCCCACTGCTTGCAAGAATATTGGGAATTCTCCAAATGGGGAAGTTGAACTTTCCCCTTTTCTCCCTATTGCCCTAAGGGGATTTTGCAAATACTTCTTTATTCACTGTTCCTATTACTCTGGGATTTATTGGAGCATCACACTAACCGGGACAAACCTACATAATCTCATGCTCTATTCAAAGTTCCATGTACTTATGGTGTTCAATTAAACTGTCCATATAAGTTAAATTGGAAAATGCAATAGTCAAAATATAAATTTTATACCAAATAAACATTTCTTGCATTAGTCTTAACTCAGAAGTTGAAGTTTTTAAAATATGACTGACCGTCTATTTTGAACACCCTGCAATATTGGCATTCCTTTGTTCTTCCTCATGCAAAAACATTTTTTAATTTGTACATTTAGTCACTATCATTGTACACTCTAAGCATTCCTAGATTATGCCATCTCAGTCTTTATCATCTATCTTTCCTTCTGGTCTCATATGTGCCCCCAGCCCTCCTCCGTCTGTCATTCTCACATTCAGCTTCATTCAGTATACTTACATTATTATGCTACAATCAGGTAGTATTGTGCTATCCATTTCTGAATTTTTATAGTCAGTCCTGTTGCATAGTCTGTATCCCTTCAGCTCCATTTACCCAGTCTCTACCCTATTTTATCTCCTGATGACCCTCTATTCTTAACTGAAATTCTCCAAGCTCATTCATTAATGTTAGTTCATATCAGTGAGACCATATGGTATTTGTCCTTTTGTTTCTGGCTGATCTCACTCAGCATAATGTCTTCATGGTCCATCCATGTTACTACATTGTTATATGATTCATGACTTTATTCTGTCTTAATAGCTGTGTAATATTCCATCATATGTATATACCACAGCATGTTTAGCCACCCATCTGTTGATCAACATTTGGGCTGTTACCATCTCTTGGCAATTGTAAATAATGCTGCTATAAACATTGGTGTGCAAATGTCCGTTTGTGTCCTTGTCCTCATGTCCTCTGAATAGATACCTAGCAATGATATTGCTGGATCACATGGCAATTCTATACTTAGCTTCCTGAGGAACCGCCAAACTGTCTTCCACAGCAGTTGTACCATTTTACATTCCCACCAACAGTGGATAAGTGTGCTTCTTTCTCCATATCCTCTCCAGCTCTTGTTGTTTTCTATTTTTTTGATGATGGCCATTCTGGTGGATGTGAGATGACATCTCATTGTGGTTTTGATTTGCATTTCCTAATGGCCAGTGAAGTTGAACATCTTTTCATGTGCCTTTTAACCATTTGTATTTTCACTTCTGAGAAGTGACTTTTGAAAAACTTTTTTTTTATTGTAAAGTATAATGTATATAGAAAGCAAGGGAAAAAAAGCATTAATTTTCAAAGCACACTTCAGTAAGTAGTTACAGAACAGACCCCAGAGTTTGTCATGGGCTACCATTCCACCATCTCAGAATATATCTTCTAGCTGCTCCAAAACACTGGAGGCTTGAAGGAATATTAATACAGTGATTCAGCAGTTATACTGGTTTGTGAAATTCTATTTTTTATGTTACACCTCCTCCTTCTCCCCTGATCTCTCTCTGAATCTGACTTTTTCATGTTGAAAAAACGGTGTTGACACTAAAGGATAGGGGGATGTAATCAGTTGATAATGCTGGGAGAGCCTGATCCTTCTGGGTTTCAGGATTTATTTGACCTAGGAACCCTCTGGGGATTTTAGGTTCCAGGAAAGCAAACTTAGTACATGAAACTTTTATAGAGTCTCAGTTTAAGACTTTATAAAAGGTGTTCTTAAGAGCTAACAGGAGTATTGTTCGTTGGGATTTAGCAGACCATGGCATTTAGTACTATCTAATTGAAACTTGCATAATAGCCTCCAGAAGAGTTTCTTGCCTGTATTTGTTCTCTCTTGCCCACTGTTGCCTTATTTTATTACATTTCTTTTCCCTTTTGTTGCGGAAGGCATTGTCAATCCCACAGTGCCGGGGCCAAACTTATCCATGGGAGTCACACCCCACCCTGTCAGGGGCATTTTCACCTTTGGATGCCATGTGCCACGTACGGGGGGACGTAGTGATTATCCTTGTGGAACTGGGTTTAGAGAGAGGCCACATCTGAGCAATAAAACAGGTTTCCTGGAAACAACTCTTAGGCCTTCTTTTGGGTAATCTTAGCTTTTCCCCTGGAGAAATAAGTTTCATGAGGGCAAGCCTCAAAATTAAGGGTTTGTAGGGGTGTCAAGGATATAGTTCAGTAGAATTCTCGCCTGCTAAGTGGGAGACCTGGGTTCGATTCCCAGCCCAAGAACTTCCCCTAGCCCCCAGAATACATATATATTTAACAAATGGTGCTTCAGTAATGGGATAGTTACATAGTAAAATAATGAGATGTGATTCCCCACTATATAGCATATAAAAAAAAATTAGGGGCTTGGCCTGTTTTTTGGGCATCCCCAATGGTTGAGAGGGTACCTGTATTTCCCAGATGGGATAGTTTAATAGTTCCATATATATTTTTTCCTTTGGACCCTCAAAGGACTCTACCTTTAATCAGTATACCACCATAGTCTACAATGAATCCTGCTGTTGCATTAAGCTGTATGGAATTATAAGGACTCATTCTAGTTCTGGACTCCAGGAGTTTGGGATGTTTAAATGAACTATCCAGACAAGTTGATTTAGATTATGTTATAGAAAATTTAGGTTCTTTTTTTTTTTTGTACTTTTTTTTATTGTATAATATAAAATATATACAAAGCAAAGAAATAAAAAAGCAATGGTCTTCAAAGCACTCTTCAACAGGTAATTACAGGATGGATCCCAGAGTTTATCATCAGCTACCATACAATCCTCTCAGATTTTTCCTGCTAGCCGCTCCAGAATATAGGAGGCTAGAAAGCATAAATATTTTTTTTATCGCCACAATGGACTTGTTTTCTTTCTTTTTTATTAAAAATAACATATATACAAAAAAGCAACAAATTTCAAAGCACAGCACCACAGTTAGTTGTAGAACATATTACAGAGTTTAGCATGGGTTACAATTCCGCATTTTAGGTTTTTACTTCTAGCTGCTCTGAGATACTGGAAACTAAAAGAGATACCAGTTTAATGATTCAGCAATCATATTTATTTGTTAATCCTATCTTCTCTGTATAACTCCACCATTACCTTTGATCTTTCTATCCCTCTCTTTAGGGATATTTGGCTGTGGCCATTCCAACTTTTTCATGTTGGAAGGGTCTGTCACTAATATGGGTAGGAAGATAGAACTATCTCATGTTCTGGAGAGGCTGGGCCCTCTAGGTGTCAGGATTTATCTGCATGTTTCAGGATGTAAATTTAGTTCCTAACATAGTAAACATCTTTGCCTTTGGTCTCATATAATAGGTGAAGGTTTAGAGCACATAACATTGTATCTTTTACTCTGTATTCTTATTTACCTTAGTCCAAGCCTGATTGGCTTCATTTTTATCTCTAATTGAGGCCTCATATATTATTTGGTTACATTGACTGTTGTTACATGTAGCTGTGCTAACTTTCAGAGCTGTAGCATTCAATTTCTGGGTCTTAGGTGTCATGGAGTTGTTTATAAATTCAGGGAAATGCCAGCTGATACACATATAACTCAGTGTTTCAGAATCTAGAAGTACATTTACAAGTTCAGACCAAGTGTGCTTGTTATAAGGGCTTATAGTCTAGGCTCCAGTTTTCTTAAAAGTATTTTCTGAAAGAGACCTTAGCATATCTGTCCTTTTGTTTCTGGCTTATTTTGTACAATACACTGACCCCAAGGTTTATTCAGTTCGTTGCGTGTCTCGCACCGTCCTTCCTTTTTGTAGCACACCACATTCCATCATATAAAGTTATCACATTTCACCATTCTGCCTCTCAGTCATTGTACACTTTGGCTCCCTCAATCTATTGGGCTTTATGGATAATGATCAAAGTAAACAAACCATGTTTTACAATATCCTCACTTGGTTGTAGAATCGGCAGCACTCTCAGTTTTAGACAGTTTTCATTAGTTTATATTCAGCGTTGAACTAGAAATCCTAATACAATGTAGTGATTAGACAGGAGAAAGAAATAAAAGGCATCTAAATAGGAAAGGAAGATGTAAAATTTTAATTATTTGCAGATGACATGATCCTATACTAAGAAAACCCTGAGAAATCTATGACAGAGCTACTTGAACTAATAAACAAATTTAGCTAAGTGGTGGAATGCAAACTTAATGTACGAAAATCAATAATGTTTCTATACACAAGCAGTGACTTATTTGAGGAGACAATTAAGGAAAAAATTCCATTCAAAATAATCCCATATCTAGGAATAAGCCTAACCAAGGGTGCCAAGGACTTGTACACAGAAAACTGCAAAACGTTGTTAAAGTAATAAAAACTGACCAATATAGATGGGTAGACAGTCCGTGCTCATGGATAGGAAGGTTAAATGTCATTAAGATGTCAGTTCTGGAAGAACTTGGGATTTTGATTGGTATTGCATTGAATCTGTTGAACAATTCTTCTGTTCAACAGATTCAATGCAATACCAATCAAAATCCCAACAACCTATTTTGAGGACTTGGAAAAGCTTGTTATCAAATTTATTTGGAAGAGAACAACCGTGAATAGCCAAAAGTATTCTAAAAAAGAAGAGCAGAGTGGGAGAGCTATTACTTCCTGACTTTACTGCCACCATGGTGAAAACAGCATGGCATTAGCACAGAGGTAGAAATATTGACTAGTGGGATTGAATTAAAAATGTGAATACAGACTGCCAAATCTGTGGATGACTGATCTTTGAAAAGTCCCTCAAATAGACTGAACTGGAACAGAATAGTCTTTTCAATAAATGGGCATGGGAGAATTGGATATCAGTAGCCAAAAGAATGAAAGAAGATCCTTACCTTATACCCTATACAAAAATTAATTCAAAAATGAATTAAAGACCTAATTGTAAAAGCCAGTATGATAAAACTTCTGGAAGAAAATGCAGGGAAATATCTTCAAGGTCTAGTAATAGGAGGTAGCTTCTTAATCTTTATACCTACAGGAGGGTAGGGCAGGATGGTAGCACAGTGAGTGGAATTTAGGTCGTCCTCCACGGAAATAGCCAGGAACTGTATGGAACAACTACTGGGGGGACATCAGTAACCAGGCAGACATCATACACCAGTATAGAAGGGTTGGAATGGCTGAGATCCCACATAGAAGTGTAAGTCCCCCAAGCTGCAGAGGCTGGTGCCTCTTCCCCGTGGATGTGGCACACTGGTTCCTGAGGGAAAAACAAACAGACCCTACTAGGAGAAAGGAAGATATCTCAACCAAGCTCCAGTTGCAGAATTAATGAACAATTTCAGAGTGCTGAAAATAGGCTCTGAGCACAGTTAAACCTAGAGTAAATTCTAAAGGAACCCAGAATTTTCACCCAGGTATGGAGAGGATGGGGCTCACGGAAAAATAAAAAGCAAAAAAGTCAACGGGGGCTTTTTGAGTTGAATAGCACAAAATACTGGAAAAGGGCTAGGCCCCAAGTAAAGGGGGTACACAGAGCCTGGGGACAGACACATAGGGCCATGTACGAATTTTAGCCCTTGATTTGCAAACCAGAGGAGCAGGGGTCTGGTTCTGGAAAGGCTTTCTTTTCTCTCTTGCTCTCTCTCTCTCTCTCTTTTTTTATCTTAACAGTTCATTAGATAGTCCTGCCAGCACTCTCAAGCTTCAGCACTGCACCATGCAATGGCAGAATTAAGACTTGTCTGAGAGAAAAAGTAACTAGTCAGTGAAAAAGAATAATTCCCTAAAGGGTGGTTCTTCCCCAAGAAAAGGGGGGAAGGGCCTAGCTTAAGAAGCTGCTTTCCACCCCAGGGGCTAGAAAACAGAAGTTCCTAAGCCTACCTTCTATCTCAGGCTTGGTCTCAAGCACACCATTGGCAAGGAGAGGCTGCTTAGAATTTAAATTACTGCATCATTTTATGCTGGTGAGAAGCTGCAGGCTGACAAGTGCCACAGGCTGGGTATGAAAGGAAAAGCACAGAGTCTAGATTCTAGAGGCTTCATTGGAAAGTGTGATAACCTGCTGGTCTCACCCTTAGGAAAACTTGATACTGGTTACACCATACTCCTGGACATGGGCCTCTCTGGTCTGGGAAAATCTGGTGGGGGTCAATCATATCTGAGGAGACCCTCCCCCCAAAAGGGTTCCATATAGGAAGCAGAAAAACAAAAACTGGGAAATTCTGATCCGCTAAGCAGAAACTATGGTAGTGCTCTCGAATAAGTTGAACCGAATGTCAAAAAAACAGAGCACAAAGCCAACCAACAAGAAAACCCTAGGTAAAAGAGTGAAAACAATCTTCAAAATAAACTAATTAAGGAAATCAAATGACTAGATGCCAGCAAAAAATAAGTCATACCAGGAAAAAATCGAAGCTATGGCCCAGTAGAAGGAACAAATCAACCTTTCAAATGAAATGCAGGAATTGAAAGAACTAATTAAAGATGTTTGAACAGACATGCAAAATCATATCTAAAATCAAATCAATGAGTTGAGGGAAGATATGGCAAATGAGATAAAGGATATAAAGAAGACATTGGGTGAACAAAAATAACTCAAATTTTGAAAAAACAAATAGTAAGACTTATGGGAGTGAAAGGCACAACAGAAGAGATGAAAAATACAGTAGAGACTTAAAACAGCAGATTTGAAGAGGTGGGAGACAGGATTAGGGAACCTAGAGGACAGGACATCTGAAATTCTACACACAAAAGATCAGATAGGGAAAAGAATGGAGAAATAGGAACAGGGTCACAGGGAATGGAATGACGGTGTGAAATGCATGACTATATGTGTTATAGGTGTCCCTGAAAGGGAAGAGAAGGGAAAAGGGGTAAACAGAATAATGGAGGAAATAATCACAAAAATTGCCTATCTCTTATGAAAGACATAAAATTACAGATCCAAGAAGCACAGTGTATCCCAACAAAACTGATCTGCATAGACCTACTCCAAGACACTAATAAGATTTTCAAGTGCCAAAGACAAAGAGAGGATTTTAAAAGCAGCAAGAGAAAAGCAATCCATCACATAAAAGGGAAGCTCGATAAGACTATGTGCAGATTTTTCAGCATACCATGGAGGCAAGAAGACAGGGATATGATATATTTAAGATTCTGAAAGAAAAACTGCCATCCAAGAATTTTATTCCCAGAAAACATCCCTTCAAGCATGAGGGAGAGTTCAAAAATTTTCAGACAAATTCACTGAGAATTTGTAACTAAGGGACCAGTTCTATAAAATTATTAAAAGGAGCATTGCTGTATGTTGAAAATCCTGAAAAATTTACAGCAAATCTACTAGAACTAATAAATGGGTACAACATAGTTGTAGGGTGTAAGATCCAAATCCGAAAGTCAGTAATGTTCCTGAACTTACTTTCTTCTTGAGGAAGAAATCAAGAAAAAAATTCCATTTCTCATAACAACCAAAATAATCAAATGTTTGGGAATGAAATTAAATAAGGACACAAAAGACACAGAAAACTACAAAAAATTGCTAAAAGAAATCATGGAAGACCTAAATAAATGGAAGGTCATACCACGTTCCTGGATCAGAAGACTAAATATCATTAATATGTCAATTCTACCCAAATTGATGTACAGATTCAATGCAATACCAATTCAAATCATAAGAACTGTCTTTACAGAAATAGAAAAATCACCAACTAAATGTATTTAGAAGACAGGGTGCCCTGAATAGCTAAAACTATCTTGAGAAAGAGGAATGAAATGGGAGGTCTCACACTACCTACCTTTAAAGCATATTACAAAGGTATAGTGGTCATGACAGCGTGGTACTGGCATAAAGGTAGACATACTGACCAATGGAATTGAACTGAGTGTTCAGAAATAAGACTGTCTTATCCTACAGACAGTTGATCTTTGATAAGGCGGTAAAGCCAACCCTCCTGGACAGAGCAGCCTCTTCAGTAAATGGTGTTTGGAGAACAAGATATCCATATACAAAAGAATGAAACAGGATCTGTATCTCACACTCTTTGTAAAAATCAAATCAAAATAAATCAAGGGCCTAAACTTTAGAACTGTTACCTTAAAAATTAGAAGAAAGTGTAGGAAATACCTTACAGATCTAGAGGTGTTTTCCTAGACCTTACACCCAAAAGCATGAGCAATGAAAAAATAAGTAGGTAAATGGAATCTCCTCAAAATTAAGCACTTTGTGCATCAAAGAACCTCGTCAGTAAAGTAAAAAAGGAAGCCTACCCAATGGGTGACAATATTTGGAAACTGCCTATCAGATAAGGGTTTAATATCCTGAATATATAAAGAGATTCTGTAACTCAGCAACAAGAAAAAAGCGACCAACCCAGTTGAAAAATGGGCAAAAGACATGAACAGAAAATTTTCAGAAAAGGAGATACAGATGGCTAAAAGGCATAAGAAAAAGATGCTCAACTTCACTGGCTATTAGAGAAATGCAAATTAAAACCACAGTGAGATATCTCACACCTACTAGAATGGCAGTTATGAAAAACAAAAAACAAAAAATGACAGGTCCTGGAGAGGATGCAGAGAAAGAGGCCATGGAAATGGAAAATGGTGCAACCCCTCTGGAAAGCAGTTTGAGAGTTCCTCAAGAGGCTAAGTATAGAATTGCCATATAAGCCAGCAGTCCCATTACTAGATGTATATTCAGAGGAACTGAAGGTAAAGACTCTGACATTTTCACACTGATGTTTATATCTCATTATTCATGATTACTAAGAGGTGGAAACAACCGCAATTTCTGTCAGCGGACACACACACAATGGAATATTATTTAGCTGTAAGACAGAATAAAGTCATGAAGCATGTAATAACATGGACGAACATCGATGACATTATACTAAATGAAATTAGCCAGGAACAAAAAAGGACAAATAGTGTATGGTCTCACTTATAGTAACCAATACTAAAGAGTGAATTTTGAAGGTTAAAAACACAGATTATCAGGAGATAGAAAGGGTAGAGATTGGGCATTTGGTGCTGAAGGAGTATAGAATTTGCAGCAGGACTGATTGTAAAAATTCAGAAATGGATAGCACAACACTGCCTGATTGTAGCACAATAATATAAGTACATTGAATGAAGCTGAATGTGAGTATGATAGAGGGAGAAGGGCTGAAGGGACAAATGAAACCAGAAGGAAAGATAAAGACTGAGATGGTATAGGTTAGGAATGCCTAGAGTGGACAGTGATAGTGATTAAATAAATGTACAAGGATAAGAATGTTTTTGCATGAGGTAGAACAGATGAATGTCAACATTGCAAGTTGTTGAAAATGGGGTGGTATACAGGTGAAAATACAATCAAAGCAAGCTAGGATCTATAGTTAACAGTAATGTTGTAATATACTTACATTGAATGTTACAAAGGCATTATGCCAAAACCAAATGTTATTAAGTGGGGGATATGAAGGAGGGTGTTCTAGTTTGCTAGCTATCGGAATGCAACACACCAGAGATGGATTGGCTCTTAATAAAAGGGGATTTATTTCATTAGTTCTTCAGAGGAAAGGCAGCTGACTTTCCACTGAGATTCTTTCTTTTATGTGGGAAGGCTCAGGGTGATCTCTGCTGCCTTCTCTCCAGGCCTATGGGTTCCAACAACTTTCCCTGGAGTGATTCCTTTCTGCATCTCCAAAGTCCTGGGCTGAACTGCGATTGCTGAGATGAGGTATGCCGAGCAACTTGGGCTGTGTTATGTAGCGCTCTCTCATTTAAGCACCAGCCAGTTAAGTCAAATATCATTCATTGCAGCAGGCACGCCTCCTAGCCAATTGCAGATGTAAATCAGCAACAGATGAAGTTCACATACCATTGGCTCATGTCCACAGCAAGAGAACTAGGTGCCTTCACCTGGCCAAGTTAACAACTAAATCTAACTAATACAGAGGGGTATGGGATTGCTTGTGGATGAAAAGGCAATATCCTCATAGATTGTGGTGGTGAAAGCATGGACTACACTGGGAACTATTGATTTTTCACTTATGTTGGATTGTATGAATATGCGAATAAAATTTTAGAAATAAACAGAGAGATGAGTTACTGGAGAAAAATATGGAGAAGGAGATGTACCTATTCATTGTGGGTTGACAATCAGAGTAGTGCAGCCCTCTGGAAGGCAGTGTGGTGGTTCCACAGGAGGCTAGAGGTGAGGCTGCTATATGACCCTGCAACCCCATTCTTCCAAGGTATATACTTGGAAGAACTGAGGATGGGGCCATGAATGGACATTTGCACACTGGTGTTTATGGCGACAGTGTGAGCAATTTGAAATGGGTGGAGGTGGTCTGAGGGTACCTCAACTGAGGAGTGAAGGGGGAACTGTGATGTATACATACAACGGACTACTGAGCAGCTCCAAGAAGGAATGATGTTGTGAGGTATGAAACAAGGTGAATGAACCTTGAAGACAGTATGTTGAATGAAATGTCAGAAACAAAAAGACAAATATTGTCATTCCTCACTCATGTGGACCAGCTATAATACACAAACTCAAAGATTTGAAGTTGAGAGCATGAGTTATGAGTTTGGGGCCTGTTGTAAAGGGTCCTATATTGTAAGCTCTTACAACAGACATACATATTCAGGTGCTCTAACTATTTTTTCTAAATTCTGAGATGCTGAAATATTTGTGTATTGCCTGGTCATTCCCCAGAACTTTGGGCATTTGTGTGACACCTGAGATTCAGACTTAGAGTTCTGAAGCTATGAAAGTCCACATTACCCGATACAGCAATAAAGTTGAAAAAGTGATCAGACTTCAGCTACTGATAGGAAGCTAATCTGAATTGGAGTAAGGTAAATCAAAATATAGGGTAAAGAGTAATATGTTCTATATTTTAAAACTTCAACTTTTGTGTGAGACCAAAGGAAGTGATGTTTATTTCATGCAAAATTCATGTTTCTGATAGTACATTATCTAATTTAACTTTTATAGTCAGTTTATTCAGATGTTATAATTACATGAAATCTTTTTTTAATTTTTTTTAAATTGAGAAATCTTTACCCACAGACAGTATAAAATCAGAGGCTCACAATATCATCACATAAGTTGTGTATTTATCACCTTAATTTTTTAGAACATTTGCATTATTCCAGAAAAAGAAATAAAAAGAAAAGAAAAAATTTATACATACCATTCACCTTATCCCTACCTTTCATTGACCACTATATTTCCATCTGCCCAATTTATTTTCCCTTTGTCCCCCCATTCATTTATTTTTTATCCATATATATATTTTAAATATTTTTATTGATAAAATTTAACATACAAACATATAAACTTCTTAGCATACAAACTTTCCAAACAGGTGTACAATCAGTGGCGCACAATATCATCACATAGTTGTGTATTCATCACCATGATCATTTTTTTGAACATTTGCCTCACTCCAGAAAAAGAAATAAAAAAGAAAAAACTCATACATACCATACCCTTTACCCCTCTCTCTCATTTACTACTAGTATTTCCATCTACCTGATTTATTTTAACTTTTATCCTCCCTATTATGTTTATTTTTATCCATATTTTTAATTCGTCTGTCCATACTGTGGATAAAAGGAGCATCGGACATGAGGTTTTCACAATCACACAGTCACATTGTAAAGGTTATATGTTTATACAAATTCAAGAATCAAGGCTACTGGAACACAGCTCAACAGTTTTAGGTACTTCCTTCTAGCCACTCTAATATACCGTAAACTAAAACGGGATGTCTGTTGTGGTAGTTAGATTCAGGTGTGAACTTAGCCAGGTGAACGTGCCTAGTTCTATTGCTGTGGACATGAGCCAATGGCATGTGAACCTCATCTGTTGCTGATTACATCTGCAGTGGGCTAGGAGGTGTGCCTGCTGCAGTGAATGATGTTTGATTTAATTGGCTGGTGCTTAAATGAGAGAGCTCAATGTAGTACAGCCAAAGAAGCTTAGCATACCTCATCTTGGCACTCAGCAACTCAGCCCAGGGCTTTGGAGATGCAGAAAGGAATCACCCCAGGGAAAATTGTTGGAACCCAGAGGCCTGGAGAGCAGGCCAGCAGAGATCACCCTGTGCCTTCCCGCGTGAGAAAGAAGCTCAGTGGAAAGTTAGCTGCCTTTCCTCTGAAGAACTAATGAGATAAGTCACCTTTTATTAAAAGCCAATCTTTCTCTGGTGTGTTGCATTCTGGCAGCTAGCAAACTAGAACATCTATATAATGCATAAGAATAACCTCCATGATAGCCTCTCAACACTGTTTGAACTCTCAGCCACTGAAACTTTATTTTGTCTCATTTCTCTCTTCCCCCTTTTGGTCAAGAAGACTTTCTCAGTCCTTTGATGCCAGATTCCAGTTCATCCTGGGATTTCTGTCCCAGGTTGCGAAGGAGATTTATATCCCAGTGAGTCATGTCTCACATAGGAGGGAGGGCAGTGAGTTCACTTGCCGGGTTGAGCTAGAGAGAGAGGCCACATCTGAGCAACAAAAGAAGTTCTCTGGTAGTAACTGCTAGGCCTGATTTTAGTAGGCTTAGCCTGTCCTTTGCAGGAATAAGTTTCATAGGGGCAAACTCCAAAATCGAGAGTTCAGTTTATTGATTTGGTTGTCCCCACTGCTTATGAGAATATCAGAAATTCTCTAAATGGGGAAGTTGAATATTTCCTCCTTTCTCTGCAGTCCTCCAGAGGGACTTTGCAATACTTCTTTATTCACTGCCCAGATTGCTCTGGGATATATCAGGGCATCACACTAACCTGGACAAACCAACAAAATCTCACGCCTTATTCAAGATTGCATGTACTTAGGATGTTGAACTAAACTGACCATACAGGTTAATTTAGAAAATATACTACCCAAAATATAAATTTTGCATACAATAAACATCCTTCCCTTTGGTCTTGTACTGAGGTGGAGATTTTATAATATGGACAATATCATCCTTCACCCTGTATTCTGGTATACCTTAGTCCTATCCAGCTATCTCTACTCAATGTCTGATCACTTTTCCAGCTTATTTAACATTCTCTGTATGGGTACTTCTGAGTTGCATAGCTTCAGAGCTCTAACTCTAAGTCTTAGGTGTCAGATAAATACCTGAAGTTTCTGGGGATGACCATGTTATATATAAACAGCTTAGTTTCTCAGAATTTAGAATTAACAGTCAGACCTCCTGAATATAAGTGACTGTTGTAAGAGCTTACAATCTAGGACCCTTTACAATAGGCCCCAGCCTAATAACCCTTGCTTTTGACTTCAGTTCACCAAGTTTTTATATTATAGTTAGTCCATATGATTGAGGCATGATAATATTTGTCTTATAGTTCCTGACATTTCACTCAACATAAGCATTCGTAAGGTTCATTCACCTAGTTGCATGCCTCATAACTTTATTTCTTCTTGTGGCTGTTCAATAGTCCACGGTATATGTATATACTATAGTTCCCCCTTCCATCCCCCTTCCATCCCTTTAAGCCACCTCCATTCATTGTGGATCAGGAACACTGCGGCAGTAAACACCATTGTGCAAATGTACATTTCTGTCCCCATACTCATTTCCTCCAGGTATATATTAAGATATACTGAGCAGTGAGGTTTCAGGATCATATGACAGCCCACTCCTAGCCTCCTGTGGAACTGCCACACTACTCCAAGGGGCTGCACCTTTCATTTTCCCTATTGACAGTGAGTAGGTACCTATCTTTCTCCACATTTGCTCTAGCACTTGTTTCTCTCTGTTCATTTTTAAACAGTTTTATTCACACATCATATAATCTAACCTAAGTGTATAGACATGCCTTTGGTACCATACTCTATCTAAAGACATTTCCTTTTCTTCAACAAAGAATCCATACCCCTTTCCCACACTCCTTCCTGTTGACATATTTAGTTCTGGCATAATACCTTTGTTAAATTTAGTAGAAGCACGTTACATTGTTATTGTTGACTATAGACCCTAGCTTCCATTGATTGTACCTTTTCCCATATACATTCTGGTTTCAACATGCTGCAATATTGGCATTCGTTTGTTTCTCCCTCATACAGAAATGTTTTTTAATATTTAATCACCATCATTGTCCACTTTAGGCATTCTTAAATTATACCATTTCAGTCTTTATCCTCTATCTTCCCATCTGGTTTCATACGTGCCCCCAGCCTTTTCTACCTCTATCATACTCACATTCAGCTTCATTCAGTGTGTTTATATGATTGTGCTAGTATCAGATAGTATTATCCTATTCATTTCTGAATTTTTACAATCAGTCCTGTTGCACAATCTGTATTCCTTCCACACCAATTGCCCAATCTCTACCCTATTTCAATTTCCTGATAACCTGTGTTCTTAACTTCAATTCTCAAAGTTCACTCATTAATATTAGTTCGTAATAGTGAGACCATACAGCAATTGTCCTTTTGTTTTTGGCTAGTTTCACTCAGCAAAATGTCCTCAAGGTTGAAACATGCTCCATGACTTTATTCTAGTCTTATAGCTGTGTAATATTCCATTGTCTGTATATACCACAGCTTGTTTAGCCACTCATCTGTTGATGGACATTTGGGCTGTTTCCATCTCTTGGCAATTGTAAATAATGCTGCTACAAAATTGGTGTGCAAATTTCCATCTGTGTCCTTGCCCTTATGTCCTCTAAATAGATACCTAGTAATGGGATTGTTGGTTCATATGGCGATTCTGTACTTAGCTTCCTGAGGGACCTCTGAACTGCCTTCTAGAATGGTTGTACGATTTTACATTCCCACCAATAGTGGATGTGTGCCTCTTCGTATCCTCTCTAGCACTTGTCATTTTCTGTCGTTTTGATAATGGCCATTCTAGTGGGTGTCAGATGATATATCTCATTGTGGTTTTTTGATTTGCAGTTCTCTAATAGCCAGTGAAGTTGAGCATCTTTTCATATGCTTTTTAGCTAGTTGTGTCTCCTCTTCTGAGCAGGGTAATGTGCTGGTTTGAAAGGATTTATGTGCCCTAGAAAAGTCATGTTTTAACCCGAATCCCATTTTTTAAAGCAGCCGTTTCTTCTAACCCCTATTCAGTACTGTTGGAAACTTTAATCAGCTTATTGGAGATATAACTCAATCAAGTGTGGGTATTAAAGTTGATTAGGTGGAGACATATCTCCACCCATGCCAGGTGGGCTTTAATTGGTTTTACTGGAATCCTTAAAAGAAGAAGCACTTTGGAAAAAGCTAGAGAACAGCAAAAGGGAAAGTCACAAGATTCTGAGAGCGCAGAGAATGCCACAGAACCTTGAAGCTGAAGAGTCCACCAGCCAGTGCCCTTTTGAGAACAAGGAGAAAGACACAGGACCATGACAGAAGGATAAGAGAACCACAGAGTCCATCAGCCAGCGACCTTTGGAGATGAGGAAGGAAAATGTCTTCTGGGGAGCTTCATGAAGCAGGAGGCCTGGAGAGAAAGCTAGCAGACACTGCCATGTTTGCCATGTGCCCTTCCAGCTGAGAGGGAAAAGCTGAATGAACATCACTGGCTGCCTTGAACCACGGTATCTGTCCTTGGATGCCTTAGATTGGACATTTCTATAGACTGTTTTAATTTGGTCAGTTTCACAGCCTTAGAAGTGTAAACTAGCAACTTATTAAATTCCCCCTTTTAAAATCCGTTCAGTTTCTGGTATATTTCATTCCGGTAGCTAGTAAACTAGAACAGGTATGTTCATGTGTTTTGTCCATTTTTTTATTTTGTTGTTTGTCTTTTTGTTGCTGAATTGAAGAATCCTCTTTATATATTCTGGATACTAAACCCAAATCTGATATGTGGTTTCCAAATGTTGTTTCCCATTGTATAGGCTTCCTTTTTTATTTTATTGACAAAGTTCTTTGATGCACAAAACTGTTAAATTTGAGGAGTTCCCATTTATCTATTTCTTTCTTCAGTGTTCATGCTTTGTTGTAAGGGCTAGGAAACCATTTCCTATTACAAGTTTTATAAATATTTGCCTACATTTTCTTCTAAAAGTTTTTTTAGTCTGAGCTCTAATGTTTAGGTCTTTGATCCATTTTGAGTTAACTTTTTGTATAGGGTATGAGATATGTATCCTCTTTCATTCTTTTGCATATGGATTCCAGTTCTCCAAGCACCATTTATTGAAGAGGCTGCTCCGTGCCAGGTGGGTTGGCTTGACTGCCAAAATCCGCAGGTCAGGCTGTGAAGCCGACGACTCCGATGGAGGGTCTGGACAAACTCCACAGGAAAGGCTCACCAGCTGAAGCAGGAAGAAGCCTATCTCTTCTGAATCCTCCTTAAAAGGCTTCCAATGATTACATAGAGCATCACTCATTGTAGAAGACACTACCCTTGGCTTATTACAAATGGAATCAGCTTTGGATGCAGCTGATGTGATCATGATTTAATTCTATGAAATGTCCTCATTGCAACAGACAGGCCAGCACCTGCCCAACCAGACAAACAGGTACCACCACTTGGCCAAGTTGATGCATGAACATGACCATGACATAAACCATATCAACAAATCAAAGCAGAAGAACCACACGATCATCTTGATTGATAAAGAAAAGGCATGTGACAAAATTCAACATCCTTTTTTGAAGAGAACTCTTCAAAGAATAGAAATAGAAGGTGTGCCAGTTTGAAGGGATTATGTTCCCTTGTAGAGGCAGCTGTTTCTTTTAATCTCTGTTTAGCACTGTAGGTTGGAAACTTGATTTGATTATCTCCGTAGAGATGTGACTCACCCAATTGTGTGTATTAACCTTTGACTAGAGAAAGATGTGACTCTCCCCATTCCAGGTGGGTCTTGAATAGTTTACTGGAATCCTTTAGAAGAGGAAGCATTTTGGTGAGAGCCGCAGCAGACCCAGAAAAACCACGAAAGCCCAGGCAGCCAGAGACCTTTGAAGATAAAGAAGGAAAATGCCCTTGGGGGATCTTCATGAGACAAGAAGCCTGGAGAGGAAGGTGGCAGACCTTACCATGTTCCCATGTGCCTTTCCAGTTGAGAGAAAAACCCTGAACATAATTGGTTTCCTTGAACTGGTATCTTTTCCCTGGATGCCTTACATTGGACATTGTTCTAGTTTGCTAGCTGCTGGAATTCAATATACCAGAAATGGAATGTCTTTTAAAAGGGAGAATTTAATGAGTTGCAAGTTTACAGTTCTAAGGCCGAGAAAATGTCCCAGTCAAAACAAGTCTATAGAAATGTCCAATTTAAGGCATCAGGGGAAAGATACCTTGGTTCAAGAAGGCCAGCGACGTTCATTGTTTTTCTCTCAGCTGAAAGGGCACATGGCGAACACGGTGTCATCTGCTAGTTTTATCTCCTGGCTTCCTGTTTCATGAAGCTCCCTGGGAGGCGTTTTCCTTCTTCATCTCCAGAGGTTGCTGGCTTGTGGATCCCTGCATCTAATGGCTACATCGTTCTGCTCTCTCTGAATCTCTCATTCTCCAAAATGTTTCCTCTTTTATAGGACTTCAGAAACTAATCAAGACCCACTCAAATGGGTGGAGACATGTCATCCCCTAATCCAGTTTAACAACCACTCTTAACTAAATCACATCATCCAGGGAGATGATCTCATTACAGTTTCAAACATACAGTATTGAATAGAGATTATTATACCTTCATGAAATGGGATTTATATTAAAACATGTCTTTTCTTAGGAGGCACACTTTCTTTCAAACCAGCACAGACATTTCTGTAGTCTTGCTTTAATTTGGACATTTTTCACAGCCCTAGAATTCTAAGCTTGTAACTTACTAAATTCCCCTTTTAAAAAGTCATTCAGTTTTTGGTGTATCACATTCTGGCAGTTAGCAAACTAGAACAGAAGGGAGCTTCTTCAACATGATAAAGGGAATATGTGAAAAAAACCACAGGTAACATGATCCTCAGTGGGGAAAGACTGAAAATGGTCCTTCTAAGATCATGAACAAGATGAGGATGACCACTGTCACTGTTGTTATTCAACATTGTGCTGGACATTCTAGCCAGAGCAGTTAGACAAGAAAAAGAAATAAAAAGCATCCAAATTAGAAAGGAAGAAGTAAAACTCTTACTGTTTGCAGATGACATGATACTATATATATTGAAAATCCCAAAAAATCTATAGCAAATCAACCAGAGCTAATAATTGAGTATAGCAAAGTGGCAGGATAAAAAGATCAATGCCCTAAAAGATCAATGCCCCCAAATCAGCAGTGTGTCTATATGCAATCTGAGGAGGAAATAAAAAAAAATTCTGTTTCTCATACCACTCAAAAGAATCAAATGTTTAGGAATAATTTTTTTTTAATATTTTTATTGACTAATCTTCACATGTATAAATTCCATACATGGTATATAATCAGTGGCTCACAATATCATCACATAGTTTTGTATTCATCACCATAATCATTTTTTCGAACATTTGTATCACTCCAGAAGAAGATGTAAAAGAAAAAAGGTAAAACTCATATATACCATACCCCTTCCCCTTCATTAACCACTAGTATTTCCATCTACCCAATTTATTTTACCCCTTATCCCTTCTGTTATTTATTTATTTTTAGCATATTTTATATTCATCTATCTATACTCTGGATAATAGGAGTGTCAGACACAAGGTTTTCACAGTCACACAGTCACACTGTAAAAGTTACATCTTTATACAATCATGTTCAAGGATCAAGGCTACTGGAACACAGCTCAACAGTTTCAGGTACTTCCCTCCAGCCACTCCAATACAACATTAAATTAAAAAGAGATATCCATATAATGTATAAAGAATAACCTCCAGGATAACATCTTGACTCTGTTTGAATTCTCTAAATACTGAAACTTTATGTTGCCTCATTTCTCTCTTCCCCCTTTTGATCAACAAGTCTTTCTCCCTCCCTTGATGCCAAGTCCTGACTCATCCAGGAGTTCTGTCGCACATTGCCAGGGAAATTTACACCCCGGGGTGTCATGTCCCACGTAGGGGAGAGGGCAGTAAGTTCGCTTGCCTAGTTGCTTTAGAGAGAGAGGCCACATCTGAGCAACAAAAGAGGTTCACTGTGGCTGATTCTTTGGCCTACTTTTAAGTAGGCTTAGCCTATCCTTTGCAGGAATAAGTTTCGTAGGGGCAAACCCCAAGATCGAAGTCTTGGCCTATTGATTTGGTTGCCCCCACTTCTTGCAAGAACATCAGAAATTCTCCAAATGGGAAAGTTGAATATTTCCTCCTTTTTCTTCAATCCCCCAGCGGTACTTTGCAAATACTTCTTTATTCACTGCCCAAACTATTCGGGATTATATTGGGCTATCACATTAACCTGGACCAATAAAATCTCATGCCTTATTCAAGATTTCATATACTTATGGTGTTCAACTGAACTGACCATGCAAGTTGAATTAGGTAGTGCTCTACCCAAAATACAAATTTTGCATCCAATAAATATTTCTCCCTTTGGTCTCACATAAAAGTTGACGTTATATTGACCAATGGAATTGAATTGAGTTTTCAGAAATAGTCCCTCTCATCTGTGAACAATTGACATTGGTAAGTCAGTAGAGCTATCTCAACTGGGACAGAGCAGCCTCTTCAATAAATGGTGTTTAGAGAACTGGTTCTCCATATCCTTAAGAATGACAGAAGTTCGCTCTCTCGCCTTTTATACTGTTAAAATGTAATCCAGTAGCTTTGATATTAAAGATGATTTAATAACTATAGTTCTTTTTAAAAAACTTTTTAATTGTAAAATATAATGATATGTATTCAAAGTAAAGGGAGAAAAAAGCAGTAATTTTTAAAACACACTTCAACAAGTAGTTACAGAAAAGATCCCAGAGTTTGTCATGAACTACCATTCCATTATTTCAGATTTTTCCTTCTAGCTGCTCCAAAACAGTAGAGGCTAGAAGAAATTTAATATAGTAATTCAGCAGCCATACTTGTTGGTGAAATCCTATCTTGTTTGTTATACCTCCTCCTTCTCCTTTGATCCTTCTCCTAATATATAGGGATTATTGGGCAATGTCTCAACTTTTTCATGTTGAGGAGTGGTGTTGCCACTAAAGGAGAGTGTGATGTAATTAATTGATAACCTTGGAGACTACAGAACTTTTTTTTTTTTTTAAGAAAGCCATGTGTTTTAATTTCCTTTGATGTTTTAAAAAGTTTGAAATTCAATAGTATTACTGACACCTTTGAAAATATTAAGTATATACATTTAATCCTTTTTTAAAAGTTGTGGTAACATATACATAACATAAAATTTGCCATTCAACCTTTTTTTTAAATTGACAAACCAGAACAACATAACAAACACGAACATTTTTAACATACAAACATTCCATTATGGTATACAATCAGTGGCTCACAATATCATCACATAGTAGTATATTCATCCCTGTGATCATATTTTAGAACATTTGCATTACTCCAGAAAAAAGAAATAGAAAAAAGAAAAAACTCATATATACTATACCCCTCTTTCTCATTGACCACTAGTATTTCCATCTACCCAATATATTTTAACCTTTGTTCTCCCTATTTTTTTTTCTATACACCTTACCATTCCCTTTCATTGATCACTTGTATTTCAGTCATTTAACCCTTTTTAAGTTTACACTTCAGTGGCATTAATTACATAGAAAGCTTTTAAGATATGGCTATGTATTACGGTTTGGTCAAGTTGCCAAAATGCCATATACCAGAAATGGAACAGCTTTTATAATCGGAATTTTAAGTTGCAAATTTATAATTCTAAGGCCATAGAAATGTCCAAATTAAGGCACCCAGAGAAAGATACCTTAACTCCAAAGAAAGGCCTATAAGTCCAGAACACCTTTGCCAACTGGGAAGGCACATGACTGGCATCTGCTGGGGTTGTTTGAAACAGCTTCACTTGGATGTTTACCTTCTGCATCTCCAAAAGTCTGGGCCTCGTATTTGCTCTAAATCTTTTTCCAAAACAAATCTCTCTTAAAGGACTCGAGTAAGCAATCCTACCTTCAGTGGGTGGAGAAACATCTCCATGGAATCCATCTAATCAAAAGGTCCCATCCACAATTGGGTGAGTCATATCTCCACGGAAACAACGTTACTCAAAGAGATCCCATGCAACAATACTGAATTAGGATTAAAGAACATGCTTTTCTGGGGGTACAAAAGTTTCAGACCAGCGTATTTTGTGATTGTGAAAACCTTGTGCTTGGCACTCCCTTAATCCATTGAATTGACAAGTGAATAAGAAAGCTAAAATAAATAAATAATAGAGAATATAGACTGTATGGGATGTTTTGCTTTTTCTCTTTTACTTTAATTCTTTTTCCTTTGGTGTAATGAAAATGTTCAAAAATTTATTGTGATAATGAATGTACAGCTTGCTTAAAGAGTGAAAAAAAGATTAAATGTGACTGCTCAATCATTTTATTGATACTTATTTTACTCTCTGGTGCCTTAGAGCAGCTAGAAGTAAAAACCTAAAATTGTGGAACTGGTAACGCATACCAAACTCTAAAATCAGTTCTACAACTAATTGTTGGGATGTACTTTGTAATTTATTGCTTTTTTTCTATGTATGTTATTTTTCACACAAAAAAGAAATTATATAGCTTGCTATATAATGATACTGTGAACCACTAATTGTACACTTTGGATGACTATATGTTATATAATTACAGAATATATCTCAATAAAATTGCTTTACAAAAATGAGTACAGGCTGTTGGGCAATCAGGCTCTACTACTAGAAAACCTGTGTTTAAATTCAGTCTCTTCATGAAAAGTCACAACCATGTGACTTTGAACAGGTTATTTAACCTCTGTGTGCTCCAGTTTCTTCATGTGTAAAATGGGGTAGTAATGATTAGTTTTAGGATTAAATGTATTTACATAAAGCATACCCCTGGCATATAGCATTCAGTAAATTTGAGATGTAATTTTTATTTCCAATCCATCTCTTATCCAATTTTATTTATACAAAAAAAAAAAAAGGAGGGAGAGAGAAGAAGAAAAGCTAGTTGTCTAGTGAGGTGGCCAAGAACATCCCAGGGATGGACCTGACCCTGGCACCATGGGATCAACAATGCCATCTGACCAAAAGGGGGAAAGAAGTGAAACAAATAAGGTATTAGTGGCTGAGAGAGTTCAGATGGATCCAAGAGGCTACTCTGGAGGTCACACTTACGCAAGCATCAGTTAGATGTTGCTGCCTGTCATAACTTGCCAGCCCCCAACCAAAACCGTTCCTGCCAATCCTAAAGAATACCTATGGCATTATATGATATTCTACAAAGGTTCCATGTACTAGGGTAACTTTCAAGAAACCTACAACCTCCAGATGGGTCCCTGGACCAGACAAGTCTTAAAATGCAGAGGGGCCAGCCCCTCCAGAACATCAAATAGTTCAATCCCTCTATCCCATAATTTTGACAGCTCCTTTCAGCATGAAAAAGTTAGAATGAGCATAGCCCAAATACCCCTTAAAGAGTGAAAAAAAGATTAAATGTGACTGCTCAATCATTTTATTGATACTTATTTTACTCTCTGGTGCCTTAGAGCAGCTAGAAGTAAAAACCTAAAATTGTGGAACTGGTAACGCACACCACACTCTAAAATCTGTTCTACGGCCACTTGTTGGGATGTACTTTGTAATTTATTGCTTTTTTTCTATGTATGTTATTTTTCACAAAAAAAAGAAAAAAAAGGAGAAGTAGTAGTACAATAGAGAACATAGGATTTCACAAATGAGTATGACTGCTGAATCATTCTGTTGAAATTTTTTTGGTCTCCAGAGTCTTGGAACAGTTAGAAGAAAAAACAAAAAAAACGTGGAACTGTAACCCCTACCAAACTTTAAAATCTGTTCTCTAACTACCTGTTAAAATGTACTTGGAAATTAATTGCTTTTTTAAATATGTGTTATATTTCACAATAAAAAAAAGTAAAAAAAAATCCTAAAATGCTATTTTCAAAATATCCAGCATATTCCTCTATGCAAAGCAAAAGCCAAAACAAAACAAAAAACTTATGTATTAGAGGGAAATTCTTTTCCTTAAATGCCTATATTAAAAAAAAAAGAAAGCAAAAATCAAGGAATTAACTGCTTACTCTGAGGAACTTCAGAAAGAACAGCAAATTAACCCCAAAGCAAATAGAAGAAGGGAAATAACAACAATTAAAGAAGAGTTAAATGAATGGGAGAGCAAAAGAACAATAACAAGAAATAATAAAACTAAAAATTGGTTCTTTGATAAAATCAATGTAATTGATGGACCACTAACAAGGCTGATGAAGAAAAAAGAGAGAGAATGCAAATAAACAAAATCAGAAATGAGAAGTGTGTCATTACTACAGACCCTGAAGAAATAAAAGAAATCATAAGAGATATTATGAACAGGTGTATGCCAACAAACTTGACAGCATAGATGAAATGGACAAATTTCAGAAAACACATGAACAAGCGACACTGACTCACAAAGAAATAGAAGATCTGAACAAAGCAATCACAAGTAAAGAGATTCAATCAGTCATCAAAAATCTTCCTACAAAGAAAAGCCCAGGCCTAGATGCCTTCACAGGGAAATTTTATCAAACATTCCAAAAAGAACTAACACCAACCCTTCTCATTCTTTTCAAAAAAAAAAAACTGAAGAAGAAGAAACACTAACGAACTCATTTTATGAGGCCAACATCACTTCAATACCAAAATCAGGTAAAGATTTAAAGCACGTTTATAGAAATTTCCAAATTAAGGTGATGAAGTTCAGGGTTTCTCTCTCAACTGGAAAGGCATATGGCGAACATGGCAATGTCTGCTGGCTGTCATTGAAAGCCAGCTAGTTTGAAAGGATTTATGTGCTCCAGAGAATCCACCACTTAATCCAAATCCAATCTTGTGGGAGCAACCGTTACTTTTAAACCCTGTTCTGCACTGCATGTTGGAAACTTGATTAGACTATGTCCACAGAGATGTGCCTCACCCAACTGTGGGTATTTACTTTTTAAAAAAAAAAAATTTTTTATTTTATTTTTTTAAATACCAAAATACACCAAACAAACACAAACGTTTCTATTTTGATCATTCTGTTCTACATATATAATCAGTAATTCACAATATCATCACATAGTTGCATATTCATCATCATGATCATTTCTTGGAAGATTTGCATCTATTCAGACAAATAAAATGAAAACAGAAAAAAATTTATATATACCATACCCCTTACCCCTCCCTTTCATTGATCACTAGCATTTCAAGCTAAATTTATTTTAATGTTTGTTCCCCCTATTATTTATTTTTATTCCATATGTTCTACTTGTCTGTTGACAAGGTAGATAAAAGGAGCACAGACACATGGTTTTCTCAATCACACAGTCACATTGTGAAAGCCATATCATTATACAATCATCTTCAAGAAACATGGCTACTGGAACACAGCTCTAGATTTTCAGGCAGTTCCCTCCATCCTCTCCATTACATCTTGAATAACAAGGTGATATCTACTGAATGCGTAAGAATAACCTCCGGGATAACATCTCAACTCTGTTTGGAATCTCACAGCCATTGACACTTTGTCTCATTTCACTCTTCCCCCTTTTGGTTGAGAAGATTTTCCCGATCCCTTGATGCTGAGTCTCAGCTCATTCTAGAATTTCTGTCTGTGGGTATTTACTTTTGAGTAGAGGGAGATTTGACTCTACCCATTTGACATGGGTCTTGATTACATAACTGGAATCCTTTAAAAGAGGAAGCATTTTGGAAAAGCCTTGCGATTCCAAGAGAGCCAGAGCCACAAGACAGTTCTGAAAAATTTGAGAACAAGGAGAGAACCACAGAAACACGGTAGAGCCACAAGGCTGAGAGTCCACCAGCCAGAAACCTTTGGAGATGAGGAAGGAAAACACCCCTAGGAGAGCTTCATGAAACAAGAAGCCTGGAGAGACAGCCAGCAGACATTGCCATGTTCGCCATGTGCCTTTCCAGTTGAGAGAGAAGCCCTGAACTTCATCACCTTAATTTGGAAATTTCTATAAACGTGCTTTAATTTGGATAATTTCATGGCCTTAGAACTATAAACTTGCAACTTAATAAATTCCCCCTTTTAAGAGCCGTTCCATTTCTGGTATATCACATTCCAGCAGCTAGAAAACCAGAACAAATGCTACAAGAAAGGAAATCTACAGGCCAGTCTCCCTAATGAACATATATGCAAAAATTCCCAACAAAATACTAGCAAATCAAATCCAACAGCCGTTAAAAGAATTATATACCACAACCAAGTGGTGTTTATACCAGGAATGCAAGGATGGTTCAACAGAAGAAAATCAATTAGTGTAATAGAGCACATTAACAAAAAGAGAAAAATCACATGCTCATCTCAATTGATGCTGAAAAAACATTCAACGAAATTCAACATCGTTTTCTAATTAAAACACTTAAGAAGGTAGGTATCAAAGGTAATTCCCTCAATATGATAAAGGGCATATACAAGAAACTGATAGCAAGGATCGTACTCAATCGGTAAAGACTGAAGGCTTTCCCCTTAACATCAGGAATGAGACAAGAATGCCCTCTGTCACTCTGTCACTGCCATTATTCAACATTATACTAGAAGTTCTAGCTAGAGCAGTCAGGCAGAAAAAAGAAACAAAAGGCATCCAAACTCTAAAGGAAGAAAGAAAACTTTCATTATTTGCAGATGGCATGAAACTATACGTGGAAGATCTTCAGCAATCTAGAACACAGTTACTTGAGCTAATAAACAGATTCACAAGGTGGTGGGTTATAAAATTAATGTGCAAAAATCAGTAATGTTTCTATACACAAGGAATGCTAACTGAGGAGTCAGTTAAGAAAATATTCTATTCAAAATTGGACCTAAAAGAATCAAGTACCTAGGAATGAAGTTAACTAGTGATGTAAAGTAAGTTGTACATGGAAAACTACAACACATAGCTGAAATAAACCAAAGAAGATCTAAATAGATGGAAGAAATTACCTGCTTGTGTACAGGAAAGTTAAATATAGTTCAGATATCAGTTTTGCCCAAATTAATCTGCAGAATCAATGCAATACCAATTAAATTCCAAGAACCTAGTTTGAAGACTTGGAAAAACTAGTTTACCAAATTCATCTGGAAGGGAAAAGACCCCAAATTGTTAAAAGTATCCTAAAAAGGAAGAACAAAGTGGGAGGATTAACACTTCCTGATTTTGCAACTTACTATAAAGCCATAGTTATCAAAACAGCATGATACTGGCACAAAGATAGAAATATTGACCAATGGAATTGAATCGAGAGTGCAGAAATAGACAACCAAATCTCAAAATTTTGACAAGGCGCTCAAATCCACTGAACTGGGACAAAATAATCTTTTCAATAAATGGGCATGGGAGAACTGGATATCAATAGCCAAAAGAATGAAAGACGACCCTTACCTTATACTCTATACAAAAATTAAGTCAAAGTGGATCAGACACCTAATATAAGAAATAGTACCATGAAACTGCTAGAAGAAAATGTAGGGAAACTTCTTCAAGACCCAGTAATAGGAAATTTTGCCTGAACTTTACACCTAAAGCATAAGCAACAAAAGAAAAAATAGATATATGGAAACTCCTCAAAATGAAGTGTTTTTGCACCTCAAAAAACTTTTTTTAAAAGGTGAAGAAGGAGCCAACTCAATGGGAGAAAACGTTTGGAAATCACACATCGGACAAAGGTTTGATATCCCGTATACAGAAAGAAATCATACAACTCAACAAGAAAAGAATAACCAACCCAATTATAAAATGGTCTAAAGATATGAATAGACATTTTTCTGAAGAGCAAATACAGATGGCTAAAAAGCACATGAGGAGATGTACATTCTCATTAGCTATAAGTGAAATGCAGATCAAGACTACACATGAGATAACATCTAACACCTGTAAGAGTGGCTGCTACTAAACCAACAGGAAACTACAGATGTTGGAGATGATGTGGAGAAATTGGGACACTTTTGTACTGCTGATGGCAATGTATAATGGTACAGTCTCTACGAAAGACAGTCTGGCTGTTCCTCAGAAAACTAAACATGGAGTTGCCCTATGACCTGGTTATAGCACTATTCGTTATACACCCAGAAGAACTGAAAGCAATAACATAAACAGAGATTTTCACACTGACGTTCATAGCAGCATTATTCACATTTGCCAGAAGATAGAAACAATCCAAGTGCCATCAACAGACAAGTGGAGTAACAAAATGTGGTATATACATACAGTGGAATATTATGCAGTAAGACAAAATGAGGTCCTGAACCACATGACAAGATGAATGAGCCTTAAGGACATAATGCTGAGTGAAATATGCCAGGCATAAAAGGATAGATACTGTATGATTCTACATTTATGACCATGGTAAAGTTAAAATCAGAGGCTTAGAATACAGAATATAGAGAATTTAGAGATACATAGATGCTAGAGACGGGTGAATGGTTAGCTGAAGACATTGAACTTAATTGTAAGGGAATAGTTAGAAGCGAAGGCGGTTCACTAGTTGGTCAAGAGTAATGTTACCATATTGAAATTGAACATGATTGAAATGGGTTACATGAATTTATATGTCCCACTGATTAACACTATAAATATAAATAAGTTCTTGCATGACCACTGCAAAGGTATGAATCTTGTACAAGGAGTGTATAATTTTGGGGTATAGGGAGAAAAACTGCTATTGTATAGTATGGGTTATGTTTAATAGGAAAATATTAATACTTCGGCAATACTAGGGGTACATAATGGGGGGAGGGGCAAATGTTGGGGAAGGTTTGAATTTTCTATTTGGTGAGGGTGTGTTTATTGGTTATCTTTCTCTTGGGAATAATGAAATTATCTAAAATTATCGAAAATTTTATTGTTCCCAAGAAATTATCTAAAATTGACAGCGTTGATGGACTGTTGACTTTGGACATTATACATGAGGCCCAGTGAATGGATGTGGCTGAAGGATGCACTGACTGAGAAGTAGATTGGTGAATGATGGTTTATACATACGATCTACCACTGTGCTACCACAAAAAGGAATGAAATTGTCAGGCATGCAACGATGTGAATGAACCTGTGGAATGTTTGGTGACACTAAACAAGGCAGAAACAAAAGAGCAAATATGTGCTCTCCTTTAGAAAATACAGGAAAACAGGGGCATAGATTGTAAGCTTTTATGGCAGTCATGTTTAGTCTGGAGTGGTATTCTGGTTTACTAGGTGCCAGAATGCAATATACCAGAAATGGAATGGCTTTTAAAAAGGAGAATTTAATCAGATGCTAGTTTACAGTTCTGAGACTGAGAAAATGTCCCAGTTAAAACAAGTATATAGAAATGTCCCATCAAATGCATCCAGGAAATGACACGTTGGTTCAAGAAGGCCGATGAAGTTCAGGATTTCTCTCTCAAGTGAGAAGGCACATGGCAAACACAGTCACAGTTTCTCTCTCAGCTGGAAGGGCACATGGCGAGCAAAGCATCATCTGCTAGCTTTCTCTCCTGGCTTCCTGTTTCATGAAGCTCCCCAGGAGGCTTTTTCCTTCTTCATCTCCAAGGTCACTGGCTTGTGGGCTCTCTGCTTTGTGGTGCTGCAGCATTCTCTGCTCTCTCCAAAGCTCTTTCGTTCTACAGAATGTTTCCTCATTTATAGAACTCCAGAAACTTATCAAGACCCACCCAAATGGGTGGAGACATGTGGTCACCTAATCCAGCTAACAACCACTCTTGATTAAATCACGTCTCCAGGGAGATGATCTTATTACAGTTTCAAACATACAGTATTGAATAGGGATTATTCTGCCTTTATGAAGTGGGATTTAGATTAAAACATGGCTTTTCTAGGGGGGACATACATCATTTCAAACCAGCACAAGTAGTCATTATTATTTCTGGATTTTGTGAGACTGTTTTATATGTGTATAACCTGGTATTTAGAGATAAGAATGAAGCCTATCAGGGCAGGATTAAGGTAATTTAGAATACAGGGGTAAGGAAGACATTATCTATACTTTAATACCCCATATGCTCTTTCAGACCAAAGGAAGAAAGGTTTATTTTGTCCAGAACCTAAAATTTCTGCAGCTCATAATCTCACTCAGCTGTCTGGATAGAGCATTTAAATAAACACAGAGAGCCCAGAATAAGAATGAGAGCCTTTAATCCTGTACAGTTTAATGTAATGTCTGGATACCTCCCAGAGTATATTAAGCAGATAATCAAAAATTATTGGCAAAGTCCCTTGAGGGATGGGAGAAAAAATATGGAACTACTAAACTTCACCACTGGGGAAAACCCTGATACTGTGTCAAACATCAGGGATACCCAACACAGTAGCCCAAGCCCTTGATCTTGAGGCTCACTCTTGTGAAGCTTATGTATGCAGCGGAAAACCTTAGTCTACCTTTAGGTGTCCCTAAGACTCACCTCTGTAGAACGTCTTTTGCTGCCGGGATGTGGCCTCACTCTCTCTAAGCCCAACTCTGCAAGTGAAATTATTGCCCTCCACCCTACATGGGTCATGACATCCAGGGGTGAAAGTCTCTCTGCCAGCATGGGAGATGACCCCCAGGGATGAGTCCAACCCTGGCACTGTTGGATCAACAATTCAATCCTGACCAAAAGGGGGAAAAGAAGTAGAACAAGTAAGTCATCAGTGGCTGAGAGAGTTCAAAAAGAGTTGAGAGGCTACACTGGAGGCTACTCTTATGCAAGCTTCAGTTAGACATTGCAGCCTACTATAACTTGTCAACCCCTCACCAAATCTATTACAGCCAATCTTAAAGAACACCTAGGGCAATATATAAAATTCTACAAAGGTTCCATGCACTAGGGTAACTTTCTAGAAACCTGCAACCTCCAGATGGGTCCGTGGATCAGATAGGTCCTGAAACCTAGACTGGCCAGCCTCTCCCACATTAAACAGTTCCATCTCCCTATCCCATATTATCGATAGCCCTTTCCAACATGAAAAAGTTGGAATGGGCATAGCCCAAATACCCCTAAAGAGTGGGGAGTACGATCAAAGATGATGGTGGACTTATACAGTGAAGATAGGATTTAACAAATGAATATGAATGCTGAATCATTAAATTGATATCTCTTTTAGTCTACATCTTAGAGCAGCTAGGAATAAAAACCTAACAATTGTGGAATTGCAACCCATATGAAACTCTGAAATCTGTTCTATAGCTAATTGCTGTGATGTACTTTGAAATTTATTGCTGTTTTGGGTATATGTTATTTTTCACAGAAAAGAGAAAAAAAGTCGATTGTGATGATGAAAATACATATAAATATATTCCTCTAGCTTCCAGTGTTGTGGAGTATTTAGAAAGAGAAACTGAGCTGATGGTATGGTAGCCCATGTCATAGTCTGAGATCTGTCCTGTATCTACTTGTTGAAGAGTGCTTTAAAACTTATTGCTGTTTCCTTTCTTTGCTTTGTATACATGTTATCTTATACAGTAAAAAAGTAAAAAAGCAAAAACAAAAAACATGTACTATATGATCCAAATTTGTTTAATACATGAAATATTGTAAACCTAAATTATTTTTTATATTTCTGAATTAAAAATTATTTGTCTATAAGCTATCATTTAATATTAATATACAGTGCTTTAAAAAATTTATTAAAAATATTAACAAACAAAAACATTAACATATGATCATTCCGTTCTACATATATAATCAGTAATCCACAATATCATCACATAGTTGCATACTCATAATTTCTTAGAACATTTGCATCAATTCAGAAAAAAAATAAGACAACAGAAAAAGAAATAGAATGAAAACAGAAAAAAAAAGATACATACCATATCCCTTACCTCTTGCTTTCACTGATCACTAGCATTTCAAACTAAATGTATTTTAACATTTGTTCCCCCATCATTCATTTTTATTCCATATATTCTATTCATCTGTTGAAAAAGTAGATAAAAAGAGCATCAGACACAAGGTTTTCACAATCACACAGTCACATTGTGAATGCTATATTATTATATAGCATCTTCAAGAAACGTGGCTACTGGAACACAGCTGTTCCCTCCAGCCTCTCCATTACATCTTGAATAACAAGGTGATATCTACTTAATGCATACATTGGTATGAGGGTAATATTGGCTTCATAGGATGAGTTAGGTAGCTTTCCCTCCTCTTCAGTTCTTTTGAAGAGTTTGAGCAGGATTGATACTAATTCTTTCTGGAGCGTTTGGTAGAATTCACATGTGAAGCCATCTGATCCTGGACTTTCTTTTTGGGGAGCTTCTTAATGACTGATTCAGTTTCTTTGCTTGTGATTGGTTTGTTGAGGTTGTGTGTTTCTTCTTGAGTCAGTGTTGGTTTTTCATGCCTTTCTAGGAAGTTATCCATTTCATCTACATTGTCGAGTTTATTAGCATAAAGTTGTTCATAGTATCCTCTCATTACTTCCTTTATTTTTGTGGGGTTAGTGGTTATGCTTCCTCTTCCATTTCTGATTTTATTTATTTGCATCCTCTCTCTTCTTCTTTTTGTCAGTCTTGCTAAGGGTCCATCAATCTTACTGATTTTCTCATAGAACCAACTTCTTGTTTTATTGATTTTCTTGATTGTTTTCACATTCTAAATTTCATTTATTTCTGCTCTAATCTTCACTGTTTCTTTCCTTTTGCTTGCTTTGGGGTTAGTTTGCTGTTCTTTCTCTAATTCTTCCAGGTGGACAGTTAATTCCTTGATTTTTGCACTTTCTTCTTTTTTGATATATGCATTTAGGGCAATAAATTTCCCTTTTAGCACTGCCTTTACTGCACCCCATAGATTTTTTTTTAATTAAAAAAAAATAGAACAACAAACACATTCTTAATATATGATCATTCCATTCTTCGTATATAATCAGTAATTCACAATATCATCACATAGTTGCATATTCATAATCATGATCATTTCTTAGAACATTTGAGTCAATTAAGGAAAAGAAATAAAAAGATAACAGAAAAAATTCATGCATATCATACTCCTTACCCCTTCATTGATCACTAGCATTTCAATCTACTAAATTTGTTTTAGCATTTGTTCCCCCTATTATTTGTTTTTTTTCCATATATTTTACTTGTCTCTTGATTAGATAGATAAAAGGAGCATCAGACACAAGGTTTTCACAATCACACAGTCACATTGTGAATGCTGTATCATTATATAATCATCTTTAAGAAACGTGGCTACTGGAACACAGCTGTTCCCTCCAGCCTCTCCATTACATCTTGAATAACAAGGTGATATCTATTTAATGCAGAAGAATAACCTCCAGGATCACCTCTCGACTCTTTGGAATCTCTCAGCCATTGGCACTTTGTCTCATTTCACTCTTACCCCTTCTGGTTGATAAGGTCCTCTCAATCCCTTGATGCTGAGTCTCAGCTCATTCTAGGGTTTTTCCCAATCCCTTGTTGCTGAGTCTCAGCTCATTCTAGGATTTCTGTCCCTCGTTGCCAGGAACGTCCACACCCATGGGAGTCATGTTCCACGTAGACGGGGAGGGCGGTGAGCTTGCTTGTTGTGTTGGTTGGAGAGAGAGGCCACATCTGAGCAACAAAAGAGGCTCTCTTGGGGGTGACTCTTAGGCCTAAATTTCAAGCAGGCTTGACCTATCCTTTGTGGGGTTAAGTTTCATATGAACAAACCCCAAGATTTTGGTCTCAGCCTATAGCTCTGGCGATCCACAATGCCTGTGAGAATATCAAGAATTCAACTTGGGGAAGTTGAATTTCTCCCTGTTCTCACCATTCCCCAAAGGGGACCTTGCAAATACTTTTCTACTCACTGATCAAATCATTCTGGGATTCATTGGGGCATCACTCTGGACAAACCAACAAAATCTCATGTCCTACCCAAGATTCCAAGTACCCACAGCATTCAATCAAGCTATCTACATAAGTTATATTAGGAAATACACTAGTCAAAATATAAATTTTGTACCAAGTAAATACTTTTTGCTTTAGTGTCACACATAAGGTGAAATTTTAAAATATTAATTACCATCTATTTTCAGCACCCTGCAGTAATGACATTCCTTTGTTCTTCCTCATGCAAAAACATTTTTTAAATTTGTACATTGAGTCACTATTATTATACACTCTAGGCATTCCTAGATTATACCATCTCAATCTTTATTGCCCCCAGCCCTCCTCCCTCTATCATTCTCACATGCAGCTTCATTCAGTGTTTTAACATAATTGTATTGCAGTGAGGTTGTACTGTGCTGTTCATTTCTGAGTTTTTACATTCAGTCCTGTTGCACAATCTGTATCCCTTCAGCTCCAATTACCCAATATATTACCCTATTTCTATCTCTTGATGGTTTCTGTTACCAACAAAATATTCCAAGTTTATTCACTAATGTCAGTTCATACCTGTGAGACCATACAGTATTTGTCCATTTATTTCTGGCCAGTCTCACTCAGCCTAATGTCCTGAAGGTCAATCCATGTTGTTACATACTTCATAACTTTATTCTGTCTTACAGCTGCATAATATTCCATCGTATGTATATATGACAGTTTGTTTAGCCATTCATCTGTTGCTGGACATTTTGGCAGTTTCCATCTCTTTGCAGTTGTAAATAATGCTGATATAAACATTGGTGTGCAAATCTCCGCTTGTGTCTTTGCCCTTAAGTCCTCTGAGTAGATACCTAGCAATGGTATTGCTGGGTCATATGGCAGATGTATATTCAGCTTTTTGAGGAACCACCAAACTGCCTTCCACAGCGGTTGCACCATTTGACATTCCCACCAACAGTGGATAAATGTGCCTCTTTCTCCACATCCTTTCCAGCACTTATCATTTTCTGTTTTGTTGATAATGGCCATTCTGGTGGGTGTGAGATGATATCTCGTGGTTTTGATTTGCATTTCTCCAATGGCCAGGGAAGTTGAGCATCTCTTCATGTGTCTTTTGGCCATTTGTATTTCCTCTTCTGAGAAGTATCTGTTTGAGTCTTTTTCCCATTTTGTAATTGGATTAGCTGTCTTTTTATTGTTGAATTGAACAGTCTCTTCATAACTTCTGGATACTAGACCTTTATCTGATATGTCATTTCCAAATATTGTCTCCCATTGTGTAGGCTGTCTTTTTACTTTCTTGTTGAAGTTCTTTGATGTGCAAAGTGTTTAATTTTGAGGAGTTCCCATTTCTTTCTTTCTTTCTTCAGTGCTCTTGCTTTGGGTGTAAGGTCTATAAAACCGCCTCCAAGTATAAAATTTATAAGGTAATTCCCTACATTTTCTTCTAACAGTTTTATGGTCTTAGACCTAATGTTTAAGTCTTTGATTCATTTTGAGTTAACTTTTGTATAGGGTGTGAGATGTGGGTCCTCTTTCATTCTTTTGCATATGGATATCCAGTTCTCTAGGCATCATTTATTGAAGAGACTGTTCTGTCCCAAGTGAGTAGTTGGCTTGACTGCCTTATCAAAGATCAGTTGTCTATAAATGAAAGGGTCTGTATCTGAACACTCTATTTGATTCCATTGGTCAATATATCTATCTTTATGCCAGTACCATGCTGTTTTGACCACTGTAGCTCCATAATATGCCATAATGTCAGGTACCGTGAGACTTCCGACTTCATTTTTTCTTCTCAGGATACTTTTAGCTATTTGGGGCACCGTGCCCTTCCAGATAAATTTGATTATTGGTTTTTCTATTTCTGAAAAGTAAGTTGTTGGGATTTTGATTGGTATTGCATTGAATCTGTAAATCAGTTTAGGTAGAATTGACATCTTAACTACATTTAGTCTTCCAATCCATGAACCTGGTACGCCCTTCCATCTATTTAGGTCTTCTGTGATTTCTTTTAACAATTTCTTGTAGTTTTCTTTATATAGGTCTTTTGTCTCTTTAGTTAAATTTATTCCTAAATATTTTATTCTTTTGGTTGCAATTGTAAATGGAATTCTTTTCTTGATTTCCCCCTCACATTGTTCATTACTAGTGTATAGAAACAATACAGATTTTTGAGTGTTGATCTTGTAACCTGCCACTTTGCTGTACTCATTTATTAGCTCTAGTAGTTTTGCTGTGGAGTTTTTGGGGTTTTCAACATATAGTATCATGTCATCTGCAAACAGTGAGAGTTTGACTTCTTCCTTTCCAATTTTGATGCCTTGTATTTCTTTTCTTCTCTAATTGCTCTGACTGGAACTTCCGACACAATGTTGAATAATAGTGGTGATAGTGGACATCCTTGTCTTGTTCCTGATCTTAGGGGGATGTTTTCATTTTTTCCCCATTGAGGATGATATTAACTGTGGGTTTTTCATATATTCCCTTTTTCATTTTAAGGAAGTTCCCTTCTATTCCTATCCTTTGAAGTGTTTTCAACAGGAAAGGATGTTGAATTTTGTCGAATGCCTTTTCTGAATGAATCGAGATGATCATGTGGTTTTTCTGCTCTGATTTGTCGATACGGTATATTACATTAATTGATTTTCTTATGTTGAACCATTCTTGCATACCTGGGATGAATCCTAACTTGGTCATGATGTATAATTCTTTTAATGTGCTACTGAATTCAATTTGCTAGAATTTGTTGAGGATTTTTGCATCTATATTCATTAGAGAGATTGGTCTGTAGTTTTCTTTTTTTGTAGTATCTTTGTCTGGCTTTGGTATGGGTGTGATGTTGGCTTCGTAGAATGAGTTAGGTAGCTTTCCCTCCTCTTCAGTTTTTTTGAAGAGTTTGAACAGGATTGGAACTAATTCTTTCTTGAATGTTTGGTAGAATTCACATGTGAAACCATCTGGTTTTGAACTTTTCTTTTGGGGAGCTTCTTAATGACTGATTCAGTTTCTTTACTTGTGATTGGTATGTTGAGATCTTCTATTTCTTCTTGAGTCAGAATTGGTTGTTCATGCCTTTCTAGGAAGTTGTCCCTTTCATCTACATTGTTGTATTTATTAGCATAAAGTTTTCGAAGTATCCTGTCATTACTTCCTTTATTTCTGTGGGATCAGTGGTTATGTCTCCTGTTCTATTTCTGATCTGATTTATTTGCATCCCCTCTCTTCTTCTTTTTGTCAGTCTTGCTAAGGGTCCATCAATCAGAACCAGCTTCTGGTTTTATTGATTTTCTCAGTTGTTTTCATGTTCTCGATTGCATTTATTTCTGCTCTTTGTTATTTCTCTCCTTTTTTTTTTTTATCTGAAAAACATTTTAATATCCAGCATATATAATGAAATCCTATAACAGTAACAATAATGAACAAATAATCGTCTATTAAAAATGGGCAAAAGACTCTAACTGACATCCAAAGAAGACATATATGTGTATATATATATAGCCAGAAGGCACATGAAAAGATGCTCAACATCATTAGGTGTCAAGGAAATGGAAATCAAAACCACGAGATACCATTTCACACTCATTAGAATGGTTACTATTTGAGAAACTTAAAATTACAAAAGTTAGAGAAGATGTAGAGAAATACAAACACCTGTTCACTGTTGGTGGGAATATAAATGGTGCAACTGCTGTTGAATATAGTTTAGAAGCTCCTGAGAAAATTGAAAATAGAATTAACATATGACCTGACAATCCCACTTCTAGACATATACTCAAAAGAACTGAGAGCAGGTACTTGAACAGATATTTGCACATCGGTGTTTACAGCGGCATCATTCACACCTGCCAAAAGAGAGAAGCAATATATCTTTTTAAATAGAACATAAATAATACAAGCGTCCAATCAACAGATGAACAGGTAAACACAATGTGGTATATACATATAATAGAATATTATTCAGCAGTAAAAAGGAATGAAGGTTTGACACACACAACAACATAGGGGAACCTTGAAGACTTCAAGTTAAGTGAAATAAGCCAGACACAAAAGAAAAATTATTGTATGATCTCATACAATAATAGTCCATAGTTTACACTATAATTCACTGTGTTGTGCAGTCCTATGATTTTTTTAAAAACAAAAAATATATTCTAGTAACATATATGCACCCTAAATTTTTTCTTTTAACCACATTCAACTATATATTTCAGTGCTGTTAATTACATTCACAGCGTTGTACAACCATCACCACCGTCTATTACCAAAGCATTTCCATCATCCCAAATAGAAACTTTACACCAATTAAGCATTAACTCTTTTTTTTTTTTTTATCATTTCCTAGTACTTTTGCATCGATTTAGGAAAAGAACTAGCAAAACAGCAGAAAAAGATATAGAACGTTAATATAGAGAAGAGAATTAAAATAATAATACTAATAATATATATATATATAAAAAGGAAAAAGAAAAAAACAAAAACAAAAGATACAAACACACAAACAAACAAACAAAAAACCATATTTCAGGTGCAGCTTCATTCAGTGTTCCAACCTAGCCACATTACACTTAGGTATTATTGTGCTGTCCATTTTTGAGCTTCCATATCCAGTCCTGTTGCACAGTCTATATCCCTTCAGCTCCAACCACCCATTATCTTACCCTGTTTCTAACTCCTGCTGGTCTCCGTTACCAATGATATATTCCAAGCTGATTCTCGAATGTTGGTTCACATCAGTGGGACCTTACAGTATTTGTCCTTTAGTTTTGGGCTAGACTCACTCAGCATAATGTTCTCTAGGTCCATCCATGTTATTACATGCTTCATAAGTTTAGTCTGTCTTAAAGCTGCATAATATTCCATCGTAGGTATACGCCACAGTTTGTTTAGCCACTCGTCTGTTGATGAACATTTTGGCTGTTTCCATCTCTTTGCAATTGTAGATAATGCCGCTATAAACACTGGTGTGCAAATGTCCGTCTGTGTCTTTGCCCTTAAGTCCTTTGAGTAGATACCCAGCAGTGGTATTGCTGGGTCGTAATCCATTCTGCCATTCTATGTCTTTTGATTGGGAAATTCAGTCCATTAACTTTTAGTATTATTACTGTTTGGATAATATTTTCCTCTACCATTTTGGCTTTTGTATTATATATATCATATCTGATTTTCCTTCTTTCTACACTTTACTCCATACCTCTCTCTTCTGTCTTTTCATATCTGACTCTAGTGCTCCCTTTAGTATTTCTTGCAGAGCTGGTCTCTTGGTCACAAATTCTCTCAGTGACTTTTTGTCTATAAATGTTTTAATTTCTCCTTCATTTTTGAAGGACAATTTTGCTGGATATAGGAGTCTTGGTTGGCAGTTTTTCTCTTTTAGTAATTTAAATATATCATCCCACTGTCTTCTAGCTTCCATGGTTTCTGCTGAGAAATCTACACACAGTCTTATTGGGTTTCCCTTGTATGTGACAGATTGTTTTTCTCTTGCTGCTTTCAAGATCCTCTCTTTCTCTTTGACCTCTGACATTCTAACTAGTAAATGTCTTGGAGAACGCCTATTTGGGTCTATTCTCTTTGGGGTGCGCTGCACTTCTTGGATCTGTATATTTAGGTCTTTCATAAGAGTTGGGAAATTTTCAGTGATAATTTCTTCCATTAGTTTTTCTCCTCCTTTTCCCTTCTCTTCTCCTTCTGGGACACCCACAACACGTATATTTGTGCGCTTCATATTGTCATTCAGTTCCCTGATTCCCTGCTCAAGTTTTTCCATTCTTTTCCCTATAGTTTCTGTTTCTTTTTGGAATTCAGATGTTCCATCCTCCAGTTCACTAATTGTAGCTTCTGTCTCTTTAGATCTACCATTGTAGGTATCCATTGTTTTTTCCATTTTTTCTTCTTTGTCCTTCACTCCCATAAGTTCTGTGATTTGTTTTTTCAGATTTTCTATTTCTTCTTTTTGTTCAGCCCATGTCTTCTTCATGTCCTCCCTCAATTTATTGATTTGGTTTTTGAAGAGTTTTTCCATTTCTGTTCGTATATTCAGCATTAGTTGTCTCAGCTCCTGTATCTCATTTGAACTATTGGTTTGTTCCTTTGACTGGGCCATATCTTCAATTTTCCGAGCGTCATCCATTATTTTCTGCTGGTGTCTGGGCATTTGATCAGATTTCCCTGGGTGTGGGACCCAGCTGGTTGAAATCTTTTTCTGTGAAATCTCTGGGCTCTGTTTTTCTTTTCCTGCCCAGTAGGTGGCGCTCGTGGCACTCGTCTGTCTGCATGGCAGTCGGCCCGGGAAACCGCGCGTGGAGGCGGGGGTCGCTGGCCGCCGCGGCTTGGGAGAGTGCCGGTCCTAATTGCCCAGCTGGCCCGAAACGCCAAGCGTGACGGGAGGGCCCCGCTATCCAACGTTCCCAGTCAGACCAGGGAGCCACGTGCGTGGAGGGGACCCCAGTCGCCAGCCGCCCCGGCCGGGAAAACACGCTCCCCTCGGGTATCTCACCGCAGCGGATTCTCCCTACCCGTTCAGCCGTTCCAGAATGGGGTACGCTGTCTTTTTGGTCTGTGTCGTGACTCCGGGAGCTGTTTCGTATTGTTTCTGTTTCTTTAGTTGCTTTTCTGGAGGAGGAACTAAGACCCGCGCGTCTTACTAAGCCGCCATCTTCTCCCGAAGTACCTATTTCTCTCCTTTTGCTTGCTTTGGGGTTAGTTTACTGTTCTTTCTCTAGTTTCTTCCAAGTGGACAGTTAATTCCTAGATTTTTGCTCTTTCTTCCTTTTTGATATAGGCATTTAGAGCAATAAATTTCCCTCTTAGCACTGTCTTTTTTTCGTGTCCCATAAGTTTTGATCTGTTGTGTTTTCATTTTCATTTTCCTTGAGATATTTACTGATTTCTCATGTAATTTCTTCCTTGACCCACTGGTTGTTTAAGAGTGTGTTGTTGAGCCTCTATATATTTGTGAATTTTCTGGCACTCTGCCTATTATTGATATCCAACTTCATTCCTTTATGATCTGAAAAAGTGTTTTGTATAATTTCAATCTTTTTAAATTTATTGAAACTTGCTTTGTGACCCAGCATATGGTCTGTCTTTGAGAATGATCCATGAGCACTTGAGAAAAAGGTGTATCCTGCTGTTGTGGGGTGTAATGTCCTATAAATGTCTGTTAAGTCTAGCTCATTTATAGTAATATTCAGATTCTCTTATTTCTTTATTGATCCTCTGTCTAGATGTTCTGTCCATTGATGAGAGTGGGGAATTGAAGTCTCCAACTATTATGGTAGATGTGTCTATTTCTCTTTTTAGTGTTTGCCACATGTATTTTTGAGCATTCTGGTTTGGTGCATAAATATTTATGATTGTTATGTCTTCTTCCTGAATTGTTCCTTTTATTAATACGTAGTATCCTTCTTTGTCTCTTATAACTGTTTTACATCTGAAGTCTAATTTGTTGGGTATTAGTATAGCTACTCCTGCTCTTTTCTGGTTATTTGCATGAAATATCTTTTCCCAACCTTTCACCTTTAACCTATGTTTATCTTTGGGTCTAAGATGTGTTTCCTGTAGACAGCATATAGATGGGTCCTGTTTTTTAAACCTTTCTGCCAGTCTATGTGTTTTGATTGGGGAGTTTAATCCATTAACATTTAGTGTTATTACTGTACGGGTAGTACTTTCTTCTACCATTTTGCCTTTTGGATTTTATATGTCATATCAAATTTTCCTTCTTTTTACCTTTACTCACAGTCTTCCTTTCTACACTCTTCTGCACATCTCTCTCTTCTGTCTTTTCATATCTGTCTCTAGTGCTCCCTTTAGTATTTCTTGCAGAGCTGGTCTCTTGGTCACAAATTCTCTCAGTGATTTTTTTGTCTGAAATGTTTTAATTTCGCCCTCATTTTTGAAGGACAGTTTTGCTGGATATAGAATTCTTGGTTGGCAGTTTTTCTCTTTTAATAATTTAAATATATCATCCCACTGTCTTCTTGCCTCCATGGTTTCTGCTGAGAAGCCTATTGTCTGCCTGCAGGTCCCACCAGGATAAGATGATGCGGTAACTTTAACTTTGGCTGGGGGCATAGTCGAGACAGAGGAGCAGTTGTAGGCTGGTTTTAGTGGCTTCAAATTTCCAAGCCCTGGTGTCTGAATTCCTTGAAGGAGGGATTCCACCTGAGTTGGGTTTCACCACTCCCCTGGGGAAGGCACAGGCTCCAGACAAGCCCTCAAACAAGCTTTTTTCTGCCTATGCCTGGGGCAGTTGCAGCCTGAGGAGCCCTTCCACTGTATCCAAAGGCAGTCAAGCCTGTGTAGAAACACAGCCACATAAACCTGTTTCTTTTCTTTTTTTCTTTTTCCGTCAGCCTTGCCCCCTTGGCGCCTGGGCAAAAATGAGTGTCTTCCGCTTTGAACCAGGTTCACCTGAGCTGGGGGCCTATTTTTAGTAGTCAGAATTTGTTAATTAATTCCACAATTGGCATTTTGTTGGGCTCAGCCCCTGCTGCTGGTAAAGTCTTTTTCCTTTCCCCTCTGGGAAGCAGCCTGTGGGGGAGGGGCACTGGCCGTTAGGGCTTGGGGATCTCATGGTCCTGGGGGGGTTCACAGCTGGTCCACCTGGTCCAGACTGGGGTATGCTGTGTGTCCAGTCACTTATGTGGCCCCAGCAGCTGTTCTGTACTGTTCCTGGTTATTTAGTAGCAGTCCTGGAGGACGAACTAAAACACGCATATCGTAAGCTGCCACCTTGGCGCCCCCTCTCTACTTATTGTCATATACCATGCTTTTGAAACAAAGCAGCCTTAATTTGGTTAAAAATTCTTTTGTGCTTCCTTTATTCAGGAAAGCCATGGTCTACCAAAAGACAGGGTGTTTATTAATTTCTGAATTTTGAAAATTTTGAACCATATAAATGACAGGCCAAATCACATATTTCTTCATTTCTTTCTCCCAACATACTACGGTGAAAGAACCAGTGTCTTTATATGGTAACTAACTGTTCAGCTGATTGGCTGCCTTCCAAAATCATCTTTACAGAAGAAACCACCCCCCCTACAGTTGATTTTCTCCAAATTCAGGAACCAACTGTTTGTGTGATCCAGCAGGGTTTCGGTAACTTCTCAGACTTACTCTGGCTAAAAATGCCATTGATAATCAGTTTCTGAAGGTTAACACCAAACATTCCTTTGTTCTGAAAAACGAGGCTCTGGAAATCTTCAAATAGGTTATTTAATTTGTCACCTTTTTTCTGCCATTCCTGTCTGCATCAACTCTTAAAAAGTCTTTCCTTCTTTTCAGAAACTAATTGTATCATTTTGACCAGGAAGAACACTAAAGAGTGTTACCCTTATGAACAGTAAATAAGTATCACTGATCTGGTTTTATCTAATGCTTTTGTCATCTAATAGTAATTGAGGAGAATAAATTTTAACAATCCCTGTCCTATGAAGTCTAGAGCACAAATGAACTCATCCTGAAAAGTTGTATTGCTTTAGGGAAAATAATTTAGTTAAAAGAGGGGAGTGTGTTAATTGACAGAATTTGATATTTTGTCTTCTGAGTATGTGATTTCATATATTAGAATTTCCTAACGTTTGTCATGAATTTGATGCAAATTTACATAAGTTTTTTTTAGGTAATCCACCAATAACCTTTTAATGAAGAACTAGCTAGCAGACTTACTTTTTTTTTTAGACATATGTCATTTGGACATCTATCTTTTAAAAAAGTTTTTTCTTAAATTGTGTTAACATGTATACAATATAAATTACCCACTTTATCCTTTTAAGTATAGAATTCACTGTAGTAATTACATTCACAATGTTATGATACTATCATTACTATCCATTAACCAAAACCTTTGTAACACTTCAGACAGAAATGCTCTAGCCATTAAACATTAATTCTCCATTGCTCCTGCCTCTATCGTTGCCTGTAATCTATGTAGTCTCCTTTCTGTCCCTGAATTTGCATATTCTCGATATTTCATATGAATGAAGTCATTTAATATCTTTTCTTTTGTACATGACTTATTTTCCCCAATATTATGTATTCAGAATTAATCTAGTAATATATCTGGTGGTAACATACACCAGTCGTTAGTGGGCTGTCCATTTTTCTTTTTTTTTTAATTAATAAAAGCAATCAGCCTACAAACAGGAACATTCTTCACATATGAACATTCCATACTTGGTGTGTAATCAGTGGCTCACAATATCATCACATAGTTGTATATTCATCAACATGATTATTTCTCAGAACACTTACGTCACTCCAAAAAAAGAAATAAAATGAAAAAAGAAAAACTCAGACATAACATACTCCTTACCCCTCCCTCTCATTGACCACTAGTATTTCCCTCTACCCAGTTTAACATTTGCTCCCCCACTATTTATTTTTCTTTATCTGTAGTTTTTTACTCATCTATCCATACTGTAGATTAAAGAAGTATCAGAACAAAGTTTTCACAATCACACAGTCACTTTGTGATAGCTATAACATTATACAATCATCTTCAAGAAACATGGCTACTGAAACACAGCTGTGCAGTTTCAGGTACTTCCATCTAGTCTCTCCATTATAGCTTAAACTAAAAAGGGGAGATCTATATAATACATAAGAATATCCTCCCGGATAACCTCTTTAACTCTATTTGAAATCTCTCATCCACTGCCACTTTATTTTGTCTCATTTCTCTCTTTCCCTTTTCACTCAAAAAGGTTTTCTCAATCCCTTGATGCTGAGTCCCAGCCCATTCTAGGATTTCTGTCCCACGTTCCCAGGAAGGTCCACACCCCTGCAAGTCATGTTCCATGTAGACAGGGGGAGGGTGGTGAGTTTGCATGTTGTGTTGGCTGGAGAGAGAGGCCACATCTGAGCAACAAAAGAGGTTCTCTGGTGGGTTTAAAGCATTTATTTTGTAGCCATCAGTTAAGCTTATGCTACTGAAGTGAAATTTATTAGTTCTCCAAAGATGGAAAGGCTGGCATGATTCTCTAAAGCAGTGATGGGCAAACTAGGGTATACACTCGGTCCAAATCTGGCCCACTGTCTGTTTATATAAATGAAGTTTTATTGGAACACAACCATATTCTTCCATTTTTATATTATAGGTATGTCTTGTAAAGCTTTAAGTATTTACTATCTGGGCTGTTATAGAGAAATTTGCCAGCCCTTTCTCTAGAGAAGTTTACTTAGAGAGGCACTTGACTCAGAAATGCTAGGCACTGTATAGGTCAAAAATGAATATGACACCTAAAGCAGAGTATATACTGAATGGTGAGATTACCCTTATTCACATATGATTCCTGCAGTCTTCAGTCCATCTTATAGCCTATCTTTTTTTTTGTTTGTTAGCCACTTTTTTCTTCTCTTTTTGGGTATGGCAGGCTGTTTAGCTACCCTTATTTTGGGTTCACTCTCATTTTCTTCCTCTGCTTTTCCCTCCCCCTTCTTTATTGAAGCATAGTTAACCTAAAGTAAACTGCACACATTCAGAGAGTACAATTTTTGAGTTTTGACATAGATATACACCTGCAAAACCACCGCTACAATCAAGGTAATGAATATATTACCTTGTGTTCTTGGTAATCCCTCTTGTCCTCCTCTCAGCCCTGTCCCAGGCAAACATTGATCTGTTCTTTCCTTATAGATTGTTTTATATATTCTAGAATTTTTGTAAATATAATTATATGGAATATACTCACTGGATTGCTTCCAGGTTTTAGCTATTATCAACAGGACATTCATGTACAAGTCTCTTCCTGTAAAAATTTATTTTCATTTCTCTTAGGTAAACAGGTAGGTTTGACTGGGGTGTGTAGTAGGTGTCTTTTTAACTTTTAAGAAACTCTCAAGATGCTTTTCAAAGTAGTTGTGCTGTTTTGCATTCCTACCATCAGTTGATGAGAGTTATTGTTCCACATCTTTATCACTTCATTCTTAAATGTTAACATAACTGCTATCTGTCACCAGATATTTAAGGGAAGCTACTAATGAGAAAGTTAGATCAGACCGGTAGAATTGGAAGAAACAGCGACCATACAGGAATAACTCAACATAAATGTAAACTTTGGATCATGAGATCAGTAAGAAAAGATGTTGTATCCGTGAAACAAGATCAGGGTTATAGGGATAAAGGAGCTATTAGAAAATGAAAATGATTCTTGGTAACAAAAAATGAAAAGGTTAGAAGACGAAATTGGGGCCGTCTCTCAAGTAAAATGTATAGAAGAGACAAAGGGATAAATGATGTAAGGGAGGAAAATCTCCAGGGATCGATCCAAAACATCTATACCTGCTAGTAGAAGTTCTAATACCAGAGAATAGAGAAAATGGAGTAGGGGAAATTATCTAAGAACTAATATAAGAACATTTCCTCAAACTTAAAGACATACAATTCTAGATTAACAGAATTCACAAAGTGCCTAAAACAGTGATTGAAAAAAGTCCCATAGCCCCACACCCAGACTCGTCATTGTGAAGCTTCAGAAAAAGAATAAAAGATCCTAAAAGCCTTCTTCATATATATAAAAAAAAAAAAACAGTTGCAAACAAGAATTTGGAATCAAAGTGGCATCAGATTTCTCAGCAGCAGTAGAGAAAACTGGAAGTCAGTGGAATAGTGTTTTCCCATGTTGAATTCTCTATCCGCCCAACTTTTGATGAAGTCTAATGGTAGATATTTTCAGATATGCAAGGTCACAAAACTTATCTCCTAGGCATCCCCCTCCTCCCATGCAACCTGTTTTGAGGAACCTACTAGAGGATCTTTTCCATCAAATCCGTAAAAGTAAACCAAGAAATACAAACACATGGATCCAGAAAACAGAGGATCCAGTACACGAGAAGGATGGGAAAACAAAATTCCTATTTGATGGAGGAAAAACCCAGACAACTAATATAGAATAGGTTCAATAGATTTAGAGAAAAACCAGTTCAGGTTAGATGGACAGGAGTATGCAAAACTCTAGGAAGAATGTAATTGCAAATAAAAAGAAAGGAAAAAAAGGAAGGGACTGATAGATTATATGAGTTTATTTTGAGCATCATTGAGAGATATAATTTCTTTGGAGAATATGGGAAAGATTAACAATAGAATACAGAAACCAAGCAAATGAAAAAGCGAGGCAATTTTTTGTTTCAGGAATAGCAACGTGTCGTGGAAGAAAATAAATATCATAGTAAACTAGTTGTCTTACCTATTACATATATAATTTTCATAATAGAAATCTTTGAATATGGATTTAGCTAAAAATTAATATGGTTGTAATGGGAGTAGGAGGTAGAAGAAGGGAAGGTAGTATAAGAACTAAATTTCCATTATCTGTATTAGGAATTCAGTAGATCATGGTTCAAATGAAAATAACCAAGAAATAGCAGTAAACGTTTCTTTTAAAATCTGAAGGTAAACACCTGAAGAAACCACTGAAAAAATTGGGAGTTGTTTCTTCAAAGGAACAGGTCTAGAGTGTTGAGAGGGTTAGTACAGGAGACTGCTATTTTGATAAGCCTTGTTAGTATCATTTATTTTTAGGCTTTGTATATATATTTATATATATGTACTCTTGATTAAAAAGTAAATGAAGTTTGCACTTACCATTAGGAAGGATGTTCGGTCTTTGTGAGGTTGCTCTGGACTCCTGAGGCAGGTCTTCTGCTGACTGGCCTCCTACCTATCTGTGTTAGGGGCCTTATGCTTGGGCTTTTCTCTAGTTTTCCTTTTTTGTTTAGTACTTGCCACAGGGTCTGTTCTGTTTGCTAGCTGCCGAAATGTGATACAGCAGAATTGGAATGTCTTTTAAAAAGGGGAATTTAATAAATTGCAAGTTTACAGTTTGAGGCTGTGAAAATGTCCAAACTGAAGCAAGTCTATAGAAATGTCCAAATTAAGGCACCGACAAGAGGTTACCTTCACTCAAGATAGACCGATGACATTCAGGGTTTCTCTCTCCACTGAAAAGGCACATGGTGAACATGGTGGCACCTGCTGGCCTCCTCTCCAGGCTTCTCGTATCATGAAGCTCCCCTGGGGGCGTATTCCTTCATCTCCAAAGGTCTCTGGCTGCGAGGGCTCTCCTCGTTCTCATAGTTCTCTCATCTTGTGGCTGTGTTCAAAAATGTTTCCGGGCAGGCCAAGTGGCTCAGCAGGCAGAGTTCTCGCCTGCCATGCCAGAGACCTGGGTTTGAGACCCGGGTTCGTTTCCTGATGCCTGCCCATGGTGAAAAAAAGTTTCCTTTTTTGAAGAATTCCAGTCAGGGGCGGGCCACGGTGGCTCAGCAGGTAAGAGTGCTCACCTGCCATGCCCAAGGACCCGGGTTTGATTCCCGGTGCCTGCCCATGTGTGGAAAAAAAAAAAGAATTCCAGTCAGCTAATCAAGACCCACCTAGAATGGGTGGGGTCACATCTCCATGTAATCAGAGGTTAATAGCTCCAGTTGGGTGAGTCACATCTCTGTGGAGATGATATAATCAAGTTTCTGCAGTAGTGAATGGGGAGTAAGAAGACTCCCACTAGATTGGATCAGGATTAAAACATGACTTTTGTAGCGCACATAAGCCTTTCAAACCAGCACAGGACCACTCTGAAACTTGGTTAAGATGACCCTTAGGAATCTACAGAAGAAGACATATCCTTTTTAGTCCTTCCCTGTGTGGAGAATAGATGAAGTTAATAACAGTAACAACACAACAGTAAAAGCCGGTCACTACCCGTGAGGTTAGCCCTAGAGCATGTTATGCCCCTTTTGCCCTCGACGGGGGGCTTCAGGCGTGCTCACTGCTGTTACTTTGAGGTAACGGGTTTTTATCTGTTTTGTCCATTGATGTACTGGCTTTCAGGAAACATTTGTTGAATAAATGTATATTTCCTGAATTATTTAAAATTTAACAAATGTATATTTAGAGCCTACTTTTTCAGGCTTTTTTAGAGGATATGGGATATGTAATCGACCAAGATAAATTTGAAGTCAGAATATGCATGGTGCCCAGGAGGGGGAGATTGTCATGGTGGGGAATTTTCATGGAAGACTTTACAAATGAACTGATATTTTACTGAGTTTTGAAGGATGAGTAGGATTGTCTCTATTGTCAAAGAAGGCCTTCCAGGCAGAGAAAAATGCTTAAGAATAGGAAACAGCAAGACATTCAGAGCTGCAAGTTCTCTGTGTGTAGTTTAAAAATAGCACTAGTATTTTGATTACTTCAAATATAATCTAAAAATTGTAGCATTAAAGTAGCTACAATTATCACAAGGGCATATATATGTATATATATGTGTTTGTGTGTATAAAGGGTCCCTATAGTATTGTGTGAATTTTTACTAGTATGTGCAGGATGAGTTTTTTTTCTTTTTTTCCTAGAGGTGTACGAGACCAGAATATTGACAGTGAGGGTTTTAGTCTATAATTTCTTTAATGTATTTTTTTCCTGTTTTTTGAATTTTCATTTTGAAAATTCAGCAAAAATAAAAATCAAATTTAAAACTAATCCCACATCCATGTTTTGGATCCTTGCATTCTTTTTTTAAATACCATATTATTTGCATTAAAACATTTAAATTGGTATTGCACTTATTATTTTACAAATACTATTTTTTATATATCTTCAGCATTTTCTCACATTCTTAAATATTCTCCAAGAATTTTGTTTTGTTTTATGGCTTGATAGTATTCTGTCATATGGGTATAGGGTTTTAAAAGCACTCCTTCAGACATTTGAGTTGTTCCTGGTGTTTTGCTATTTTATGTCTAGCTCTGCAGTGTATATCCTTGGATGTACATATTTGTTCACAATTCTGATTATTTCCTAGAAGTAAAAAATTGCTGGATCAAGAGTAAATGTTTTTAAATTTTGATATGTCTTGTGAAGACTTGTTTGTTGCATTTAACATGATCTAACTTTTTAACATGATCTAACTCTGGCTAGCTTAAGCATAAAGGGGAGTTTATTGAACCAAGTTAGGGTACCTCAGAAACCTAGAGGCAGCTTTGGAAACTGCAACTGAAGAGTCTGTCTCTTGTCTCTCTCTATCTTTCTCTACAAAGCCTTCTTTTCCCTTTTCTGCAGACTGGCTTTCTCAACTTCTCTGTACACAGGGCAGGCAGAAGACTTCTGGCCCCAGCACAGTTCTTGAGTTTGTATCTTCTCTATTCTGGAGACCATCCCAGACTCACTTGCCAGTTCTCATTTTAGAATAAGCCTAATTGGAGTCAGTTGTCCTGCCATACCCAGTCAGCTTTGACTTTGGTGGCCATGTCACTAGTATAAACATGGCTAGCTCAGAGAGCACCTTGCAGAGAAAGGGAGTCATAAGTGAGCAGATATCCCAAAAAGTTTCTGAGGCATTATGTTTTACTGGATTGTTTTCTAGAAAAATTGTGTCCACGTTTAGAGTTCAGTTAACATGTGGAATAATAAGTCCTATCCTGAATCTAATGAAAAGCTTTAATGATCAAGTTATTTGGCAGATATTTATTGAGCCTCTCCTATGTGCTAGGCGTCCTTCTTGGGTTAAGCATGTACCAGTCCTGCAAGACTAAATCCCTACTCTTCTAGAATTTATATTTTACTCATTTCTAAGTAGTTTGATAACACTTAGTGAACTGACCTTCATAATACCGTTTCTTCCTCCACTGGGCATATCTCTTCTTTCTCATGGTACAGCTTTTTAAGTCTTAATCAGATTTCATTTTACCAGCAGTATAATTCAGTGAAGCCTAGGGCAAAACAGGAACACCCATAATGCTTCCTGTTTTTGATATTTCCATCCACTTTTTCTAAGAAAATGATCAGAAGTTGTGAGGTTGTGAAACTTTGCATTGTAGAATATTAACAATTCTGACATACAGTATTTCTAACAATATTTATTCCTCTGATAAATGAAGGAATTAACAGTTCCTCCTTCCCCTCTTCTGTGATAAGGTAGGAGTGCTTAGGTTGCAGGTTTAAGTGATAAAACTAAATTTATCAAGGCTTTCTCATATGTGAGCTATGTGAGACTAGAGTTCTTCTCCAAATTCGAAAATTAACTGACAGAAAAACTTTTGCTAAATAGGGAAAGAGGTATATTTTTAATTGCTATCAAAAACTTGCTAGGAAACTCCTGTATTGCAAGAAAACTCTTCTTTACCGCCATTGTGTAGTTGCAGTCCTATTTCCTCTTGATAGCCAGTAAAATAATCCAGTTAGCTCTTTGCCTGTTGATCTAGGGGTGTGAGTAGCCCACAGTTCCCCGATGGCAGTCTTAGCTTTCAGCTCAATGGAATCATTGTTATATATCCTGATAGAAGCATTCCTCCTTCTAGAACTAAAGCCTGTAGACCAGCGGAGCTCAAGGTTGCAGGGCTAGGAAGAAAAAATTTCCTAGTGGATCACTAGGGGTGATACTGAGTAGTACCACTCCCAATTCCACCCCTTGATTTCTGGACCGTTGAATCCTGGCTATGGGAGAAAAAGAACTAAACTGTGGTCACTGATTCAGAGCATATGCAGCCTCCTGGGAAACACTGCCCAGCCTTACAAGGTGTTGTCACCTAGTTGGTACTGTAATTGGGTCTTCAAAAGGTCATTCCACCCATCTATCAATCCAGCTACTTCAGAATGATTGTAAACATGGTAGGACCAGAGATTTCCATATAGTCACATTAGCATGTGACTATTCCCACACTTCATTTGCTGTGAAATGGGTTCCCTGATCAGAAACAATGGTGTGTGGAATACCATGACAATGGATGAGGCATTCTATAAGTCCATGAATGGTAGTTTTGGCAGAGGCATTGCGTGCAGGAAAGGCAAGCGCATATCTACAGTATGTATCTTTTCCAGTTAGAATGTATCGTTGCCCCCTTCATGATGAAAGTTGCCCAATGTAATCAATATGCCACCAGTAGCAGACTGATTGCATTCAGGAATGATGCCATATTGGGAACCAAGTATGTGTCTCTGCTGCTGGCATATAGGGCACTCAGCAGTGGCTGTCACCAGGTTGGCCTTGGTGAGTGAAAGTCCATATTGCTGAGCCCATACGTAACCTCCATCCTTACCATTATGATCACATTAATGAGCTCATTGGCCACTGACAGGAGTGGCTGGAGAAAGAGGATGACTGGTATCCACAGAACAATAATCATCTTATCCACTTAATTATTAAAACCTTCCTTTGCTGAAGTCACCTTCTGGTGAGCATTCATGTGGGACACAAATATCTTCATGTTTTTTGCCCACTCAGAAAAATCTCCCACAACCTAAAAAGAGAAACAAACAAACAAAAAAACTTTCTAGACAGTTTTCCATATAATGCTCTGTACCTGTCCGTCAGGTTAGCAGTTAACTCACCTAAGGACAAACTTGAAAATGTGATGTGCAAGACTTGAATTTTAGAGGAAAGTTTGCTTAAAAACCTAAGTTAGTGGGTATTTAAGCCAAATTAGTTGCATTTCAGCCAAGTTAGTGGGTATTGCCTTCTCATGAGGACTGATCTGAGTTTGGGTGAGTCCTCCTTTAAGTGAATTGTAACAAGCTCTAGAGCAGTCTATTGCCTGTTTGCACTTGGGAGATCCTTGTTGCTGCTAGAGTTTGGATGTTAGTTGATTTTGTTTCAGTTTAATTATAGGAGACATTTTTAAAGAGATGTTCTAGTTTGCTAGCTGATGGAATGCAACACACCAGAAATGGATTGGCTTTTAATAAAAGGGGATTTATTTTGTTGGTTCTTCAGAGGAAAGGCAGCTAACTTTCCACTGAGGTTCTTTCTTACATGGAAGGCACAGGATGGTCTCTGCTGGTCTTCTCTCCAGGCCCCTGGGTTCCAACAACTTTCCCCAGGGTGACTTCTTTCTGCATCTCCAAAGGCCTGGGCTGAGCTGCTAGTGCTGAGATGAGGAATGCCAAGCTGCTAGACTGTGCTACATTGCGTTTTCTCATTTAAGCACCAACCAATTAAGTCAAATGTCACTCATTGCAGCAGACACGCCTCCTAGCCGACTGCAGATGTAATTAGCAACAGATGAGGTTCACGTACCATTGGCTTATGTCTGCAGCAACAAGACTAGCTATGCTCACCTGGCCAAGTTGACAACTGAATCTAACTAACACAAGAGATAAACCAATTCTCTCTTTTTTTCTCTATTCAGAAAACATGGAGAATGAAAAATGAAAAATTCCTATATAATTCAGAAAACTTCATTCCTTCTGTAATTTCTAAACTAGCCTAGGTTCAGTGGGAGAATTAAGCCCCAATGCTGTTTGCATCCATTATATGTACTGAATTAACATTACTATGCATCAGAATGGTACTAGTTATGTACAACTCTTGTGATAATTGAGAAAATAGTCACTGATTAGTCTTGTGTTTTGTGGTTCCAGTGAGACGTCGTGGTTGAGAAAGACTATTCTAAAGTGATGAGAAACCCTATCCTATAAAACTCAGACACCCAAGGATTATAGGCATGTGTGTGTGCAGTAATAAGGTACTGCTTATGTAGTTCTAAGATGAGAAATTGAAAAAAATCTCAAGCATTGATTGCCTGCTGTACATGATCCAGTGACAATAAATATTCTGCTTTTTCCTTTAATTAAACATAATATGAACTTGGGGGAAAAAACCCACAGCTGTGGTTATCATGTAAACCAAAACAGATTAATACCAGTAATATTTTAATTTATTTTTTGCACTAGCATTTTGGTTTTTTTCCAGCACTTACTTTTAGCCATCTTAATTTTTGAAGCTGTGTTTAACGCAATTAAACTGGAGTTATCTTTGTAGTATTTGACACTGATAAGTATTTACTGAATAGTGTTTAAAATAGATAAGTAAAAAACTGAGTGGCTGAGCTAAGGGCTTAACTGTTTGTGCTTGTAAATAATAAAACTTTTATGGAAGTAAGCCAGGGAGAGGAGGACAGCACATAGTTTCTTTACTGAAACTGATGGTATTCTCACAAAGCACAAGGATTCCATAGCTAATGCTAAAGCTTCCCTATCTGAAGTTCTTTTAAACAGGGGCATCTATGAATCTGTATTTTATTTTCTACAGCTAAATCCTGATCCACTGATTGGGAAACCCATTATTGGTAAACTAAATATATGGGTGAAAAAAACATTTTGTGAATAATAGAAATGACACGTCTATCTTGAACTGGTTTAGAGTCCTAGAAGTTGACAGAAATTGTTAAAGATTGTCTCCACTCTTTTTTTAAGAGGTTGTTAATAAGGGCTTGTTTTTAAAAAGGTCCAGGTCCTTGTAAATTTTTCACTGTTTGATACTAGCTCAGAGTAATTTGAGAACTGTCAAGGTTTACAGATTCAAAAAGTAAAAGTTTTCCTTTTGATATTGTTCTAGTTTGCTAGCTGTCAGAATCAGTATACCAGAAACGAATGGCTTTTAAAAAGGGGAATTTAATAAGTTGCTAGTGTACAGTTCTAAGGCCGAGAAAATGTCCCAATTAAACATTTCTATAGAAATGTCCAATCAGAGGCATCCAGGGAAAGACCTTGATTCAAGAAGGCTGATGAAGTTCAGGGTTTCTCTCTCAAGTGAGAAGGCACATGGCGAACATGGTCAGGGTTTCTCTCTCGGCTGGAAGGGTACATGGTGAACGTGGTGTCATCTGCTAGCTTTCTCTCCTGGCTTCTGGTTTCGTGAAGCTCCCTGGGAGGTGTTTTCCTTCTTCATCTCCAAAGTGCTTGCTAGCGGACTTTCTGCTTCATGGTGCTCAGCATCCTCTGCTCTCTCTGAATCTCCTTCATTCTCCAAAATGTTTCCTCATTTATAGGACCCAAGAAACTTCTCAAGACCCACCCAAATGGGTGGAGACATGTCGTCACCTAATCCAGTTCAACCACTTTTGACTAAATCACATCATCTGATTACAGTTACAAACATACAGTGTTGAAGAGGGATTATTCTACCTGTATGAAATGGGATTTTGATTAAAATGTGGCTTTTCTAGGGTCCATACATCCTTTCGAACTAGCACAGCTGTTGTCATCAACTCCATGTTCAATCTGAAATAATTTGAGTTACCTTTGTCATAGATGCTGGCTCACGCAACCCAAGCCAGTGAAAATGCAAGGTCAGTTTTGCTGTCATGACTCCTGCAGTTGTCCCCTGGAATGAAGTTGGAGTTAACAGTTCTGTTGGGAAAGGCTTAAATAAAAACAAAATTTCTAAAATTGCCGCCTAATTAAAAAAAATCTGTCTTCTTCTCACAAGATAATACAAAATTTACATTAAGGTGCCTTGTAACCTGGGAGTGGGAAAAAGGGATGTTATGACATCATTACAACAAAAAACTTGGTATGGAACACTTATGTCACTGAGATGGTATCACATTAGCTATAAAGAAGCAAGACTACTTTAAATTTCAAGACTTTCAGTAAAGTCTGCCTCATTTGAGACAGCTGCAGAATGGGAGCTTATTCTGAATTAACACAAGGTCCAAAACTCTCTGAAACGCATCAGGGTATTATATCAACTTGTACAGAATACTAAGATCTCATTCCCTATTCTAGATTCCATGTCAAATAAAGCTAAATTAGATTGTTTAAATAAACTGACCAGACAGGTTAAATTAGTGTGCTACAGAAAATAAAAGTTTTAGACAAAATAAATATCTCCTTCTTTGATCTCATGCAGAAATTAAAGTTTTCAGTTAAGCTCCGACAGTGACTGTTGTAAGAGCTAAAATCTAGGCCCTAATTTTCTTAAAGTATTTTCTGTTTGATGTTATTTCCAGAAATAAAAATAGTTGGCTTATATTTGGGTCATCAACCACAAGCACAGCGGGACCTTTGTCCTGTCCCACCTTTACACATTTACCGGGTATGTTAACAGATGGAATAAAATTTACATATAACAGAATATAATTTGCCTTGCTTCACTTTTAAAGTCCATTTTGTTAAAGATGAAGTTGTGACTTATAGCTGACCACATGTACTTTCAGAGAAACATTGGAACAAAGTAATGTAACTGACAAGGAAATTTGGTCATTTCCATGATCACTAACATTCTCAGGATAACTAAAACCATAACCAACAATATCATACTATTGTTTAACCTCATGCAAATCAGTGTCAGGATATAACATGGACAGTGAGAACATTGTCAGGTCTTTAGAAATTTTATACAATCTTTAAATATATGAATAACATTTTACCCATACAAATTTTATGGATAGAAGGTTAGAAAGACCCTTTTAATTATTGTAATAGTCTCCAAATGCTGCCTATTAATATATTAAAATATTTTAGCACCTCACTTTTACAAAGTGAAAAAAATTTTTAAAGTGAGAAGACTTGTCTTCTGAATTAAAGGATGATAAGATCATCTTACATCAACAAGGATGTTATTCTGATATCATATGGAAGAATCTTTGACTTCTAGACTGAGTACTCAGATGATTAAGAAAAACTCATTGTAACCTTTCATTAAGGACAGACCAACACATGGGAGATGACTCCCAGGGATAAGTCTGGCCCTGGTACCATGGGATCAACAATTCCATCCTGCCAAAAGGTGGAAAAGAAGTGGAACCAATAAAGTATCAAGTGGCTGAGAAAGTTCAAATAGAGTGAAGAGGCTACTCTGGAAGTCACTCTTACGCAAGCTTCAGTTAGACACTGCTGCCTATCATAACTTACCAAACCCTAATCAAAACCATTCCAGTCAGTACTAAAGAACACCTCAGTCAATGTATAATATTCTACAAGGTTCCATGCACTAGGGTAACTTTCGAGTAACCTACAATCTCCAGTTGGGTCCCTGGACCAGTTGGTTTCAGATAAATCCTGAAACTTAGAGGGTCCAGCCTCTCCAGTATATCAGCCAGTTCCATCTCCCTGGCCCATATTATTACAGTCCTTTCCAACATGAAAACATTAGAATGGCCATATCCCAAATACCCCTAAAGAGAAGGATAGAAAGGTCAAAGATGATGGTGGAGTTATACAGAGAAGAGAGGGTTTAACAAGTGAATATTATTACTGAATCATTTAATTGTTTTTTCTTTTAGCCTCCAGTATCTTAGAGCAACTAAAAGTAAAAACCTAAAATTGAGGAATTGTAACCCTTAGCAAACCCTGAAATCTGTTCTGCAACTAATTGTTGTGCTGTGCTGTGAAATTTATTGCTTTTTTTGTATGTATGTTATTTTTCACACACACACACAAAATAATCAGTTGTGATGATAAAAAAATATTTATTCCTTCTAGCGTTCTATGTTCTGGAGCAGCTAGAAGGAAAAATCTGAGAGGATGGTATGGTAGCCCATGACAAACTCTGGGATCTGTCCTGTAACTACTTGTCAAAGAGTGCTTTGAAAATTATTGCTTTTTTCTCTTCTTTCTTTTCTTTGTATATGTATTTATTATACAGTAAAAAAAAAAAGTTAAGGTAAAAAAAGAACAGACCAACAATCTCCATTAGTTTAGCAGAGAGAAAATTAAACTCTTAATTTTGTATGAATATCAGTTTGACACAAAAAGTCCTTTAAAAATACTGTAAACAAGCCTATCAAATTTTTGATCCACACCGGCCACGACAGTTTTCACAAACCCTTTACAACTTCCTTTATCCATTTAGGTTTTGTCTTACACATTAAAATTAGACATTTTACTTTAGGACAAAACTACACTCCCTTAGACAGGCTGTCAAATTTTAGTCAGCATTGACTACGAAACAAAATTCACTTCCACAAACTTCCTCAGCTTTCCACATTTACCCAAACTTTGGCCTACACGTTCTCGAGAACAAAATTATGCGCTTTTCTTTAAGAAAGCACATCATGTATACTTTGTTTGTTTGTTTTTTACATGGGCAGGTGCCAGGAAACAAACCTCACATCTTGTATACCTTAAATACCCACATACCGTAAGTTACCAAAAAGATCTTTGATACTGTCTTTAAACATCCTAATAAAGGTAATTATTTTTAATAGTTTTTCAAAATAATAATTTAATTTCATTAAACACAAACTTGTATTTTTCACCATCTTCAAAATTATAGGTTTACTGTTGCAAATATATTATTGGGAAAAAACCTGTAATTGGGTAATTCTCTCAGAACAGACATGGCCTATAAGATGGCTTTAGTGATGATGAGCGTTCCTGTCCCCTTCTTTGAACTGTTTCCAATTATTAGATCTATTTCACCTAAAGCTGTGACCTGGATAATAGTCCTTGCCATTTCCCAAGGCAGCCCTCTGCTGCTTTTGGGAAATTTTGGAGGGCGATTTCTTTCTAATGGCCAGGTTTGTTTATATTTATTACAAGAACTAAGGCTTTGAACCCTGGTGCCCAGAGAGTTTTTTTTTTCTTTTTGGGATTCCAGGAATACTAATATATATGTGTGTGTGTATATGTGGGCATCTATCTATGCCCTTACTTATCTTTAAGCAGTTCGAATAGAGCTCTTTTAAGAATTTTTGTTTACCAAATACCATTTTGAGGTAGGAAAATATACATTGCATAAAAACAAGACACAAAGAGAAAACATACAAAAAACCCCAGAAACAGAAATGTAAAATTCACTAATTTGAACCCTACTTTTTTGTCTTTTTCTGGTATGTTTCAGTATTAGCTCAGTTTTGGTTATAGGTTAAACCAGGCTTTCTGTTTTTTTTTCGACCTTCTCTATAGAGTAGGTTATTATTTTCCCAGTTATATAAATCTGTTGTGGAGAATGGGGTATGCACATAAACAAATCCTATTGGGCTTCCAGAGTGAGTGGTTGACCATTTCTGTCTCAGAGTCTTTTACCTCTGATAAAGAGGGATACAAAGGAGGAGAAGGAGGTAGCATAACTTCCTCCTTTACTGATCTGATGGCCCCTCCATCACTGGATAGAGGTAACAGATGAAGGAGTTAATAAAAGTTCTATTGAATCCTCTGGATTTGACTAAGGAAAGACATTTTTCTTCCCACTGATCTTTACAGGTATAATTTCACATTTACTCATCAACATTGATTGTTGGGAGAGACAAAAGGATTGAACATATGTCATCTCATCCCATTTCTGCTCTCTCTGCAGAACAATTCTAACTTCAATACAGTATTCTTTTCTATACCACCATTCTCAGGCCATTTTTCTGCACATTCTAAATCATTGAGGCCAGTCTGTGTTATAGAAATAAACTATTTTTTGTTTTTTCATAGGCTCGTAACTAAAGTCTTTCCAGTTTTTCAATATACAGCCCAAAGTGTATTCAGGGATGACATTTGAATCAGAATTTCCCATTTTACCAAATTTCAGTAACCAGTAACCAGTTAGGATCACTTGAACAATATAAATGCAATAACACACTAACTAACAATTTAAACAGATACTTAACACTTTTCTAGTAAGTAAACCAAACAGACCAATTAACAGGCATTAAATACTTAAACAGGCATCAAATACTTAATCTCATTAAATGCCAATTTATTGTTGGAGTACTTATTTTCCAGTAGTATACGCAACAAAGTCATATTAGAGCCTCGACCCCTGTGTAGAATGGTATGCAGAAAACAGAAAGGTGTAAAGGTCAGAGCAAAGAGGGATTGTTCTGGAAGTGGGACCCAGGGTCTCAAATTCCAGGTCCAGGGGACTGAGCCCTGCCCTACTAACTTTCCCATCCACTTTTACCTTGATGATGCACTCACACAGTCAGATGTCCAGACTTGGAACTGGAAGTGTTTCTCTCTTGGAACCTTTTTTTAAGGCGCTGTGGGTTTGGAGTGCTGGCAGAGCATGGAAAAACCTGGTTGCTGAGCCTCCAGACCAAAAGAATCTAGCGGCTACAAAAGGCTTGATGACTGTGCTTACCTGTCCAACTGGGACTCTGGAACTTCGGGCAGTAAGAGTCCTTGCTTCTTAGGAACCTTTGTCCCATCTGGGATGCCAAATTAATGGCACATCTGCCCGATGTGTATAACAGCAGTCCATGACACTGGGGTTTCAAAGGAAGAAAGAGTTTATTGCTGTACACAGAGTAGAGAGCAAATGGCCTGTTGGCCCAACAATCTCTCTCAGAGTCTGAGGAGTTTGGGGGTTTTATAAATTCAAACAAGGGAAGATGGAGTTATTACCATTACAATATCAAGTGTAAACAGGGCTGAGACTAAGTTAGAATAACCATTACAGGTATGTATGGCTGAAACTAGTTGAGCTTCAGTAATTTCAAGTGTAAGTTCTTCCTGTTTTAGAACAATTTAGAAAGAAAAAATGTCTACATAATGATTCAAGTCAAAATCATTTGCTAGTTCTTTAACTTTTTTTATTGTGAAATATAACATATGCAGAAAAGTGAATTTCAAAGTACTTTTTTTTAAACTTTTTTTTGTTGTACAGTATAATATATATATATACAAAACAAAGAATTCAGGAAGCAATAGCTTTCAAAGCATTCTTCAACAAGTGGTTACAGGACAGATACCAGACTTTGTCATGGACTACCATATGATCCTCTCATATTTTTCCTTGTAGCTGCTTCAGAATATACGAGGTTAGAGGGCTTAAATATTTTTTTATCATCACAGTCGACTTTTTTCCCCCTTTTTTCGTGAAAAATAACATACTGACAAAACTACAGATTTCAAAGCATAACACCACAATTAGTTATAGAACATATTTCAGACTTTGACATGGGTTACAATTCTAGAATTTTAGCTTTTTACTTCTAGCTGCTCTAAAATACTGGAGACTAAAAGAGATATCAATTTAATGATTCAGAGTTCCTTTTTCCTCATTTTTTTTGAAAAGCTTGAGCAGGATTGGTATTAGTTTTTTCTGGAATGTTTGATAAAATTCCCCTGAGAAGCCATCTGATCCTGGGCTTTTCTTTGTAGGAAGATTTTTGATGACTGATTGGCTCTTTACTTGTGATTGGTTTGTTAAGATCTTCTATTTCTTTTTTTTTTTTATTAATTAACAGAAAAAAAAGAAATTAACACAACATTTAGAAATCATACCATTCTACATATGCAATCAGTAATTCTTAACATCATCCCATAGATGCATGATCATCGTTTCTTAGTACATTTGCATCGGTTTAGAGGAACTAGCAACACAACAGAAAAAGATATAGAATGTTAATATAGAGAAAAGAAATAAAAGTAATAATAATAGTAAAAAAAAAAAAAACAAAAAAAACCCCTATAGCTCAGATCCAGCTTCATTCAGTGTTTTAACATGATTACTTTACACTTAGGTATTATTGTGCTGTCCATTTTTGAGTTTTTGTATCTAATCCTGTTGCACAGTCTGTATCCCTTCAGCTCCAATTACCCATTATCTTGCCCTGTTTCTAACTCCTGCTGGACTCTGTTACCAATGACATATTTCAAGTTTATTCTCGAATGTCCGTTCACATCAGTGGGACCATACAGTATTTGTCCTTTAGTTTTTGGCTGGACTCACTCAGCATAATGTTCTCTAGGTCCATCCATGTTATTACATGCTTCATAAGTTTATCTTGTCTTAAAGCTGCATAATATTCCATCATATGTATATACCACAGTTTGTTTAGCCATTCTTCTGTTGATGGACATTTTGGCTGTTTCCATCTCTTTGCAATTGTAAATAACGCTGCTATAAACATTGGTGTGCAAATGTCCATTTGTGTCTTTGCCCTTAAGCCCTTTGAGTAGATACCTAGCAATGGTATTGCTGGATCATATGGCAATTCTATATTAAGGTTTTTGAGGAACCGCCAAACTGCCTTCCACAGTGGTTGCACCATTTGACATTCCCACCAACAGTGGATAAGTGTGCCTCTTTTTCCGCATCCTCTCCAGCACTTGTCATTTTCTGTTTTGTTGATAATGGCCATTCTGGTGGGTGTGAGCTGATATCTCATTGTGGTTTTGATTTGCATTTCTCTAATGGCCAGGGACATTGAGCATCTCTTCATGTGCCTCTTGGCCATCCGTATTTCCTCTTCTGGTAGGTGTCTGTTCAAGTCTTTTTCCCATTTTGTAATTGGGTTGGCTGTCTTTTTGTTGTTGAGTTGAACAATCTCTTTATATATTCTGATACTAGACCTTTATCTGATATGTCATTTCCAAATATTGTCTCCCATTATGTAGGCTGTCTTTCTACTTTCTTGATGAAGTTCTTTGATGCACAAAAGTGTTTAATTTTGAGGAGCTCCCATTTATTTATTTCCTTCTTCAGTGCTCTTACTTTAGGTTTAAGGTCCATAAAACCACCTCCAGTTGTAGGATTCATAAGATATCTCCCTACATTTTCCTCTAACTGTTTTATGGTCTTAGACCTAATGTTTAGATCTTTGATCCATTTTGAGTTAACTTTTTTTTTTTAATTTTTTTATTAACGGAAAAAAAGAAAACAAAAAGAAATTAACACAACATTTAGAAATCATACCATTCTACATATGCACTCAGCAATTCTTAACATCATCACATAGATGCATGATCATCGTTTCTTAGTACATTTGCATCGATTTAGAGGAACTAGCAACACAACATAAAAAGATATAAAATATTAATATACAGAAAAGAAATAAAAGTAGTAATAATAGTAAAAAAAACCCTATAGCTCAGATGCAGCTTCATTCAGTGTTTTAACATGATTACTTTACAATTAGGTATTATTGTGCTGTCCATTTTTGAGTTATTGTATCTAGTCCTGTTGCACAGTCTGTATCCCTTCAGCTCCAATTATCCATTATCTTACCCTGTTTCTAACTCCTGCTGGACTCTGTTACCAATGACATATTTCAAGTTTATTCTCAAATGTCGGTTCCATCAGTGGGACCATACAGTATTTGTCCTTTAGTTTTTGGCTGGACTCACTCAGCATAATATTCTCTAGGTCCATCCATGTTATTACATGCTTCATAAGTTTATCTTGTCTTAAAGCTGCATAATATTCCATCGTATGTATATACCACAGTTTATTTAGCCATTCTTCTGTTGATGGAGATTTTGGCTGTTTCCATCTCTTTGCAATTGTAAATAACGCTGCTATAAACATTGGTGTGCAAATGTCCGTTTGTGTCTTTGCCCTTAAGTCCTTTGAGTAGATACCTAGCAATGGTATTGCTGGGTCGTATGGCAATTCTATATTCAGCTTTTTGAGGAACCGCCAAACTGCCTTCCACAGTGGTTGCACCCTTTGACATTCCCACCAACAGTGGATAAGTGTGCCTCTTTCACCGCATCCTCTCCAGCAGTTGTCATTTTCTGTTTTGTTGATAATGGCCATTCTGGTGGGTGTGAGCTGATATCTCATTGTGGTTTTGATTTGCATTTCTCTAATGGCCAGGGACATTGAGCATCTCTTCATGTGCCTCTTGGCCATCCGTATTTCCTCTTCTGGTAGGTGTCTGTTCAAGTCTTTTTTCCATTTTGTAATTGGGTTGGCTGTCTTTTTGTTGTTGAGTTGAACAATCTCTTTATATATTCTGGATACTAGACCTTTATCTGATATGTCATTTCCAAATATTATCTCCCATTGTGTAGGCTGTCTTTCTACTTTCTTGAAGAAGTTCTTCGATGCACAAAAGTGTTTAATTTTGAGGAGTTCCCATTTATTTCTTTCTTTCTTCAGTGCTCTTGCTTTAGGTTTAAGGTCCATAAAACCACCTCCAGTTGTAAGATTCATAAGATATCTCCCTACATTTTCCTCTAACTGTTTTATGGGCTTAGACCTAATGTTTAAATCTTTGATCCATTTTGAGTTAACTTTTGTATAAGGTGTGAGATGCGGGTCTTCTTTCATTCTTTTACATATGGATATCCACTTCTCTAGGCACCATTTATTGAAGAGACTGTTATGTCCCAGGTGAATTGGCTTGACTGCCTTATCAAAGATCAAATGTCCATAAATGAGAGGGTCTATATCTGAGCACTCTATTCGATTCCATTGGTCGATATATCTGTCTTTATGCCAATACCATGCTGTTTTGACCACTGTGGCTTCATAATATGCCTTAAAGTCCGGCATCACGAGACCTCCAGCCTCGTTTTTTTTTCCTCAAGATGTTTTTAGCAATTCGGGGCAACCTACCCTTCCAGATAAATTTGCTTATTGGTTTTTCTAATTCTGAAAAATAAGTTGTTGGGATTTTGATTGGTATTGCATTGAATCTGTAGATCAGTTTAGGTAGGATTGACATCTTAATTATATTTAGTCTTCCAATCCATGAACACGGTATGCCCTTCCATCTATTTAGGTCTTCTGTGATTTCTTTTAGCAGTTTTTTGTAGTTTTCTTTATATAGGTTTTTTGTCTCTTTGGTTAAATTTATTCCTAGGTATTTTATTCTTTTAGTTGCGATTGTAAATGGGATTCGTTTCTTGATTTCCCCCTCAGCTTGTTCATTACTAGTGTATAGAAAAGCTACAGATTTTTGAATGTTGATCTTGTAGCCTGCTACTTTGCTGTACTCATTTATTAGCTCTAGTAATTTTGTTGTGGATTTTTCTGTGTTTTCTACGTATAGTATCATATCCTCTGCAAACAGTGATAGTTTTACTACTTCCTTCCAATTTTGATGCCTTGTATTTCTTTTTCTTGTCTAATTGCTCTGGCTAGAACTTCCAACACAATGTTGAATAAAAGTGGTGATAGTGGACATCCTTGTCTTGTTCCTGATGTTAGGGGGAAAGTTTTCAATTTTTCCCCATTAAGGATGATATTAGCTGTGGGTTTTTCATATATTCCCTCTATCATTTTAAGGAAGTTCCCTTGTATTCCTATCTTTTGAAGTGTTTTCAACAGGAAAGGATGTTGAATCTTGTCAAATGCCTTCTCTGCATCAATTGAGATGATCATGTGATTTTTCTGCTTTGATTTGTTGATGTGGTGTATTACATTAATTGATTTTCTTATGTTGAACCATCCTTGCATACCTGGGATGAATCCTACTTGGTCATGATGTATAATTCTTTTAATGTGTTGTTGGATACGATTTGCTAGAATTTTATTGAGGATTTTTGCATCTATATTCATTAGAGAGATTGGTCTGTAGTTTTCTTTTTTTGTAATATCTTTGCCTGGTTTTGGTATGAGGGTGATGTTGGCTTCATAGAATGAATTAGGTAGTTTTCCCTCCACTTCGATTATGTTGAAGAGTTTGAGGAGAGTTGGTACTAATTCTTTCTGGAATGTTTGATAGAATTCACATGTGAAGCCGACTGGCCCTGGACTTTTCTTTTTAGGGAGCTTTTGAATGACTAATTCAATCTCTTTACTTGTGATTGGTTTGTTGAGGTCATCTATTTCTTCTTGAGTCAAAGTTGGTTGTTCATGTCTTTCCAGGAACCCGTCCATTTCATCTAAATTGTTGTATTTATTAGCGTAAAGTTGTTCATAGTATCCTGTTATTACCTCCTTTATTTCTGTGAGGTCAGTAGTTGTGTCTCCTCTTCCATTTCTGATCTTATTTATTTGCATCCTCTCTCTTCTTCTTTTTGTCAATCTTGCTAAGGGCCCATCAATCTTATTGATTTTTCTCATAGAACCAACTTCTGGTCTTATTGATTTTCTCTATTGTTTTCATGTTTTCAATTTCATTTATTTCTGTTCTAATCTTTGTTATTTCTTTCCTTTTGCTTGCTTTGGGATTAGTTTGCTGTTCTTTCTCCAGTTCTTCCAAGTGGACAGTTAATTCCTGCATTTTTGCCTTTTCTTCTTTTCTGATATAGGCATTTAGGGCAATAAATTTCCCTCTTAGCACTGCCTTTGCTGCGTCCCATAGGTTTTGATATGTTGTGTTTTCGTTTTCTTTCGCCTCAAGGTATTTACTAATTTCTCTTGCAATTTCTTCTTTGACCCACTGGTTGTTTAAGAGTGTGTTGTTGAGCCTCAACGTATTTGTGAATTTTCTGGCCCTCCGCCTATTATTGATTTCTAACTTCATTCCTTTATGATCCGAGAAAGTGTTGTGTATGATTTCAATCTTTTTAAATTTGTTAAGACTTGCTTTGTGATCCAGCATATGGTCTGTCTTTGAGAATGATCCATGAGCACTTGAGAAAAAGGTGTATCCTGCTGTTGTGGGATGTAATGTCCTATAAATGTCTGTTAAGTCTAGCTCATTTATAGTAATATTCAGATTCTCTATTTCTTTATTGATCCTCTGTCTGGATGTTCTGTCCATTGATGAGAGTGGTGAATTGAAGTCTCCAACTATTATGGTATATGTGTCTATTTCCCATTTCAGTGTCTGCAGTGTATTCCTCACGTATTTTGGGGCATTCTGGTTCGGTGCATAAATATTTATGATTGTTATGTCTTCTTCTTTAATTGTTCCTTTTATTAGTATATAGTGTCCTTCTTTGTCTCTTTAACTGTTTTACATTTGGAGTCTAATTTGTTGGATATTAGTATAGCCACTCCTGCTCTTTTCTGGTTGTTATTTGCATGAAATATCTTTTCCCAACCTTTCACTTTCAACCTATGTTTATCTTTGGGTCTAAGATGTATTTCCTGTAGACAGCATATAGAAGGATCCTGTTTTTTAATCCATTCTGCCAGTCTATGTCTTTTGATTGGGGAATTCAGTCCATTAACATTTAGAGTTATTACTGTTTGGATAATATTTTCCTCTGCCATTTTGCCTTTTGTATTATATATATATCATATCTGATTTTCCTTCTTTCTACACTCTTCTCCATACCTCTCTCTTCTGTCTTTTTGTATCTGACTCTAGTGCTCCCTTTAGTATTTCTTGCAGAGCTGGTCTCTTGGTCACAAATTCTCTCAGTGACTTTTTGTCTGAGAATGTTTTAATTTCTCCCTCATTTTTGAAGGATAATTTTGCTAGATATAGGAGTCTTGGTTGGCAGTTTTTCTCTTTTAGTAACTTAAATATATCATCCCACTGTCTTCTAGCTTCCATGGTTTCTGCTGAGAAATCTACACATAGTCTTATTGGGTTTCCCTTGTATGTGATGTATTGCTTCTCTCTCGCTACTTTCAAGATTCTCTCTTTCTCTTTGACCTCTGACATTCTAACTAGTAAGTGTCTTGGAGAACGCCTATTTGGGTCTAATCTCTTTGGGGTGCGCTGCACTTCTTGGATCTGTAATTTTAGGTCTTTCATAAGAGTTGGGAAATTTTCAGTGATAATTTCTTCCATTAGTTTTTCTCCTCCTTTTCCCTTCTCTTCTCCTTCTGGGACACCCACAACACGTATATTTGTGCGGTTCATATTGTCCTTGAGTTCCCTGATACCCTGTTCAAATTTTTCCATTCTTTTCCGGATAGTTTCTGCTTCTTTTTGGAATTGAGATGTTCCATCCTCCAAATCACTAATTCTATCTTCTGTCTCTTTAAATCTATCATTGTAGGTATCCATTGTTTTTTCCATCTTTTCTACTTTATCCTTCACTTCCATAAGCTCTGTGATTTGTTTTTTCAGTTTTTCTATTTCTTCTTTTTGATCAGCCCATGTCTTCTTCATGTCCTCCCTCAATTTATCGAGTTCGTTTTTGAAGAGGTTTTCCATTTCTGTTCGTATATTCAGCATTAGTTGTTTCAGCTCCTGTATCTCATTTGAACTATTGGTCTGTTCCTTTGACTGGGCCATATTTTCAATTTTCTGAGCGTGATCCGTTATCCTCTGCTGGCATCTGGGCATTTAATCAGACTTCCCTGGGTGTTGATCCCAACAGGCTGAAAGATCCTTCTGTGAAATCTCTGGGTTTTGTCTTTCCTATCCTGCCCAGTAGGTGGTGCTCGTGGCACACGTTTGTCTGCTGGTTCCACCAGCAAAAGGTGCTGTGGTTCCTTTAACCTTGGAAAACTCTCGCCGTAGGGGAGGTTCGGCAGCCGAAGCGTCTTGGAAGAGTGCCAGCCGGCCCGGGGGTCCAAGCACAGGGAGGGTCGCCGGCCGCCGCAGCCCGGGAGAGCACCCAACTGAATTTCCTAGTCGGCCCGGGGCACCAAGCTTGGCGGGAGGGCGCCAGCCACCGCGGCCCTGGAAAGTGCACCGTTCCCAGCTGGACCGGGGATTCACATGTTTGGAAGGGACCCCCCGGTCACCGTTCTCCGCGGTCTGGGGATTTCCGACCCAACTCTCTCAGTTGGTCCGGCGGGCCTCGCGTGGTCGGGGCGCCAGCCGCCGCGGCCCGAGGGGACCGCCTGCCCAATTCTGCCAGCTGGCCTGGGAAGGAGGAAGGGAGGGACTCCGGCCGCTTGCCGCCCCACCCGGGAAAGCCCACGCCCTTCGGCGATCTCACTGGAGCTGGTTCTTCCAGACAGTCAGCCGTTCCAGGATGGGGTACGCCGTCCCTTTGATCTCCCTCGTGGCTCCGGGAGCTGCTCTGTATCGTCTCCACTACCCCCAGTAGCTGTTCTGGAGGAGGAAAGGTGAGGGTGGCAAGGCTTAGTCGAGGATGGTGGCGGAGGAGCTGGTGAAGGCGGCAGAGGGCACGATGGTAGTTGGAGAGCCGCCGGAGTAGGAGGAGAAAGGGAAGGATAAGATGGAGAATGAAGCGCCGGAGCAGGAGGGGAAAGAGGAGGGCAAGATGGCAGCGGGAGCGCCACCGGCGGAGAAGGGGGAAGAGGGCTGGCTGGGTGGCGGCGGGAGTGCCGACCGCGAAGAAAGAGGGAGAGGAAGGCTGGCTGGGTGGCGGTGGGAGCCCCGCCCGCGTAGAAAGAGGGAGAGGAGGGCTGGCTGGCTGGTAGCGGGAGCGCCGCCCGCGGAGAAAGAGCGAGATCTTCTATTTCTTCCTGAGTAAGTGTAGCTTGTTTGTGTGTCTCCAGAAATTTGTCCCTTTCATCTGAGTTGTCTGGTTTGTTGGCATATAGTTGTTCATAGTATCCTCTTATGATTTATTTTATTTCTTCATGGTCTGTGGTAATGCACCCCTGCTCATTTCTGATTTTGTTCATAGCATCCTCTCTCTTTTTTTCTTTGTCAGTCTTGCTAGTGGCCCATCAATTTTATTGATTTTCTCAAAGAACCAACTTTTGGTTTTATTGATTTTTTTCTATTGTCCTTCCATTCATTTATCTCTGCTTCAATCTTTATTGTTTTTCTTCTCTTATTTGCTTTGGTGTTAGTTTGCTGTTCCTTCTCAAGTTCCTCCAGGTTTGCTGTTAAGTCCTCAATTTTTGTTCTTTCTTGTTTTTTAATATAGGCCTTTAGGACAATAAATTTCCCTCTCAGCACAGCCTTTGCCAAATCCCATAAGTTCTGATAAGTTGTATTCTCAGTTTCATTCATCTCCAGATACCTGCTGATTACTGTAGCAGTTTTTTTCTTTGAACCACTGATTATTTAAGAGTATGTTATTTAGTGTCCATATATTTGTGAATGTTCTCGTTCTTTGGTGGTTATTGAAATGTAACTTCATCCCATTGTAATCAGAGAAATTGCTTTGAATAATTTCAGCATTTTTAAATTTATAAAGAACTGTTTTGTGCCCCCACACATGATCTGTCCTGGAGAATGTTCCATGAGCACTAGAGAAGAATGTATAACCTTGTGCTTTGTGGTGCAATGACCTGTGTATATTTGTTAGTTCTAATTCATTTATCAAGGTATTTAACTTCTCTATTTCCTTGTTGATCTTCTGTCTCATTGTTCTGTCTATAGAGAAGAGTGGTGTATTGAAGTCTCCCACTATTATTGTTGAAACATATATCGTTCCCCTCAGTTTCCCCAATGTCTGTCTCATGTACTTTGAAGTTCCTTGATTGGGAGCATAAACATTTATGATTGTTATATCTTCTTGGTGAATTGAACCTTTAATTAGTATATAGTGTCCTTCTTTGTCTCTTATGATGTCTTTACATTTTTTAAGTCTGTTTTGTCTGATATTAGTATAGGTACTCCTGCTTTCTTTTGGTTACAACTTATGTGGAAAATCCTTTTCCATCCTTTCACTTTCAATCTATTTGTATCCTTGCGTCTAAGATGAGTCTCTTGTAAGCAGTATATAGCTGGATTGTGTTTCTTAATCCATTCTGCCAACCTGTATCTTTTAATTGGTAAATTTAGTCTGCTGACATTCAGAGTTATTACTGAAAATGCATTTCTTGATTCTTCCATCTTATCTTTATTTGTCAGCTCTATATATTCTTCTTCCCTTTGTGTTCTTTAAATTACCCTTAGTGGTACTCTTCAATTCTGTGCCCTCCTCCAGACCTCCCTCTCCTGTCTTTTTTTCCAGCCGGCAGAACTCGTTTTAGTATTTCTTGTAGGGGTGGTCTCTTGTTAACAAATTCTTTCAGGTCTTCTTTGTTTGTGAAAACTTTGATCTCTTTCTCAATTTTGAAGGACAGTTTGGCTGAGTACATAATTTTTGGCTGGAAGTCTTTCTCTTTCCAGATCTTGTATATCATACCACTGCCTTCTCACCCCCAGGGTTAGTCTGAACTCAGTCTTATTTGATTTCCCTTGTATGTAGTAGATTGTTTTTCTCTTGCTGCTTTCATGATTTTCTGCTTCTCTTCAACATTTGACAGACTGATTAGTATGTGCCTTGGGGAAGGCCCATTTGGATTTATTCTGTTTGGAGTTCTTTGGGCTTCTTTGACTTGTATATTTATATCCTTTATGAGGGTTGGGAAGTTTTCCCCCATTATATCCTCAACTACTTTTCCTAGCCCTTTACTCTCTCTACTCCTTCTGGGACACCAGTGATTCTTCTATTTGTATGCTTTGTTTTGTTATCATTTCCCTGAGTTCTCACTCAATTTTTTCCATCTTTTTTGCCATTTGCTGTTTTGAGTCTTCAAAGTCAATTATCCTGTCCTCTATATTACTTATTCTTTCTTCTGTCTCTTCAAATCTGGTGTTGTGTGCCTCTGGTATGGTTTTTATTTGGTCAACAGAGTCTTTAATCTCTGTGATTTCTGCTATTTTTCTATTAATTCTTTCAAATTCCCCTTTATGGTTTTCTACTGTTTTCTTAATCTCCTTTATGTCATTTGCTATCCCACTTATTTTAGTAAGTAGAGTTGTATGAACATCTTTGATTAATTGTTCCAATGTCCCTGTCTCCTCAGGTGTTTTAATTTGGTCTTTAGGCAGGGCTATATCTGTCTGCATTGTGATATGCCTAGTGATCTTCTGCTGTCTTCATTGCATATAAATATCTTGATTGATTTACTTTGGGAGCTGATTTCTTTCAGTTGTCTAAGGCCTTGTGTTTGTGGATGGTTGTAAAACCTGGAGCAGGGTATGGGGTGGGCATTCAGTACAGTGATTTGATTCAGAGCAGGTGTAGGTACAGGTTGGGGAAATTATGCCAATGCTTGTGAAGGTGGCACCCAACCTCCAGGGAGGTTGTAGCTGTGTGTGCACCGGTCTGGTGGGCGTAACCCTGGTGTGTGCTGGTCTAAGACACCGGGCCCTTTGTGTGCATGTGTAGAGCTGTAGCAGCAGGTTGGCTTTATTCCTTCATGGATTGGAGGCAGATGTGACCTGGCTGTGCAGGTCAGCACTTTCTCAGAACTGGGAAGTGAGGCTGAGGGCTGTGCTCATGCGCAGTTCTAGAACTGCTGTAAAGTGCAGTTCCCAGAGCTGAATGTCGTGATTGGGGTACCGTGCGCATGCGTGGGTCTGGGAGTGCCATAAACAGATGCACAGAGCTCAGGGATGGTGGGGTGAGGCTGTGCGACACTGTGGGTGGGGGGCGGGGGTAGCCTAGATATGGGGGTTAGTGCCCAGGCCTTTATGTGCTGGCAACAACCTGCAGGGAACAGAGAGTGGGAGATAGTGCTTGGGAGGGTACAGGAGAGGGTTGGGCTGCACTTGGGGTGGGCATACATGCACTGATGATTGGTGGGGGGGTGGGTGCCTGGAGCGTGGGGAATGGGAGCAAATGATGGGGTTGAGGTGTGTGGGGTATTGAGTGAATTGCTGTTCACTGGACTGCGCTGGTGACGGTAGTGTGTCCAAGGAACGTGGCCTGGCCAACTTCTAGTCCCGGGCTCCTGTCCATGCACTCCCACAGGCTCCTTGCCTCTGCGCCAGGTTCCAGCTTTCTTCCTCTCAGCTCCTCAGCCTCTGCAAACAGGGCTGCTGCATGTGGTGCAGAAGGCTCTCCCAGGTCAGCTCCACTCCCGAATCGCCACCTCAGTTACCCTCCTGTCCCTTCTCTGACTTTTCCGTGGAGCAGGGCTAGGCTCTAGCTAGTCTATTCAGCCATCTTCCCGAAGTCATCTGTCAAAGTACTTTTTAACGTGTAGTTATAGCTCCTAACTCTTATCTCCCCCCTAATTATTTACCCCTAGCATTGTCGTAGTACTAGGGGGTTATTCCAATTAAATATAGACATAGCTTGTAGTGGGTAATTTTTCCCATATACCCCTCTATTATTCACTCTTTGTACAAGTGCCATACCTTTTGAAGTAGTTCTTACTAGAACTTATTTATATTTGTGTTGCTAATCGGTGAGATTCATGGCTCTAAACAACTCCTTTCAATCATATTCACCTTCATTATGACACTGTTACTTATAATCCCCCTAACAAGCTACCATAACTCTATGCATTCCAATACATTTAAGTTCATCCTCATCAACAAGTCTGTACACACTAAGTAACTGCTCCCCTTTCTTTGGCTTCTATCTATCTCTAGGCCCTCTATATTCTACAACTCTGAGTTTGCATTTTTAGGAGGTTCATTTTAGTGAAATCCTATAGTGTCTACCTTTTTCTGTCTGGCTTATTTCACTTAGCATTATGCTACAAGCTATGCCCATGCTGTCATATGTTTCAGGACCTCATTTCTTCTTACTACTGCGTAATAGTCCTTTGTATGTATGTACCATGTTTTGTTTATCCACTCTTTTTGTATTGGACACTTGAATTTTTTCCATCTTTTGCCATTTGTGAATAATGCCATTATGAACATTGGCATGCAAATGTCTATTCATGTCACTGCTTTCAGCTCTTCCGAGTATATTCTGAGTACTTGTATTGCTGGGTATAGGGCACCTCTATATTTAATAATCTAAGGAAACACCAAACTGTCTTCCACTGTGGCTGTACCATTATACATTCCCAGTAGCAGTGAATAAACGTTCAGATTTCTCTACATCTTCTCCAACATTTGTAGTTTCCTGTTTGTTTATGGCAGCCATCCTTGTTGGGGTGAGATGATATCTCATTGTGGTTGTGATTTACATTTCCCTAATAGCTACTGAAGATGAACATCTTTTCATGTGCTTTTTAGCCATTTGTATTTCTTCTTCTGTAAAATGTCTGTTCATATCTTTTGTTTGCTTTAAATATTAATATTCAGCTTATATGAAATATTTTGAAGTTAGAAAGTACTGAGCCATGGATTTGGTTTTTTTTGAGTCACAGCATGTAGTTATGATTTTATGTATAATGAATAAAACCTAACTGGTGTCAAAGGTATTGAAAACATCTTAAAATCAAATCTTCTCTTAAGTGTTATTTCATTCATACTTAATCTCTAGGTCCAAGAATGTATAGTGCGTTCATTGTTTTTCTTTCTAGCGTTTGAAAAATATAGTTGTGTTTTTCTTATTTTTCTATTTATATCATTCAAACCAGGTCTAGAAATAAGTACCTTTACTTTTATATATTTGTTTCACTAAGAATCCTTCTTTTGTACTGATGTTTTTTTAGATTTTTACTCTTTCTGCTACCAGTGAGAAATGTGACTTAGTGTTCTTTTGGCAAGCATTTCATCAGGATGGTTAATCACAGTCTGAAATATGTATTTTAATTACAAATTTGTAATTTAAATTTAGTAGTTCAATTGTGCCCTTAGTAGAATAATGCTTTTGGAGGGAAGGTGGTGCTGTCTGGCACATTAGATGAGGCACTTAGAATTTTCCTTTGTTGTATAGGGTTTGCTTCTTTTCACCCCTGATTTGCCTTCTTGTGGGAATTATTCCTTAAACCCATCCTCTAGTAGGTGTACACGCATGGACACTTAGTACATAACCTTACAACTTCCCCTTTCCCCCCACATACAACTTGAAGATGAAGCTGTTAAATTGCCCTTTCTGTGATTCTTTCATATTAAGCTACTTAAAAGGCGTGGTCAGGGCTGTCCAGGAGAGTGGAAAAGCATTGTTAACTGAAAGTAAAAGGGAAAATATATAAGGTTTTCTAGGTGATTAACTGACCTGATAAAGATTTCAGATGCTTCACCAGGGCAAATGATGAGAAAACTGGTATAAGTAGAATGCTATCTTCTCAGCACTTGCAGCCAGGAACTATTCAAGTACATGAATATCTTAATTCTGTCCCTACCTTTTGTTTTATTTAAAACATCAATGCCTTGTGACTAGGTGAATGAACCTTAGGAGCTGTATGTTGAACGAAATGTAAGGGAAAAAAAGACAAATGTTATTATGCCTCAATCACAGACTAACTATAATAAAAAAAATCGGTGAAGTAAAGTTGAAAGTATGTGTTATCAGGTTGCGGCTTATCATAAAGGATCCTAGATTGTAAGCTCTTATAGTAGTCACATATATTCATGAGATATAACTGTTAATTCTAAATTCTGAGATACTGAACTGTTTGTATATAACATGGTCTTTCCCAGAAACTTTGGGTACTTATGTGACACCTGAGACTCAGAGTTAGAGCTCTGAAGCTGTGAATGTGAGCAGTACTCCATTATAGGAACTGCTTAAAAAGTTGAAAAAGGGATCAGACTTCAACTAGAGCTATGAATGAAGCTGATCTAGATGTGACTACGGTATACTAGAAGACTGGGTAAAGGATGATATCGTCCACATTTTAAAACCTCAACTTTTGGGTGAGAATAAGGGGAGAGATGTTTATTTGGTACAAAATTTATAGTTTGGGTAGTACATTTCCTCATTTAACTTGTATGGTCAGTTTAGTTGAACACCATAAGTACATGGAATCTTGAATAGGGTGTGAGATTTTATTGGTTTGTCCAGGTTAGTGTGATGCCCTGATAATTCCCAGAGCGATTTGGGCAGTGAATAAAGAAGTATTTGCAAAGTCCCCTTGGGGGAGTGGGGAGAAAGGAGGAAATATTCAACTTCCCCATTTGGAGAATTTCTAATAGTCTCACAAGCAGTGGGGACAACCATATCAATAGACCAAGCCCTCAATCTTGGAGTTCGCCCTTATGAAACTTATTCCTGCAAAGGGTAGTAGGCTAAGCCTACTTAAAATTAGGCCTAAGCGTCACCCTCAGAGAACCTCTTTCATTGCTCAGATGTGGATTCTCTCTCTAAGCCAACTCAGCATGTGAACTCACTGCCTTTTTCCTACATGGAACCTAACTCCCAGGGGTGTAAATCTCCTTGGCAACATGGGACAGAAAGCCTGTGATAAGCCAGGACCTGGCATCGAGAGATTCAGAAAGCCTTCTTGACCAATAGGGAGAAGAGAGAAATAAGACAAAATAAAGTTCCAGTGGATGAGAGATTTCAAACAGAGTTGAGAGGCTATTCTGAAGGTTATTCTTATATAGATATCCTTTTTTAGTCTATGGTGTACTGGAGTGGCTAGAGGAAAGTTCCTGAAACTGTTGAGCTGTGTTCCAGTAGCCTACATTCTAGAAGACCATTGTTTGAAGATAGAACATTTACAGTGTGACTGTGTGATGATGACTTTGTGTCTGATGCTCCTTATATCCAGGTATGGACAAATGAGTAAAAAATATGGATATAAATAAATAAGTAAATAATAGGGGAAATGAAGGGTAAAATAAATTGGGCAAATGAAAACACTAGTGATAAGTGAGCAGGAGGGGTAAGGTGTATGGTATGTATGAGTTTTTTCTTTTTCTGGAATGATGCAAATTGTCTTAAGAAATGATCATGGTAATGAATACACAACTATGTGTTGATATTGTGAGCCATTGATTGTGCACTATGTACAGAAAGTATGTAGTCTGAAGATTTCTCAATAAAAAAATTAAAAATATCAATCCGTTTTGTATAGTAGTTAATGCTTTTCAATTCTGTAGGGTATACAAAATATGTTTTCCCTCTTCTGTGAAGTTCAGAGAACTGATAATGCATTGAGGTTGAGTGACTTGTCCAAGGTTATATTGCTGGTGTTTAAGCGAAGACACTTAGTTTCAAATGTTAGAAGCTGAACTCAAAGTTATTGAAACAAAAAGGGAATTTAGTGGCTCCTATAACTAATTAGTTTAGGGATAGCTAGTTTCAGGCATGGTTTGATTTATGGGCTTTAAGCTCTCTTTCTTTTGGCTTCATTTTATGCTGACTGTCCTGTATTGGCAGAGGTGGCTTCTGGAAGCTCTAAGTTTGTAATCTATTTTATCAACCCTGATGAAGAAAGTAATTTTTTTTCTGAAAGCACCAGCACAAAACCTGAGCAGGATTTTCAGGATCATACTTGAACCAGTTGTTCTTTATTGTGGCCAGGCCTCTGGAATACTCTAATGGCCAGACCTGGGTCACAAACCGCCCCTGAAGCAGAGGTGGAATGATTCCTAGATGAACAACCTTCACTGAAAGTGGGAGAAGGGTAGTTTTCTGAAAAGATACTGTGCAGGCAAATGCCATAGGTCATAGGTAACTTACTGAGTCTGGATTTCTGATTCTAAAGCTGTTGTTGCTTTCTGTTTACCACTACTAAAAGTGTTAAGGAAAATAGAATCACATGTATTAAAATAGTTGTCTAAAGATAAGACGTATGATCTTAAAATTTGTAAGTTCTTTAATATCAAACCCTTTTTTTTTTCTTATTCCTTTAGCATGCTCAGTATTATCACTTTATCATGTGCTAGGGTCTGGATTCTTAAATAATCTTACCTTATTTTGACTGTTATCATAGGAAAACCCTTTGGAAGGCTACATTATTTTTGGAATTCTAGGAGTTTGATATGTATACGAAGAAAAGAGGCTTAACAAAAAAGTTGTTGTTGGATTGTTTAAAGTTCCATCATTTCAAGAGGCTCATCATTTCTAGACAGAAGGATTCTGTTCACCCTTTCTTCTTCTCACACTCTGCTCCTCCTCTATCACTTTCCTTTTTGTTTCTTAGTTTAAATCCATTCCTTCCTTCTATTCTTTTCCTCCTTCTGATCCCTTCCATTTCTCCAATCTCTTCCTCCACAGAGAAAGGGATTGAACAAATTCCACACTCCCTTGAGTTGAGTCATATGACCATTCTCTTCCTTCAAGGAAAATACTACAAAATAGAATCATACAATGACATGCTTACAAACGGAAGATTAATGAGAACTCTCCTGTGGTGAACAAGAAGCTTTATGTCTCTGATGTCCAAAGTCAGAGTATCTTGTTCCAGATTTCTTTAGACAGCTTCAACTTGGGTATCTCTGGAGATCCCAGACACAGCTTGGTTGCTGGAAATGTAGACTTAAGGGCTTCCCTAAACTCTCGTGCCCAAGATGACTGTGGGAATAGAGATGGGAGATAATGTTAAATGCTCTAATTTTCATTCCTGCTGTCACTAAAATAAAAATGACCTAACTGCATTTTGGGCACCCAGGCAGCACTGAAATGACATGCTACCTGCTGACCTAATCCATTTCATTTCCGGTACTAGAATAACCAAAGCAATTTGCTCAATTTGCAGGTGACTGTTTACTCTTTAATGCTGCAATGATTAGATCTAGTGTAAAAAATCACATACTCTTTATCAAGAATTAAAACTCTAAAGATGGAAAGTTTTTCTTTTTGGAAGAAGTCTTTTAAATGCACTCTGAGGTGTATTTCACCTCAGAGACTGTACTTTCAGAAAGCCACTCTTTGTTGCTGTCCGCCAGGAAGGAGTACAATCTGCTGATGAAATTTGAGATAACTGAAGTGTTCCTCAGCAGCAGCTGAATGGAGCAGAGAAATAGGAGACTACTGTATCTGTCTTAACGTAAATTTTGTAAGTTTACTAGAAAAAGATCTGTATAGCATGTAAACAGATTAACTCATGTTAGTCCAGCAGCTGCTTTTCTGGAAAATAGAAGAGGGGCTGTATGCAGCTGTAATCCTGCACACACATTCAGGTACTGGCCGTATTTCTTTTGTCTCAAACTCTGCCAAGGGCCATACATGCTGAGTTCCAGTTTCTTAAATTTTAACTTTTAAAAAATCTTAACTTCATTCTTTCTTACCTTTCAAAATGAAATGATTAAAATGTTTTAAGTTATAGTTTCAGGAGCTTGGACTCTCTGGTCTTGAACACTTGGGTTTAATAATTATGTATAGTACTGCAATTGATGAATTAGATTATAGAAACTCCCGCTACATTCCCTTTCCAGAGGTCCTTGTATCAGTAAGTAACATGCTGGCAGAATTGAGGTGTCTGCTTGCAGTTCAGCCCTCTTTTATTTCTTACTGCTTTCTGTGATTCGGCAGCTGTGGAATTTGCTTCCCTGCATGGGCCTCTCAGAAGCCAGCTCTCCTGCTCTCCCCAACATGCTCACAGTCAGCAGAACAGGGAAATCACACTGATCAGCACACCACTCATTTGATCAAAGGAAGCCAGCCACTTTTCTTCAACAAGACCCAGCGGTATTAGTCACTACACTTCCTCCTGCCGTGAGCAAGGCCACTGGAACACTGCTGGCAACATTAGCCTGTGTCTAAAAAGCTGCTTATGTTCCCTTTGCCTTGGCCTTGGCCTAGATCTGGGCAAAAAAGGCAGAAAAAGAGAAAATTGCCCCAACAACATGAGCTCTCCTTCCTAAAAGTTGGTATGAAGTCTTTCCCTCCAGTGGAAATCCCTAGAGGCGATCCATAACCTTGCAAGAGGAGAACTTCTTAATTTTCTTTTAATTGCAGAAGAGCAGAACCCCATAGCAAATTGAACATGTGGTGACTATGTAAAATATATGACTGACTATGGGCTTACTTTGAGTTAACCACGGGGCTGACAAATGTACAAAATTAAAATAAGCCACATTTTTTGGTACTTAATCTCTTGATTCTGTTACTTTTTATTGTTTGCTGGGTAGTCATATGTATTTTTTAAGGAACCTACAGATCTCAATGCTTATTTGTTAGATATAGGCAGCAGTTTACCATTCATGGTTCTAATGTGTGTATAATTCCCTTTCTTGCAAGCAATTGACATTTCAGTACAGTTTGCAATATGGAGCATGGAAGGGACCGCCTAAGTAGGACAGTAGCTGCTCTTTGTCACTTGCAGCTGTGTTTGCAAGGGAACCTGCTGGCAGCCAGCAAGGGAAGTGCCGTGACAGGTGGGAAGAACAAAACCAGAAAATAATGCTGCTTCTTTCACTTATTCTTTCTATTCCTTTCTTTTTCCCTCACCCTGTTCTACATGACCGTCTGTTTTTCTTCTCTTCCCCTTTTTGAAGCCATCTGTTTTCTTCCACCAATTCTGTTTGACCTGCAGAAGCCACCACACAGGAACCCACTGTGTTGTAGTAGCCTGTGTGTGACGTGTACTGAATGTATGTATAAGGGCTAGGCTTAACCTGATGCCTTGAGGGAATGGTGAAGGCCTGGCATATAAAATTTCATAAATTTTACACTCCAATTCTCAGACTCAAAAGACAATATAGTCTACTCACTGGAGCTGAGAAATGTGAAGAGGGCTTTTTAAACCCTGGCTCTACAAATTCCACATTATGTTTGATTAGAGATGAGAGTAACTTTAGTATTGTGTAAAATGCTGATTATGTTCCTTTGACATTGGCCAAGAGAAAGGAGGACAATGCCCACCTTTCTGAAAGTTGGTGTGAAGTATTTTCAGCCCTGATGGTAGCACAGTTGTTAACTCTACAGAGCTGGTTTACTGTTCCCTGACACAGGCACTCATTTAATGTTCTGCCTTCTAGGATCTCCCTTCAGTTATCCATTCCTCAAGCAATGAACCTTTAGGGGACAATTCAGTTTGTTCCTTTTTAAAGTGGCATCTTTTTTCCACCTTGGGGAGTATGTCAGGACTTTTAAGCTTTATATCAAAATTCAGGCCTTTCTGAGGTGAACTGAAAATGTAGTTTCTGTCTGCCACTGCAAAAGTAAACTTGCCACAAAGATATTTGTTTTTCTTCTTAAAAAAAAAAAGGACTTCCGGGTCAAGATGGCGGCTTAACAACGTGCACATTTTAGTTCGTCCTCCAGAACAACTACTAAATAATCAGAAACAGTACAGAACAGCTCCCGGAGCCACGATTGTGACTGGACACACAGCGTACCCCAGTCTGGACCAGCTGGACTGGCTGCAAGCACCCCCCAGAACCGTGAGTTCCCAAAGCTGTGGTGGCCAGCACCCCTCCCCCACAGGCCGCTTCCCAGAGGGGAAAGGAAAGGACTTTATCAGCAGCAGGGACTGGGCACAATGAAACGCCAATTGTGGAACTAATTAACAAATTCTGACTACTAAAAATAGGTCCCCAGCTTAGGTGAACCTGATCAAAGCAGAGGTTGCTCATTTTTGCCCCGGCGCCAAGGGGGCAGGACTGACAGAAAAAGGGGAAAAAAAAAAAATGAGGAAACAGAGATTTTTGTGGCTGTGTATCTACAAAGGCTTGACTGCCTCTGGATACAGTAGCAGGACTTTTCAGGCTGCAACTGCCCGAGGCATAGGCAGAAGTGAGCTCTTTTGCGGGCTTACCTGGAGCCTGTGCCTTCCCCAGGGAAGGGGTGAAGCCCCATCCAGGTGGAATCCCTCCATCAAGGAATTCAGACACCAGGGCTTGGTAATTTGAAGCCATTAAAACCAGCCTACAACCTCTCCTCTGTCTCCACCACGCCCCTAGCCAAAGTTAAAGGTACCGCATCATCTTATGCTGGTGGAACCTGCAGTCAGACAAGCACCGCATACTGGGCAGGATAAGAAAAACAGAGTCCAAAGACTTCACAGGGAAGTCTTTCAACCTGCTGGGTCTCACCCTCAGGGAAAACTGATGCAGGTGACTATTTCCTCCTGATAGGAGGCCAGTTTGGTCTGGGAAAATCTGGCTGGGCTCTATAATATCTAAGTAGACCCTCCTAAGTGTGTGTGGGGAAAAGGCACCACACAAGCAGGGCAAGAAACAAGAAAACAAGAACTGAAAAATTCTCCTCTGTTAAACAAAACTTAAGCTAAAGGTCCAGATAAAGCTGAACGGAATGTCAAAGAACAAATAGACAACAAATTCATCCAGCAAGAAAACCCTAGATAAAAGAAGTGAAAGCAATCTCCAGAATAAACTAATTAAGGTAATTAAATGTCTAGACGCCAGCAAAAAATAACAAATCACCCTAGGAAAATTGAAGATATGGCCCAGTCAAAGGAACAAGCCAACAATTCAAATGACATACAGGAGCTGAAACAATTAATTCAGAATGTATGAACAGACATGGAAAACCTCATCAAAAACCAAACCAATGAATTGAGGGAGGATGTAAAGAAGGCAAGGAAAGAACAAAAAGAAGAAACTGAAAGTCTGAAAAAGAAAATCACAGAACTTATGGGAATGAAAGACACAGTAGAAGAGATGAAAAAAACAATGGAAACCTACAATGGTAGATTTCGAGAGACAGAGCATAGGATTTCTGAACTGGAGGATGGAACATATGAAATCTGACAAGAAACAGAAACTATAGGAAAAGAAATGGAAAAATATGAGCAGGGACTAAGGGAATTGAAAGACAATATGAAACGCACAAATATATGTGTTGTGGGTGTCCCAGAAGGAGAAGAGAAGGGAAAAGGAGGAGAAAAACTAATGGAGGAAATCATCACTGAAAATTTCCCAACTCTTAGGAAAGACTTAAAATTACAGATCCAAGAAGTGCAGCATACCCCAAAGAGAATAGATCCAAATAGACATACTCCAAGACATTTAATAATCAGAATGTCAGAGGTCAAAGAGAAAGAGAGCATCCTGAAAGCAGCAAGAGAAAAGCAATCCATCACATACAAGGGAAGCCCAATAAGACTATGTGCAGATCTCTCAGCAGAAACCATGGAGGCGAGAAAACAATGGTGTAATATATTTAAATTATTAAAAGAGAAAAACTGCCAACCAAGAATTCTATATCCAGCAAAACTGTTCTTCAAAAATGAGGGAGAAATTAAAACATTTTCAGACAAAAAATCACTGAGAGAATTTGTGACCAAGAGACCAACTCTGCAAGAAATACTAAAGGGAACACTAGAGACAGATATGAAGACAGAAGAGACAGGTGTAGAGAAGAGTATAGAAAGGAAGACTATGAGTAAAGGTAAAAAGAAGGAAAATTAGATATGACATATAAAATCCAGAAGGCAAAATAGTAGAAGAAAGTACTACCCATGCAGTAATAACACTGAATGTTAATGGATTAAACTCTCCAATCAAAAGACATAGTCTGGCAGAATGGATTAAAAAACAGGATCCATCAATATGCTGTCTCTACTCAAAGGACAAGAGGCCAAGGACACAAGTGGACATTTACACACCAATGTTTATAGCAGCATTATTAACAATTACCAAGAGATAGAAACAGCCAAAATGTCCATCAACAGACAGTTGGCTAAACAAACTGTGACATTTACATAAGATGGGATATTATGCAGTTGTAAGACAGAATAAAGTTATCAAGTATGTAACAACATGAATGGACCTTAAGGACATTAGGCTGAGTGAGATTAGCCAGAACCAAAAGGACAAATACTGTATGGTCTCACTGATATGAACTGACATTAGTGAATAAACTTGGAGAATTTCATTGGTAACAGAGAGCAATAGGGTAAGATATTGTGTAATTGGGGCTGAAGGGATACAGATTGTGCAACAGGACTGAATATAAAAACTCAGAAATGGACAGCACAATATTACCTAACTGTAATACAATTATGTTAAAACACTGAATGAAGCTGCATATGAGAATGATAGAGGGAGGAGGGCTGGGGCATAAATGAAATCACAAAGAAAGATAGACGATAAAGATTGAGATGGTGTAATCTAGGAATGCCTTGAGTATATAATGATAGTGACTAAATGTACAAATTTAAAAAATGTTTTTGCATGAGGAAGAACAAAAGAATGTCATTACTGCAGTGTGCTGAAAATAGATGGTACTTAATAGTTTAAAATTTCAACTAATGTGTGAGACTAAAGCAAAAAATGTTTATTTGGTACAAATCTATACTTTGACTAGTGCATCTCCTAATATAACTTATGTAGATAGTTGATTGAACACCTTAAGTACATGGAACTTGTATAGGACATGAGATTTTGTTGGTTTGTCCAGGTGATGCCCTGATGAATCCCAGAGTGATTTGATCAGTGAGTGGAAAAGTATTTGCAAAGTCCCCTTCGGGGAATGGTGAGAACGGGGGAAAACTCAACTTCCCCAAGTTGAATTCTTGATACTCTCACAAGCAGTGTGGACACCCAAAGCAGTTGGCTGAGCCACCAATCTTGGGGTTTGTTCATATGAAACTTAATCCTGCAAAGGATAGGTTAAGCCTACTTAAAATTAGGTCTAAGAGTAACCCCCAAGAGAACCTCTTTTGTTGCTCAGATGTGGCCTCTCTCTCAAGCCAACACAGCAAGCAGACTCACCACCCTCCCCCTGTCTACATGGGACATGACTCCCAGGGGTGTGGATCTTCCTGGCAGCGTGGGACAGAAATCCCAGAATGAGCTGAGATTCAGCATCAAGGGATTGATAAAAACTCTAGAATGAGCTGAGGCCCAGCATCAAGGAATTGAGAAAACCTTCTCGACCGAAAGGGGGAAGAGTGAAATGAGACAAAGTGTCAATGGCTGAGAGATTCCAAGCAGAGTTGAGAGGTTATCCTGGAGGTTATTCTTATGCATTAAGTAGATGTCACCTTGTTATCCAAGATGTAATGGGGAGGCTGGAGGGAACTGCCTGAAAATGTAGAGCTGTGTTTCAGTAGCCATGTTTCTTGATGATGATTGTATAATGATATAGCTTTCACAATGTGACTGTGTGATTGCGAAAACCTTGTGTCTGATGCTCCTTTTATCTACCTTGTCAACAGATGAGAGGAACATATGGAATAAAAATAAATAATAGGGGAAACAAATGTTAAAATAGATTTAGTTTGAAATGCAAGTGATCAATGAAGGGATCAGTAAGGGGTATGGCCTTTAAAATTTTTTTTTCTGTTTGTTGTATTTTTCTGTTGTCTTTTTTTTTTTTTTTTTTTTTTTTTTTTTTTTTTTTTTTTTTTTTAAAGGAAAGACAGAGAGAAGGAAGGAAGGATAGAAGGAAGGAAGGAAGGAAGAAAGGGAAACATTTTTAAACATTTTCTTGTTTTTATTGTATTCTGTTTCTCCGTTTTTGTTACATGGGCTGGGGCCGGGAATCGAACCGAGGTCCTCCGGCATAGCAGGCAAGCACCTTGCCCGCTGAGCCACCGCGGCCCGCCCTCTGTTGTCTTTTTATTTCTTTTTCTGAATTGATGCTAATGTTCTGAGAAATGATCATGATGATGAATATGTAACTATGTGATGATATTGTGAATTGCTGAGTGTATGTGTTGGGAATGTTTGTTTCTTGTAATTTTTTTTTAATTAATAAAAAATTAAAAAAAAAAAGATGTAATGGAGAGGCTGGAGGGAACTGTCTGAAAATGTAGAGCTGTGTTCCAGTAGCCGTGTTTCTCAAGGATGATTGAATAATGATAGAGCTGTCACAATGTGACTGTGTGATTGTGAAAACCTTGTGTCTGATGCTCCTTTTATCTACCTTGTCAACAAACGAGTAGAACATATTCAATAAAAATAAATAATAGGGGGAACAAATGTTAAAATAAATTTAATTTGAAATGCTAGTGATAAATGAGGGTGAGGGGTAAGGGGTATGGTATGTATAATCTTTTTTTTTTCTGTTATTGTTTATTTCTTTTTCTGAATTGATGCAAATGTTCTAAGAAATGATGAATATGCAACTATGTGATGATATTGAGAATTACTGAATATACATGTAGAACAGAATTATATGTTAATGTTTTTGTTTGTTCTTAATTTTTTAAATTAATAAATAAATTTAAAAAAACTTTCTAAACTAAAAATCAGGAAGTCTGTTCTGACAGAATACTTTTGGACTACTTTTATGGAGTCTGGGATGGGTTATTTAGCTTCACAAAAACAACAAAAATGTGTTTAAATATTGACAAGTTTACGTAGGGGAAATTTATTATTTCCCTAAATGTAACTTAAACATTTCATTTGTTAAAAGAATGTGCGTTTTGTATAAACTGTCATTGGGTGTGAGTCCCAAATCCTGTATTGCTGTTTTACATCGTTAGAGGTGCTGGAATGCAATATACAGAAACACAATGGCTTTTTAAAAGGGTAATTTATTAAGTTGCAAGTTTAAAGTTCTAAAGCTGTGAAAATGAGCTAACTATGGCATTCAGGAAAAAAATAACTTGATTTAAGAAAGGCTAATGTGTCCAGAGCGCTTGTGTCAGCTGGAATGGCACATGGCAAAGTCTGCTAGCTTTCTCTCCTCATCTCATAAAGCTTCCCTGGGGGCGTTTTCCATCTTCATCTCCATAGGTCTCTGGCTCGGTGGGCTCTGTTGGCACTAAAGCTTTTTTCAAAATGGTTCCCTCCAGTAAGCAACCCCACCTTTAATGGGTGGAGGAGACACATGTCCATGGAAACCATTTAATGAAAAGGTCCCACCTGCAATTGGGTGGGTCACATTTCCATGCAAACAGTCAGAAAGACTCCACCCAGCAACATTAAATGAGAATTAAAGGACCTGCCTTTTCTGGGGTACACAGCTGTTTCAAACCAGCACAATTATGTTGATTAACTTGCTAATTTAAAATTTTTAGGCCTTTTTGGTCAAAAGTGATTTTCTTTTGAGAGACTTTGCCTCTCTGGAATGGTACCCTACCTCCCCCATGTTTATCTTTATTGTTAAGATTACTCAAGGTCATGACCAGTCATTTGTAGTTCTGCTTATTTCCATGAGTCAGTGCTTAGCAGAGAACTGAGCCACCAGAGTCATATGCTCGTCTTTTCTTTCTTTCTTTCTTTCTTTTTTTTTTTTTTTCATGGGCAGGCACTGGGATCAAACCTGGGTCTCTGGCATGGCAGGCAAAAACTCTGCCTGCTGAGCCACTGTGCCTTACCCCATATCCTCTTCTTGACTGGCAGTTCTATGTACTAGATGATCATTATTATGTAAAATGTTAAAAAACTGTGGAAGTGATTGAAAGATCACTTCTGTTCATTTTGGCCAAGATGAAAATTGATGAATCACTGTTTTAAATATTTTGTGTGTATCTCAGAGTTTAGAGAAGTTGCAAAACTCAGAAAAATAAAAATAAACCCATAAGACCTAAGAAAATATTGTGAGAGATGGTTCCCTTAATGAGATTAGCAAGCTGTGTATACCTATCAACCAAGTGTTTGGGAAAGTAGAGGGAACTTTATACATTCCAGATATCTTAGAATGAAATCCTTTGCAAACTAATTAAAAGGTTCTGTATCCAGTAATGGTCATGTAAACTTTTATCGGTGACCCTGTTTAGATAATAAATACAAACTCCAGAAAAAAATACAAAAAAAAACCATTTGAGTAAACTGGGAAGTGACCTAAAGCAGGCAGCTTCTGTAGAGGGTCAACATGTAAGTCCTGTTTTTTACAGCTTCTAACCTGATGGCAGGCCCTGGTCCATGAAATCCAGACAGAAAATCTATGGTCTTTCAGGCTTGAAGACCAGAAGACAGAATTTGGGGCTGGAGAGGAGAGCCAAAGAAGGGGGATGCCAAATTCTGCATGTAAACTCTGCCAACAGGGAGTGTGTAATCAGGACTTGCATGCAGATCTTTTGACCTGTGCATTCTCAACAAGGGTTGTTACACCCTCAGGGAGGCAATAATTGGTCCTTTGAGGTCAGGGGCAATCTTATATTTTTATGTAGAAAGCACAGAAATACATGCTGTGCACGATCTGTAAATTTCATGGAGTGAGAGAACAATTAAGGGAAAAATATTTCAAAAAGCCTTTTGGGAGAACAGTAATGGGGGAAAAAAAGTTAAGAAATATGGGTTTAACCTAATAGAGCTTAAGTTTTCAGTTTCTGTAACATACTACCTGAGTGCTGCAGTGGCCAACCTCTGTATTTTGAAATAATAGCAAACAGGGTTTTTAGTCTTGGGTTTCCCAGGATTTAATTTCAAAACAAGCTACTAGGGCAGCAGCCGACCCGCCCGCCCTCCTCTCCCCTCTTTGTCCGCCGGCCTGCCCTCCTCTCCCCTCTTCTGCCTTCACCGGCTCCTCCGCCACCAGCCTCGACAGCCTTGCCACCCTCACCTTTCCTCCTTCAGAACAGCTACTGGGGGAGTGGAGACAATACAGAGCAGCTCCTGGAGCCACGACGGAGATCAAAGGGACGGCGTACCCCATCCTGGAACGGCTGACTTCTGGGAGAACCAGCTCCGGTGAGATCGCCGAGGGGCCCAGGCTTTCCCGGGTGGGACGGCAAGCGGCCGGAGTCCCTCCCTTCCTCCTTCCCAGGCCAGCTGGCAGAATTGGACAGGCGGTCCTCTTGGGCCAAGGCGGCTGGCACCCCCACCACGCGAGGCCCCCCGGACCAACTGAGAGAGTTGGGTCGGAAATCCCCAGACTACGGAGAACAGTTACCGGGGGGTCCCTTCCAAACACGTGACTCCCCGGTCTGGCTGGGAACAGTGCACTCTCCTGGGCTGCGACAGCTGGCGCCCTCCCGCCACGCTTGGTGCCCCGGGCCGACTAGGTAATTCGGCCGGACGCTCTCCCGTGTTGCGGCGGCCGGCGACCCTCCCCGCGTTCGGATCCCCGGGCCGGCTGGCACTCTTCCCAGACGCTTCGGCTGCCGAACCTCCCCTACAGCGAGAATTTTCCAGAGTTAAAGGACCCAAAGCAACTTTCACCGGTGGAACCCGTAGGCAAACGTGTGCCACGAGCACCACCTACTGTGCAGGATAAGAAAAACAGAACCCAGAGATTTCACAGAAAAATCTTTCAATCTGTAGGGTCCAACACCCAGGGAAATCTGACTAAATGCCCAGACGCCAGCAGAAGATAACGGATCACGCTCAGAAAATTGAAAATATGGCCCAGTCAAAGGAACAGACCAATAGTTCAAATGAGATACAGGAGCTGAAACAACTAATGCTGAATATACGAACAGAAATGGAAAACCTCTTCAAAAATGAACTCGATAAATTGAGGGAGGACAGGAAGAAGACATGGGCTGATCAAAAAGAAGAAATAGAAAAACTGAAAAAACAAATCACAGAGCTTATGGAAGTGAAGGATAAAGTAGAAAAGATGGAAAAAACAATGGATACCTACAATGATAGATTTAAAGAGACAGAAGATAGAATTAGTGATTTGGAGGATGGAACATCTCAATTCCAAAAAGAAGCAGAAACTATCCGGAAAAGAATGGAAAAATTTGAACAGGGTATCAGGGAACTCAAGGACAATGTGAACCGCACAAATATACGTGTTGTGGGTGTCCCAGAAGGAGAAGAGAAGGGAAAAGGAGGAGAAAAACTAATGGAAGAAATTATCACTGAAAATTTCCCAACTCTTATGAAAGACCTAAAATTACAGATCCAAGAAGTGCAGCGCACCCCAAAGAGATTAGACCCAAATAGGCGTTCTCCAAGACACTTACTAGTTAGAATGTCAGAGGTCAAAGAGAAAGAGAGAATCTTGAAAGTAGCGAGAGAGAAGCAATCCATCACATACAAGGGAAACCCAATAAGACTATGTGTAGATTTCTCAGCAGAAACCATGGAAGCTAGAAGACAGTGGGATGATATATTTAAGTTACTAAAAGAGAAAAACTGCCAACCAAGACTCCTATATCCAACAAAATTGTCCTTCAAAAATGAGGGAGAAATTAAAACATTCTCAGACAAAAAGTCACTGAGAGAATTTGTGACCAAGAGACCAGCTCTGCAAGAAATACTAAAGGGAGCACTAGAGTCAGATACAAAAAGACAGAAGAGAGAGGTATGGAGAAGAGTGTAGAAAGAAGGAAAGTCAGATATGATATATATAATACAAAAGGCAAAATGGTAGAGGAAAATATTATCCAAACAGTAATAACTCTAAATGTTAATGGACTGAATTCCCCAATCAAAAGACATAGACTGGCAGAATGGATTAAAAACAGGATCCTTCTATATGCTGTCTACAGGAAACACATCTTAGACCCAAAGATAAACATAGGTTGAAAGCGAAAGGTTGGGAAAAGATATTTCATGCAAATAACAACCAGAAAAGAGCAGGAGTGGCTATACTAATATCCAACAAATTAGACTCCAAATGTAAAACAGTTAAAGAGACAAAGAAGGACACTATATACTAATAAAAGGAACAATTAAAGAAGAAGACATAACAATCATAAATATTTACGCACCGAACCAGAATGCCCCAAAATACGTGAGGAATACACTGCAAACACTGAAAAGGGAAAGAGACTCATATACCATAATAGTTGGAGACTTCAATTCACCACTCTCATTAATGGACAGAACATCCAGACAGAGGATCAATAAAGAAATAGAGAATCTGAATATTACTATAAATGAGCTAGACTTAACAGACATTTATAGAACATTACATCCCACAACAGCAGGATACATCTTTTTTTCAAGTGCTCATGGATCATTCTCAAAGATAGACCATATGCTGGATCACAAAGCAAGTCTTAACAAATTTAAAAAGATTGAAATCATACACAACACTTTCTCGGATCATAAAGGAATGAAGTTGGAAATCAATAATAGGCGGAGTGCCAGAAAATTCACAAACACATGGAGGCTCAACAACACACTCTTAAACAACAAGTGGGTCAAAGAAGAAATTGCAAGAGAAATTAGTAAATACCTAGAGGTGAATGAAAATGAAGACACAACATATCAAAACTTATGGGACGCAGCAAAGGCAGTGCTAAGAGGGAAATTTATTGCCCTAAATGCCTATATCAGAAAAGAAGAAAAGGCAAAAATGCAGGAATTAACTGTTCACTTGGAAGAACTGGAGAAAGAACAGCAAACTAATCCCAAAGCAAGCAAAAGGAAAGAAATAACAAAGATTAGAGCAGTAATGAATGAAATTGAAAACATGAAAACAATAGAGAAAATCAATAAGACCAGAAGTTGGTTCTATGAGAAAATCAATAAGATTGATGGGCCCTTAGCAAGATTGACAAGAAGAAGAAGAGAGAGGATGCAAATAAATAAGATCAGAAATGGAAGAGGAGACACAACTACTGACCTCACAGAAATAAAGGAGGTAATAACAGGATACTATGAACAACTTTACGCTAATAAATACAACAATTTAGATGAAATGGACGGGTTCCTGGAAAGACATGAACAACCAACTTTGACTCAAGAAGAAATAGATGACCTCAACAAACCAATCACAAGTAAAGAGATTGAATTAGTCATTCAAAAGCTCCCTAAAAAGAAAAGTCCAGGGCCAGTCGGCTTCACATGTGAATTCTATCAAACATTCCAGAAAGAATTAGTACCAACTCTCCTCAAACTCTTCAACATAATCGAAGTGGAGGGAAAACTACCTAATTCATTCTATGAAGCCAACATCACCCTCATACCAAAACCAGGCAAAGATATTACAAAAAAAGAAAACTATAGACCAATCTCTCTAATGAATATAGATGCAAAAATCCTCAATAAAATTCTAGCAAATCGTATCCAACAACACATTAAAAGAATTATACATCATGACCAAGTAGGATTCATCCCAGGTATGCAAGGATGGTTCAACATAAGAAAATCAATTAATGTAATACACCACATAAACAAATCAAAGCAGAAAAATCACATGATCATCTCAATTGATGCAGAGAAGGCATTTGACAAGATTCAACATCCTTTCCTGTTGAAAACACTTCAAAAGATAGGAATACAAGGGAACTTCCTTAAAATGATAGAGGGAATATATGAAAAACCCACAGCTAATATCATCCTCATTGGGGAAAAATTGAAAACTTTCCCCCTAACATCAGGAACAAGACAAGGATGTCCACTATCACCACTATTATTCAACATTGTGTTGGAAGTTCTAGCCAGAGCAGTTAGACAAGAAAAAGAAATACAAGGCATCAAAATTGGAAGGAAGTAGTAAAACTATCACTGTTTGCAGACGATATGATACTATACGTAGAAAACACAGAAAAATCCACAACAAAATTACTAGAGCTAATAAATGAGTACAGCAAAGTAGCAGGCTACAAGATCAACATTCAAAAATCTGTAGCTTTTCTATACACTAGTAATGAACAAGCTGAGGGGGAAATCAAGAAACGAATCCCATTTACAACCGCAACTAAAAGAATAAAATACCTAGGAATAAATTTAACCAAAGAGACAAAAAACCTATATAAAGAAAACTACAAAAAACTGCTAAAAGAAATCACAGAAGACCTAAATAGATGGAAGGGCATACCGTGTTCATGGATTGGAAGACTAAATATAATTAAGATGTCAATCCTACCTAAACTGATCTACAGATTCAATGCAATACCAATCAAAATCCAAACAACTTATTTTTCAGAATTAGAAAAACCAATAAGCAAATTTATCTGGAAGGGCAGGTTGCCCCGAATTGCTAAAAACATCTTGAGGGAAAAAAACGAAGCTGGGGGTCTAGCGATGCCGGACTTTAAGGCATATTATGAAGCCACAGTGGTCAAAACAGCATGGTATTGGCATAAGGATAGATATATCGACCAATGGAATCGAATAGAGTGCTCAGATATAGACCCTCTCATTTATGGACATTTGATCTTTGATAAGGCAGTCAAGCCAACTCACCTGGGACAGAACAGTCTCTTCAATAAATGGTGCCTGGAGAACTGGATATCCATATGTAAAACAATGAAAGAAGACCTGTATCTCACCCCTTACACAAAAGTTAACTCAAAATGGATCAAAGGTCTAAACATTAGGTCTAAGACCGTAAAACAGTTAGAGGAAAATGTAGGGAGATATCTTATGAATCTTACAACTGGAGGCGGTTTTATGGACCTTAAACCTAAAGCAAGAGCACTGAAGAAATAAATAAATAAATGGGAGCTCCTCAAAATTAAACACTTTTGTGCATCGAAGAACTTCTTCAAGAAAGTAGAAAGACAGCCTACACAATGGGAGATAATATTTGGAAATGACATATCAGATAAAGGTCTAGTATCCAGAATTTATAAAGAGATTGTTCAACTCAACAACAAAAAGACAGCCAACCCAATTACAAAATGGAAAAAAGACTTGAACAAACACCTATCAGAAGAGGAAATACGGATGGCCAAGAGGCACATGAAGAGATGCTCAATGTCCCTGGCCATTAGAGAAATGCAAATCAAAACCACAATGAGATATCAGCTCACACCCACCAGAATGGCCATTATCAACAAAACAGAAAATGACAGGTGCTGGAGAGGATGCGGACAAAGAGGCACACTTATCCACTGTTGGTGGGAATGTCAGATGGTGCAACCACTGTGGAAGGCAGTTTGGCGGTTCCTCAAAAAGCTGAATATAGAATTGCCATACGACCCAGCAATACCATTGCTAGGTATCTACTCAAAGGACTTAAGGGCAAAGTCAGAAACGGACATTTGCACACCAATGTTTATAGCAGCGTTATTTACAATTGCAAAGAGATGGAAACAGCCAAAATGTCCATCAACAGAAGAATGGCTAAACAAACTGTGGTATATACATATGATGGAATATTATGCAGCTTTAAGACAAGATAAACTTATGAAACATGTAATAACATGGATGGACCTAGATAATATTATGCTGAGTGAGTCCAGCCAAAAACTAAAGGACAAATACTGTATGGTCCCACTGATGTGAACCGACATTCGAGAATAAACTTGAAATATGTCATTGGTAACAGAGTCCAGCAGGAGTTAGAAACAGGGTAAGACAATGGGTAATTGAAGCTGAAGGGATACAGACTGTGCAACAGGACTAGATACAATAACTCAAAAATGGACAGCACAATAATACCTAATTGTAAAGTGATCATATTAAAACACTGAATGAAGCTGCATCTGAGGTATAGGGTTTTTGTTTGTTTGTTTGTTTGTTTTTTTACTATTATTACTACTTTTATTTCTTTTCTCTATATTAACATTTTATATCTTTTTCTGTTGTTTTGCTAGTTCCTCTAAACCGATGCAAATGTACTAAGAAACGATGATCATGCATCTATGTGATGATGTTAAGAATTACTGAGTGCATATGTAGAATGGTATGATTTCTAAATGTTGTGTTAATTTCTTTTTTTTTTCTTTCCGTTAATAAAAAAATAAAAAATAAAAAATAAATAAAAAAAAACAAGCTACTAGGTGCTTTCTTTTAATCTTCAGTATTTCCCTTTCTGAATGAAAAAGTGTAGAATAGCGTTGATGACTGAAATCTGCAAGTTATTTTTGCTTTCAGAAAGTTCCTAGGTTTTCTAAAATTCTGTTCTCTACTACTGCTTCCAATCTTTCTTTGCTTTCTCTGTCACTGCCTACTTAGTCTTTTGTTCATGTTAATGAGAGTTACTCCATCCCATCTTTGGTAATATGGGAGAGTTAGGTACTCTTCATGAAACTTGCTGGTTCTCTATGGAATTAGAAGGTTTCTGAATATTAGAAAGCCTAATTCTCTAAAACCAAAAACCTGTGTTCAGAATTAGCTATTTCAGTAATGAAATTGGTCTGTTTTGAAACTAGCCTTTTAGATATAATTAATGATAGTATATTTTCTGTGACAATAAAAAGAATTAGAGTTCAACCCCCTCTTTTATTACCACACGAAAAATTTAACTCACAGCATATCATAGATCTAAGTGTAAGACCTGAAACTATAGAGTTCTTAGAAAACACAAGAGTAAATCTTTATCACCTTGCATTAGCAAATCCTTCTTCAGAAGGATTGACACTAAAAGCACAAGTGATAGAAGGAAGAATAGATAATTGGACTTCATCCAAAGTAAAAACTTATGTGATGCAAACAGGAAGTCTGAAAAGACAGCCCACAGAGCAAGAGAAAATATTTTTAGGTCATATACCTGATAAAGGACTTGCATCCAGAATATAAAGAACTCTGACAACTTTGTAATAAAAAGATTAGTAACTCATTTAAAAAATAGGCAAAAGATCTGATTGGACATTTCTCCATAGAAGATACACAAATGACCAATAAGCATATGAAAATGTTTAACATTGTTAGCCATTAGGGAAAGACAAATCAAAACCACAATGAGGTACTACTTCACATCTACTAGAATGGCTGTTATTTTAAAAATGGACAATTGTGGGTTAAAAGATGGGCAACCGTGGGTGAGGATGTGGAGAAATCGGTATCCTCATATGTTACTGGTGGGAATTTAAAATGGTACCGCCACTTTGGAAGTCTGGCGGTTCCTCAAGAAAGTTAAACAGAGTAACCATATGACCCAGCAATTTCACTCTTATGTATATACCCAAGAGAAAAAACAATGTCCACGCAAAAACTTATATGTGAATGTTCATAGCAGCATTGTTCAAAATAGCCCCAAACTTGAAACAGTCTACATGTCCATCAATTGATGAATGGGTAAATAAAATATATCCTTATAATGGAATGTTACTCAGCAATAAAATGGAATGAAGTGCTGGGACATGCTACAATAGGGATGAATCTAGAGAACATTATGCCAAGTAAAAGAAGCCATTCACAAAAGACCACACATTGTATGAAGTATCAAGAATAGGCAAATCTATGGTGATGGAAAGTAGATTGGTGGCTGTCTGGGGTCTGTTTGTGGGACAGTGTCCGGAGGATAGGAAGGAATAGGGAGGGATTGCTGATGTGTGTAGGGGTTCTTAATAGGGTTTTGAAATGTTTCAAAATTGATTGTAGTGATGTCTATACAATTCTGTGACTATATAAAAAAACTATTGAATTCACACTTTAAGTGGGTGAATTTGATTATATGTGAACTATACCTCAATAAAACTGTTAAAAACAAACAGTGCCGTATACTTTATTTGGTCTGAGAACACTGAATTGTCTTTCCTAAGTTGTGACTAGAAAAACCCATATTCTCAATAAGGATACCAGTAATAAATATAATGCTTCATTCTTTACCCACAGTTCTCACAGACTTTAATTATCCTTGAATTATCCTCGCTGATCCCGTTTAGACATTAATACACGTGAAGATAGCATGACTTGCCTAAGAGTATATAACCAAATAAATGGTAGTGTTACATTTTAATCTCCAGCATCTGATTCTTAGTATACCACTTCATTATGAGAAAAATTTCAGAACATCACAAAGAAAGTAATGGTGACCCTTATTGTTCTCCAGGTGCTAAATAATATTTAACTCTTTTATTTCTTGAATATGACTAGAAAACCATTTCTCTGTCTGGGTTTCCTCATCTGGGAAATGGAGATAATAGTGCTTCCCACCTCAGGGAAATGAGCTTGCCTGCTTGATTTCTTCAACTAGAAAAGGAAGCTGGGAATGTTCCCACTCGCAGGTATATAATGAAGACTTATAAGAGAAAATACAACGTTTTGCTAGGCTATATATAAATTCTTCACAGTAAACCATCAAGGAGTATTGTTTTCCTCTTTTATGTTGTACCATCTCACAGCTTCAGCAGGATGTAATAATAATCACTTATATTACTTTTCTCTAAAGAGCACAAAGCACTTTATAGACATTATCAAATTAATCCTCTCTACTCCCTGTGAGTTATTTAGGAAACTGCTATCGGAGGCACTGGAATGCAGAGAGGTGAAAAGTACCTTGCCTAAAGCCTTTGTCAGGTCAGACCAGGTCTGAACTATACGGATTGCCCATTTATTTGCCCCTAGTAATATATTTTTGGTCAATTACATTTATTCGCTATGAGTTGATCACTTGTTAAACATGAAAAAAAAAATCAGAATAGCTATCCTGAATAACTTCAGATCAGCTTAAATTTTAGTGGTAGTAAACCTGTTTATTTTGACCTGGCTATGCCATACTTGATCTAGACTGGAAAACAATTCAGAACTCCTGAATATACAATTTTCACTTAAACATTCACTATGGGGAGCAGTGCCAACTGTGTGTCCTGCTGTGTAGACAGGAGAAATCCTTGATGAGTCTTTGGAAGCTACTCTCATTTGTCCAGACACTCTTTTTGGAGTGAAGGCAGACATCCTTCCAAGTTGCTGAGTTTTACAGTGTGTTTATATGAAGAAAGCTTATTTACCATCTGGATTACAACCTAGCTCTTCACCACTGCCATCAACATTTAGTATTATTTTAGTCTTATGGCTCAATCCCATAACCTGTCCTTCTGACAGAAAGTACGTGCAAAGGGGATGTATGTGTGGGATGATTAGTGCCTTTGAAATTAGTACCTATATGAGATTGCTTTACAGTGGCTCCTAATAGCCCACTAGAAAGCAGAGTGAAGCCTGATCCATCCACTGGAAAACATTCCATTCTGGCTTTTCTCTTTCTTTTGCATTATGCTCTGTTTTTTGCCGATTCTGACCTGGCAAGGTTTTTTGAGTTTTGTGATTTTTTTTTAAGTTTCCCTTTTGCCATGTTGTTCTCTCATTTTCCTTGATAGGGGTACAGTCCTCCTGCATCCTCTCCCCTCCCCGAAATGGGTTTCCGTTGCATATTAGCCTTGTTGATGTGCTGCCCCAGGAGAGATGGCCCCAGCGCTATTGGCACTGTCCTGCGCACAGTTAATTAAGCCTCCTGCTGTGGACCTGGATTTCTGCTGCTGCTGTTCACTGATGTGTATGAATTGAGTGAAGCATATGTACATAAGCTCAGGTGCACTTGCAGAAACACACCCTGGAAATAGCAAAAGATGACGTTGGGGTAAACCCTTTAGCTTTAAAAAAAAATTCAGTAAATGGCTAGTTGAATGCCAGAGTTCATAGAGCTGCGAGTTACATTTCTGAAGATGAGACAGGCTCTTTTTCTGTTTTTGCCTTTCATCCCCAAAATGTATTGTGTTTTAAGATGGTGCTTTATATCTGTAAGCAAGAAAACAGCGCCAGAGTTGCATTCATGGCCCACTGGGTCCAACCCAAAGAGTAGTTTCTTCTCATTTCTCTGGTGACCACATCCTCAGAGAATAAACCATATATCAGAGTCTTCTTCCTAAGGCACATCTGACTGTCATGTCCCCATTGCAGCATAAAGGTTAAGGAAATCACAGAAGGCCAAACAGTGACTTTCTAAAAGTCTGATAACCTGCACACTCTGATGAGCAGATAGAATAGCGATTTCCTTTGAATTTAGGCTCCTTTTTTATTTAGTTAAGCTTGCAGAAAGTCTCTTGATTTTCAACTATTTTGGGGGAAAGTACTTTAGTGCTTTGATCCCTTCTCATGATTTTGTATACTACGACATAGAATGCTTAAATCAGAAGCTCTGAATAATTTTTTCCAATTCCTACTTTTCTTACAAGGGTAAAATACTGCAAGCCGGCTGGGGTAATAGCGAAATCTTAAAAGCATATCAACCACAGAATCAGGTAACTTCTCGGCTCCTTCTCCACCCATCTTAACCCCTCTCAGAAGTTTAAACTATGTATTTTTATATAAAACCCATCAGCAAGGAGGTGCTTTTGCAGCCCCTCCTTGGTCTCAGTAACTCAGTGATGTGTGTTAACAGTTCTGGTCTTCAGTTGGGAGAAGGAGATAAACATATATATATAGCAGAAAAGGACACTGCATAGTGAAGAGTGAATCATGTGGTAAAGATAATGAGAAGAGGCCAGGGAAAGCTTGAGAATCCAGGGCAGACTTGGACCCAGATAGGCAGAAATGATGGAGCGTTCTAGGCCAGAGGAATGACGTGAACCAAGGCTGAGCTATAAAAATGAATATGATACATAAAAACTAATATAAAAATTTTGATGTACATTGAAATATTTCATTAAAAAGTATTGGGAAAACCATTCTGACCAATTCTAAAGAACACCTACGGAATTTATAAGATTCTACAAAGGTTCCATGCACTAGGGTAATTTTCTAGAAACCTGCAACCTCCAGGTGGGTCCCTGGACCAGATAAGTCCTGAAACCCAGAGGGGCCAGCCTCTCCAGAACATCAACTAGTGCCATCCCTTTATCCCATATAACGATAGCCCCTTCCAACATGAACAAGTTAGAACGGGCGTAGGCCAAATTCTCATGAAGATTGGGAGAAAGATCAAAGGTGATGGTGGAGTTATACAGAGAAGAGAGGGTTTAACAAATGGATATAATTGCTGAATCATTAAATTGATATTTCTTTTAACCTTGTAGTGTCTTAGAGCAGCTAGAAGTAAAAATCTAAAATTGTGGAATTGTAACCTATACCAAACTCTGAAATCTGTTCTACAACTAATAGTTGTGCTTTGAAATTTATTGCTTTTTGTATCTGTGTTATTTTTCATGAAAAAAAAAGTTGATTGTGATGATAAATGCACAGCTGTATGATGTTGTGAATGATGATATTGTGAACCATTGATTGTATATGTTGGATAATTATATGGTATATGAATATAATCTATCAATTAAAAAAAAAAACATCGGGGGAAATGAAAAAGGCACTTAGGCCTGGCCCTGGGCCTGGGCCTCACCCCATATTAGCTGATTCAAAATCTCTGGGAGTTGGGTATGGACATGTGTTTTTTTGTGTTTTGCTTTGTTTTTCAAAGCCTTAAATAAAACATTTCAATAACAATACAAATACAATGTAAAGTTAAAACAGTGCACAACTCATCAAAGTCTGTTAGTGGCATCTTCTTCTCTAAGGCAGAAATTTTCTTCTGGCTATGGACCTGTGAAACTCAGAACAACTTATCTGCTGCCAATACACAAAGGAGAGTCAGTCATAGGCTACATGTTTCCATTTTCATACGGAGGAATTGGAAGGAAAACGGGTCACTGGACCCATCCAGTTCTTAAAATCTGCAGGGAAAACTCCGCTGGATTTCAATGTCTGAGAGTCATTTATCCTCAGGGCTTTAAGAAAAGCCACAGTCCCACGTTTTCCAAGGGCCTATGCAGTGGCCTTGCTCTCTGTAAATGCTGGTGTAGAATTTGCAGCCTTGGGGGACCTTGAGGAGACCACCTTTTTTTGTTGTTGTTGTCACCTTCTCGAAGCATTGGAGCTACACACCTGGGTTCTCTGTCAACCCTGGGACACACTCTCAACCCCTCCAGAACAATGGGGTGGTAGCCAGGCTCTCCCTGATCCCTGGTTCATGTGCTCCACTGTCTCCAAGGCCTGATATGGTAGAAGGCCCACCCTCTGGTTCTGGGATAAAGTCACCCTTTCCATGAGTATGGGTCAGTCTGCTTTCTTGGCCTGAGGTTTCCTGGCTCCAAGCTTTATCCTCCAAGGTTCTGCCTCTAAAGACATTTTACCTTCACTTTGTCCTTTTTCTGAACCTTTAAGTCAAGACTGACAGTAATTCTGCTTATACAGATCCCACAACACTCTTGTTGATTTTCTATGCAATATGTTCGAATCATGCCCATCAGACAAAAGGACCTTCCACATATCCTTCCTGGATAACTCCATCTCAAATCCTCGCTTGTCCTGTAATGGCTGACTGTGTCCACATTTGGATAAATCCTCAACTGGGGCCCTGTTCACTGGGGTCTCAACTTTCTAGAAGCCAACAGTTTTCCAGGACACCAATTTCTGTTTTCTTTATACCTGTTCTAGTTTATTAGTTGTCAGAATGCAATATACGAGAAACAGAATGGCTTTTAAAAAGGGGAATTTAATCAGTTGCTAGTCTACAGTTCCAAGGCTGAGAAAATGTCTCCATTAAAACAAGTCTATAGAAATGTCCAATCTAAGGCATCCAGGAAAAGATACCTTGGTTCAAGAAGACTGATGAAGTTCAGGGTTTCTCTCTCAAGTGGAAGGGCACATGGTGAACACAGTCAGAGTTTTTCTCTCATCTGGAAAGGCACGTGGTGAAACAATCAGGGTTCCTCTCTCATCTGTAAGGGCACATGGTGAACACGGTGTCATCTGCTAGCTTCTTCTCCTGGCTTCCTGTTTCATGAAGCTCCCCAGGAGACATTTTCCTTTTTCATCTCCAAAGGTTGCTGGCTGGTGGACTCTGCTTCTCATGGCTATGTTGTTCTTCTCTGCTCTTTCTGAATCTCCCCTCATTCTCCAAAGTGTTTCTCTTTTATAGGACTTCATAAACTAATCAAAACCCACTTGAATGGGTGGAGACATGTCATCACCTAATCCAGTTTAACAACCACTCTTGATCAAATCACATCTCCAGGGATATGATCTAATAACAGTTTCAAACTTACAGCATTGAATAGGGATTAGAAGAAATGGCTGCCTTTACAAAATGGGATTAGGATTAAAACATGGCTTTTCTAGGGTACATACATCATTTCAAACCAGCACAGTACCCAAGAGTTGAGTTCATAACTTATCTATTTCCTCTTGCATTTTACTATAAACTTCAAGGAGAAGCCAGACTGCATTTTCCAGAGTTAGCTTGGAAATTTCTTCTGCTAAATATCCAAGTACATTATTTTCAAATTCTGCCTTCCATCTACAAAGAATGTCTTCACTCCAGTTTTCAATGACATGTTCATCATTTGTGTAAAACCCTATCAGAAGTATTCTTAGAGTCCACATTTCTACCAATAGTTTCTTCAAACATTCTAGGCCTTCTTTATGAAACTCCCCACAATTCTTCCAGAATCTTTCCCTTATCCATTTAAAAAGCTTTTCCAACATGTTTGGTATTTGCAAACCGTAGCAGCACTCCCCACTTCTGGTACCAAATCTGTGTTAGTTTGCAAGCTGCCAGAAAATGATATACCAGACCTGGGATGGCTTTTTACAGAAGGGGAATTTAATAAGTTACAAGTTTACAGATCTAAGCCTATAAAATGTCCAGACTAAGGCATCTGGGGAAAGACACCTTAATTCAAGGAAGACTGATGAGTCTGTAACACTTCTGTCAGCTGGGAAGTCCTCGGGGCTGTCAGCCGGCCTGTCATCTGTTGATCCCTTCCTCTTGGGCTCCATGGCTTCCGATCTCGGCCCATCTGAAGATTCCTCACTTTGCTTCTCTGGGGCTGGCTTTCAATCTTGGCTTCCCTGGGCTCTCTCCAGCTTCTGGCTTGCTTAACACCTCACGGTGATATCTGCTGGGCTCCAAGTATCTCCAGCATCTGTGTGTCTATTTTCTATGTGCCAGCTCTGCTGCAAAGTTTCTGTCAGCTCTGAGGCTTCTGTCATTCCTCTAGGCTCTGTCACTTCTCAGACCTATGTATTTTTAAAAAGCTCCCCAGGAAACCCCTGATACTGTGCCAAACATTAAGACATCCAAAACAATAGGCCAAGCTATTGATATGGAAGCTTGCTCTTGTGAAGCTTATTTTTGTAGTGGAGAAGGTTGGCCTACCTGTAGGTATGCCTGAGAGTTACTTCCAGTGGACCTCTTGCTGCTCAGTTGTGGCCTCTCTCTCTCTCTAAGTCCAACTCTGCAAATGAAATCATTGCCTGCCCACCTACGTGGGACACGACATCCAGGGTGAAAGTCTCTCTGACAGCATGGGAGATGACTCCCAGGGATGAGCTTGGCCCTGATACTGTGGGATTGGCAATGCCATCCTGACTAAAAGGTGGAAAAGAAGTGTAACAAACAAGGTATCAGTGGCTGAGAGAGTTCAAATAGAGTTGAGAGGTTACTCTGGAGGTCACTCTTATGCAAGCTTCAGTTAAGACATTGCTACCTGTCATAACCTCCCAACCCCCAACCAGGACCATTCTTGCCAACCCTAAAGAACACCTAGGGAGGTATTTAAGATTCCACAAATGTTCTATGCACTAAGGTTGCTTTCCAGAAACCTACAGCCTCCAGATGTATCCCTTGATCAGAGAAGTCCTGAAATGTGGAGGGGCCAGCCTCTCTAGAACATCAACTAGTTCCATCCTCCTATCCTATATTATTGACAGCCCCTTCCAACATGAGCAAGCCCAAATACTCGTGAAGAGTGGGATAAAGATGAAAGGTGATGGAGTTACACAGAGAACATAGGGTTTAACAAATGAGTGTGGTTGCTGCATCATTATATTGATATATTTTTTTGTCTCCAGTGTCCTGGAACAGCTAGAATTAAAACCTAAAATTGTGAAATTGCAACCCATACCGAACTCTGGGATCTGTTCTACAACTAATTGTCGCGGTGTGCTTTGAAGTTTATCGCTTTTTTGTGTATATGTTATTTTCCACCAAAGGGGAAAAAAAAGTTGATTGTGATGATAAATGCACGGCTATATGATGATATTCTGAGCAATCGATTGTTCACTTTGGGTGATAACATGGTATGTGAATCTGTAACGTTTAGCAATTTTAAAAATGCTAAAAAAAAAAAATTAAGGGGCAAAATATCCCTAAAAATTGGGAGAAAGATCAAAGGAGAAGGAGTTGTAACAGAGAAGATAAGGATTTCACAAATGAGTAGGAGTATGACTACCGACTCATGATACTGATATTTCTTTTTAGTCTCCAGTGCCTTAGAGCATCTAGAAGGAAAATCCTGAAATTGTGAAATTGAAATCCATGCCATACTTTGAAATTTGTTCTATAACTACTGTTTAAAATGTACTTTGGGGCAGGCCACCGTGGCTCAGCAGGCAGAGTTCTCACCCACCATGCTGGAGACCCGGGTTTGATTCCTGGTTGGCTTCCCATGCAAAAAAAATGTACTTTGAAATTTATCACTTTTTGAATGTTATATTTCATAATAAAAAATGTTAAGAAAAAAAAAAAAACTATTGGGAAAGGGGTTTACTGTCCCTGGCAACGTGAGACAGGACTTCTGGGATGCGTCGGTACCAGGCAACATGGGAATGAGAAAGCCTTTTTTGAGCAAAATGGGGAAGAAAGAAATGAGACAAAATAAGATTTCAGTGGCTGAGAGGGTTCAGACAGAGTCAGGAGTTTATCCTGGAGGTTATTCTTATGCTTTGTATAGATATCCCTATTTAGTTTATGGTACATTGGAGTGGCTGGAGGGAAGTACCTGAAACTGTTGAACTGTATTCCAGTAGCCTTGATTCTCGAAGACGATTGTATAACTATATAGCTTTTACAGTGTGACTTTGTGATTGTGAAAACCTTATATCTGATGCTCCTTTTATCCAGGATATGGACAGATGAGTGAAAAATAAGGAAAACTAAATTATTTATTTTGACTGTGCTTCCTACCCAAGGGGGATAAAGGATTAAAAAAATTGGGGTAGATTGAAATACTAATCATCAATGAAAGGAAGGGTAAAGGGATATGGGATGTATGAGCTTTTTCTTTTTTCTTTTTATTTCTTTTTCTGGATTGATGCAAATGTTCTAAAAATGATCATGGTGATGAATACACAACTGTGTGATAATATTGTGTGCCACTGATTGTACTTCAGATGAACTGTATGTGTGAAGATTTTTCAGTAAAAATATTTTTTAAAAAAAGTACTGGGAAATAAACAAACATAAAGTTAAATAGTTATGATAGGGCCAAGTATTTAGAAGGCATTAAATGATCATACTGCCTCTTGCCTAGAAATAGACTTGCGTAGAAAACTTTGGTCAGTACCTACCTATCTTGAATGGAATGCTTTAGAATTTGAAGGGTGGAATGAGTTTGTGTTTGGAGGAAATAAGGGCTCATGGATCTGTTTGCTTTTTTTGATTGGTTGTTTTGCGAAAACGATGTATTCAGGGAATTAATTCTCTGTTTTGTAGAAGGAAGCCTGGTCTGAAGGTAAGAAAGCAGGATTTCTTTCCTTAAAAGAAATTTTGTTTCCTAATTGTGAAGTCTTGGGATGTTTACTTATAAGTGATAATATTGATGAGTGAAAAGACAGATTTAACATTAAAAAGAGTTTGGATAGCTGTTGCAAAAGCAAAATCATTTATGACATTGCTTCCTAATGTAGAGCTCCCTAAAGTAATAAAAAGAATCCTACTTTTATCTCTGATAAGGTTGTATAGGCAGTTTGTTTAATGAAATGTGAGATCCAAATAGGGATGGTGATGAGGGGAAGGGAGTTGATGATCCAAGGGAACCTGCAAGTGTCAAGATTGGGCGCTTTTGTTGTAAATTATTGTTAGAAATTTGAGTAGGAACACGTGGTTCTAAAATGTCCAGTTACATATTATAATGATGAATTTTCTGTACTTACTTATTCATTTGTTTAAAGGATATTTTTGGTTTAATACTGTATTCTTAATAAAGCCAAAATTTACCTCTAGATATAATGTAGGTGTACTTTTGAATAGTTTATTTTCTAGAGTTCATTTTCTTCTATCCTGAGTTACATTGACAGTTGCTTCTATTTATCTCATTTAAGTTGAAACTTGATTCTAGTCAATTTTATTATTACAATGGGTTTACCATCTTCTCAAATGTAGTACTTCTCTCATGCTTTGTTACTATATGATGAAGGTAAAAACAAATTTACAGCTGTTAACTACAAACCTAACCTTTTTCAGTGTTCTTGATTAACTATAAATTAAATTACGTTATGTCTGATATAAATCATTAAGTATATAATTCAAAGCTGTTGCTGTGATCCATCTTTTACTGTGCAACTTCAGATCTATAAGGTAGTTTAATGATTAGGAAGCTGCCCTTCTGGATCTGCCCTGAGTGAACACTCACTTCCGTGTTGGTGTGTCACAGCAGGTCCTCCAGCTCTGAGTCAGAGGGATACACACTGCATTCAGGTTGACATGTCTGCTCCTTGACTTGTCTGCCTGATTTAAATATTCATACTTTACCAACAAGGAAGAAGCTGCTGACTTTTAAAAGTGGGTCAGTTTTTTTTTTTTTCAATGGCCCTTTTGGCACTTTGTAATGTGTTAATACTGCCTTAGAGATGGCGAATAGTTTGGCAGACCTCATCTTTATCACTTCAGGGAACAAAGTTTCATTAGGCTTGGAAGGAAAGAGCACTGCAGATATTAATAGCTAATAGGCTATGATATGGGCTTTATTTGCCTTTGTGCTTGCTTTTCTAGATGTAGTATGTAGTATGTTAACTAGAAAGGATTAATTTGAGAAAAATCTTTTATTTGTAGATGAATGTAAAGGTAACAATGTAAATAAACAGCAGTAGCCTGTTTCACTGTCTTCAAATGTATGATATTTCAGAGGAAATTCCACATTGCTTAAATTTGTTTTAAATTTTCTATGTGGATATGAAAACTTTTGAAAGAGAGCTTTGAATATGATGGGGTCATTGTTAGATTGCAAATCTTATTTCTACATTTATTTCAGTTTAATGATTATTTCAAGTCTACTTTATATTAATTGATTTTCTTACATCTAAGAGACCCAAAGGGCCTTTTAAATATGAATGTCATATTTTTATCTTTTCAAAATTAAAATTTAAAATATCTTTTATAGGAAGGAGGGGTAGGACAATAGGATGAGAAAGGAGGATACTAGGAGGAGAAAGATCTGGAGATCTAGATTACCATGCATTTGCCATAAGACAAAGGTGAGATTGAGATAGTTCAAGTTACTTGTCCAGGAGATGTGATATACGTTTCACAGTCTCTGTCTTCATTTCCCCTGGGTTTACAAAAATGATGCTATGATTTTCAGTCCAGTCATATAATGTATCTGTGGCTTGTACTGTACCTTACCCTAGGCCCAATTAAGAGTGGAAGACCCTCCCAGAATTTCACTGCTTCTTATAGGTTCTTCTTTACCATTGTCACATTCTAGCTCTCACTTTAAAAAGTGGACAGAAACCCATCCAGTGATCTGAAAATTTGGAATATATACCCTTTTGAAGAATTTGATTGGTTGTGTGGCTCTACCACAGGCCAGGGATGTGCTCACTTTTATCAAAATTATGTGCACTTTATTAAGTTGGCTGGCACCTTGAAAAATAACCAGAATATTATTGAGCTGGTGATTCTGAGGAATTATTTGCCTTCCTTTAGACATTAGTTGTGTTCCAGATGATTGTTTTGTAAATCTCAAATAATATTAAATATTCCAGATGAATTTGCAATTTCTAATAGTTAAAAAGACATTTATTCAGTACCTTTACCATGTGCTAGGCACAGAATTAAAAAATAAAGAAGAAATCACTGTTCTCAGGGATCTCATAGTGTAGAGTTTTAAGGAATTCTAGGATTTAACTTTACCATAAGGTACAGAATCCTTGTGTAAAAGAAATGCCGGCTTCATTAAGCATTGAATGTCATGTTGTCTACAGTTTACTTTCAGATAGTTCATGGGAGAAAAGGATATGCAATGGTCTAGGGTGGGAAAGGAGGGATATATTAAGTAAATATTGCAAAAATATTATCAATTTTTTAATTAGGTTTTTGGTTTATCAGATGGAATCCTTTGTACTTTTTTTTTTTAACCTTTCTGTAGGTTTGAAATGTTTTTAAATAAAAGGTCTTAAAAATAAAAACAAGAAATGCTTCCTAATCTTGTGAATCTAGTCTTCACTTATTGGGTCTGCTTGTTCCTTCAGAATTGTGACATGCATATCTTAATAAGTAGATCACACTACTCCAGAAAGAAGCCTGTAATCTTGGCCAGCTTATAATGAAAATTAAGTTGAAGAGACATGAATTTCAGTTAATATTCCCCACATAAACTTGATGAAAACGACTAAAAATCATGAATTTGCTGAAAAGAAATAACCACAACACCTGTTGACATAGTAATTTCTCTATTTATCCTAAATGTTTCTAAGATTTCATTTGTAATATTTATCTTTTCCATCCTCCTGACTTTTTTCTTTTCTAGCAACATATTGTTCTGTTTTAAAAAGCATTTGTGTGTTGAAGAAGTTCAGTTTAAAAAATACAACCGTTTCTGCTTCTATGTCTGAAACTGTGCTGGACGTTCATGGAGGAGGAGATAATGGAAGAGGGAGGGAGAATAGAAGGTTGGGTTTTTGTACATGTTGAAAAAGAGAGAGAAATAAGTACATGTATCTTCTGTTCACTGTATTATCTTCAGGAAAAGTCAGCAAAGGTGACCTGTTTATTGCACAGGTCAAAACACTAACGAAAGATGGGACCAACACAGGAAATCCTTACTCCGGCTAGATCAAGAACCTTAATTGTATATGTTATGTGTATATGGGTGGTGTTAGTGGTGGTATCCTACTCTGAGCCCTACTCATTGCCCGCTGGGCACTGAACATAGTGTACTTCTAAGGGTAAACAGACTTATATTTAACCAAGGAGGAAAAGGGGAGCTGTCTCTGGGCTTTTGTTATTTACTTTATTAATTCAAAGGTGGGACAAGATGGCAGCACAGTAAGGAGTGGAATTTAGTTCACTCTCTAGGGCAGCCTGTAAATGGCTAACAACTGTATGGAGCAACTGTTTGGGGAGTTCAGTGACTGGACACATATCCTGCACCAGGTGGAATTATGAAACTGCCATGATCCCATATAGAAATGTCAATTTCACAAGCTGTGGAGGTTCGTGCCACTCCCCCCATGGACATGGCATGCTGGTTCCTGAAGGGGATGAGAAAACCTGCTCTGCTGTCTGGGACCATCTGCTCCCGCCAGGCATCACGAATAGCAGCCCAACTGCGTGCTAAGAATAGTGGTCCCGCTGGATGTGAGAATGGCTGCCCCACCAGGCACCAAGAATAGCCATCTTGCTGGGCACAAAGAATAGCTGCCCCGTGGGACATTGAAAATAGTTGTCCCACCCTATCCACCGGGCACAAAGAATAGAGGCCCCACTAAGCGATGAAGTGGCTATTCTGCCCCATCCCATCTTGCTCAACCAGCTTCTGCAGTTGGGAGAGGCAGGGCTGAGGGAAAGAGGTGACTCAAAAGCACCATCTCTTGGTAAGCCTCAAGTAGAATTTCATCCCTTCTATGAGAGCTGGGCCTCGGTTTGTCAAGTGACTACTGACAAACCCAAAAGCAAAAGGAGAACTTCAGGACAAAACCTAAGCAAATACAAAACCTTAAATGGGTCATGGAAATCAACTTGGAAAGTAACCTCATCAAGATAAACAACTGCCCTGACCACAACAAAAAATCACAAAGCACATTAAGATTTAGACAGATATGGCCCAGCCAAAAGACCAAATTAAAGCACCAGAGGGGTGAAAAAGAAAAAAGAAAAAAAAGACAGGAGAATGGTGTCTGGAGGAGGGCAAAGGATTGAAGAGTGTCAGGGTAACTTAAAAGATACAAAGAAAGAGAAGGAAAAGATATAGCTCTGACAAAAACTAAAAGGAAAAGATGGTATATTGAAGAACTGCCTTTACAATAACAACTTTAATTTTAATAGACTAAAGTGACCAATTAAAAGATATTATCAGTTGGCAGAATGGATTAAAAAATATGATCCTTCTATATGCTGCTTACAGGAAACTCATGTTAGATCCAAGAATATAAACATATTGAAAGTGAAAGGATGGAAAAAGATGTTCTTTGCAAGCTGTAACCAAAAGAAAGTATGAGTAGCTATACGAATATCAAATAAAATAGGCTTTAAATATAAAGATGTCATAAGAGGTAAGGAAGGACACTACATATTACTAAAAGGCACAATTCACCAAGAAGAAAGAAAAATCATAAATGTTTATGCTCCTAGTCAAGAAGTGCTAAAGCATATTAGGCAAACATTGGCAAAACTTAAGTTATCAATAGACATTTCAGCAATAATAGTGGGAGACTTCAATATACCACTCTCATATAGATAGAACAACCAGACAGAGGATCAACAATAGAAAATGTAGTGTGATAAATGAACTGGACCCAACAGACAAATATAGATCGCTACATCCCAGAACACCAGCATATACATTCTTCTCTAGTGCTCATGGAATGTTTTCCAGGATAGATCATATGCGGGGACAAAAAACAGGTCTTTATACATGTAATGAGACTGAAATTATTCAACGCACTTTCTCTGCCCACAACAGAATGAAGCTGAAAATTAATAACCACCAAAGAACCCAAACTCTCACAAACACCTGGAGATTAAACAACATGTTGTGAAACAGTCAGTGGGTCAAAGAAGAAATTGCTAGAGAAATCAATAAATGTATGGGAATGAATGAAAATAAGAGTACAGCATTATCAGAATTTATTGGATGCAGCAAAGGCATTGCTCAGCGGGAAATTCATTGCCCTAAATGCCTATATTAAAAAAAAAAAAAAAAGAGCAAAAACTCAACTGCTCACCTGGGGGAACTAGAGAAAGATCAGCAAACTAACCCCAAATCAAATAGAAGAAAAGAAATAACAAAGATTAAAGCACAGTTAAAAGAACTAGAGAACAACAACAAAAAACAGAAAGAATCAACAAAACCAAACATTGGTTCTTTGACAAGATCAATAAAATCAATGGACCCATAGCTAGGCTGAAAAAAGAGAGAAGATGCAAATAAAATCAGAAGTGAGTAGGCGGTTGTCTTATGGATCCTAAAGAAATTTTAAAAATCATAAGAGGATACTAGGGACAACTTAGATGAAATGGGCAAATTCTTAAGAAACACAAGATATCTATGCTGATTCCTAGGAAATAGAAGATATCGACAAACCAATTTTAAATAAAGAGATTCAATCAGTTATAAAAAAATTTACTACAAAGAAAAGCCCAGGGCCAGATGGCTTCACAGGGAATTTTGCCAAACATTCCAAAAAGAGCTAATACCAATCCTGCTCAAAATCTTCCCAAAAAATTGAGGAAAAAGGAATGCTACCTAACTCATTTTATGAAGCTAACATCACACCAATTCCAAAACCAGATAAAGATCTGCAGGAAATGAAAACAACAGACCAGTCTCCCTAATGAACATAAAAGGAAAAATTCTCAACCAAATAGTAGCAAATGGAATCCAGTGATACATAAAAAGAATTAAATGTCATGACCAAGTGGGGTTTATACCGGAATGAAAGAGTGGTTCAACATCAGAAAATCAGTCAGTGCAATACAGCATGCCAGTAAATCTAAAGGGAAAAAAGCATGATCATATCAATTGACGCTGAGAAATTGTTTGACAAAATTTAGCATCCTTTTCTGATAAAGACCCTTCAAAAAGTGGGATCGCAGGAAACTTCCTCAGAATCATAAAGGACATATATGAAAACCCATAGCCAGGATCACACTCACTGGTGAAAATTTAAAAGCATTCCTCCTAAGATTGGGAGTAAGACAAGGATGCCCATTGTCACCTCTATTATTTAACACTGTCCTAGAAGTTTTAGCTGGAGCTAAACTTGGAAAAGCTTGTTACGAAATTCATTTGGTAGGGAAAGAGATCTTGCATAGCTAAAGATATCCTGAAAAAGGAGAGTGAAGGGGGAGAACTGACACTTCCTGACTTTAAAACTTACTATAAAGCCAGTGTTCAAAACAGTATAGTACTGGCACAAAGATAGATGTATAAACCAATGGAATAGAATCAAGAGTGTGGAGATAGACCACCAAATCTATGGTCAATTGATCTTCGACTAGGCCCGCAAATCCACTGAACTGGAACAGCATAGTCTTTTTAATAAATGAGCATGGGAGAGCTGGGTATCAATAGCCAAAAGAATTAAAGAGGACCCTACCTTACACCCAATTAAAAAATTAATTCAATATGGATTAAAGACCTAAATATAAGAGCTAGTACCGTAAAACCCCTAGAAGAAAATATAAGGAAAAAAACACCTTCAGGATGTAGTAATAGGAGGCAGCTTCTTTAATTTTATACCTAAAATACAAGCAACAAAATAAAAAAAAATAGATAATGGGAACTTCTCGAAATCAAAAGCTTCTGTGCCTCAAAGGATTTTATCAAAAAAGTGAAGAGGCAGCCAACTCAATGGGAGAAAATGTTTGTTTGGCAACCACACATCACATAAAGATTGGATATCCTATATACATAAAGGAATTATATAACTCAACAACAACAACAAGAAATCTCAGTTATAAAATGGGCACAGGATATGAATAGACATTTCTCTGAAGAGCAAATACAAATGTCTAAAAAGCACATGAAGAAAGAGGGTCCAAGATGGTGGCTTAGTGAGGAGTGGAATTTAGTTCATCCTCCAGAGCAGCTAGTAAATAGCCAGGAACAGTGCAGAACAACTGCTGGGGTCACATCAGTGACTGGACACACAGTATACACCAGTCTGAACCAGCTGGACCAGCTGTGATCCCACCCAGAACTGTAAGTCCTCAAGCCACAGAGGTTAGCGGTTAGCACCCCTTCTCCACAGGCTGCTTCCCAGAGGGTAAAGGAAAGGAACTTTACTAATAACAAAGGGTTGAGCTCAACCAATCTCCAACCGTGGAGTTAATTAACAAATTCTGACTACTAAAAATAGACCCCCTGCTCAGCTGGACCTCAAGTAAAAGCTAGAGTTGCTGGTTTTAGCCCGGCACAGAAGGGGCAGGGCTGACAGGAAAAGGAAACAAACAAGGGAACGAAAACAGAGTTTTTTTTTGAATCAGATACAGCAAAATACTTGAAAAAGTCTGTGCCCTGAAGGAAAGGAGGGGACACATAGGACCTGGAGATACACAGAAAATGTACCAACTTAAACTCTTGATTGACAAACCCGAGGAATGGGGTCCTGCACTGAAAAGGATTTTTTTTGTTTTTCTTTTTTGTGGCTGTTTCTATGGCTTGACTGCTCTTTGGATACAACAGTAAGGCTTCTCAGGCTCCAAATGCCCCAGGCAAGGGCGGAATTAAGCTTGTCTCAGAGGCAAAGAGGCTGGTTAGGTGAAAGCAAGTAATTCCCTGAGGCTGTGCCTTCCCTAGGAGAGGGGTGGGGCCCAGCTCAGGTGAGATCCCTCCCTCAAGGAATTCAGACCCCAGGGTCTGGAAAACTGAAGCCAGTGAAGCCAGCCTACAACCTTTCCTTGGTCTCAGTCACACCCCCAGAAGGGAGAGTCTGCAGAAGTTAAAGGTATGGCATCACTTTATGCTGGTGGGACCCTCAGGCAGACAAGTGCCACATACTGGGCAGGATAGGAAATGCACAGAGTCTAGAGGCTTCATAGGAAAGTCTGTCAACCTGCTGGGTCTCACCCTCAGGGAAAACTGACGCAGGTGACTCTTTCCTCCTGAAAGAAGGCCAGTCTGGTCTGGGAAAATCTGACTGGGGTCTATAATACCTAAGTGGACTCTCCAAACGGATGACCAAAAAAAAGGCACCATACAGGCAGGGCAAGAAACAAGAAAACAAAAACTGAAAAATTCTGATCTGTTAAACAAAACCTAAGCTAAAGGACTAGAATAAGCTGAACTAAATGTCAAAGACCAGATAGACAACAAAGTCATCCTAGGTAAAAAAGTGAAAACAGTCTCCAGAATGAACTAATTAAGGAAATTAAATGTCTAGACACCAGCAAAAAAAACAAAAAACAAAAACAAAAAAACCTAATCATACTAGGAAAATTGAAGATATGATCGAGTCAGAGGAACAAACTAAAAATTCAAATGAGATACATGAATTGACGCACTTAATTCTGGGTGTTCGAACAGACATGAAAAATCTCATCAAAAATCAAATCAGTGAATTGATGGAGGATATAAAGAAGGCAAGGGACAAACAAAAAGAAGGAAACGAAAGTCTGAAAAAACAAATGACAGAACTTATGAGAATGAAAGGCACAGTAGAAGAGGAAAAAAACAATGGAAACCTACAATGTTAGATTTCAAGAGGCAGAAGATAGGATTAGTGAACTGGAGGTTGGGACATCTAAAATCCGATGTGCAAAAGAAAATATAGGGAAAAGTGGAAAAATATGAACATGGACTCAGGGAATTGAATGATGACATGAAGTGCATGAATATATGTGTTGTGGGTGTCCCAGAAGGAGAGGAGAAGGGAAAAGGAGAAGAAAAACTAATGGCAGAAATAGTCACTGAAAATTTTCTAACTCTTATGAAAGACTTAAAATTACAGCTCGAAGAAGTGCAACGTACCCCAAACAGAATAGATACAAATAGACATACTCCAAGACATTTACTAATCAGAATATCAGATGTCAAAGAGACAGAATTTTGAAAGCAGCAAGAGAAAAGAAATCCATCACAAACAAGGGAAGCCCAATAAGGCTATGCGTAGATTTCTCAGCAGAAACCATGAAAGCAAGAAACAGTGGTATGATTTATTTAAGATGATGAAAGAGACCACTGATGCTGCAGAAATAAAGGAGGTAATGAGAGGATACTACGAACAACTTAATGCTAATAAACTAGATAATGTAGATGAAATGGACAACTTCCTAGAAAGGCATGAACAACCAACATTGACTCGAGAAGAAATAGAAAATGTCAACAAACCAGTCACAAGTAAATAAATTGAATTAGTCATTAAGAAGCTCCCAGAAAAGAAAAGTCCAGGATCAGATGGCTTCACATGTAAATCTACCAAACATTCAAGAAAGAATTAGTACCATTCCTACTCAAACTCTTCAAAAAAATTGAAGAGGAGGGAAGGCTACCTATCTCATTCTATGAAGCCACCATCACCCTCATGCCAAAGCTAGACAAAGATACTACAAGAAAAGAAAATTACAGACCAATCTCTCTAATGAATATAGATGCAAACATCCTCAACAAAATTCTTGCAAATCGAATCCAGCAGCACATTAAAAGAATTATACACCATGACCAAGTACGATTCATCCCAGGTATGCAAGTATGGTTCAACATAAGAAAATCTTTTAATGTAATACACCATATCAACAAATCAAAGCAGGAGAATGACATGATCATCTCAATTGATGCAGAAGAGGCATTTGACAAAATTCAACACCCTTTCTTTTTGAAAACACTTCAAAGGATAGGATTAGAAGGGAATTTCCTTAACATGATAAAGGGAATATAAGAAAAACCCACAGCTAACATCATCCTTAATGGGAAAAAACTGAAAATATTCTCGGTAAGATCAGGAACAAAACAAGAATGTCCACTGTCACCATTGTTATTCAACATTGTGTTGGAAGCTCTAGCCAGAGTAATTAGCGAAGAAAAAGAAATGCAGGGTATCAAAATTGGAAAGGAAGAAGTAAAACTCTCACTGTTTGCAGATGATATGATACTGTATGTCGAAAACCCCAAAAATTCCAGAGCGAAACTACTAGAGCTAATAAATGAGTACAGCAGAGTGGCAGGTTAAAGGTCAACACTGAAAAATCTGTGGTATTTCTATACACTAGTAATGAGCATTCTCGGGGAAATCAAGAAAAAAAATTCCATTTACAATTGCAATGAAAAGAATAAAATATTTAGGAATAAATTTAACTAAGGATATAAAAGACCTATACAAAGAAAACTACAAGAAATTGCTAAAAGAAATCACAGAAGACCTAAATAAATGGAAGGGCATACCATGTTCATGGATTAAAAGAGTAAATATATTTGAGATATTAGTTCTACCTAAATTAATTTATAGATTCAAGGCAATACCAATTAAAATCCCTAAAATTTACTTTTCAGCAATAGGAAAACCTATAACCAAATTTTATCTGGAAGGGCAGGGTGCCTGAGTAGCTAAAAACATCCTGAGAAGGAAAAGTGAAGTTGGAGGTCTCACACTACCTGTCTTTAAGGTGTATTACAAAGTTATAGTGGTCAAAACAGCATGGTACTGGCATAAAGATAGATATACTAACCAATGGAATGGAATAAACTGTTCAGATGTAGACCTTTTCATCTATGGACAATTGATCTTTGGTAAGGCAGTTAAGCCAACTCACCTGGGACAGAACATTCTCTTCAATAAATGGTGCCTGGAGAACTGGATATCCACATGCAAAAGAATGAAATAGGATCCGTATCTCACACCTTATACAAAAATTATCTCAAAATGGATCGAAGAACTAAACATTAGATCTAAGATCATAGAACTTTTCGAAGAAAATGTAGGGAAATATCTTGTAAATCTTATAGTAGGAGGCAGTTTCCTAGATTGTAGATGCAAAGCACAAGCATTGTAGAAAGAAATAGATAAATGGGAACTTCTCAAAATTAAACACTTTAAAGAACTTTGTCAAGAAAGTAAGAAGACAGCCTACAGAATGGGAGACGATATTTGGAAACAATATATCAGATAAGGGTCTAGTATCCAGAATATATAAAGAGCTTGGTCAACTCAACAACAAAAACATAAACAACCCAATTAAAAAATGGGGAAAAAACACTTCACAGTAGAGGAAACCCAAATCACTAAAAGGCACGTGAAAAGACATTCATCTTTCCTGGCTATTAGGGAAATACAAGTCAAAACCACAATGAGATATCATCTCACACCCACCAGAATGGCCATTATCAGTAAACCAGAAAATGACAAGTGCTGGAGAGGATGAGGAGAAAGAGATACACTTATCCACTGTTGGTGGGAATGCAAAATGGTACAATTGCTGTGAGAGGCTGTTTGCAGTTACTCAGGAAGCTAAGTATAGAATTGTCATATGATTCGGCAATACCATTGCTAGGTATCCATTCAGAGGACATGAGGGCAAGAACACAAATGGACATTTGCACACCAGTGTTTATAGCATTATTTACAGATGCTAAGAGATGGAAATAGCCCAAATGTCTATCAACAGACAAGTGGCTAAACAAGCTGTGGTGTGTATATATATATATATATATTTATATATATATGATAGAACATTATGCAACTGTAAGACAGAATAAAGTCTTGAAGCCTGTAACAATGTGAATGGACCTTAAGGACATTATGCTGAGTGGGATTAGCCAGAAAAAGACAAATATTGTATAGTCTCAATGATATGAACTAGCATTAATGAATGAACTTGGAGAATTTCCGTTAAGAACAGAGAGAGACCATCAAGAGATAGAAATAGGGTAGATTTTGAGTAATTGGCATGGAAGGGATACAGATTGTGCAACAGGACTGATTATAAAAATTCAGAATTGGATAGCACAGTATTGCCTAACTGTAGCACAATAATGTTAGCACACTGAATGAAGCTGAATGTGAGAATGATAGAGGGAGGTGGGCTGGGGGCACATATGAGACCAGAAGGAAAGATAGATGATAAAGACTGAGATAGTATAATGTAGGACTGCCTAGAGTATGCAATGATAGTGACTAAATGTACAAATTAAAAAATGTTTTTGCATGAGGTAGAACAAAGGAATGTTAGTATTGCAGGATGTTGAAAATAGATGGTCATTCATATTTTAAAACTTCAACTTCTGTGTGAGACTAAAGCAAGAAATGTTTATTTGGTACGAAATTTATATTTTGGCTAGTGCATTTCCTAATTTAACTTTTATGGACAGTTTAATTGAACACCATAAGTACATGGAACTTTGAGTAGGGCATGAGATTATGTAGGTTTGTCCAGGTTAGTGTGATGCCTCCGATAAATTCCAGAGTGATTTGAACAGTGAATAAAAGAAGTATTTGCAAATACTTGGGGGAATAGGGAGAAGGGGGGAAAGTTCAACTTCTCCATTTGGAGAACTCCTTATATTCTCACAAGCAGTGGGGACAACCAGATCAACAGGCTGAGCCCTCAATCTTGGGATTTGTTCATATGAAACTTAGCCCCACAAAGGACAGACTAAGCCTACTCAAAATTAGGCCCAAGAGTCACCCCCAGAGAACCTCTTTTGTTTCTCAGATGTGGCCTCTCGGACTCTCAGCCAACAAGGCAAGCACACTCACTGCCCAACCCCTTTCTACATGAGACCTGACTCTCAGGGGTGTAAACCTCCCTGGCAGCATGGGACAGAAATCCTAGAATATGCTGGGACTCAGCATCAAGGGATTGAGAAAACTTTCTCCACTGAAATGGGGAAGAGAGAAATGAGACAAAATAACTGTCAGTGGCTGAGAGAGTTTAAATAGAGTTGAGAGATTATCCTGGAAGTTATTCTTACACGTTCTATAGATATCCCCTTTTTAGTTTAAGGTGTATTAGAAAGGCTAGAGGGAACTGCCTGAAACTGTAGAGCTGTGTTCCTGTAGCCATGTTTCTTGAAAATGAATGTGTAATGATTTAGCTTTTGCAATGTTACTATGTGATTGTGAAAATCTTGTCTGATCTTCCTTTTATCTACAGTATTGACAGATGAGTAAAATACATGGATTAAAAATAAGTAAATAATAGAGGGAACAAATGTTCAATTGAGTAGTTTGAAATATAGTGAACTGGTATGGGGTATAGAAAAAAAATAGGAGGAACAATGATTAAAATTTATTGAGTAGATGGAAATACTAGTCATCAATGAGAGGGAGGGGTAAGGGGTATGGTATGTGTGAGATTTTTCTTTTTTCTCTTTAGTTCTTTTTCTGGAGTGATGCAAATGTTCTAAAAAAATGACCATGGTGGTGAATATACTACTATGTGATAATATTGTGAGCCATTGATTGTGTATCATACATGGAAACTTTGTATGTTAAGAATGTTCATGTTTGCATGTTGTTTGGGTTTGATAATAGAAAATAAATTAAAATTTTTGAAAAAAAGTACATGAAGAGATGCCCATCTCCATCAGCTGTAAGGGAAATGCAAATCAAAACTACAATGAGATATCATCTCATACATTTAAGAATGACTGCTATTAAACAGAAAACTACAAACGTTGGAGAGGATATGGAGAAATTTGAACACCCATCCACTGGTGGTCGACATGTGTAATGGTATAGCCACTGTGGAAGACAGTTTGGCAGTTCCTCAAAAAACTACATATCAAGTTGCCCACTGACCTGGTAATTCCAGTACTTGGTATATACCCAGAAGATCTGAAAGCAGTAACGTGAACAGACATTTGCACACCACTGTTCATAATGGCACTATTTACAATTACCAAAAGATGGAAACAATCCAAATGTCAGTCGGTAGATGAATGGATAAACAAAATGTAGTACATATGCTGTTCTAGTTTGCTAGCTGCCAGAATGCGATATACTAGAAACGGAATGGCTTTTAAAACTGGGAACTTAATAAATTGCTAGTTTACAGTTCTAAGGCCGAGAATATGTCCCAATTAAAGTAAGTCTATAAAAATGTCCAATCTAAGGCATCCAGGAAAAGGTACCTTGGTTCAAGAAGGCCGATGAAGTTCAGGGTTTCTCTCTCAAGTGAGAAGGCACATGGCAAACACAGTCGGGGCTTCTTTCTCAGCTGGAAGGGCACATGGCAAACAACGGCATCATCTGCTAGCTTTCTCTCCTGGCTTCCTGTTTCATGAAGCTCCCTGGGAGGCATTTTCCTTCTTCATCTCCAAAGGTCGCTGGCTCGTGGACTCTCTGCTTCATGGTGCTGCAGCATTCTCTGCTCTCTCTGAATCACCTTCATTCTCCAAAATGTTTCCTCTTTTATAGGGCTTCAGAAACTTACCAAGGCCCACCCAAATGGGTGGAGACATGTCGCTATCTAATCCAGTTTAACAACCACTCTTGATTAAATCACATCTCCAGGGAGATGGTCTGATTATAGTTTCAAACATACAGTATTGAATAGGGATTATTCTGCCTTTATGAAATGGGATTTTGATTAAAACATGGCTTTTCTAGGGGACATACATCCTTTCAAACCAGCTCAAATGCACAATGGAATATAACACAGCAGTAAGATGAAATGAGGTCCCGAAGCATATGACAACATGGTTGAACCTTGAGGACATAATACTGAGTAAAATACCCCAACACAGAAGGATAAATACTGTATGATTTCGCTGTTATGACTCTGGTAATGTAAATTTAGAGGCTTACAAAGTAGATCACAGGGGACTTAGACATATACAGAATCTAGAGATGGGTGAATGGTTACCCAATTAGGTTGAACTTAAATGTAAAGGAGCAGATGGAAGCGATGTGGTTCATTAGTGGGGTAATGAGGAACACTGCCATATTGGAGGTGACTATGATTGAAAGGGGTTGTATGGAATCATGTATCTCACCAATTAGCACTCTAGTTATGTATAAGTTTTTACATGAACTACTTCAAAGGTTTGATCTTGTATAAAGAGTCAGTAATAGAGGAGTATGGGGGGAATACTACTATTGCATGCTATGGCCTGTAGTTAACTGGAAGTCATCAGCAATACCACAGCAGTATCAGGGGCTAATAATTGGGGATAGTGGGGAGGGACAATTGGTAGGAACTTGTTTAGATTTGATATTTGTGAAGCCATGTTTATCGGTTGTTTGTCTCTTTGGATCAATGAAAACTGCCTAGAGTTGAGAGTCTTGATGATTGTACAACTGAGTGAGGACACTATGAGACATGGATTGTTTATTTTGTATGCTATCCATCATGACCAACAGGTGAAGGGTGCCGAAAGGCACAATGAAGAGAAGCTGAATGATGAACTGTGATGTGTAAATATGATAGAATATTGTGTGACTGCAAAAAGGAAGGAAGTCGTGAGGTATACAACAAAAGTGATGAACTTTGGGGACATTGTGCTGTGCGAAATAAGACAGAAACGAAAGAACAATTATAGTATGGTTTCTTTGAGAAAGTAATTACAAGAAGTCTGGAGCCCAGATTGTAAGCTCCCGTAGCAGCATGGAGTTGTAAGTGTATTTCTAGATTCTGAGATGTTGCGCTGTATGTGTATAAGGGGTGCTTCCCTGGAATGTTGGTCAAGTTTGTGATACCTGATACTCAGAGCTGGAATTCTGCAGCTCTGAAAGTCAGCCTTACTTCATACAGCAATTGTTAAAGTAACTGAAAAAGAGATCAGGCTTCAGTTAGAGATAAAAATGAAGCTGATCTGGTAGTGACTAAGGTAAATCAGAATACAGGGTAAAGGATGATAGTGTATGTATTCTAGTGCTTCACCTATTATATGAGACCAAAGGTAGAGAGGTTTATTTTGTCTAGAACGTAATTTAATGTAACACACAATCTACGTCAACCCACCTGGGTAGCTCATTTTAACAACCTAAATGCATGGAATCCAGAATGGGACAAGTCCTTGTAATTTGGTATGGCTTAATATAATACCCACATACATCTCAGACTATTGTGGGCTGATAATTAAAAAGTATTGATAGAATCCCTTGTGGAGAAAAAGTATGGTACTATTAAATTTCCCCATCTGGGAAGCCCCTGTACTCTTTGAAACATCAGGGACTCCCAGAAAATAGGCCAAGCCCTTGATTTTGAGGATTGTCAATAGGAAACTCATTTCTGTAGTGGAGAAGGTCAGACTACTTATAATTATGCCTAAGAGTTGCTTCCAGGAAACCTCTTTCATTGTTCAGATGTGGCCTCTCTTTCTCTAAGCCCCACTTGGCAAGGAAAATTATTAACCTCCCTGGAAATGGGACAGGACAGCCAGGAGTGAGTCTCCCTGAAAGCATGATTCCCAGGGTTGAACCTGGCCCTGCACTGTTGGATTGCCCATGGTTCTGTGGGATCCACACTGCCTTCCAGACTGGTGAAAAAATGTAACAACATAAGGTATCAGTGACTAACCAAGTTCAAATGGAGTAGAGAAACTATTCTAGAGGCTACTCTTATGCAAGCTTCAGCTAGATACTGTAATTGCCATGGTATGCCAAACCCCAACCAACACCATTACTGTTAACCCGAAAGAACACCTAGGGCTCTAAGTGAGACTCTACAAAAGTTTCATGCACCAAGTTTACTTTCCTGAAACTTAAAACCTTCAGAGAGTTCCTAAGACAGATAAATCTTAAAACCCAAAGAGGCCAGTCTTTCCAAGAGTATCAACTCATTCCATCCCTCTTTCCTATATTACCAATATTCCTTTTCAACATGAAAAGTTAGAATGGGCATGCCCCAAAGACCCCTATAGAGGGGTAAAAACTATTATATTTTAGTTTTTAGTAGAAAGAGGAGTTGTAATAAGGAAGATAGAATTTAACAGACAACTATGACTGCTAAATCACTATATTGATGTTTCTTTTGTCTGGTGTTTTGGGGCAGATAGTGTTAAAACCTGAAATTGTGGAATGGTAGTTCACGCCAAACTTTGAAATCTGTTCTATAACTACTTGTTAAAATGTGCTCTGAAAATTATAGCTCCTTTTTTTTCCCTTTTTTGTATATAAGGTATATTTCACAATTAAAAAAACTTTTTAAAAAGTTATGAATTAATGAATCAGAGCTGTAAGAAAAAATTGCGGTGTTGTTTAAATTTCAACATAAATGGAATCCATGCTCTCTACCATAGTATGCAATTTTATATAATGTATTCAGTGTTGAATATTGAACAGCTGTTACAGTGTAACACTTCCACTTCTTAGTACTGACCTGTTAATGCCTACTTTTATTTTCAGTACACTTGATTCCATTGTATTTATTGCTATAGCCTAATTTTCCATTATACCACAATAAAGAATAATCCAACTATTTTATTCTCAAAGCCATCTTAGATTGTATGAAGGACTACAGAATCCCAATCCCTTGGCCCCAGTCTCCTTTTAAAAATAGCTGTTCAAACATTTTCTCTGCTGATTAGATTGCTAAATTATTTTGGAATTTAAAGACTCCCTAAAAAAACTTTGTCTGTTTAACATTGTATTTTTCTTTGTTTATAAGTACCAGGATATTGTCACTGTTGTGCACTATTCTCTTTTACCACTACCCTATGCTGTCTCATCCTTCCTCCTTTCTGCTCTGTGATGGGACTACTATGTTAAACGAAATTCCATTAATACCTAAGTGACTTGTATTATATTATACTCACTAAAATGCAAGAGAAGAATGAAGAATCACTTGCGATTACTCCCAGAGGTTGTTCAAATGAAGCCATATCTACTAACCCTGTTACATCTAGCATAGTTCATATTCAGAAGGAGCACAAAAAGACTTGAAAGTTTACATGTGCTTTAGGCTTATAAAAGGACTATCTCTTTTCTAAAGAAAATGTTGTTTGTATCAAATAATAGTAAAATTATTTAAGAGTTTGTTTCATATGCATATTGCTTGTAAGGCTTGGAAAGATGCAAAAAGAAAAACAGATGTAACCACTCACCATTTTTCATTCATGCAGGTATTTTTAAGCATAGGAAAAATTTTTAATTATTCTGACTTTAGTCAAGGACTGTAGAAAGCTGCAGATTGTGCATTTTTGACTGACATCCTGATAGTGATCAATAATTTTAGTTCACGCTTTTTATTACTGACCTTTTTGTCTTTACTATCGAGAAGAGTTGGAGTGAAACACAGAACTGAATTCTGTTATTGTAGATCTGCAATTGAGCTTATATCTATCCTGATTTTTAAAATATTATTGATTGATATGAAGATTATGACTATTAGGATAAGGATATGGAAGGCTAGGTTTTAGAGCTTGCCATGCTCATCTGTAAGCTTCCTGACAATTAATATTATAATAAAAATTATGGTGAACTGCTCTCTTCAGGGTGAGCCCTGTACTTACCTGTCTTTTCCCAAGCTTCCTCATCCATTCACTTGCCTGGGACAAAGGCTTCTTCTGGAATTTTATGGCCACACATATATTGATTTAGTTAAACCTCTGTTGGTAAGGATGAGCAGGTGAGAAAATTACCAGTTATATAAAGAAAATCAGCAGCTTAAGAGTGGGGAATGAAGCTGAGTAATTAAAACATTTCCCATCTCACCTCTACTGAAACAGCCAATGCAGGAAAACTGGAGAGACCTTTTAAGTTTTTTCAGTAGCATTCTCTGTGAGGTTTGAGAGGATATTATTTTATCAGTAAAACAAAAACAGGCTAGAGTGGGCCATTGTGGCTCGCACGTCGAAGACCTGGGTTCAGTTCCCAATGCCAGCCTATGTAAAAACACACAAAAAAAGGCTATCCCTATTACCCTCTGAATAAAAGTCTTATAGCGGTCAATAAGACCTTCATGATATGTTCTCATTTCCTGCTCTTTAGCTTGCTTACTGTGCTCCAGCGAAACTGGGTTCCCTGCTGTTCCTCAAACCTGTGATGCCTGCTCTCACCTTAGGGCTTTATATTGGCTGGAAAAGTCCAGAAACCAGAAAGCTCTTCCTCAGATAGTCACACAGCTAACTCCTTTACCTCTCTCAAGAACATGGCTGGAACATGGTAGGTAGTCAATAAATAGCTGTTGAAAGAATGAAATATATAGGAGTATTCAAAATTAAATACAAATGAAGGAGCGAATAACAAAATAGACTCTGTAAGAATGTGAATTTATAATGTAGAAGAAACTTAAGGAATTCTATAACATAGCAAAGAGTCAAAGAGATGGGCAATATGAGAGAGAAAATAAGCAAGAGACTCTAAGAGATTTAAATATGTATAATAGCAGTTTCAGAGGGAACGGCACTTATCAAGGAAATTACAGAACAAATTTTTCTGAGCTGAAAAAAATGCTTCCGATCCCCAGATGAAGTTCTTACTGAGACCAGGCAATGTTATTTGAAAACAGAAGGGGAAAAAAGACCTATTCTATTGCTAAAAATTTCGAATTCTTAAGAGAAGATTCCCACAAACTTCTTAAGAATTAACAACAACCAAAAAAAAAAAGAATTTTAAAGGAATAAGAATCATATAAAAATTACATTTTTCATTAACAGCTCTGAATGCTAAAAGATAATAGAGCTTCATAGAATTTTGAAGTTATGGGATCATGACACTAGAACTCTATACTTGAGAAAAAATCATTAAGGTACGAGGGTAAAAGAAAGACATCTTTGGTTGTTCATGGGCTTACGAATACAGTAGTTATAGCTTTTCTGAAAAATTTTGCTTAAGGATGTACTCCAACCAAATGAAGAAGAATTAAAGAATCAAGAAAAGTAAACCAAACCAAAAGCTGATTCTTTGAAAAGATCAAGAAAGTTGACAAACATTTAGCTAGACTGACCAAGGAAATAAAGAGAAAAGACTTACATTACTACAATCAGGAAGGATAGAATGGACGTTACTACTGACCCTGCAAAAATAAAAAGGATAAGGGACTACCATGAACAATCTCATGCCAGAAAATTAGATAGCCTAGATGAAAGGGACGAATTCCTAGAAATACACAAACTATTAAAAGTGACTCAAAAAGTTGAGAGGTCATTCTGGAGGTTATTCTTAATGCAGTATACAGATATCTCTTTTCTGTTGTTGTGTTTTGGAGTAGCTAGAGGGAAGTACCTGAAACTGTGATAGCCTTGATTCTTGAAGATGATTGTATGACTACATAGCTTTTAAGGTGTGGCCATGTGATTGTTAAAACCTTGTGACTTACACGCCCTTTATCCAGTGTACTGATAGATGAGTAAGAAAAAAAGACAAAAAAATAAATACATACTGGGGGGATGGGATGGAGTAATGAAAGTGTTCAAAAATTGATTGTGATGATGAATGCACAGCTATATGATGATACTGTGCTCCACTGATTATAGAATTTGGATGATATATGGTATGTGAATATATAATATATATCAATAAAATTACATAAAAACTGACTCAAAGAAATAGAAAATCTGAATAGACATGACAAGTATAGAGATGGAGTTAATAATCAGAACACTTTCTGAACTCTGTTCTACTCCATTTGTCTGTTTTTCTTATCCTTGTGCAATACCACATTGAATGCTATAGTTTTATAAGTCTTGGTGTTCAGAGTTAAATCCTCCAATTTTATTTTCTTCAAGATAGTCCTTGCTATTGTTGACTCGTTGCATTTCTATATAAATTTTAGGGTCAACTTATATCAATTATATAAGAAAACCCCTCTGAATTTTCATTCTCTAGTTGCTTTTTTGCTAGGCTATTGACTTTGTACCATCTTTCTGAATTCATATATTTTAATAGTTTATTTTGTGCATTCTTTAGAGCACATTTTGCATATGTTCTCATATTAAGTGGAAATAATGAAAGTTTTATATTTTTTATAATTCTTATGCTTTTTTCCTTCCTTTATTGCACTGGCTCAGTGGTGATTGTCTCACTCTTGGTCTCAGGAAAAAAAGCATTCCTTATTTCACCACTGGGTATGACATTTATCATAGTTTTTTTTGTTTGTTTTTTGTTTTTTGCATGGACAGGCTCCTGAAATCGAACCCTAGGTCTCCAGCATGACAGGCAAGAACTCTACCTGCTGAGCCACCTTGGCCCACCCTGCCATAGATTTTTATAGATACCTTTTGTTAGATTAAGAAGTTCATAGTTTGGAATTCTGTGTAATCAGTAAAAATGATGTTGCTAAAAATATGCAACGATAGATAATTTTTCATGATAACTGAAAAGTAGTTAATAAAACAGTGAGTATAAAACCATTCTGATTTTATCTGTGAAGCAGGATAATCACCTGGAATGGTAATTGATGTTCTTTTCTTTTACCCATGGCTGTCTGTCTTTGCATGAGCAGTTCCCACCCTACCCCTATAATTACCCAAGGTCAGAGGAGAGGGAGGAGCTGTGAGAAAAGGACCAAATAACATTAACATTAATTTACAGTTATAAGTTAAAAAGTTCCATCACAATATGTTCTAGTTTGCTAACTGCCGGAATGCAATATACCAGAAACGGAATGGCTTTTAAAAGGGAGAATTTAATGAATTGCTAGTTTACAGTTCTAAGGCCAAGAAAATGTCCCAATTAAAGCAAGTGTATAGAAATGTCCAATTTAAGGCATCCAGGGAAAGATACCTTGGTTCAAGAAGGCCGATGAAGTTCAGGGTCTCTCTCTCAAGTGAGAAGGCACATGGCAGACACAGTCAGGGCTTCTCTCTTGGCTGGAGGGCACATGGTGAACACGGTATCATCTGCTAGCTTTCTCTCCGGTTTCATGAAGCTCCCCGGGAGGTGTCTTCCTTCTTCATCTCCAAAGGTCACTGGCTGGTGGACTCTCTGCTTCGTGGTGCTACAGCATTCTCTGCTCTCTCTGAATCTCTCATTCTCCAAAATGTTTCCTCTTTTATAGGACTTCAGAAACTAATCAAGACCCACTCAAATGGGTGGAGACATGTCATCCCCTAATCCAGTTTAACAACCATTCTTAACTAAATCACATCAGCTAGGGAGATGATCTCATTACAGTTTCAAACATACAGTATTGAATAGAGATTATTCTACCTTTACGAAATGGGATTTATATTAAAACATGGCTTTCTTAGAGGGCATATATCCTTTCAAACCAGCACACAACATATCCAGAAAAATGACTAAAATGTACACGCCAACAATTCTAAGTATGAATGAGAGTGTGGAACAACAGGAATTTTCATATATTGCTGGTAAAAGTTTACATTGGTACAACTACTTTGGAAAAGTATGTGCCAACATCTAATAAGGATAAAGCTAAATGTAAGCATCCCGTTTCCTAGCAACTGTACTCTTAAGTCTATATCCAGTAAAAATGTGCACTATGAGCACCTAAAGTTATACAGGAATGTTCATAAGAACATTATTCATGATAGTCAAAGACCATTTGTCCATCAACAGTAGAATGAATAATCAAATATTTATATTTTCATATAATGGAATACTGTATAGCAACAAAAAAGAAGAGACTACTACTACGTACAAAAACATAGATGGATCTCACAGATATGTTGAGTGAACAAAAGACACAGAAATATAAAAACTAGGATCCTGTTTATACAAAATTCAAAAACAGGCAATATACCTATGATGATAGAAATTCCAATATTGTTGCTTTGGGAATTTAATGAGTAGGAAGAAATGCAAGAAGGTTTGTGGGCTGTGGTGGTATTCTTTGTCTTGATTTTTGCTTACAAAAAAAAATGTGGTCACTACTGAAAAATCCATCAAGCTGTAAACATTTACTTGTGTACTTTAATATACATATAGTATATATCAATTAAAAGTTAAAAAAAAACAGTGAAACCAACAAATACTGTTTGTAGATTCAGCACAGTTATTAAAGGAATATAAAAAGTCCCTTATAAAATATTACTAACAATTTGGGGCCAAAATTAAGAGTTATGAATGGTTTTTAACTTTGTACATGCAACTTTCATATAATACATTTGAGAATGAAAAGAACAGTATTTCCTAACAGGTGAAATTGATATTGGTTAGCCTAATTCAGAATTTCACCTGCCACCTGGTGAAGGAACATTTTGAGCCTATCGCATGGTCTTTCTGCCATTGCCTATGCCAGTGTTTCTGAAACTTGATGACTTTTACACTGTGCACAATACGAACCAAAAGTATGTTTCATGAAGCCATATTTAAACTATTTTTCTCTTCTGTTTTATTTTTTAAAAATCCTGGTTACAATCTCTAACTTAATTTCACAACCCATTAACACTTTGAAAAACTCTGGTACATTGGTGGTTTGTGCAATTATTCGAGTATTTTAATGCATTTTTTAATTAAGTAGAAAACAGGAAATTAGAAAGTAGAAGTGTAAGAGTATAAATTTTGGTCATGTGAGAGCAGAATATTGACATGAGTTAATTTTAGGCACCTAGTAGGGCCCTGATATTAAAATCTGACAAAGTTTAGTACATTAAAACTGTGATTCCCTTTTACTTATGAATATAGTTCCAAAATTCCTGAATTAAAGTTTGCTAAATCAAAATGTGGCAATATCATAAAGCAGGGATGACAAAATATGGCCCACAGGCTACCTCTGACCTGCTGACTGCTTTTTTGTCCTGCAAGCTAAGAATGGTTTTACATTTTAACATAGTTGAAAAAAAAAAGAATGAAATCTTGTGACCCGTAAAAGAGATATGAAATTCAAATAAAGTTTGATTGAAACACAGCCATACTCATTCATTAGGTATGGTCTGTAAACAATGGCAGAGATGAGTAGTTGCATTATAGACCGTATAACTTGTAAAGCCTAAAATATTTATTTTTTGTCCCTTTACAGAAAAAATTTGCTGACCCAGTTAGTAAAAGAAGCATAATACATCCGTGACCAAATAGAGTTTAATCCAAACATTAAGGTTGTTTAACATTAGGAAATCTGTGAATACAATTAATTCATCAGTGGAGTAAGAGGAAAAACCAATGATCTTCTGAAATACAGCAAAAATAAATTTGAAAAAGAAATTGTTTTGAATAAAAATTCAAGATTGATAAGGAATAGAAAGAAACTTCATCATAAAAAATATTTATGTCGGTAATGACGAGGAAACATGACACTTGAATTGTTTGAGCTAGTCAAGACTACCCCCATCACTCCTCCTCATCAGCACTGTTTTGGATATTCTAGCTAGTGCATTAACCTGGGAAAAGGAATGAAAAACAGTACTGGAGCAGTAGATGTGTATTATTGTTACTTGCAGATCATATGATAGTATACTTAGAGAAATCAGGAAAATGAATATTATTACAACGAATGACAGTAAGGTGGCCAAATGCAAGGCAAAATCAGAACCAAGAGCTTTCCTTATGAGTAACCTGTGAGAAAATAGTAATGGAGAAAAATTGTCCCAGTGACAAAATTAAGAAGTATATTAAAAGCTAGAAATAATCTTACTAAGAAATGTATAATACCTTTACTTAGGAACATAAAAGGACTTGAATAAATGAAAATCTGTACCTTCTTTCTGGATGGGAAGGTTCAGTGTTGTAAAGAAGTTAATTCTCCTGAAATCTCTACATTTAATATAATTCCATTCAAAATCCCAATGAATATTTTAAGTAAGTTCATAGATTGGTTATAAAGTTCACTTGAATATAGTCAAGGAAACTTTGAAAAAGAATGAAGGGAAATGCTTCATTTCTGGCCCAGATCTGTAACTGAGCTACCTACTGAACAACTTCACTTGACTGTCCCACTAGCTCCTCAAACTCAGTGTGTTCCAAATGGATTTGTTGTCTTCTCTCCAACATGTTTCCCATGATGCTCTTTATGGCTGTAAATTTTACCACGGCCTACTATAGTAAGTCTGAAACCTTGAAAGATCTCCTTGACTCTGAAAGCCACCCTTGTTTCTTCCCTTTCACTAATCAAAATTTAGTCATCAGGTCTTGTCAGTCTTGTCAATCTTCCTCTTAAATATCTCTTAAAACTTTCTACTTCTTTGCATTATCATTCTTTTAGCCTATGCCACCATCATCTCTTGCCTGAATTATTAAAATAGACTCTTTGTTGATTGCTTTGCTCTAAATCTCTTTCCCTTCCAATTTCTGTAGCTGGGGTGAATCCCAAAAATGCAAATTGGAATCATGGCTTAATACCTCTCAATATCCACCTTGCCCTTAGGACCAAGTCCAAAATCCAAACCAGACTTTTAGAAACTTGTATGATATGCACCTCCTTTCTTCAACCTCTCTTCATTCCATTCTCATTCTCTCACAACAAACTCCAGCCATTTTTGAAATTCTCTCACTAACTGAATGGATCCTGATCTTTCTGTGCCTTTGAACTTAACATTTTCCCTTCCGAGGCACTGTTCTCCCTGCCTTGGTGAACTCATATGTATCCTTCAAGTCTCATAGTAGAAACTACTTCTTGCTGGAGGGCTGTCCTGACCTTTAGATTATTTAAGTCCAAATGTTAAATGTTTATCTAGTGAACCCTATTTCCTTTAAGTTAATATTGATTATATTTTATCCTAGTTACCCATTTATCTTTCCTTATGTTAAAGTCCATGAAAGTCAGGACTTCATCTCTTTATTCAAGGGGATAGTCTCTCTCTGTGCCTAGTACAATGTAGGTACTCAATTAATATGTGTTGTGAATGAATGAATTATCAGAATCAAAACATACTAGAAAAGGAGAAGCTAAGCCTACTTATAATTATGCCTAAGAGTCACCCCCAGAGAACCCCTTGCTGCTCAGGTGTGGCCTAAGGTATCAATCATAGAAAGGAAAGGATGGGTGAACAAACTAGGCTTCAGGAATGTAGGAAGCAGTGACTCTGCAGTTCCCATAGGCTAGACAGCTGCCAAGATACTCTGAGAGCTTATGTTCTCAGCTTCATTTTTTCCTGCCATAGACTGACTCTTTCTAGTACAGCTTCCAGTCACTTCCAGACTCAAAACTTTGCTACCTTTTGAAGAAAAGTGCTCTCCAAGCTTATCTTAAGGTTGAAAATCCCCAAGGCAGTATTTTGATTTGTATGTCAGGGGTAATGTGCCCACCATCACCATCTAAGGTGTAAAGCAATTATTATGTGAGGGATACAGGGTGCTGTGAGCTCCTGTACAGATTATATGTTGGTTTCCGTGGGTGCATATGTGTGTGTGTTCTGTGTACACACACACCGTGAGGACGGAGTGGTTGTGAGAAGTCCTTTCCAAAAGGCGGTGGGTAGCATAGCCATTGCCTCTAAGGGGCCTGGGATGAGCTGCACAGTCACCCCAATTTTTGCTTACTCTTAGCTCTATTTCACTTCATACTAAAAAAATAAATTGTAAGAGATTAGGGATTTAACTATAAAACGAAAAGTTATAAAAATAGTAGAAGAAAGCAAGAATACACTTAAAAAAAATCTTGGCATGTGGAAGATGTTCTTTAGCATGATAAGAACAGAAATTGTACACAACATAAGGTAAAAAGAAAAACACCTTCTGTAACACCAAAAACAAAATTTAAAGAATATTGATAAAAATTTAAGAAAATTATTTTCAACACATATCTGACAAAGGGTTATTAATCTTACATATAAAGTATTCTTACAAATCTCTAAGAAAAGAATGGGCATCTCAAAAGAAATGTTTAATAGGCAATTCACAAAAGAAGTAAAAATGCTAGTAAACACATATCTGACAAAGGGTTATTAATCTTACGTATAAAGTATTCTTACAAATCTCTAAGAAAAGAATGGGCATCTCAAAAGAAATGTTTAATAGGCAATTCACAAAAGAAGTAAAAATGCTAGTAACTATCAGAGATGGAAACATCAATGGGCAGTAAATGTATGAGAGATGATCAACCTTATTAGTAGTCAAATGCAATTTAAGGTCACAGTAGGTTACCATTTTACATTTCACAGACTGGCAAAAATTAAAATACTCAATAACTATTTGCAAGGATAGAGCAGCAAAAAAACCTTGTACACTGCTGAATGGGATGTACAAGTGTTTAACCATTTTGGAAAACAATTTTGTACTTTCAGCAAATTTTAACAAACATGACCTGCCAATTCTACTTGTAGATCTGCACTCTAGAACAACACTGTCCAAAAGAAATTTAATATGAGCCAAATAAATAGGTCATTTAAAATTTTCTTGTAGCAGCATTACAAATAAACGGTGAAATATTATCATTTCAACATACAATCAATATAATAAATGATTAATGAGATGTTTTACATTCAGTTTTTTTCATGCTAAGTCTTTGAAATCTGGTATTTTTATTCTATATTTGTAACACAACTCAATTTAGAGTAGCCACATTTCTAGTGCTCAGTAGTCATAAAGGGCCAGTGGCTATTGTATTGGACAGTGTAGCTCTCGAAGCACTCTTCCATAGTGCCAAGGAGTTGTAGGAGAATGTTCATAGCAGCCTAGTTAGTCACAGGAAATGGAAGCTAGCCAAATGTCCTTTGATAGGCTAGTAAATTATGGTATATTCCCACAGTTGAATCCTATGTCACAGTGGGCAAAACTAACTATATAGTTCATTTTTTATTATGGATTCATTCATTATGCATGAATTTCATAATGGGCAAATTATGGAATACATAAACTTTTTAAAAAATACATAGCTTATGGACAATTACATAAGTGGTAAAATTTATAAAGAAAAAGAAGGGCATGATTAGAAAGTTCAGAATAGTAATTTGCTTCTTGGGCAGAAGGAGAAGGATGTGAATAAAAAGGGGCACATGGGGCTTCAAAAAATACTGATAATAGCCTGTTTCTTAGGAATATACACATACACAAACATACACTTTTACACACTAATACTTTTTGTATGAATCATTAGCCACATTAAAATCATTAATGGCCAGGAAATATGAAGAGATGCTTAATTTCACTTATCAAAGAATTGTAAATTAAAACAATAGTCAACTACTTTTTGCTTATTAAACTGATAAAAATTAAAAAGTGTCAGTTCCATGACTTGCAAGGGATGGATAAACAGGTAGTTGTACTTAGACTGTTGATTATAGTATGCAGCCTCTCTGGAGAGCAGTTTTGAAATAGGAATCCAAATTTTAAATTGGCCTACCCCTTTTTTCTTTAAAAAAAAACATTTTTTTTGAGAAATCTTCACACACTTAAGGTCCAATCCAAAGTATGCAATCAGTGGCTCACAATACCATCATATAGTTGTGTATTATCACATGATCATTTTTAGAACATTTGTATCATTCCAGAAAAAGAAATAAAAAGAAAAAACAAAAAAGTTCATATCCCACACCACTTACCCCTCCCTCTTACCACTAGTATTTCAATCTACCCCCAATTTTTTTTCTCCTTTATCCCCCCCATTACTTATTTTTTATCCTTATTTGTATACTCATCTGTCCATGGATAAAAGGAGCATCAGACACAAGATTTTCACAGTCATACAGTCACGGTGTAACCTTCTAGCCATTCCAATGCACCATGAACTAAAAAAGGATATCTGTATAATGCATAAGAATAATCTCCAGGATAACCTCTTGACTCTCAGCTGACGTGGTCATTGAACTCACTGCCCTTCCCTCTCTACGTGGGACATGACTCCCAGGGGTGTAAACCTCCCTGACAACGTGGAGTAGCCATGTTTCTTGAAGGTGATTCTATAATGATATAACTTTTGCAGTGTGACTGTGTGATTGTGACAACTTTGTGTCTGATGCTCCTTTTATCTGTGGTGTGGACAGATGAGTAACAAATATGGATAAGAAATAAATAATAGGGGGAACAAAGGTTAAAATAAATTGAGTAGATTGAAATACTAGTAATAAATGAGAGGGAGGGGTAAGGGGTATGGCATGTATAAGTTTTTTATTTGTATTTATTTTACTGGAGAGATGCAAATGTTCAAAAAAATGATCATGGTGATGAATACACAACTGTGTGATGGTATTGTGAGCCTTTGATTGTAACCATGTCAAGAATGTTTGTATGTTTGTTGTTTACAATAAAAATATAAAAAAATAAAACAAAAAAAGAAAGGTCACATCTGAGCAGCAAAAGAGGTTCTCTGAGGGTGACTCTTAGGCATAATTATAAGTAGGCTTAGTTTCTCCTTTGCAAAAATAAATTTCAGCCTATTTCATTGGTTCCCCACTTCTTGCAAGAATATTAAGAATTCCCCACATGGGGAATTTAATGTTTCCTATCTCCCCAGTCCCCCAAGGGAAATTTGCAAATACTTTTTTATTCTCTGCCCAAATTATTCTGGGGTGTATTGGGGCATCACACTAACCTGCACAAACCGACAAGATTTCACTCCCTATTCAAGATTCTATTTAATTATGGTGTTCGAATAAACTGACCATTCAAGTTAAATTAGATAGTGATCTACCCAAAATATAAATTTTGCACCAAATAAACATGTCTCCCCTTGGTCTCACATGGAAGTTAAAGTTTTTAAAATACGGGCCACATCATCCTTTACCCTGTATACTGATTTACCTTAGTCCTACACAGATCAACTTCATTCATATCTGTGATTGAAGTCCGATCAGTTTTCCAACTTTTTAAACAGTTGCTATAGGGACAATGCTGACTTTTATAACTTCAGTGTGCTAACTCTGAGTGAGTCTCAGGTTTCACATAAATACCTGAAGTTTCAAGGAATGACCAGGTTATACACAAATAGTTCAGTATCTCAGAATTTAGAAGTAACAGTTATAACTCTTGAATATATGTGACTGCTGTAACACCTGAATATATGTAACTGCTGTAAGAGCTTACAATCTAGGACCTTTACAGTAGGACCCAGCCTGATAACCCATGCTCTCAACTTCAGTTCTCTGAGTTTGTGTTAGTCCACATGAGCAAAGTATGATAATATTTGTCTTTTTGTTTCTGACATTTCCTTCAACACACTGTCCTCAAGGTTCATTCATCTAGTTGCATGCCTCACAACTTCATTCCTTCTTGTAGCTTGCTCAGTAGTCCACTGTATGTAAACACCATAGTTCCCCCCGCCATTCCTCAGTCGTTGTACCCTTAGAGCACCTCCAACCATTGTGAATTGCAAACACTGTAAATTGGTGTACCTTAACTCAAAATTTCCTAAGAATTTGTTTTTAGGAAAGATTCATAGAAGTGAATACATATATTTACAAGGATGTTCGTGACAGTTTTTTTATAATAGTGGAAAATTGAAAACAACATAAATATTCATTGTGAAGGTCTGGTTACCTGAAGTATGGCCTAAGTGTAGTTAAGTAAAGGAAGAAGAGATGATATATATATATTGACATGGAAAAATAGCTCACGTCATATTACTTAAAAAAAATAGAGGGCAGAACAATATACATTATATGATCCCATATTATATAAAATTAGAAAAATATCAGAGAGAATAAATCGAACAGCAGTGCTTTTAAGTTATCTCATGGGTTGAAGGATGATTATATAATATTTTAATTTTTTAAAGAAATTTTAAATGAAATTATATTACTTTTATAGACAGGAAAATATAACAGATTTTCCCTTTTTTTCTTATGAGATTGGCATCGTTTTTTTGTGTAGCAGGGGTGATTCTAAGGGTACTGAATTTTCTTTGTACTTATCCAAATTAAACTATGATCCCTTCCCTCTTGAGAAATTTATAGAGATTAAGGCAATTTTCTTTTTAAAACAGCTCTTAAGATTTGGGCTTTGATTGTAATTTAAGCTACAAGTTAATAGAGCTATAGTTTTCATTTGGGTATGAAAAAGGGAAAAAACAAGGTGTGCATTTGGAAAAAAGTGGGTAACATGTGACCCAATCCAGGACCTTGGACCTGATAATGCTTAATCAAGTATTTATGTCTCACGTCATTTCCATAGCTTCTGTATGAGTATAACTCCTGAATGCTTAAGGATAATTCCAGCTTTTGAGAATATTGGAAAAACTAAGATTATTGCATTCTTTCCAGACACTGTTGTGCTTTTCATACAAAATCGGAGGAAAAGAATCCCAGTCAAACCCTGTTGATTTGACCTGCCTCAGAGCTCCTGGTCTAAAGGGGAAAGTATCTGCTAAGTAAATAATTAAAAATATGAACTGACTTATACACATTTATTACAGAATTTTAGAGGGCAGAATGAACTTGTGAGGTGTGCATGAACAATTAGGTTAAATGTTGCCAGACCTTTACCTTCATGGGTTCTGTGAATTGTGAGTTTGTTTCCAGGCTTCAGCTCCCATCGTCCTTCTCCTCCCCCTGTCTTTGAGCAGAGGGTTTCCGTGACTACCAGGGCCCTTTCCAACTGTAATAGTCTATGATCCCTTCCTGATGTTTTTAGCCAAGGAAGTGACATAATCAGTCTGAGCTATGCTTTCTTGAAATTAATCTGACAGCACTGAATGGAAAGGAAGAAACAGATGGCATTGGGAGTACAGTAGGAATTGTATTACTGCTGTTTAGGGGTGAGGCACTAACTATTTCTGACACAGGTAAGGGGCAAGAGGAATGGGGAGGAGAAGTTGGAGTGAACAATGTTACAAAATAAGAATCAACAGGATTAACAATGGATTGAAACTTGGCCGTAGGGAGAAAGAAACAGTGAGAGATGATTCCGAGACTTTGAGTTTGGGAGGCTAAAAATGTATGGAACAAGAATGCTTCTTCACTAAGTACTCCTTTGTGCATGAGCTTCCTGTATGTCTTCACACTTTGATACAGTCTCTGCTTCTTATGGTCCTGCCTTGTTTGCTGTTTAAAACATTTATTTACTCGTGAGCAAATCTGGATAGATGATACTATTCCAAAAATCATTATTTTCTCTGATCAGTTTTCCCCACCCCCAAAAGAACACAGCTGTTGATCTTGGGAACACACTCACACACGTGCTCACAAAATGTGGTTTAGAAGTTCTGAAGATTGTTGATTAAAAATAAATTAAGTAAGAATGGTTGAAAGAAAGCATAAAATTTACTTGAACACAAAGATCATGTTTAGTGAAGATTGGTTTTATAATGTTTATGATGCAGTTGTTTCTTTCAAAGATGTTTTAAAAATATGTTTTTGGGTTAAAAATCCTTTTCAGTTTTGTGTTCAAGATTGTTTAAAACTTCACATTTAGTAACATTCAAAGTGTTAATGTTTTTCAGGCTGAAAACAGTAGTTTCCTCATTGTCGGTTTTTAACATTAGTCTTAAAATCAGATTTTAGTCCTTACTGGTTTAAAGAAGAGTCTTATGGTCATAATGTTAGACAAATGTTGAAAACCTGTACAAGTCATATGATTAGAATAAAAGATCATGTAGTGTCCTCTTATTATGAAAACAGCATACTTCATTGGAGCAAGAGAGTTATAGAGGGAAAAAAATGTTTCAGGTTGTTTGACACCCACTTAAAGAAATCAGAGAGTAGAAACCAAAAATGTAGCTAATGTAGCTTGGTCATATTCTCTGGATGGCTCTTTTCAGAGTTTGGAATTCTAAACCTGCAGTAGCTTTTAATGTATTAGCAAGATGCTGTCCAGACAGAGTCAGCAGTTTGCTCTGTTGTTTGGTGTTGATTCTTTGTCCAAAGGCTGTGATGACTAACAGCCTGCTGCATTAGCTGTGTGTGTCGGGGCTTTCTTCTTACAGAGGGTAGTACATTACATTTTAGTTGTGAGGGTAAATTTTGGTAAGAAGGATAATTATCGAATCAAGTTACAAACAACAACTAAGAATAAGTCTTTTTTTAACATTTTCATAAATAATGAGTATTTTAACTGCTCCCAATTTAGAGATTCCCATTTTTATTTTTTTCTATGCCTTTGTTGTTATTTCTGCTGTGTAAGTGCAGGAAAGGTGAGGTGGGATAAAGTTGAAATACTTATAAATAAAAGCACTGCACTCAAGATTTGTTTTTAATCCAGATGCAGTACTAGAAATGACATGGAATTTACTGCCATTCTTTTAGGTTATATTTAAGAGCATATAATTTTAGCAGTGAAGAATTTTTTGAATCAGAACTGTAAGATAGAAACAGTCTGTGTTCAGAGCAGTTGCTTAGTTGGCCTCTTAATTAGGATATGTTATTATTTGGGGAACCTATTCTATGAGGAAAATTCAACTCAAGTAATTGTTAGACTTTGTGAAAGTCAATAACCAGTGAAAGAGCATTTCACAACATTAAGTGTAAAAAAAAGGACCAAAGATGTGGGAGAAGAAGTCATTGACTCCCAGTTTTAATAAACCCTTTTTGTCCCCAAGGTTTAGTCTATCATGACAGGTACCACTCTTTTGCACATTACATTTTTTTTTGAAAAGGCAAAGGCCAGATTAATAACCCATGATCTTATCAGCTTTAGAATTTTGGCTCAGTTTGGAAATATAAATTAAAAGTATGTCTAACAGTCTGTAGTCATCTGTATTCATTATAATCCCAATAAAATACATTTAAGCAAATGAAAAATTAAAAACACCCTAAAAAGGTATAAGGCTAAGTGTAAAGAATTATTTAATTTATGGACTTTAAAGTGAGCATTACAACTGAACTAGCAAGCCTTAGAATAACAAGACGGAAAAACCATTTTCTTTAAAAATGCAATAGATAGTATGATAATTATTCTGATTATAAAAACAATACTTTTGTTGCAAAACATTCAGTAATACAGCAAAACAAAGCTTACCACCCAACTGTTAATATTTTGATGTTCAATAGGTATTCTTTTAGAAATGAATGTGAAATTGTTCAAAAAGAACCAGGACTTTCCAGTTTAAAGTTCAGGAACATGTACTTGAAATAATTTTGCATTCTGACAGCAAATTAACTTTTTGGAAAGTTGAAGTTTGGGGGATAATTAAAAATACATTGTGACTTAAGGGCAGGGTAACTTTTCACATCAATTTTTTTGTCTTTTCCATTCACACCCTTCAAAAACATTTGTCCCCAGAGACTTCCATCTCAAATATTTAGAGAATTAGCTACCAGCCTGTTAAATAATTCTGTAGTTATGTGATCCTGTTTGTATTACTAGGCTGAAGTGAAATGAATTCTTTAATGGCAAAAAAAAGAAAGTGGTAGTTAAGACTGGCTTTCCATGAGCATGATATAAACTTGGATAGGGAGCTCCGTTACTGTGATGGCCACGCAGCAATTTTTTATGTACTTACTTATACCTCAAATAAAGAAAGTAAAATATTGGCCAGTTTGTTTACTGAGTATCTTCCAAACATGAATTATGTGCTGGAAATAAGATAAAGATAAAATAAGAATCATTGTTTAAACAGGGTCTCCTGAATACTGATTTCTGGGAAGGTAGCTTTTCCATATGAGAAAATGGTTCTCAGTCCTCCTGTGATGGAAGGTGAATAGGGAAAGTCTTTAGCATTTGGGTGTTTTAAGGATCGTAACCAGTACATTTAGTTGATTGGTTTGCTTCATTCTTGAAAGAGTTATATGCATTTAGACTTAATCAGATTGCATTGTATTTTGTGTTTCTTTGTGCAGGTGTCTGCATTCAGGTGTCTGTAGTACTGTTTTCCATGCCCAAAAGGACAGGGTGCTCAGTTCCCTTTATAAAGGCAATTTCTTGTTTGACTGCGATTGAGTACAGAATTATCATACTGAGGGCTTAATTTATCACAGAAAATGCTGGAGTGCAAACCTGTTAAGCCCCTTATACATGTATAAATAAGATAAACAATGGCAGATTACCAAGGAATATTGTTTGATGTGAATAATATGAAAAACAAATTTCCTTGGCCTGTGCATATTGTACCTGTTAGCATAGAGAAAACTTGTAGAAATCAGTGCATCATCTTTGAAATATAATAAAATAAGGGAGAAAAAGCAGAGTGATGTGAGACAGCTGCTGCTTGGATTGGAGCCTATTTATAATCTGGGGAGCTCATAGTTAGATTGCTGTGCTATGTGGTGTGCTCTCAAACATCAGAGAGGAATGATGATTTGCGTGCCTATGTGTGGATGTGATCCTTCTTTCAGACTTTTCATTCTTTCAGAAAAGGATTCCTTTTCCTACGTAGAAATGGAGCATGCTAGCAGAAGCAAATATTCTGAGTTCCAAAGACTCAGTAGTCTCTCCACAGGACCACTGGGCATTTTTCAGCATTGGAGGAAGATCTTTGGCGAACCAGGCATTTAAAGATGTCATCCCTTCTCAGTATTCTTCAGGAGGCTGCCTCTGCTGAGTGAGTGAGTCATGTGGGACAGAATGTCGCATTCCAGTACCTTTTGGCTATCTGTGCACGTTAGACAATAACGATTGCCAAGCCAGCGTGTCTCAGGTTTTTTAATTACGGATTTAAATGCCCACAGGAGCTCTGCTCATATGTTAATTCCACTGTTTGACTTTAAACGTTTTTTTTTTTCTTTTTCTAATTCAGATTATAAAAGGGAGTCAAGCATTCAATATGGAGACAGTTTACCACATAAACTTGTTGAAGGGGCTATCCGGATAAAAGAGATAGTTACGGATTTTCCACATTTTTATGCTGAGAACAGAAAAGAGTCTCCTCAGTACCCTCCTTAGGTTTGTTTTAAAAGATCAAAAAAGAAGTGCATTAATAAAAATAACTTCGACACCTGTTTTTACAGAGAATTGTAAAGCATTGGAATGGCATTCTTAAGTCTCACATATTGTCAGCTCTCACGTTCTGTGTGCATGGTATTTATGTCATAGACTGGATGCAGTTGAGTTTCCACATAAGGCAGTTTACCCTGAAGCATATTTGACTACAAAAATGCCTCCTATGCCACTGAGGTTGGGTGTTCAGAGCACTCTAATGGAATTTTAACTTTCAAATGCAATCAAAACATAATTAAATAAGTATATATATCCTAATAAAGACGGATGATTTAAAAGCCAAATATAACAGAATTTTAGATATTCTAGTATTTTGCTTTATCCCTAGCCTAGGTCCCTCACATAATCTTGAATAATTAGAGAAAGTTGACTTCCTCTGATGTGCCATCAGAAAAATAGAGAAAATAACATGCATTTAAATAACTTGTGCGGCATGATCTGGGATTTTCTTTTGCTTCAAAGACATTGGAGAAATCTGAGGAAGTTCTGTAGATAACAGTATTTTATCAATGTTAATTTCCTTATTTTTCCCCCAATATATTATGATGAAAAATTTCAAATATACAAAAAACTGGGAAGAATTTTACTATGAATGCCTGAGCCATTGTAAGCCTATCACATATACTTGTTTTATCAGATGTTTGTCCCTGAATCCATCTTATTTTTTTATGAAAATTTCCTGATTTTAGACACTGCTGTGTTTATTTGAGAGAATGTTCTTGATTTTGGAAAAGACATGCTGAAGAAATAAAGGAATATCGTGCCTGAAACTCATTCTCAGATAGTTCAGGGGAAAAAAAACTTGTGTGTGGTTGTGTGTGTATGTATGTGTGTGTGTGTCTGTGTGTAGAGAGAGAGAGAAAGAGGGGAATAAAACAAATGTGATAAAGAATTGACATTTGGAGAATCTGGGTAAAGGGTATAAGGAATATCTCTGTCCTTTATACAACTTTTGTGTAAGTCTGAAATAATGTCAAAATGAAAGTTTAAAGGCAAAATAATAAATTGAGATTGTAGGGAGAAGGCAGTTAATCAAATTAGAATGTTCTCAGGACATCAAGAGAATTCTCGAGTAAAAAAAATTTTTTTTTTAGAATTATAAAGAATTAGGATTTTATTATTATCTTATCATAAAGAGGACATCATTGCTGACAATCTATTATCATGGAAGGTCCAGACTTAATGCTAAAACAGAAAGAAGAGGGATATCTGGTTCAGCAGCAAAAATATTTACCTCCTACTGGTTACATCTGTGTGAAGGAGACACGGTACATTGGGCAAAGAGCAAACTAGTCTATATGAGACATGAGAAAACTCTACCCCTCTATTAGAAGATGGAGAAAAACTTTTTTTAATGAAACTTTATACATATGTCTGAGATAAAATTCTTCCCCTTCTATATACCCACGGCAATGATACCTATTTGGGAGGAAGCTTCTGTGGGTAGGCACTACATTCTCACTCTCACAGAGTGACTAGAGCACTATCACATCGCTGATGAATAGAATCTAATAATGACAAGAATAAGAACGAAGAATGGAATAGCACAATACTCATCTTGAACAGCCTCCTGTGAGGAATTATTTATTGGAAGTGATGTTCAATAATAAGGGGTGATGACTTTATAGACTAGTTTAGAGATAGGGAGTTTTTGTAGTAGAGAATAGGGAAATTAAAGTATCTTCTGAACTAGAGTTCAGTCTTAGAGAAGTCCTCAAGACTTAACACAAGTAAAGGAAGTATAGAGGAAAAAATAGAAGAGAACCTAAACTAGATGGCCACAAAAGGGGGAACTTAATATTAGAAAAACAAAAAGAAGGCAAGCATTTTTTTACTGGAAGAAAAGTGACATTGTATATAATAACATGTGGAAAGCTATGGAATGCATTTTTTTATGGAAGAGAAAGGGCTACTGACAATAAAAGGAGAAATTAGGAAAGAAATATGGGAGGGAGAGTTTTAATAGTCTAGACAAGTAAGTGGGAGAATTAACATTATTTAATGGAAGGTAGGTTTATGCCTAGACTATGGACCTTGTGATGAGGAGGAGGAGAACGAAAGAGCAGCATTCCAGTGGGTCTGATGGGAATAAAATCGAGAGGCATTCCCAAATATCGCCTAGCCTTTTCCTTGATTTCAAATCCAGTTGTACCTCAATCTAGCATTTTCCCAAACTGTGTTCTTGAACTGTTAGGGATTCCAATATTTTGACAGGTTTTCCATGAAAAAAGTATTCTGTAGTTGGAAAATTCTGAGAAATGCTGCATACCTTTTACCTCTCAGAGATTCTTAACACACATTAGCCATTAAAGACACTGAAATTGTGTAGTAAAAAAATCTGTTTAACTATATTTAGCCTGGTATTTGGCAAACTTATTAATCTTTTTTTCCAGGAACACAACTTCTCTTATCTAAAGGGATACCACCATTCCTCATTGCACAGTTTGAGAATGCTTTCTAGAAGGAGAAAAATCTTTCCTTCTTAATTTTTCCCACCTATTTTTGGAAATGGATTTTGGTACCTCCCAAATAGTGCCTAAATCTTTCTGCTTAGGCCTTCTTGGTTTGTGCATAACAGCCTTGTGCAAGAAGACTCACAAACTATTGAAAGCAGAAGGGACCTAATTATCCATCAACTCACCCTTCCACCAGCTCCTGTCCTGCTCAGAGAAGGCTAAAAAACCAGTGCTGAGACTTATACTCTAGCCTTTCATGAGACATTTTTTTTCTTTCCCAGGCTAACTAATAAAAATTCCTTTAACTTTTCCTCTGCTTACATTCTAACATTTTTAAAAAATTATTTTTGTACTCTCTCTTGGTTGTTTGCATATCATTCAAGGTGTGAAACCTCAGATATGCTATATTAGAAACTAACAAAACATGGTTTTGTTCTATAAAAGAAAAATAACAGAATCATACATGTATATGATTAGCTTTTAGTTCTTTTGTATCATTCTCTTGTGACATTATTTGCTTCTCTTTAAAGGAGATATCATTCAAAGGAGTTACGGTTATCTCTGCTTCACTAGTATAATCCCCCCCCACACACATACACACACTCTTTTCCTTTCCATTACATTAGCATGATGCCTGTATTTTTATTCTTCTGCTGGTTTTTCTTTTCCAAGGTGAATTGTTCTGCCCCTCCTCAGAAATTCTTGAACTGTGAGTTCAAAGAAGATAAGTGTTCCTCATTTTTATTGTTTTACATTGTACTTTCTGTGATGCTTGGCCCAGCTTGATGTCGTTCACAGATTTATGATACTGATTGAGGTGGTGGTGGTGTATACTTGTTAATAGTTCATAGTTGGTGAAGGTATTTTTTAAAATCTAACAATCCCTTTTATGTGCTTGAAATGCTTAGTTTAAGGATAATCTTTTTCAACTGTAACTATGATGGGTGGGCTTCACATATCATCATTCAAAACAGGTTACTTTTGAATTTTTGGAGTCAGTGCACTTAGTTTAGGTGCCAAGAGATAACTAAAGATATAAGGAGTTTAAAGTCATGTTCATATTTGAGAAATTTTATAACTTCTGGGGAAAATAGGACTAAAGAGGATAATACTTTTATTCCAAATCATCAGATGGTATGAGACACAAAAGGAGTAGAAAGAGTGAAACTGGGAGCGACTTGTGTCCTGAGCCAGTTTAAAAGACACAACAATAACACACATGCCTGGTGAATACTCCCATCCATTCCTCATGTGCAAGGAGCTTCATTCCTGCTGCTGCATGAAGACCAATCAAACAATATCAGAAGAAGCTATCCTTTTCCTTGGTGGCAGTTCTAATGAAAAGTTGGTTTGCTGCAGGGTATCAGCAACCACTTCAGGGAATTCTAGTGTTGTCCCCAAATATGTTACAGGATCTTACTCTACAGATGCAGTATGTGTGAATGAAATGCCATGTCTGAGAATATCAACAGGAAACAAAAGAAGACGTTAGGAAATGACACCACAGATGCCACAAAATAGGATCTAAATCTAAGAAAAAGTAATCATATTTTCAGGCAGAGTATTCTGGAGTGGCAGAGTTGCCCATTTACTGGTGGCAAATACCAGGTGAACAAGATGGAATGGTGAAACACCTGCTTTTACGAAAGTGTCTTTGCTTTTCAGAATTAGCCTAAGTTCCTATCATTCGGGTTGCACAGTCTCAAAAATGAAGGCAAAAAAATAAAAAAGAAGCAAAAATGTAGAGCATAGTGATATGCCCTTCAAGGAGAAGGATTTGAGATGCTATGGCATGATGATTACAACTACTGGGAACCCTGAAATTCACACACACTAGTTTTCATGCGTTATTAAGGTTGTATAATCCTTTTCTACCTAGGAGATGTAGCTCACAGATAGAGCATGCTGTGTTTAACTCTGTCTTTCAGTATTGTGTTATCATTTCTAGAGCAGAGCTTCTCTTTAGCTCTCAAAAAGAAATACGAAAACAAAGGAGCTAGTCAAATCCAGAAAACCAGACTAGTGGGACTAGATTTCATTGCTCAGTTTGGAATATAGTTTAATTATTTACGATAGCACAAAAGTAGAGCGTTCAGGTCTTAAAGTTTTGCTACAAGTGGATGGAGGTCAATTTCTAGGATCAGTAAGAGGGTGGTTCTTTATAATTCCAACCATAGAACTTACTCAGGACTGTGGCAGAGCTGTCTTTAACTCTGTTCCCTCCATTCCGACTAAGCAGAGTTGTCTTTAACTCTGTTCCCTCCATTCCGACTAAGCAGAGTTGTCTTTAACTCTGTTCCTCCCATTCCGACTAAGCAGAGTTGTCTTTAACTCTGTTCCCTCCATTCCGACTAAGCAGAGTTGTCTTTAACTCTGTTCCCTCCATTCCGACTAAGCAGAGCTGTCTTTAACTCTGTTCCCTCCATTCCGACTAAGCAGAGCTGTCTTTAACTCTGTTCCCTCCATTCCGACTAAGCAGAGCTGTCTTTAACTCTGTTCCCTCCATTCCGACTAAGCAGAGCTGTCTTTAACTCTGTTCCCTCCATTCCGACTAAGCAGAGCTGTCTTTAACTCTGTTCCTCCCATTCCGACTAAGCAGAGCTGTCTTTAACTCTGTTCCCTCCATTCCGACTAAGCAGAGCTGTCTTTAACTCTGTTCCTCCCATTCCGACTAAGCAGAGCTGTCTTTAACTCTGTTCCCTCCATTCCGACTAAGCAGAGTTGTCTTTAACTCTGTTCCTCCCATTCCGACTAAGCAGAGTTGTCTTTAACTCTGTTCCCTCCATTCCGACGAAGCAGAGTTGTCTTTAACTCTGTTCCTCCCATTCCGACTAAGCAGAGTTGTCTTTAACTCTGTTCCCTCCATTCCGACTAAGCAGAGTTGTCTTTAACTCTGTTCCTCCCATTCCGACGAAGCAGGTTTTGCCTGGATCGGCCATGTCAGAGTGCCGTGTGGGCCTGGATCGGGTCAGTTGTGTTTATAAAAGACCATCTTCTTTTTGGCGTACAAACTGACTACTGTAAGTCAGCTTCTGTAGTCTAGTTCTCAAATTTTAAAAAGTAAAGTTTATTTGCTATGATGCTTAATTTTTAAAAAATTTTTATTGAGTAATATAACATAGTACAAAGGAAAGAAAGAAAAAAGTATTAATTCTCAAAGCACTCTTCAACAAGTAGTTATAGGACAGACCCCAGAGTTTGTCATGGGCTACCATTCCATTATCTCAGATTTTTCCTTCTAGCTGCTCCAGAACTTTGGAGGCTAGAAGGGGTAAATTTTTTATCATCACAATTGACTTTTTTTTGTCTTGTGAAAAATAACATACATACATACAAAAAAGCAATAAATTTCAAAGCACATCACCACATTAGTTGTAGAACAAATTTCAGAGTTTGGTATGGGTTACAATTCCACAGTTTTAGGTTTTTACTTCCAGCTGCTCTAAGATACTGGAGACTAAGAGAAATATCAATAAAATGATTTAGTAATCATACTCGTTTATTAAACCCTACTTTTTTGTATAACTCCACCACCATTTTTTTTTTTTTTCCAACTGCTCCTCTACCATCAGTTTTGATCTTTCTCCCACTCTTTAGGGGTATTTGGGTTATGGCTATTCTAACTTTTTCATATTGGAAGGAGCTGTCTATAATATGGGGGAGGAAGATGGGTCTAGCTGATGTTCTGGAGAGACTGGGCCCTCTAGATTTCAGGAGTTATCTTGTCCATGGACCTGATATGATGCTTAATTTTGGTATGATTTTATTTGAAACTCAGATTCTAGATTCATCAAAAACAAAAACTTGTTTCTTTTATAGAACAAGTAAGAACGTTGACAGTGGCAGTCTTTTCCACTATCTCCTGGGAAGTATTAAAAAACAGTTCTTTCTTTTTCTCCTCGGATAAGATAAAGCAAAACCCGGAACTGAGAAATTAGCATACACTTAAGTTTGAAAATGGTGTCTGTGAATTTCAAGACTCCAACTTCAAAACATAAAAGCGAAGTAGATTAAGTTTCCAGAATGGAAGAGACTTATTTACTCTCTCTTTTTCTTACCTTATTTTTGAACAAATGAGCTTGTTATTAAACACGATTTTAGCTTCTTACATAATCTGTGTGTTCTTGCTGCTTACCATGAAGATACATTGATTTTGTCATAAGAAAAAATCTTGTGCTGGGGTGCATTACTCTGACATGTTATTTTAGAAATTGGTGATGTGCATCTGTGAGAGTGTGTTGTGGTATGCAACGTGCCATGCCTTTAAGCGTGCTGTCCCCATCTGCTCCTAGACGTTCTCGGTGCAGCAGCCTTTCCTTAGTGATCAGTCGCTGGGTCTCAGGTTTTGTAACTCTTTTTTTTGATTTGGTGTCTATGTCAGAGTTTTCTTCATATTTGCCACCTTATCTTTTGCCACTTGGGTGTGTGTGTGTGTGTGTGTGTACTTGTAATTGATGGAATCTCTTCCATAAGAGATTGAGTCAAATAGGTTAAGTGGGATTTAAAACACATTTGAATGGACATAAATTATGCACCGATGGCTATGTCAGGAGAGCTGTTTGCTCTGAATTCGTAAGAGATGAGGTCCTCAATACAATTTTTCTTTCGATTTTAGGGAGATTCTAATTTTTTTCCCTATTCAAGTACTTCAGAAATTAAGTGGTAATAATATATATTCTAATGAAGATGATGATGAGCTTGAGCCCAGATGTCAGGATACCCAACTAAAAGGTCATTAGGGCCTTTTATGGGGAGACACGTTTTAATGTTTTTATAAGAAAGCTTAAAGCATAGGGCACCTTTTTTTAAACCCCTCAACTAGAGTGGTGGATTTAACCAATCAAAATAGTAAGTCTTTTTGTGAACAATTGAAATGATAAAGTTGAAAAGGAAAAGTACATTAACATGCAGTTTGAGCAGCTTAAATTGCATTGTAATTTGCTATTTGCTATCTTTTGGATTCCTGACTTGTTTAAGGAATATTATTTTTTCCTGTCGGTCTGCATATTTATAATTAAAAGTGGTTTTCAGAGACAAATCTTCTTGTGTTTTGATTTGTATAATCCTTGTTATTTTTGTGGAAATTAGGAAGAAAACATAGTATGTTCTTTTCTCCATTTCTTAAGGGAAAAATCTAGAAGTATTGTCTATAAATATGGAGCTCCTTACTGTCAGGAATTCTAGTTTACCAAATAGTTCCATGGAGCTCCAGCACAGATGGACAGAATATCATTCGTCTGCATGCGTGGTGCAAGAAGAGCATCCAAGCATTCTCTGCAAAGAGCATCCGTAATCTTGTTAGTTTACGGTATACCTTAATACCTCCTGCATCTTCAGTCATGCTCGGTTCTACAAAAACCTAATTTTTCTTTGTAGTAGAGCTATGAGAAGATAGAAAATGTATCCTTTAAAAATTAACAGGTATACATTGTATGGGTATACAAGTCTAGTTAATTTTTTCTCTTTATGTACATATTTTTACTGAAAAATATATTTTTGCAGGTCTCATAATGCCTCACCTCTAAAGACTTAAAAATGTTTATCTCTAATGTAACCACAATACAAATATCACATTAAAGTCATTTAAGATTGATACAATATTATTCTCTAATAAAATACTTCTTACTCTATAGAAAGGAATCAATTTTTCAATCTATCACTGATGGACACTTTCATAAAATACAATGAAATGAATTGCAAGACAAATGAAATTTAAAAAGCAACATATATGTAAACTTAAATTTTTTTGTGTGAGATTTAACAGACATAAAATTACTCTGTCAAATTTGTTTAAAAATTTCTCAGTATTCTTGATTTTTGTACTTATTACAGATCAGTAACAGTTCATAGATGGACATGGGTCTGTGGCCCACCCTTTGAGTAGCACTAATCTAATGTGCACATTCCTCTGTTTCGCCACCGTGATTTTCATAGGGTTTGTTTTTTTCTTTTTTAATCCAGTATTCAAGGATCACACATTGCATTTGGTTGCTATTTCTCTTTGATCTGTAATCTTGAACTGTTTCACAGCCTTTTCGTTTTATTTACTTGCAAACATTTTGATGAGTCCAGTCCATTTGCTGTGTGAGATGTCCTGCAATTTTGATTTATCTGATTGTTTCCTCACGATTAAATCCAGGTTAAACATTTTTGGTAAAGAATACTCGTTAGGAGGTATACTTTCATCACATCAGGGCACATCATATCAGTTTGCCCTGTTATTGGGGATGTTTTATTTGCTCATTGGCTAAGGTAATGTCTGTTTAGTTCATTTTTTAAGTGCTAGAAGTCTGCATTCTAGGTGATACTGTCTTTTAATGATACTGCTCAGTTTGCCAAACATCAATGAGGGCTACTGAGTTCTAGGTAATGGACTGTAAAAATGAATAAGACCTAGTATTCTTTGTTTTCAAGATGCTGACAGCATGGTAGAAGAAATAAGTATGTGAACTGTAAATTGTGGTATAAAATAGATTATGGTAAGTGTCATTGTAGAGTTATAAGCAGGGTGCTGTATGAATACAGAAGATAGAGATACTAATCCTGAGTAGGAAATTGTGGAAGCATTTGTTAAGAAATGGTGTTTGATCTGGGTGTTTGGTCTAAATCTGTCTGAGATTGAGACAGGTAAGAGAGGTGTTGGGTGGAAGGGAGAGAATAAGCAAAGGTAGAAACACAGGTAAAAGCATTTTACTTCTGGAAATATCAGATAATTCAGAGTTGTTGGAGGAAGAGATCTAGTAGGAGATTAAGAACAATTATTAACGTACTTAAACACCTTCCCTTGGAGTTCAGGCTTTATTCCATATTTACTAAGGAGAAGATAGTTGGAAACGATAAGCAGACCAGTGACTGGTAGGGCCCCTTTTTGAGAAATTATTCTATCAGCTAAGGGATCTACCTGTTCTAGAGGGAGAGAACCATCAGAAAGCTATTATAAATTATCCTATTAAAAAGCCTGAATTACAGTGAGATAGAAGTACAAGACTGTGCAAGGACTAATTAGATGTAAAGAGTGAAGGGGATGATGGAGTGAACATGCCCATCCCAGCTTGGCCTATCAGGATGTCATTAAGATGGAGAACCGAGAGAGGATGAAGACTACGATGAGTTTGGTCTTGAACGGGACAGATTTATAGCGCTGTTAAAATATTTTAATGGAAGTGCCTGTTTTACAATTAGAATTGTAGATGTGGAATTCCAAAAAAGGCCAGGACTGTAGATGTAGATTTATTGACTCTTTTTTTTTTTACTATACATGGGCAGGCACCGGGAATCGAACCGGCGTCCTCTGGCATGACAGGCAAGTGTTCTTGCCTGCTGAGCCACCGTGGCCTGCCCGATTTATTGACTCTTACTGTATTCCAGGCACTGTAATAGGTACTTTGTATATGGTTACCTTGTTTAGTCTTCATAGCAGCGCTGTATGAGGTAGGTGCTATTATTTCTGTTTAACAGATGAGTAAATTGAGACTGAAGTTAATAATTAACTGCTCAAAGTCATATAGCTAGTCATGAACCAGGTTTTTACCCCAGATATGTGGTCTTCCTAGTTAGTGTTCCATGAAGGAGATAATTGCACCCTTGAGATCGAATGCAGTCCAATCCAGGGAACAAGTGTAGAGAGGGAAATACAAAGTGTCTGGGACAGAAGCTTGAGGAGCATCTGAATGAAAGAGGGTCTAAGAAGAAGCTTTTAGGGCCATGGGAAGAGAATCAAGAAAATAGTGACAGAAGAGCAGAATGTCCCGAGAAGAGCATGGTCTTTGCAGTTGCACAGAGAGATCAAGTAAGACAAATATTTGAATAGCTTCTGGGGAAAACTGATAGATGATCACAGAGTGAATAGAAGGAAGATGAAGTTGGCATGAATTTCAGAGCCCACGGCGTGGTTAAAGGATTTTTTTCCAATAGCAGCTCAGGGTTAAAAGAGAAAGAATTCAGCATGAGGGAGAGCATAGCAGAAGTAGTTACCATGGATTCTAGGGTAGACAGGAAGTAGCAAAGCAGCAACTGCCTCATCCATCTGCAAGTCTAGACGGAGGGAAGGACCTAGAGTTTGCAGTTTATTTTTGTTTGTGCATCAAGTTTTCAAATTAATGTTATACTAAAGAAGTTCTTTTTAACCATTGTTTTTGTTTTTGTTGCGTATACAGTTTTAAAATAAAAAGATAAGAGTTAAGAGTATATTCTTATCTTTGTAGTCAGTAAATAAAAACTACTCTAAAACTCCCCTCTGCCAAACTCATGGAGATGCACATTTTTTCTATTAAAAAAATTCCTGTTAGTTAAATACATTGCTTGAAATAACATCTCTCCTCTGTAGGAGTCAGAAAAGAAAAGGCTCTCAGCCAAAACACCTGTGCAAATTAAGAAGTGAAAGGTGATGCATAGTACATAGTAGGAGATGTCAAGAAATCATAAACTACCGAGAGCCAGAAGGTATCTTAGAAATCGCCAGTCTTTATTTCACCAGTTGATTCTTGGTGCACTTATTAAACACCCAACCATTAACCAGGCCAAAAAGTGAAGTTACAAATTAAAATAGTTAATTCTTGTCCTCAAGGAGCTCACAGTCTAGTAGGAGGTTCAAAGAGGCTAGCAACTCACTCAAGACGTTCAGTTAGTGATAAAAGGGAGAGGGGAGCTATAATTTAGTGTACGTCAGTTTTCTTCTTGATCCTCTGCCGTTCACTTTACATGCTTTATTTCATTTTCACCTGTTAGGAAAGGGAAGGAAAAAGGACAGTAGCTGTAGTGTATTATGTGTATGAAAGATACGGGTTAGTTTTATAGATGAGACTTAAGCATGCTTATAAGTTATAGTTGAAGGGGAAGGAGCCGGTGAAGAAGGATGTTGTTCACTGACTGGTTACTTTCATTGCTCCAGTGCACCCAGCGACTCAGCCTTACAGTTCAGCTCATTGTTAATCCCAGACCATGGGTCTGGCTGGGGGGAGTGGTTGGCGAGAAGACGGCCGTAGAGTTCTAAAATAAAGGCAAAAGAAAGTCACAGGCATAGATTTATTTTAACTCCCTGTTCTTCTCTAGCTTCTGTGGGCCAAGGATTTGCACACAGGTCTAAGAAACTTGCTACTTGTTCCAGAGCCAAGTCTACTTTTGTTTTTGTTTTGTGGTAGCTTTTGACTTGCATTATTATGAATTAGTAAAAGATGAGACCCCAAAACCACACTCCAGAGCCAAATGTAATATAATTTTGAGTTATCCACATGATTAGTCCCAACAGTGTTATAAAGCAGAAGGGAATATAGGTATTTGAATCTGAAAACAAGATTTGAGTCCTAATTCTGCTACTTAACTGTGTAACTTTGGACAAACCCCTAAATCTCACTTTATTCTTCTGTAAAATAAGTATCTTCACAGGATTGCTGTGAAGTACAAATGATATAATGTATTTTTTTTAAAAAAAGGTTTTACTGAGAAGCAGGATGGCAAACTGAGATACTTTTATATGATGAAATACGGTGTGGCTACAAAGAAGGATGTTGAGAGGTGTGCAATGAACTGAATAAACCTTAGGGATAATGTGTTATGCAAAATAAGCCCGGAATGAAAGAACAAACATGTTTCAGAAAATATTTATAAGAAAATTGGAGCCTAGATTATAGGCTCCAATATAAACCCTTATAGCAGCCACACTTAGTCTGAAGTGTGCTTCTAGATTCTGAAACAGTGGGCTATATGTGTATCAACTGGTATTTCCCTGGAACTTTGAATAACTCTGTGACACCTAAGACCCAGAAATGGAGCGCTGCAGCCCTGGAAGATAGCATAACTACGTACAAGAATAGTTTTAGTAACTGAAAAAGAGAGCAGGCCTCAATTAGAGATGAAAACAAAGCCAATCTGGCTAGGACTAAGGTAAATCAGAATATTGGGTAAAAGAAGATGATGTATGTACTCTAGACCTTCACCTGCTGTATGAGACCAAAAACAGAGAGGTTTATTATATCTAGAACCTAAATTTTCTAAAACACACAATCTAAATGAACCTGTCTAGATAGCTCATTTAAGCAATGCAAACTCCTGCAGAACAGGAGTGAGGCCTTGTAATTCTGTATAGCTTAATGTGATAGCAGGATACATCCCAGACTATGGTGGGCTGATAATTTAAAAGTATTGATGGAGTCCCTTGTGGGTCTGAAGGTGGGGGGCAATATGGAACTTTTAAACTATCTGGGAAACCCCAGATCCCTTTCAGCTATTGGGGGCTCTCAAGAAAATGGGCCAAGCTCTTGGTTTTGAGGCTTGCCCTCATGAAACTTATTTCTGTAGGAGAGAAGCTAAAACTACCTATAACAAGACCCAGGAGTTGCTTCCAGGAAACCTTTCATTGCTCAGACGTGGTCTCTCTCTAAGCCCACCTCTGCAAGGAAAATCATTACCCTCCCCCCAACATGAGGCATGACATTCAGGGGTGAAAGTCTCCCTGACAACGTGTGGCTCCCAGGACTGAGTCTGGCCCTGGCACTGTGAGAGCAACAATGCCTTCCTGACCAAAAGGAGTAAAAGAAGTATAATAAAATAAGGCATCAGTGGCTAAAAGTGGTCAAATAGAGTCAAGAGGCTATTCTGGAGGCTACTCTTACGCGAGCTTCAGTTAGATAGTGCTAATTGCTATGGTTTGCTGAATCCCAACCAACATCACTCCTGTTAACTCAAGAACACCTGTGGCTCGAACTGGTACTGTATAAAGTTTCATGTATTAAGTCTGCTTTCCTGGAACCTATCATTTCCAGAGAGCTCCTAGGCCAGATAAATCCTGAAACCCAGAGGGATGAGCCTCTCCAAGATTATCAGTTAATTATATCCCCCTTATCCTTTAGTGTCAACACCCCTTCTCAAAGGAAAAAATCAGAACCGGGCATAGCCTCAAGATCCCTATAGATTGGGAGAAGAATCGAAGGAGGAGGAGGTATAACAGAGAAAACAGGATTTAACAAACGAGTATGATTGCTGAATCACTATATTGATATTTCTCATAGCCTCCAGTGCTTTTTGGAGTAGCTAGAAGGAAAAATCTGATATAGTGGAATAGTAACCCATAACAAACTCTGAAATCTGTTCTGTAACTACTTGAAGTGTGCTTTGAAAATTACTGCTTTTTCTTTCTTTTCTTTGTATATATGTTATATTTCACAATTAAAAAACATTTTTTAAAAGAAAAGATTTAATAAACTGTAATATTAGTTATGTTTTCAGAATGCTGACATTTTAACAAAAATACATATCTTAGAGTAGTGCTATGCCTGGTCCCATTTAATTTAATCATTAAATCTCCATTATTAATTTTCCATGGAAATGCTCAAAATACATTGCTTCATGGGTATGAATTAGGAGACTGCTTTAGTTTTTATCTTTGTAAGATTATTCTTATTCCTGCAACTAAGTCTCAAACCAGACATATTTTTTCCCCATATGTTTTAGTGTGCTCTTATTAAATGGCTAGATGAATGTTCCTCAGACTTCCCCCAATTTTTTTATTCTGGACTAAAAGCAAGAATAATCTTTTGTTAGGAGCTGAGCATATTAAAGTTTTTATTTAATTAAAACATTGAAGTCTGGAATGACTCGTTATAAAGTTGAACTTCCCACAGGGTATAAAGTGACTGATGGCTCATGTCCCTAGTGTCAAGGAAACACCGGGCATCTCTTTGCATAGCCCAGAAAAATGCAAGGTAATAGCAGAGTTACACTAGATAAAATAACTAGTATCCTTAAAATCATACGTTCCGGGTCAAAAGACAAAACTGTACATATAAAACACTTAACAAGCAGAGTCATGGTCTAGTGTCAAGAGCTAGAGCATGGGCTCTGAGCCAGACTGCCCGAGTTAGAACCCGACTCTTTCTCTGCCACCACTACCTTTGGAACCTTGGGAATATTACTAACTTTTCTTTGCCTGAGCTTCACTTTCTTTGTCTGTGAAGTGGGATACTCACAGAACCTATCTCATAAGATTGCTTTGAAGGTTAAATTACGTAATACATAGTTAATGTGCTTAGAACTATGCCTGCCATGGTAAATAGCATTTAAATGTTTGTAGCTGCTATTATTGTTATAATTTTAGGTGTTAAAATATATGGTTCAGACATATGGTGAAATAGGTCATTTCATCGATCATTCTGTGCAGGTGGAGCCAAGAAAACTTGTATAGAGGTGACATTTTCAGAACCCTCAAGGGTGGATGGACAAGCTGTGCTGAAGGAAAGAAAGAAAGGTACTCCGGGCCCAGGGAATGTCATCAACAGAGGCATAAAAATGAGAACCAATTTGTTGAGTTAACAGAGCAGGGAAGAGACTCATCCTGTAGATCAATTTGATTTAGATGCAGAGTGAATATTCAGTGGGGGAATAAGAGTAGGTAGGGGAGACAAGATTATTATGTGAAAATACCATTTAGCAATTTACATTCATGTTTATTCACTTGATCCTCACACAAACTCGAGTATTCAGATATATTCATGTGAGCTATATAAACATACATGTTTTTATTCTTATTTTCATTTTTAAAATAATTACACTAGAGCTCAGAGAAAGGTGACTTGTCCGGCAACACCAGCTCTTCTTCATACGCCTGACCAGGCCTATTTCTAGCATACCTTACTATTGGGTATACCGGTAGATGTAACAGTCAACCCAGCCTTGTCTTTTCCTGCATCTTCTACCCTCGACCTATAGAATAGCTTTCAGACCTTTGGCACCTCTCTTGTAAAGCAAATCTGAGTCAAGATGAGATGTATGCCATCCATTTCCTTCAGGAAATCAAGAGAGGAGTTTTGATTAAATTTAGCTAATCTTAGAACCCAGGCCATTTGTGACCCATAGTGGCCTGGATATGCTTCCCAGTATGGAGGTCTGCTCATTGCTGTCTTTTATAAGGACACATGTACGCGTGAATACACACACACACAGGAAAGCCTCAGTACCCTTCAAGATCTCACAAATGTTACAGCATGTAATTGAATTGTCATCGGAACATTATATGTTATCAGTCTGATAATTTACGTGGTGGAGTGTATGGGCTTGAGTATGTGTATAAACAGATACACATTTAGGGGAAGGTGCTGAAATGTTAAAATTAACATTCTCAGATAGAAAATGTGATCGCGCTAAACACGTTTTACTTGAAGTTCCTTTCTGTTCTTTTCTGGAGCATGGTAATCCCTCAAAATGCAAAGAGGAAAAATAGGAGCAGATATGCTATCAGGAATGTAAGAACATAATAACACCGATTATTATGGTAGATCCTGTACCTTACTGGAGAGTGTAACATTCCAATAAGGATTAATCCCATTATCCTAAGACTTGCAAGTGATACAAATAAATCATTATCACAGAAGTTAAAGTAAGTTTTCGTTGCTAGATTATGTGAAGGGTGCACATCTCATGTTTTCTCAGATTAGGTTAGAATTATATTACTGTATTGAAATCAGGATGGATTTATTCATTTTTACATTTTATTTTTAATATGAAAAAAATTAACATTGAAACTATAAAAAAGATAGCTGTATCTTCTGTAAAATGCCACAGATTCCTAGCTCCTGTGCCGTGCTTGGCTTCTTGAGATGTCAGAGCCCTTTTTCCTCTCTTAGAACCTCATCTTTACCTTGCATGTTTGTGGGCACGAGGTGGGTATGCAGTGAGCGAGTGTGATAGATTCAGTATTCACATCATGGCAGGAAGGAAGAAAGATCACTTTGTTGATTAAGGTTTTTGTAACTGGGAATCATCTGTTAAAAAAAAAAAAAAAAAAAAACCTACCTTGAAGGCTAGCTTTAAAAATTAAAACTTTGTGCAGGGCCTGGCATATGCCGTTTAATAAATAAGTAATAACTATTGTTGTTTTAAAATTTTTATTGATTGACTGTTGTTTTGACTTTGACTTTACACTTTTCTGAGAGCTTTGAAAAAATGTATTGATTTATATTTTGTGCCTTTGAAGAAAAAAATAGAGATAGTATCCCCTTCTAAATAAGGATGTCTGGTCCTAAAGTATTTTTTTTTTTTTTTTGCTATTTTCATTGTAGGCAAGTTTACCACTTTTGTAGGCATTCAGGATGGTTCACTTATTAGCACATTTTAAATTAAGATATGACCAACTGAATAGATTGTAGTAACCTGTTCTGCTACAATCTCACTGATCCCACTAGATGGCGTTAATTCATTAGATGATAACTTCTTCAGCATAGGCAGAGCGCCTTCTTTATAGTTGAACTGATTTTGAATATCTTCAGAGGATGAATGCGACAGAACGCGCTTAGACTTCATGCTATTTATATAGAGTGATTTGTGGAAATTATTCAGAAGGGTTACGAAGATCAAATGGCTGAGGGCTTATTTATTCGTACTAAAAAGCTATATTAAGCTGCATCATTTTATTAGGTACTTGTTAATTCTGGCTTTGACTTCGCCTTTGCCCTAATTGTACATCCAAATGAAAGATTATGAACTTAATGGTTTCTTGTTGTTTATTGTCCTATTACCATACTTCTTGTTGGGCTTCTGGAAATATTGGAAAACTGTTGAAAATGGAAAGCAGACACATCTTAAAACATGTAGCTTATAACAGATTTAATTGTGAAATAATTTGATTCTTATTATAAGATCTAGATTAACAATGACCCACTTGTCCGTTTTTGTGGTTCTTTAGTCATAAATGTAAAATCAAAGTGAACATCCAGACTCATTAATTCTCTCTTATCTATATTTAAATTATTATCTTCAAAGGCAGCCTTGTATTACAGATTAATCCGTTTCCAAAGTTTAAAATTGTGCTTTTCCATAGTCCTTTCTAGGCTCCAAATAACTAAATTGTTTTACTGTATGTTTTATTTCCTTGCTCTTCCTTAAGAGTTCTGAGGTTGGAATTTTTTTTTAAAGAAACAATGAATACATTTCACATACAAAAAACTGTTCCCACATTTTCACTGGAAGTGATTTTTTTTTCTTTATGATCAGAGCCATACAAATAAAGTAAAATTGTTTCAGAATTGATAAGATTATCCATCTTGAGCTCTCAAGGCTTAATAGTTCTATAAATATTATTCTTTTATTCATTGCTCATGGGAAGTAGGTAGTTGGTACTGATGATTCCCTTAATGTTTATTTAACTATTCCAGTGTAAGGTAGTTCAAATTTCTTAGTAAAAAGATTGCCGATAGTTTCATTCACTGGTATCTAATAAAAAGATGAGAATAATCGGACTTTTGCCAGTAGTTAAAATACCCTGCTTTGAGTCGAGAGGTTTTCCTGGAGGTTATTCTTATGCATTATATAGCTATCCCTTTTTAGCTTATGGTGTATTGGAGTGACTGGAGGGAAGTACCTGAAACTGTTGAGCTGTGTTCCAGTAGCCTTGATTCTTGAAGACAGTTGTATAATAATATAGCTTTTGTAATGTGACTGTGTGATTGTGAAAACCTTGTGTCTGATTCTCCCTTTTTGCAGGATATGGACAGATGAATAAAAAAAAATGGAAATAAATAAATAATAGGAGGGATAAGGAGTAAAATAAATTGAGTAGTTGGAAATACTAATAGTCAATGAGAGGGAAGAGTAAGGTTATGTATGAGTTTTTTCTTTTTCTCTCTTTTTCTGGAGTGATTCAAATGTTCTAAAACTGATCATTTTGGATGAATGCTGTTGAATACACAACTACTGATGACATTGTGAGCCATTGATTATATAACATGTATAGACTGTATGTGTGTGAAGATTTTTCAATAAAAATATTTTTTTAAAAAGCAGGCTATAAAAAATATTCTGCTTTTTAAGTTAGAATAGGAGGCCTGAACGTTTGGGTCCATTAATCAAATTAATATCTCAAATTAGATTTTGCTTTTTATGGTGATCTTAGAAAACTCCAACTGAAAAAACCAACTGCCCAAGATTATTTAATATATACAAGGCATACCTGTATTGTGGCTGATTTTTTTGTGACTGATGAAAATGAATATATTTCTTTCTAATCAGACCTTTTGCACATATTTGTACTTATGTGTGTCATACAGGCATTTATTAACAATTTAATTGTATAATCTCATTTTCCGTGTTCAGAAAAATGGGTGATGAGAGAGAAATACTATTGTAAAGGGAAGAAGTACACATTGTTGCATAGTGCTTGAGTTCATCTATTTCCCTGTTTCTTCTTAGGGATAGAAATAAGAAAGAAGGGGAAAACATTTTGAATGTATGTGTGTAACTGTGTGTAGTGAATGAGAGAGAGGGGGAGATTGTATTTTCAGGAAGCATTAACTCCATTTTAGAAATAGATCTTTGGATGATAAGTCCCTAAGTTTTGAGGAAACAGTTTAATGAAAGCTATCCAGATTTGGCAAGATGCAGCACTCATCTGCAGTAAAACTTAAGTACTATATCAAAATAAATGCTTCTGTGCCGTGCAAACCAAATGAAGGAGAGTGAGTTTTTGTTGGATAAGAGGTCAGATGAGCACTTTAAAATTCTCATGTTGAATAAAAGGATTCTGTTAGAGTTGTTGATCATGTATTTTAGTGCATGAAATATCTGCAAGTACAGGTTTAAGTAGCTTTTAATATTTTAAAACAAAGACTTTATTCCCTCCTTCTAGTTATGTCATCCCCAAAGTCCTTATCTTTTAAAATTGAAATCTTTTTCCTTTGACCAAAATGCGAATTCAAATCCAAGGCACGCCAGGTGATTCAGTTTGTTATGCTGCAGCACTATTTCTGAAACCATTGATTGTTGTTTTGAACTCTTTTGCATTGAGTTGTTTGGTTTCATGAAGATGAATATCTGATGAAATTTTTTACTGGTGTGTATGGTTTGTTTAAAAATTTTAAGTTAAATGGGACTAAAAGGGAGGTTATATCTTTTTAATTTTCTACTTTCTGACTCCATTAAAAAAAACTTCGCTATTTTGAAGCAGAAATTCTGAAATTATGGCTTTTCTAAAATTCTCACAGCTAAAACTTAATATATTGAAGCATTTAGTTCTTGGGGATATTACATATTTTTATAAAGATGTATTTCCAAATGGAAACAGCACCAAGGTTTCTGAAATGGGGAACCTTTCCAAAACAGGCTTGTTGTTGCCTGGGTGAAGAATATTTGGTTGCAGCATTCAAAAAGGAAATCCTGGCATGGGAAGCGGTTGATGAAGCAATGAGTGCAGAGTCTAATGAAGCCTTTAAAGGCAGGTGTGAGTCTGCGCTGGGGCCACTCAAATTAAATATCACATGCTCCATAGTGTGCTGAGTCATGCTTGTTCTTCGATTTTTGCTTCTGTTCTACATAGTACATCATTCTCTTTTTAAATTTTCTATAAGTATTAGTCATCATCCGAGTGAGAATTGCAGCCTTTTCTCTTTCTGCCCTTCGTGAAAATGCCATCATAACAATGGCCAGCAGGGTGGCTTTATGGTGTTTTAAAAATCAAGGTTATTAGCATTTTTAAACTATAGGTTTACCACTTAGTGTCATTATTAGTGCTATGAATACAGAATTTTTTAAGTTAAAACTTTATAATTATGAAAACTTAAAATTTTATAAAAGGTTTCTCTGTTTTCTTTTAGCAAGAAATAGGTTTTGTCCTCAATTTGTAAAAGTTGAAACTAACACTAACAAGAGGCTGTGTGAGGACTAGAGTCATCACATAGATGGTGTGAAAGCAAAGCTAATACCCTGGGGTTTTTAATTTTTTAATCTTTAGCCCAAGCTCTTTACTCTATACAGTATACATAAAAGTTTTCAGGGCTATTTTTGTTTAAATGGAGCTCTTCATATGCAGATTTTTTTTTCAAAGCAAGAAATACCTGAGTTTAAAGAAGATTTTCCCAAGGAAATTATTCTAGTCCTGTTACAGCTTCCTCCTATATCAGAATGTCTCAAAATAATTTTAAATGGACGTATGCCATTTGAGAGAGAAGAAAACGTCACAGAAACTAATTTACCTGATGTTGCAAGTCCAAAAGAGTTGGGAATCATATATTCAAACTTCAGTAAAATGTTTGCAGTAGATGCATATTTATTCAATTAATTCATTTAATTTGAATTGTTTTTAGTTAAAAAAAATCCATCAGTCTACTTAATGTTGAAAAGTTTAATTTTTATTTTGGAGACTGCATTTTCCATTATTATGACAAGTATGGGATTTTAGCTTTTTGGAAGAAGGGACCTGAATAATAATGTAAACTAGGGGCTCTGTGGAAACACCACAGAGGCTTCTGTGGAGGGTGTCGGGATGGGGGAGGGTATCTCTGAATTCTCTGAAATGTGTGCAGAATTTGTACGTATGTTTCTGCACATGTTGCATTTTTCCAGAGACAAGGTTTGTAGTGTTTCATTATGATACTTAAACGGGTCTATCATCTCTCCCTATTCCCCGTGTGAGATCCATGCTCTAAATCAGTTCCCTTATTAAGTTTGAATGTAAGGCATTTTAATTTTCCCCTCAAGTGAAAAGGGTCACATATGAATACTTTTTTTCAAAATAGGGCTTTTAACTAGAAGTTTTTGCTGGGGTCATTCTCAAATAAATCATAACTTATAAATGGAAAAGATACAGTAGATTGCGCTCTCATTCTGTTGAAAAGTTAATAAACTTCATAAGTTATAGTGAGTACATCTACAAATTAGTTCTTTTCTGAAGCATTAGCCGTCTCACAACTATTATGAGAATTAAGTACACTATATTATGAAGGCCGAATATAGAAACAAATCATGAGGATTGAGCAAAGGAAAAAGTCGCTCGAAGGAGTTCAACTTCCCATTAAAACCTAGCCCAGTGAGAAATGTGCCAGATTGTAATGATTTAAGTCACTTAATGGAATTCATGTTATTTGAAAGGGATTTTTTTTTAACATTGTGAGATGGTAATTTTCCAGTAATCAAATTTTAATGAAAACATTTACTCATGTTAATTGGAGCTTTATTTTTATGCATGTTTTAATGTTTTATTTGTTTTTACTAAAAATAGTCATTCTTTTCCTTATATTTCCTCATGAAATCCTTCAGATCCACTTCTAGAAATGTCATAATTGTGCCGTAAGTTTTCTGCACCACCACCCCCATTCTAGTTTTTATGAACTAGTGCTAACTCTGACTTAATTTGATTTGGCATCCCTGCAATTGAACATTTGTAAAGTGTCTTGTATTATGTCCCATCTGGGTTGTCATAGAAACCAAGGTCCGCCATCCTCTCCCCTCTAGTTAAAAATGGAATGCAAACAGGGCTTCAAAGTGACGTTTTCCTAGTAGAGTGACAGCTCTATGAAGAGCAGAACAGAAAGTGTTCTTATTGGTTTTAATCTCCCATGGTCCCGTCATACCAGTTAATTCTGATGTGTATAGCTTTTCTCTTGAAAATCTGGCAAGATACTAATGGGAACTTTTAAAATCTAAGCATCAGGGAAGGAAAAGAATGCAGTTAATCCTCTTCCTCCTCTTTTCTTATACAAAAATGTAGTGTTAGCTAGTAATGTTTTTGTTTTTCTCCCTGCGCTATTAGTCTATCAAAGCTGTGGTACACGTGGCAGAAGCACCAATTAGTCACCACAATTTTGACTTTCATTGTTATACTCGTTTCTTATTTCCTAGGTTAGATGAATGTGGCTTTATCTCATTAGAACCTGTGGACCCATTGGTTAAGAGCATGACAGTAATTTATTATTAGAATAGAATTTGTTGATATGGCAAAATATACATGGCCTGGCATTGGACCTGAAGACAAAACATCTTATAGCCCCATTTCCACCACCCCAGTACTCACAGAATCCTTGACTTTACCTTGATGGTTTTTCAGTTTCTACATTCTTCTCAGCTTCTCTGTCAGAACCATACATCACTTTCATTTTTCACTTTAGACTTCTTTGATTTTTCTCCTTCTGAAGTGGCTGTATGATAAGTTCCAGTTTGTTGTTTCAGTTGTGTTACCAGGTTGTCTGGTTTGAAGACTAAGATTTGTTGAGCTATTGATGTGATATTACTCAAAATTTAGAGTATTAAATTTTTATTTTAACATACATTTTGATTATAGAAAATAATATCAGATAATCACCTCTGAACATTAAACAATGAAAAATTATCATATAAGTTTGTATCCTAATAGGAATGTTTCAGGGGGTTGGATTAAAATCATTATTATTTAACAATTGCTCTGAATGGTATTTCAGCAAAAAAAAGTAGAAAAAACACTTTAAAATAATACCTATACTTTGACCAATAGCTGAACCTGGTAATTGAGTACGTTCTCTACTCCCACATCTCAACTACCAGTCCTATTCAGCAGTCGGTTCACAAGTGTTATGAGTATTATCACATCATGATGAAAGAGACCCTGCAACTCCCAGTTGAGTATGAGTAAAAGCTGCCAGAGTATCTAAAAGTAAGTGAATATATTTTCCCAATATTACTATATTTGTTGGCATGTAATGTGGAAGTGAATAATGTGTTTCCATAGCATAATGTGATGGAAAAATGATATAGCAGTTTCTTCATGCTAACATGTTGTTTTCTTCTGTAAAGTTTGCTGCCCGCACTGATGATTCGGCTGATATGTTTGTTTTTCTAAATATCAAACATTTGAGAAGGTTAACAACTCCAGTTAATTAAAAAATTAGAATCTCCCTTAGATCATTATTTCTATTTGTCAGTACTTGTTAAAAAAAAAAAAAAAGACTAAGAATGTTGCTAGTTGTTTAGTGAATGTCATGTTGTTGTCAGCCTTGCATGAGATTGTGGCTTTCCCTACAACACAAGGAATCGTTCCAGCATTCCTGTTCACCACTCTATGACTCCTCAGGAGGAAAGTTAAGAAAAGGTAGGATTTTTGTGGACATTGGAGGCAATAGGGCCTTTAACAAAATGAAACTTGGTGTATTTCTCACCCAGTGAAATGCATCCAGTACCATGTAGGGATCATCCCTGTGCTTTGTCATCAGCCATTTTTGTTGCTTATCAGCAACATATTTGGTCCTTTCAAATCTGTGTTTTTACCTGTATTTCTGCATATAACCATTGTAATTCTTCCTCCACTGATCACCAATCCAGTAACTATTCATCTCCTTTAAAATTATCATTTACTTAAAAAATGTGTTCCTTCTAAAAGTTAAGTATGCATTCTGAAGTGCACTTGTAGGGTAGATGAATTCTACATTCTGTTCTCAAAGAAAACTCTTCTTAAATGCAAAGAATAGAGCTCAGTGAAAGACTATACCTATCTTTTCATTGGGTGCATATTACTTTATCTGTTTAGGGACCTATAACCAAACTCTAGCATCTAAACTTGCCTTACTCCATTTCTTCAAAGTAATAATTTTTAATTATTCTTGACAGCACGTTTGATTTTTTTTACTAAAAATTTCTTTAGCATTGCTCAAAATGTACAATCTTCCAGGTTTGATCTTAGCTTCTAGGAGCAGCCCAACTTTATGTATATACTTCTTTCTTCTCTTTTTACATGTGTATTTTTGTTTTCCAAAAACTTTGCGTGTTGATCGTCTTTGATATTATGGTTCTTTTGCCATATCTTCTGTCCCTTGAAATAGCTATATAAATTTCTTAAAGAATTTAACTTTCGTTAATATCCTACTATAACATCGAATGCTATACTATATACTCAGTAGGTATATTCAGTAAACATTATCTTCATATGTTTCATGGCACACCACCCTATTCATGGTCCTAATATCCTTTTAAATCTAAGATGAGAGAGCAATTAGCAGAGTGCATGCAAAACAGAAAGCAAATAATAGTTGTGGATGATTCAAAGGGTGTTTGGAGAACCTTGTCTAATACTGCTTTATATTTGTGTGCTAATAACACAGAAGGAAACCCAACTATGAATAAATTGCCAATCTTTAAAACAAAGAAGACCAGAATGGTTTGTATTTGCAGTTCATGCTCTTGTCCTCTGGGATTCAGTAATCTTTTTAACCTTTCTCCACAGTGGTATACATATATCCCTGGGTAACAGGCTGACTGGCGTTGATGGTGCTAAATGCTTTGGTAGGAACAAAACTACTGCCACCTTCCTTATGAGCCCAGCATTAGAAATGACCTGTTTACACCTGGGTGTGTGGTGTACCTTTTTTTTTTTACAAGAGCTGTAGAATAAGGTCTGACTTCAGTTGATTGGAGTGGTAGTTTTAGATACCAATAAGAGGACCTATTGCTGATGAGGGAGGTTGAAATTGCAGAGTGAATTTGCAGTGTGAAGCAGGTCTGCCCAGGGGCAGGCTGATTTGCACCATGAGACAAGTAGTACACATAAACAGATGGTCCCACAATGAGTCAAAGAGACAGACAGACCCTGAACACGTAGATGGGCTTTTGTCTACCACTCTTAAGGCTGTAAAAACAAGCGCTTAGTGAAAGAAATTCGATTTTAATTCATTGGGAAATAAAAATTATGCGTTAGGCAGAAGAGAAAACTGGCTGTCACCGAATCTGGACTTCGAGAAGCCAACACCTTCAGGCGCTGTTTTCTGTATGTATGGGCTGGCATTACCAGATGCCCTATGGCCATTCACCATCACTATGTTGAATGCTACTACAAGCAACATGCACAAGAAAATACTAATGATGTCTTCAGCATTCACTTTTAAAGAATTACAGACCCTTTAGTTGCAAGCACAAATCTGATTATGTGAACTAGGAAAAACATTTTTAAAAAGGATACTATGTTAGTAAGGGTCATAAAACATACTAGTAATGTGAGTTTGTAGTAATATGGTAAAATGTTTATGGAAAAATTCTTCAGTTTCATACATAAATCATAGGAAAAAAGAAAGAGTTAATAGGAATAAATGGGATTCCCAGATCTAATCACCCATCTTCAAAATGTAATTGTAAACAAATATGTCTAAACAATTTCAGAAGTACTAAGCATCTTATTAATTTGCAAAAAACAAGATTTTTCTGTAGTTTTGTATCTCTAGAAAAGGTACTAATAAACTTGTTTAAGTGGTTTATACATACATTTGATGAACAAATGGTGTACCACTTGAATTCCTTAATACTCTCTCAGATGACTCTATTCGGACCAACATCCTCAATGTATGCATTTGTGGTCAAAGAAAGCAAGTTAATATTCAGCAGCATCTTCAGGATACCCATTGCCCTTCCCTTAGAGCATTTTGAGTATGGATAATACCCAGAACACAGCACTGCCATGTGGAAACCTTACTCTGAGATGCTGTGAGGGCTACAAATGCCTTATATAGTATCTTTTGTTTCCCAAGTAATTGGGATCCTATTCATGATTCAGTGTGCCAGCACCTACTTCCCAAATAGGCTCTCGTTTTCTGTTGGAGCATGTACACATAGCCTTTGCTCAATCTACCTTTGTGCATTTGGAAAATAGCATTCCTGGCACTGCATTAAAAATTCTGAAAGAATGACTATTAACGGAATAGGTCTCTCTCTCTCACACTCTCTCTTCCTCTTTCTTGAAAAGGGAAATCATCTGTGTGGCCACTGTCAAGAAGGATATAAACTGACTTAGTGCTGGTTCTTATTTATTTTCTTAAAAGTAAATTACTGAGAGATATGTAAAGAGAAATACTTAAGTGAGTAAATTACCTTCACAGCATGCAGCTTGTAGACACCAATGTGATTACATTATAATATAGGTCATTCAGTAATTGTGTCACCCAGTAACTTTTACATATTGAGTACATTTCTTATAGGATGCCTATTATCAAATGTTAGAAAAGTAAATATAATACATTTTGGATTTTTAATATTTAATTTTTAATATTGTGAAGATTATCAAGAAATTTTCAAATCACTTTTGGTTTAAGTAGGCTTAATTTAATAATTTGTTTGCTGGTTTCCACCTTTGTGTTTTCAGTTTGTTTTTGTCTACACATGTATAATTGAGCTGAATATGCGTGCCAATAAGTAACAGAGCTGGAGCTGCATTCAGCTTCTGCTTAAGTCTGCAGCATTAAAGTGTTCCTTTTGTTACATGTGCTGGTCTCGCAGACCCTGTAGAGCCTTATCAAACGCAGCCAGTTGGTGCTGCTGGTATGAAAGCACAAGGGAGCTCTCATGTGGAAGGTTAATGGCGTGTAATTATAAAGAAAAATGAACTGCTCAACCACTCTATCTCACTCTACCTGCACCAAGAGTGACAAGTGCTCTGATCTTTTATAAACCCTGGAGCAGAGGTTTAACCATCTAAAATTATGACAGTGTAACTGTCACACAAACAAACACCCTGTGAAGTATAGGTATGTACCCCCATGTACGAATGATTCTTTCCTATTACAGGGAATCTCAGGAAAAGAGCACAGTCCACCACCAAGAAAAGGTGCTTTTAGACATTGCACTGTTCTGTCACTTCTTCTTTTCCACTCAGTTTGTTCCATTTTCTTTTCCTAAAGGTGGTCTCTGTCCTGTGATTATTGGTAAGGCTGACAGCCTGCACACAAGTAAATCAATTCCCTATATCCATCAGACACCAAATATCCCTGCTTTCTCCAAGGATCTCCATCATCCTTGCCCTCTCAGCAATTCTTAAATCAACTGTCTTATTCTAAAGGGGATGAAAGCAGTAGTCTCTTCTCACTCTTATTACCTAAGCAGAGTAGGCTGTAGGAAGCTCAAGTACATCTGACTGTTGGGTCTTTCCCCCAGGCCTATGTATAGCACAGAGATTACACACATTTCTATGGGCCCAAGATGGAGTTAGATCCTTATGTCTTTTGCATGAAAATACAAGAAATATTTAGTAAGGAAAAGGCAGCTATGAGGGACAAGAACAGAGAAAGACCAGGGAGATATTCAAAGGGTATGATAACTAGACAGTCTGTGTTACTAGTGTGTCACATTGCCAGTGAATGTTACAAAGTTGTCTTGCTACTGGAGCATCTGAAGGGTAAGCAGAGCTGGCTTGATTTAGTGCTTCTGCCAGCTCAGCCCAGAGTTGAAAAGAGATGTTGCATGCAGAATTATGCAACAACAACAAAACCCTTGACATCTTGTTCTTGCAAAGGCTAAAACATAACCACTGTTGGTGAGGCTGTGCTGCCTACTGAGATAAGTAAATTCAGCATCACATACGTTAGAGCCTGTGAAGACTAAACAGAAGTTACACAGCCATCTTATTGACAAACCCTGGCCTTGTGTGATGAGTGGGGGAGGGGCAGCCAGGATTCCTTGTAGCAGCTATGAAAGCTAGGAGGGTGATTTTTAAAACCTCTGTGTGTGTTTTATTATGTTAATTCCCCAGCCCCTTTGCATATGGGTTTTGATTACCTGCATTCTGTTTTTTTAATTATTTATTTATTCTTGATATATGGTATATATTCACATATCAAGTAATTGTCCAAAGTGTACTATCAGTGGTTCACAGTATCATCATATAGCTATGCATTTGTCATCGCAATCACTTTTTTTTTCTTTTTTGTGAAAAATAACATTTATGCAAAAAGCAATAAATTTCAGAGCACATCACAATTAGTTGTAGAACAGATCTCAGAATTTGGTATGGGTTACAGTTCCACAATTTTGGTTTTTACTTCTAGCTACTCTAGGATACTGGAGGCTGAAAGAAGTATCAATATAATGAGTCGCAATCATACTCATTTGTTAAATCCTACCTACTCTGTATAGCTCTACCATCATCTTTGATCTTTTCCCCACTCTTTAGGGGTATTTGGGCTATGTCCTTTCTAACTTTTTCATATTGGAAGTGGCTGTCAGTAATATGGGATAGGGGGATGGAATTGTTTGATGTTCTGGAGAGGCTAGCCTGTCTGCATTTTAGGACTTATCTGGCCCAGGGACCCATCTGGAGCTTGTAGATTTCTAGAAAGTTACCCTAGTGCATGGAATCTTTTGTAGAATCTTATATAATGCCCTGTGTGTTCTTTAGGATTCGCAGGGATGCTTTTGGTCGGGGGTTGCCAAGTTATGATAGGTAGCAGTGTCTAACTGAACCAGGCCTAAGAGTGACCTCCAGAGTAGTCTCTTGACTCTATTTGAACTTTCTCAGCCACGGATACCTTATTTGTCATACTTCTTTTCCTTCTTTTTGTCACAGTGGCATTGTTGATCCCATGGTGCCAGGGCCAGGCTCATCCATGGGAGTCACTTCCCATGCCACCAGGGAGATCTGCATTCTGTTTTAAAGGAAAATAGCTGTGTAGTTTTTAATGTTAGTAGGATAAATCTATTAGTGAATAAAAAATTTTAAATCAGATGCATATTAGTTAGTGGCTGGTAAGTAAAGTTCGCTGTGATTTACTCCCACCATTTTAACAGCCTAAATGTTGCCTGTGTCCATCCCACTTATTAAATTGAAATCATTGTACCAGAATTGAAGTTTTTGGCTTGAGGCTGGAAGATTGGCAATGGAATCTTGCAGTTGAGCATCGTACTCTATAGACGAGGAAGCGAATCATTCTTGTGGAGTTGGTTCCAGCCTGTATGCTTGCTCAGATGTGCAGTCTTTCTGACATTCTGAGGCAAGTTATTTAGCACTGCCCAGTCCCTTTAAGAACATGCCCAGCCCTTCCAAGTGTGCAGAGCAGTTTATAGGGAATATGCTTCAGAATGGGCAGCTTTGGTTTAATTCTCAAGTTATCACTTGAGCTATCCATTCCTTATCTATAGCTGCATGTTTCCCAATTTGAGTGTATCCTGTGGCTCTTCTCTAGCTTGGCCTCTACACTTGGTTGCACAGATTACTTTGCTTCCTTGGCTTTCAACGGACCGTCTTTGTTTCTTGGCAGTTTACCATACCTAGAGGCTGATGACCAGTAAAAGATTCCTGTCTGCTTTGGTCCAGCTTTCCACACCGAAGTACTCTACATTCGATCAGTCGGCTTGGATGTCATACAACCTCCTGTCAGCCCCAGAAGAGTTGGCTCAGAAAAATGAGCTCTAGCTCTTTGTTCAGTGAACAGAGCTTCATTCAAGCTAATTTTCCAGAGGATAAGGGTTCCATATTCTAATTCCGTCTTCCTATGAGGAGCTATTTAACTCTTGGTTGGTCGTCAATCACCTTGTATCTCAGTTTTCCCAGCTAAATAAATGACAGTTGCCTTTATTATCTAGTCCACACAGTTATGAGAATCTTATTTGATAAGAAGTTGTCAAAGTTTACAAGGATAAAGTGCCATATAAACTTAATAATTGATTACTTAAGCTAGGAAATCACTTCATCAGGGAAATATTGAGGAAAACGGTACTGTTTTCATTTAGGGTTCACTCAGAAAGTAGGATTCTTGAAAAGTTATTAAATTTATATGTTTTTAGAAATTTCCATTTTTCTTAATCACGTAAATTAAATTATTTTGAAAAATATGAATACTCAGGAACAGTAATGAGTTAAGTGTGGAAGATGTTTGTTTTAACATGTTCTAGGTGGCTGATGATTACGCTTGCTATAAATCCCTGGACAGCTTCAACAAGGTGGTCTTCATTTTTCTGACCTCTACTATGTGGCTGTTTAAACAGCTACTTTCTTCAGCTTTGGAGTTAGCTATGGTTCAGTGACAGAAAAACTGATTCCAGTTCATCCTTTGATGAACATTGGTATTACATGATAGGATGGGGGTTAAATTATCCATGAGTTACTTTAAGCTGTTCTGATAAAGTCAGCACAATTGTAGAACATATTATTACTGAGTTTTTTGTTCTCAAATTTATATCTTGTAGATCGTTATCTGTCTCCTTTGAATCTTTGGATGTTTTATATTGCAATATTCTTCTTAGTAACCATTGATTACCTTGTTTTTTATGTTGTGTATCTTCCGCTATAGTCAAACCCGAGTCTTTTTTTATTATGGTAAAATTTTGATTAACCAGAAGGCCAGTTGAATTTTCTGAGATCCCTTTTGGTTCACCTATTTTTGAAAATGTTCTAAGTAATGTCTGATCCTACTTTCCTCTCCTAGTAACTGCTGTTGAGTGAAGTAATTACTGTGTAGGGGTTAAAAACTGGTAGGTAGCTCATGGACTTAATCTAGCCAACAAAGACGTTTTGTTTGGTTTACAATGTCAACAGCAATTCATACACTAATGCCTTTAGACAGGGCACTGGTCTTCCCTCTCCAGTTGACCTTAGCTCCCATCACTCCCTATCGTCTTACCGCCGGCCGACTCTATTCTCAGGCTTCTCCTGTCTGACTCCTGTGCTCGTGAGTCTTCAGCCCTTGAATAAAGCTATTCTGTAATGATTTAGTTCCTTGTAGTGTGTCAGGATCATCACTATGAGCATTCAGTGCTATGGAAGTGAGAGGTATAGAGCAGGATATTGTATTCTGACCATTCAGAGAGATTCATAGAATTTTAAACAGAAGACAGTGTTTAGAAGCTAGGTGGAAAGGCAACTGAAACTGAAATGGGTTAGTGACTCACTCAAGGTTACAGAACTAGTCTAGTAACAGATATAGACTAGAATCCAGGCTTCTTGGCCCTTTATATTATTTCTAATATATAATACTTCCTCCTTATTTTTTTCAAAAGCAGAGTGGAGAAGAAAGAATATATATCCATATATAATTAAGGTTTTTACTATGTGCTTTATGGTTTGTCTAACTGTGTTATATAGTATACAGATGTGAGGGCTCCAAATCCTTACTAGTACCTAAAATAGCGATGTGTATAAGGGAGCTGGGTATGTGAGGAGGAGGGGTTATAGAATTAGATATCAGGAGCTAGAGCTCTTTAAGTTTGACTACCCCTGACTTGAGACCTAGGTCCAGTTACCTGCTCAGAACCTCGGCATTGTACTTGACAGATATTAACCATCTCATGTTATTGCTTCTGTTTTTATTGTAACCATTATAGAATTCAGCAGCTACCACATTAGCTGTATCTAAAAATCAAGAAGCTGATCTTAGCCTTAGTATAATGCCCTTCTCTCGTATGACCCTGCACCTCAGTAATTAAGTTGGATGTAGAAATTAGAAAACGTTGTAGTAGGAGAGTAAGCTACACCTTTCGTACTAAGAGGTATGCTAAAAGAAAATTAAAAATAATAAATAATTTTTGCTTTGACCACTCCATCCTTTCTAAAGCTTGGTATAGGTGTGTGGGTGTATATACAAAGCCTTTAAATATTTGTATAAAGATTTGTGGATTGGATTTGGTGATTTTCATAATCTGCAAAAAATGTTTTTCTATGGTGGGCCACGCCACGGTGGCTCAGCAGGCGGAGTTCTCTCGCCTGCCATGCCGAAGACCTGGGTTCATTTCCTGGTGCCTGCCCGTGCAAAAAAAAAAAAAAAAAGGTGTTTTTCTATACACTTAAGATTTAATAAAATACTTACATTTTTAACCAAACGTATTTTATTCGTTAAGAGACTGTTCTTCCTTTTCTTCTTATATTAGTGAACCTCTGTCTTTCTCTAAAAAAATTCCTAGTACTGATGATTTATGAAATAAAAAAGCAAACCTGCTCTGAAGTTCTGAAGTGTGAATTCTGTTTCCTTCTGTCTCTAATGCAGAAAACTCAGACTAAATACAAAATAGTGCAAATCATCCTCTGTCACATGTCTTGGAAGATCCAATCCCTTGCAGTTAACCATCTATCATCTTGGCAACACCTGTAGGTGATGGAATTGCTCCCTCCCTGTTTTTTTTTTTTTTTTACGTGGGCAGACATCAGGAATCGAACCCAGGTCCCTAGCATGGCAGGTGAGAACTCTGCCACTGAGCCACCGCGGCCTGCCCCCTCCCTGTTGTTTTATGCAGGATTTGTCAGAAAGTAAATTTATAACCCTGTTCATTTTTCTCTTTAAGTGATTATAACAAATACTTGGTGATAAATTCAACTGTTGAAAATTGTGGATACTTTGTGAAATTAAGGGGTATTCATTCAGTAGCTTTAGAATCTTTTTTAAATTTATGCATTTACAGTATTACTATAAATGATAAAGAATTATATTTTTAAGCATCAAGAATGTGATATTCAGAGTTAAATTCTTGATATTCTCACAAGCAGTGTCGACAACCAAAGCTATAGGCTGAGCCCCCAGTCTTGGGGTTTGTTCACATGAAACTTAACCCCACAAAAGATAGGTCAAGTCTACTTAAAATTTAGGCCTAAGAGTCACCCCCAAGAGAGCCTCTTTTGTTGCTCAGATGTGGCCTCTCTCTCCAGCCAATATGATGAGCAGTCTCACCACCTCCCCCCTCTCTGCGTGGGACATGACTCCCAGGAGTGTGGACCTTCCTGGCAACGTGGGACAAAGATCCTGGAATGAGCTGAGACTCAGCATCAAAGGACTGAGAAAAACCCTAGAATGAGCTGAGAATTAACATCAAGAGACTGAGAGAACCTTCTCGACCAAAAGGGGGAAGAGTAAAATGAGACAAAGTGTCAATGGCTGAGAGATTCCAAACAGAGTCGAGAGGTTATCCTGGTGGTTATTCTTACGCATTAAGTAGATATCACCTTGTTGTTCAAGATGTAGTGGAGAGGCTGGAGGGAACTGCCTGAAAATGTAGTGCTGTGTTCCAGTAGCCATGTTTCTTGATGATGATTGAACAATGATACAGCTTTCACAATGAGACTCTGTGAATGTGAAAACCTTATGTCTGATGCTCCTTTTAGCTACTATATCAACAGAAGAGTAGAACATATGGAATAAAAATAAATAATAGGGGGAACAAATGTTAAAATAAATTCAGTTTGAAATAGTGGTAAATGAAAGCGAGAGGTAAGGGATATGGTACGTATAGTTTTTTTTCTCTATTATGATTTTATTTCTTTTTCTAAATCGATGCAAATGTACTAAGAAATGATGAATATGCAACTATGTGATGATATTAAGAATTACTGATTATATATGTAGAATGGAATGATTTCTAAATATTTTGTTTGTTAGTTTTTTTAATTAATAAAAAAAGTTAAAAAAAAAAAAAAAAGAATGTGATTTTCAGAATGTACTTTTGTTGAAATACTTCCCAGTTCAGAAGGTCAATGTTTAGTGATTTATAGGATTTATTTTTATTTAAATGTAAAGGAAAATTATTGTAAACCTTAAATCTAAGGGAAAATCCTACATTTCATTATAGAATTTTTCTACATGATGTATATACTACATGGCACAATATATTGCTCTAATACCATCTTCTAACATTTTCTCTTTAAGAAAAAACAGAATTAAAGATTGTTTAAAGGTATCTTTTCCTTTGGAAATGGTTGATCCATGTTTTAGGAGATGTATTCTGCATAAAATTTGGTTAAATAATCTATTACATTAGCTTTTCCAGTGTCTGATCTTGCCTTGCATTTCTGTGTAAAGAGGGCTTTCTGCATTATTTCAAACGATGCCCAGTGCTTGGAGTAGACAAAACAGTCTGTTTTATCTGAGCAGTGTTGCAAAAATGGTAGGTTTTTGGTTTTGTCCCTCCCTCCATTTACCCCCATTTTAGGGTCATCACTATACTTAAACTGTATTTTTCATACTTATGTTGCCAAGGGCTGCTACTGTACAAAGACATCTCCAAGCATAATTCTTTGTGAGGAAAGCCATAGCAGCTTTAGGGCAAAGGAATGAGAGAATTTCTAGAGGGTATGGACAACTGTGACAATAACAAGGCAATGCTGCCTTTTCAGGCTGTGGGATGGGGCCATAAAATGGTGAATGACAAACTGGTCGCATGCACAACAATGCACTGTAATAGATAGCTAAAGAGAGGTATGTATTTTGCTGAACTGGTGCTTAATTTTCAGAGTCTGGTCATATCTTATGGTGGTACAAAATAGTGATTCAGGCACTCTTTTAGATTAGCAAACAGCTAAACTGTGTGTATTATAAATGGTTCTCGTGGTTTTTTTTCTGCTGTCCTCATTGCTGTTTAGGGTCTTTACTGGGTCAGGTTACATTTAAGTTGAACATCTATTTTATGCATTCAGAGCTATAATCCTAGGCCATAAAGAGGTATAAGAAATCTTGGCCATGTATAGATTTCTACACAGGGATCTCCCTAATGTGTTTGATTTCTGAGATGAAGAGGTAAAAGGTACCTTTCTTTCTTTTTTTAAAGCATAACAACATACAAACATGACCATTCTTAACATATAAGCATTCCATTCTTGGTATATAATCAGTAACTCACAATATCATCACATAGTTGTATATTCATCACCATGATCATTTCTTAGAACATTTGCATCAATTCAGAAAAAGAAATAAAAAGAAAAAAATCATACATACCATACCTTTACCCCTCCCTCTCATTGACTGCTAGTATTTCCATCTACCCAATATATTTTAGCCTTTCTTTCCCCTATTTTTTCTATACCCCTTATCACTCTCTTTCATTGATCACTAGCATTTCAGTCTACTAAATTTATTTTAACATTTGTTCCCTCTATTACTTATTTATTTTTAATCCATACGTTTTACTCGTGTCCATATCATCAATAAAAAGGAGCATCAGACTCAAGGTTTTCACAATCACAGATTGCAAAAGGTATATCATTATACAATCATCTTCAAGAAACATGGCTACTGAAACACAGCTCTACATTTTCTGGCACTTCCCTCCAGCCTCTCCAATATACCTTAACTAAAACGGTGATACCTATATAATATGTAAGAATAACCTCCAGGATAACCTCTCGACACTGTTTGGAATCTCTCAGCCATTGACACTTTATTTTGTCTCATTTCTCTCTTCCCCCTTTTGGTTGAGAAGGTTTTCTCACTCCCTTGATACTGAGTCCCAGCTCATTCTAGGATTTCTGTCCACGTTGCCAGGAAGGTTTACACCCCTGGTAGTTATGTCCCATGCAGAGAGGGGAAAGGCAGTGAGTTTGCTTGTTGTGTTGTGGCTGAGATAGAAAAGCCACAACTGAGCAACAAAAGAGGTTCCCTGAGGGTGGCTCTTAGGCCTAATTTTAAGTAGGTATTAGCCTATCCTTTTTGGGGTTAAGTTTCATATGAACAACCCCCCAAATTAAGGGCCCAGCCTATTGCTTTGGTTGTCCCCACTGCTTGAAAGAATATCAGGAATTCTCCACATGGGGAAATTGGATTTCCACCCTGTCTCATCATTCCCCCCAGAGGGACTTTGCAAATACTTTTTTATTCACTGTTCAACTCACTCTGGAATTTATTGGAGCATCACTCACGACAAACCTACAAAATCTCATGCCCTACTCATGGTTCCATGTACTTATGATATTCAATTAAACTGTCCATATAAGTTATATTAGGAAATACATTAGTCAAAATATAAATTTTGTACCAAATAAACATTTTTTGCTTTAGTCTCACCCTTAAGTTAAAGTTTTAAAATATGAATTACCATCTATTTTCAGCACCCTGCTATATTGACATTCCTTTGTTCTTCCTCATGCAAAAACATTTTTTAATTTAAAGGTGCCATTCTTAATCTTGTACATTTTTTTGGTGATGCTCAAAGAGAAAAAGTTTGAACTAACATTAATGTTTAATTAGGTATAAAAAGTCAAGTGATTGAAATACAATTGACATTAAAAATAAAAGTCACATTTAATTAGTTCTTGCTCTGATTTAAAAATTCTTGCTAAACAAATTGTGTTATTCATTGATTGTCGCCCCTATTTTCACATTGTGATTGAGGATTTCCTAAGGCCCCCCCATTAATTCATTTGATCCTCAGCATTCTCCTGAAACAAATAGTGTATTATAACTTCAAAGAAACATAGGAAATTTTAATGTAAGTCAATTGGGTTCTGACTTTGTCCTTCTTGGTCTTTTATGATAATAACACATTTCTACAGAAATATATTGCAACAACTGTCATTCCCAGCATCCAGTGTTCTTTTTTGGTCTGTGTATCTATACTATTTTGCCTTAGCATTTTGATATGTTGCATATTGGGATCTGAAGTCCTCCAGGAGCCACATCTCTTTGTTGAGTACAACAGCTATACTTTTTCTTGTTTGATGCAAATTAAAGGCAGTTCCCATTTTCTGAGAAAGGTCCCTAGATTTATGCATGGTGTTGCTATAGCAGTCTTAGCAGTTGTTTATAATTTATGCATAAGGGGGTTGGAAAAAAATGGGTTGAATTTACCTATTAGAATGTGAATGAACCAAGTAAGAAAAATGTAAACTGCATTTCAATCAGGGTATCAAATAAAGGGTCTAATCCCCTATAGAGATGGAATATAAGTCCCACTGATACGAATAAAAGGTCCAATCCCCTGGGGGAGATGGATTGTAAAACCCACTCATGTAAATACCAGCATGTGCACGCACGTGTGTGTGTGTGTGTTTTGAAGGAAGACTAAACCCCAAAGAATATTTTTTTAATTAAAAAAGTAAGCCAGAGTCTAACCATGACATATGTAGTTGCCACCATCTGTGAAGCATCCATGCAGAGAATTTTGAACTTTATCAAAAAAAAATCTGACAATTCCAACTGCTGCTATTCCTTCATTTGTTTCTATTCTACTGTCCATGACACTTTGCAGAACTGTAAGATAATTATCTATGTTTTCAAGTCTCAAAGACCATGAAACAAACCTTCTTTAGTAGACAACATATACAGTTCACTATATAAGATGACGTTATAGATACCCTCTCTGTCAAACAGGTGGCATTTTAAAAAGGAATATATGTAAAATTAGGAGTTATTGGTCTGACTCTAACCCTGAAATTGAATATCAGAGAGATTAGGGAAAACATGCTAGTGCCTTTCAAAATTAATAAAATGCAATTATTTTTAGCTCAGTCTATTTCTATAGCTGCTGTCCCTAATATTCCATGTTCCTCTTCCTCTGCCAGAGTTCTGTTCCGTCTCCCCTGGCAGGGTCCCTCTGATAACTTCAGTGCGCATTCTGCCATTGCATTTCACTTACTGCATTAAGAGGAAAACTGTTTTTAATTTGTTGCTTCTTTGCCATGGTATTCTCTGTTTTTGTTCATAAAGTGGTGGAATCTTCGCTTAAATTTCTTTTAAAAACACTCACTTTTATTTTCTATTGAAATTTTGTCATTATGGTTATGCCAGCAACATATACTCTATTCTTTAGAGGATAATAATGTGGCCACTTTCTTACATATCTCGTTCATGCATCCTTGGAGTTGGTGAATATTGGTGTTAGTTATAATTGCAGTGGTTGAATTTCATATCAGGCAACAGAAAGTGTTTTTTTGATTTGAGTACTTCTAGCTTCATCAATGAGTATAAATGTCTCCAGGTTAGTTTTTATGCATACACATTTAGTATCCCTGGTTTCGTTTTGAGCAATTGGTATGTTTGAAGATCTGGAAAAGTTTTTGTTGCATTTTGTGTATGAAGACGAGTAAGACATGTTCTTGACTTTCTGAATTTGTGATGTTACAAGTTTTTATCAGCGTCTGGTATGGATAAAGGTTCTATTTTCAAATTATATGGTTGATCCATGAAGAAAGAAAGGGTGAATTTTTAGTGCAAAACTTTGTAAAAAGGTGCCTGAGTGGGCGTGGCCCTCTCATACTTGATAGAAAACAGATAATGCAATAAAACACACAGAAACCGGGTTGAATGACTGACCATGTGCATAAATAGACAATTGACGCACCAAATTCCAGTTGTGGCAAGCAGGACCTTGTGCCTGGAGTTCCTTTCTAAAGCTTGTATGAGCATATGTTGATGGAAATAAACTGATTTCTTAATGAGAGGGGTGGGAGATGGTCCTTATATCCCTTTTTCTTTATTGACCAAGGCCATGGAACTTGGAATGATTGACTGGGATTGCAGAAAAACAAAACCAGTTTCTGTGGAATTTTTCTTTGGGACCTGTCTTGCTGTCATGTGAACATGGTGATAGTATCACAGAATGTCACAATATTGATCACCATGACTACCTGTCTTGGAAACTTGACATGAAGTATCAGAGGCTCTGTGAACTCTTCTGCCTGAATAAGCCCTGATGAAACTTACTGATGTGAATGTCATGGGAATCTGAGGTTGGGAATTACATGCTGGGTTTATGGAGCCGTTCTTGACAAATGGATCGAAGTGGGGGGTGGTAATAGCATTCTGGAGACCTGTTGTGTATAGGAAATATATTAAGGCCGGAAGATGATAAGTTATTAACTTTCTCTCCCTCCCTTCCATCTTTGTTCTTTCCAGGTTTTCCTTTTTCATTTCTTTCTTTTTTCCCCCCTTTTTAACTATCATTAACTTACTAGAGAATGATGAATGACTCAGTTTGTGAGACCTTTCTCAAAGCTGCAGGATAATGTTCCAAGATAATTAGCTACATTTAAAGGTCTTCCTTATATATGAACACCATTGAAAATATTAAATTGTTTATGCTAGTATAATCTTCATTAATAACCAAAAGAAATCACAGGTTCTTTGTTTAAAACACATAGCAATAAAAATCAACTGTGGAGACAGGAGGAACCCCTTTGTACAGGGGACACTGACAACTTTGCTTGGTGTTACTCAGCCAAGATTTATGAAATATTATACCTGAATTCTTTCTCTGGCCCACCAAGAACTGGCATTGAAGCAGATCAGGTCCCTGATCTGAAGTTAATGCGCTGTCAGAATAGGAAGACTGAATAGAACAAGACTTAGGAAAGCCAACTAATGCACATGGCGACTCTCCTTTTCTGGTCAGTCGTTCAAAGATTGTGCGTGAACTCTGTGCACCTGAGATGGACCTCTAGTGTAGAGCTCACTGAGCTTTGGACTGTTTTTTTCCTTAATTGCGGTGAGAGATATTTAAGTGGCCAAGTGACAGAATACATCAATGTTCCTCCAACCCTTGATTTTTAAAAATTTCAAACACATCCACACTCATACATCTGTAGGCTTAGTATTCTTCTAATCTTCTGGTGATCAACAAGAAGTGCAGGAAGGATGAATTTCTGTGGGACACTTTGTGAAATACCAGAGTTGTCTTGCAAAAAAAACTTTACCCAGATCATATGATCTGACCTGTGTTCAATCTGCACAGCTTCTTCTCTTGCTTCCTTTCTTTCTTCTCTTCTGTCTCCTTTTTTTCCCTCCTTCGCAAGGACTAATGTAAGTTTGCAAGTATTTTGATCTTGTTTTTCCCCCCCAAGCTTCCCTGGGCATTGTTTCAGGTGCTGGGGGAGGAACAGTTATGAATGCTGGGTGACTCACTTTACTCCTACTCGCTGACTCTGCTTCTGATTGGCCGTCACCTTGCTCTCACTGCTCTCACCATCTGGCTGAAGAGTGCTCTAGCCTGCCTCCCCTGCTTGCTCCTGTTTCCTTCTGTCGCACACAGTGCTGGGAGCGGGCTCGGGCTTTCTCCAGTGCTACTAGTCACTTCCCTTAGGCAGTAAAGTAGGAGAGTGCACTGTTGGTTTCTAAGCATGGCTGTAAAGGAGAAGAGCACCCCTTTCTTTTTTGTGCCTGGTGTAGTAATTTAGTTTCCTGTGCTGAGTTTGTTCAAAGTTTATTTTTTGGCAGGGGTCATATATATTTTGTACTATGTCCTCATGGTTTGTCTGCTCCCCCATGAGCTGTTGTATTTTGTTTTTTGTTTTGTTTTGTTTTAATAAGAGTTTCTTGGAGTCCCTTTCTCCGGCTGTAGATGTTATACTTTATGTAGTTTCTAAATAAGCTTTATGTCTGATGGGAGGGGAATAGAAAGCAACTCTACATAATTATTTAGTTTTTAAATGTTTAAATGTTCTGGCTGTCACCAAGCAATAAACTACATGTGATACTCAGAATTATCTGCAGCATTACTGCTGTCACCTCCCTTGTTCCCAAATTGCAGTGATTCATTTATTCTGCCCTTTATATTTAAGAAATAGAAGTTTGATGACTTGAAAGTTAATTTTTATAAGAATTTGATATTTTTATTAATTCGCATTTTTATGCATCTGCAGATGTTTTTTGGAGATATTTTGGACTCTGCCACCTTTTAAAAAAATATCTAACATCTCAAAGCAGTACTAACAAACAAATTAGAACAGAATCACTTTTTTTCAAAGGTTGACTTTTCTATGGTATTTTCATTGTCTGAAAAGAATAATAAAAATATTTTTAAATTGTCTCAATAATATATTTTTTATTGACTGGAAAATTTTAAAAATCCATTTTGCGAGTATTTTAATGTTCAGATATGTTAACTGAGTAGCCCCGAGGTTTGGCCCCTTTGGAGAATATGTGCAGTAGAAAGAGAGTTGGTTAGAAATCAGTGGCAGGGATTTGAAAGTCAACCTGGGCCTTATGGTTTCACTTAATCAATCCATTAGTTAAATTTCTTCATTTACTTCTTTTTATCCACCATGATCTGTATTAAAAATAGCAGTCTCGGGCAGGCCACGGTGGGTCAGCAGGTAGAGTTCTCACCTGCCATGCCCGAGACCTGGGTTCTATTCCCAGTGCCTGCCCACCATGCAAAACAAAAACAAAAACAAAAAAGCAGTCTCTTCTTATCAAAATTAACAAATCTCTACTGATGAACTCATTTCAAGTGTATGAGAAGAATGCTGCTTATCTTTTCTTCCAGCTATTAGGGAAGGAAAGTCAGATCCCAAGTCTTTTTCCAAATGATTATTATATATTCTCTGAGCCATTTGCTGGTCTTCTTCAGTCTTATGACTTCCTAGGTCATGTAAAGAGAACCAGAATTTACTCAGCAGCATAATTCTAAGCAGAGAAGGATATAGTTGTGCACAAAATAAATCCCTCATGGAGCTTCCATTGTGTTTAAAGGTAATATTATATCATAATGAAGATATCAAATGCAACTTTTTCTTGGATTAGGACAAGATCTAGGAATGTCAAGAAACTTTAATTTTAAATTTTCATCCCCTAGGGCTAAATCCTCACTTTACCTAAACAAAGGTATACATTTCCACAGATCCTGTCCCAACAAATAAGTCCTGCTCATGAATTATACATTTCAGTAATTTAGAATGTATGTTGTTTTTAGTACTGGGATCAGTAGTTCTCTGTTTAAGAAAATTTGTGTAATATTTTCAACTGCGATGGATACATGATTCTGTTTGATTAACAGAAGTTGGTATGGCTGGTATCTATGTTATCAGGTGCAAAAAATAATAATGATTACCAAAAGTGTTCCAAACACAGTTCTGAGTAGGTCCTTTGGTACCCGTAAGAACCGTAAGGAGTTGGTACTGTTAATCCCCTCATTTTACAGAACAAGAAATTGAGGCACAGATAGGTTAAATAACTTGCTCAGCTTCACATAGCTGGTAAGTATCACAACTGACATGTGAATTGAGGCAGTGTGGCTCCAGAGTTGTGTTCTTCACCACTGCTTCTGTCCTTCCAGCCTAGCGTGCCAGGCTGAAGTCTGGGCTCTGTTACAGGGTCTCCATTAGCTTTTTCTTTTCACTTTATGCCTTCGGTTTCCTATTAATAGTAATGTCTGTAAGTGTTTTGAATCTCTCAGATGTAGAATCTATGTACATTTTAGATGTACATAATTTTAAGTGAAGCTAGTTGAAAGGATTTCAGAGGTATATAATGGCAACATAATTCTGTGTGTGATAGGCCAGTATTCTAACAGATTATATTTCTTTTTTTTCTTCATTTGGTAGAAAAGAGTGGTTGAACAGCTACGGAAGAACCTGATAGTAAAACAAGAACAACCTGACAAGTTCCAGATACAGCCATTGCCACAATCTGAAAACAAACTACAGACAGCACAGCAGCAACCACTACAGCAGCTTCAGCAGCAGCAGCAGTACCACCACCACCACGCCCCGCAGGCAGCTGCGCCCTCGCCCAGCTTGACTGCTTCACAGGTAAGAGTGTACCCGGCACTGCAGGCCTCACACTGTAGACTGCTTTGTAGTTGTTATATAGGATTGGGTCCTGTTTCAGGTTATTACTAAATTCAGCTAGCACTAAACAGAGTTACTTAGATTACTCTTTTATACTATATGGGTTAAGAATCACTTGAAATTCATTGGCAGATGGAGATAACATCGCTGAGGAACAAAAGTTAAATCATTTTCCACCTGTCCAAAGAAGGGGGTGGTGGTAAATGTAGTCAGGGATAAAGAGAAACCACTTCTCTTCGTTAGAACAGAGTCTTATTTTAAATTTCTGGAAGTATTTATTTGTACTTGTTTTAAAAGTCTGTGTGACTTGACCTCTTCTGCAATTGTTTTCTGGAAGTCTTAGCAGTTAGGCATGGAGATAGTCCAGGACCAATGTCCTTGAGAGAAAGAGGCAATCAGAAGGATAATATATTTCCATTATTCATAGAAACAAAATATTAATTTCTGAGTCCATGTTCATGAGAATATGAATCTGTTCTAATACACTGAAGGAACTCTGAAATTGAAGTTTCAGATCAAAATTAGAGTTAAGGGATGGATGCTTACTAACATTCTAACTAGGTAATGCTGTGCAGATGTTTTTACAGTAAAGGGCATATAAGGTGAAACAGCCAAAATACACACAAAAAAGGCATATTTGGGAATGGAAATAACATTTAGTTAAGAAAACTATTCAAGTTCGATCTCCACATGTATATTTAATATGAGCATACCTTTTAAAAGGGGACCACTGGGCAGTGGTTTTTGATCTTTGGTGTTCCAGACCCCTTGAAGACTGTAAATCCTCCTCAGAAGAAACACATTCATACCCCCATACGCTCATTTTTACACATGACTTTAAGGAATTTAGGATCTCCTAAAACCTAAGGATGAGCACTCCTCACCCACCAACATTCAGTCTTCACTATATCTTTATATGTAGAGAATAAGATTATAGTTTATTCATGCACCATTTATGGACCCTGAGCTTTTTTCATATACAGCTTTTTGCAAGTGAACAATATATTGTTTCTAGAAATACTAAAATAGTTCATGTTTATATAGAGTTGACTAGATGCCAGCACTCTGTTGACTGCTTTACATATAGAATATACATAATCTCACCCCAACTCTGTGAAGCTGGTAATATTATTATCGCTTGTTTTTTAAAGGAGAAAATTAGGCACAGAAAGCTTAAGTTATTTACCTAAGATCATATAGTATTATGTGGTGGAACCAAGATTTTAACCCAGATGTTCTGACTGAAAACTCTGTCTGTTCAGCCATCCTTCTGTACTGCCATATAGTATTAAAAAGAGAAATGCCAACACTGCATAAATACCAAAGAAGGAAAAAGAAAAATCCATGTTGTAAAACATGTAGCTAGGGTAGTCCTACATAATTTTCACCCTAATCTCCGCTCCAAGGATATTTGGAAATTAGGCATTCAAAACTGACTTTAAAAATCTCCTGACCAGGACTTGTATTGCTTCTGAAGGATTGCTTATTAGATTACTTTAGTGGGAGTTTGAACAGAGTTGGGTTAGGTTGTTCTCTTTCCAGAGTACAGTTTGATCAGAAAGTGTTTACATGGAAGGAGTTTGGTATGTCTCCAGATATGCAAGAGTTTTCTTTCTCAGTCCGTGGAAACTTTCTGTTCAAGTAACATTTCAGTTTACACAAATGGGAGAAAATACTTAGAATATCTCTTCCCTTCCATGGTAACCTGAGTTCTGTGCTCCCTTGTGAAGGCAGTCAGGGAGGGTCCAGGGGCTAGCCCCACAGCAGTATTAGAGAGCATTTCTCCATCTGGCAGTCTGCCAGATACATTTCATTGTGTTAGCTCATTTTTGTTTTATATTGTTTTGTTTAATTCAAACTTTTAAAAGCCAAAGATCTTCTATGATTTTTGTTTGTGTGTGTGTTTTTATAGTAAACTATCAATCTGTATTTATTGGGTGCCCTCTGTGTGTTAAATTCTGCTATACAAAGAGGTAGCAGTGGTTTCTGCCCATAAGAGCTCTAGAATCTGGCACTCTATAGTACATATTTTCATTCATTCTAAATATTTTTTGAGTCCCTACTATGTAGAAGCACAGTGCCTAGGCAGTGTGGAGAATGAATTCACAACTAAAACAGAGTGTCTGTCTTCAAGGATTTAAAATATTTAGAGAAGGCAATCTAACAGAAAATAATAAAATCCTAGTACCAGTAAAGAGCTGTGAAAATACCAGAGGACAGAATAATTTTTTAAATAATTTTTATTTTAGTTACATATATACAACCTAAAATTTCCCCTTTTAATCACATTCAAATATATGATTCAGTGGTGTTAATTATATTTACAATGTTGTGCTGCAGTCACCATTCTCCATTATGGAAACTTTTCCACCACTCCCAATAGAAATTCTGTACCAATTAAGCTTTAACTTCCCATTCCCTAATCCCACCCCCACCCCGTCCCTGGTAACCTAATCTCTGTCTATGAATTTGCTTATTCTAATTATTTCATACCCCTGAGATCATACGATATTTGGAGGACAGAATAATTTTGACTAGAAGGATCCAAAAGCACTTCCCAGAGGAGGTGGGATTTGAGTGGGCCTTGACAGATGAATGAGGTTTCAGTGATGGGCAGAGGGGGGAGAGCCCCTCCCCATTCATCATTCAGGGAAGCGCAGAACTCAGATTGCCAGGGAAGGGGTGGTTATTTTAAGTATTTTCTCTGATTTGTGTAAGTTGGAATGTTTCTTGAACAGAAAGTTTCCATGGATTGAGAGAAAAACTCCTACATACCAGGCAACGGTGAATTCTACTGCAACCCTTCCATGCAAACACTTTGTAATCTGTTGAAAACAGTGTGAACAAACGTATGATGTCAAAAGAATAAATGGATTCCTGGGAATAGCAAGTAAGCTGATGTGACTAAAGTATGGATTTCATGAAACAATAAAGAGGAAAATAAGGCCAGAAAGGCAGAATGAGGCTAGCTTGTGGAAGCACTCCAATGCATGCCAAAACTTTGGTGTTTTGGGATTTTTGTTGTGGTGGTGATTGTTTTGAAAGTCAGAGGGGAGTCATTAAAGGTTCATGGGGACAAGAACAAATGGGAAGCTGAATATGGCACATATTCTATATGTAACTTCAGAAAGGAGGAACTGTTAAGTAGCAATCAGAGGCTGCTGGGAAATGCTAGGAGGAGAAAGTTGTTTGTTTGTTTTTTGTACATGGGCAGGCACCAGGAAGCAAACCCGGGTCTCCAGCATGGCAGGCAAGAACTCTGCCGCCGCCATCGCACCGCCCGAGAAAGTTTTTTACACTGTGTGATAAGCATGTACCAAGCATAGACAAATCCATGGGGAAGTCCTGTATGGGAGATGGTCCACTTTCCCGTACTTAGTTTACTCCAACTCATGTACTTTTTCCAGTCTACAGAAAAAATGAAATAGAACAGTAATACCCTTCAACAATCCTCTTGTTTTTAATGATGTGTAAAACAAATGTAAGGAAGAGTACAATTAATAACCAAATTAAAACTAAACAGAGAATGAACACTTGGAAGCAAGAAGGGAGTTTCTTTTTGTGGCTGTCTGAGTGTACAACAGTGACTTGTGGTTCAAAATTAAACATAACAATACAAATAGATGTGAAGGTTAATTGAGTCCACAATAACAATCTCTTTTGAGTACTGATTTGTACATTGGAGTCCATCTGTTTTAATGTCAATGCTTCATGCTTTGCAGGTAAACAATAACCTAGTAAAACAATAAATAGAAATGATTTTGCTAGTAGGATTTCTTGCCATGGATTCTGCATTAACTTCTGGGTCATGAAAATTGGGTTTTGCCAAACTTAAAGAATCCCTTCATGAAACTGTGGGCAAACTGCTACCTTCTCTTGAAGGACAGTGTCAACTAACCAAAGACTAATCAGCTTCCATAAAAATTCTTTTCTTTTTTTTTTTCCTTTCTGTGTCTTCTCTTCTTCCTGCCAGAGCAGTTCAGAAGTTTTCATTAGTCTTTGTTTTCAAAGTTCTAGATTACCTTTGTCATTTGAACTCCAATCTCTAAGAATTTGGTTTATTTTCCCTAATACTTGGAATAAAATAAACACCCAATCAGAAGTAAAATCTAAGCAATTCCTGTTTCCTGGTATCAATAAATAGTTAATAAATATATTTTTCAAAAGGTTTTCGTTGAAGTATGTAGTATGTAATAGTTAGGGTCAGGTGTCAGCTTGGCCAGGTGATGGTGCCCAGTTGTTCTGTTGCTGTGGACTTAAAATATCAGCTTGTGAAGTTCTTCTATGGCTGATTACATCTGCAGTTTGCTAAGGGGTGTGCCTTCCACAATGAGTGACATTTAATTTAATTAGCTGGAGGCTTTAAAAGAGAGAGGTCAGAAGAGAGCTCATCCCAGGAAATGGTGAATTCTACTGCACCCCTTCCATGTAAAAATCTGCTGAAAGCAGTATGAACAAACGTATAACGTCAAAAGAATAAATGCATGCCTGAAAATAGCAGGTAGGCTGATGTGGCTGAAGTATGGATTTCATGAAACAATAAAGCCAGGAGAGGCCAGCAGACGTCACCCTCTGCCTTCCCATGTACAGAGAAACGCAGATGAAAGCTAACTGCTTTTCCTCCGAGGAACTTTAAATTTGTAACTAAATAAATCCCCTTATTAAAAATCAATCTGTCTCTGCTCTGTTGCATTCCTGCAGCTTTAGCAAACTAAAACATATTACTAGGTCCTGTACCTGTTATACTGTACTAAAAGTTATATGGTTGCTAGAATAGTAATGAAATTAGCCACAGCCAAGAATTTATCAAGTAGGATAAAAATACCAAACTAAGATATGAACAAACTTGTTAGGTTTCAGTGTTTTTTAAGTCTTGTGGTTAATGGTGAGTGTATAATTCAGGTGTGTTTGAGATTTTACTGTTTTCTAGAATTATCACTTTAGGGTTATTCAAAATATTGATAATGATCTACCTGAACCAAAGAAGTTTCAAACAAAATTACGTAGACCTCTTTTAAAATAATAACAACACGCACAACTGTTTTCGAAATCTATTATCACTGAGTTCTGCTAACTAGAGTTCTACTTTCTCAACCCGACGTGGCAGCAGGAGTAAATGCCATCTGGTGTGACTGCTCATCACTTCAAAAGTTCTTCGTATTTAAATGTTTTAAGTTGAAAGACAGGGCTTATAATATATTGTTTAAAAAACACTTATTAAAAAGAGCCAGTAATGTAAAGTCAGTCCTTGCTACTGAACTAACATTAATATTTTTAATGATAAGTAGCATTTAGCTATTATTTGGTTTTCATCACACTGATAGAAAGTAGATAATCCACTACCCCCAAATTAAATAAGTATCAGCATTTAAATTTTACTCCCATTTCATTTTTGAGGAGGCAAGTGGAAAAAGCCACTTTTGTGTTGTTGCCTTTCAGAAGAAGCAGCAAAAATTCAGGTGATTTAAGTTATGGACATTTTAGTTATGGACATAAGTATTGCTGATTAGGCTGTGATGGGATAGATGAGGCCAGGTCATTAAAGTTTTTGGTTAAAAGAAAAATGAAAAAAGTTGTTAAAAGATTAGATAGTAAAAGCACTTGTTTAAGTCAGAAAATGGAAATAATTAATTGCTTAGAACCACATGCAGGTATTTACCATAGAAAATGAAACAGAAATTCACAATAGAAGTTGTTCACATCTGCTTCAGGAAGAGTAGGGTGCTTTTCACTAGTCTGGAGCAGTACGTCCAGTAGAACTTTTTACAGTGTTGGAAATGTTCTGTATCTCTGCTGTCCAACTTCGCAGCCACTGGCCACATATGACTATTTAGCGTTGAAACATGGCTAGTGCAACTGAGGAACTGAAGTTTTAATTTTATTTTGTTTTAGTTAAATTGAAATAGCCACATGTGGCTAGAGGCTATCAAATTGGACATTGCAAATATAGAGTTAGAAGAAAAAGATAGGCATAGCATCAGAATCAGACCTGACAAATTGGACCTGGTAAATTTTCATGCTTCTAAAATGCCTGTCTTGAGTAATTGTATCATGTAGGTGTATATTCCATGGAACAGTGTTGCTGTTATTTTCTTGTTTTGTAACTGACTCCTTTAATTGTTCTGGTAAAAAGTCTAGAAAAATGCAGCATTAGAGCCATAGTAGCACTTACGGAGTACCATTCAGTCCTTTTACCTCAGTTCATCCTCTCATCTGTAAGGCTCTCTGAAACTCCCATGTTCGTTTCCACTTTGTCAGGTTTTACTGGATCTTTGATTACTTCTCTGACTCATACAGGAACTGATATTTACTAAAGTAGTTGTTTAATGTGTTTCATTACTTTGAGCTTGGAATTTGCTGCTGCTGAGGCAGTGGTGGTTTAATCCTCACATGAGTTTCTCTTCCTCCTCTCCAGGGTGATATTCACAAAATGAAAAGACACTGTCCCATTACCCCAGCCTTTGTGTTATGGGAGGCAGATAACCAGAATTAAGGGGCAGCTTTCTTCACGGTGATGAAGTTATAGCATGTAAGGTAGAGATGAGGTATACCTCATGGGTATGCAACTCCTATAAGGGTTTTTAATTGAGAGAAAGCAAAGAATCAGAAGCAGCAGAAGAAAAAGGTATATACATATTATATTCTGTATCTGTGAACCCACCCCCGTTCATTGTTGGAAACCCTGTGCCCATACTGATCTGCAGTTATTAGGGAAGTTGAATTTGAGAACTCGAGCAAACTAGGGATTATCTTCCCCTATAGTGAGAAGTGTGCTGCATATATAGAAGAAAAGTTGTTATATGGAGAAGCCTGTTGATTAGAGCAGTGTGGCTTTGTATCCTTCTGGGGTTGATAGTCTATTCTTCAATGTCCTAATACCTGTTCTCCATGTCTCTTAGAAGACTGTAACTACAGCTTCTATGATTACCACAAAGACACTACCTCTCGTCTTGAAAGCAGCAACTGCGACCATGCCTGCCTCTGTTGTGGGCCAGAGACCTACCATCGCCATGGTGACTGCCATCAACAGTCAGAAGGCTGTGCTCAATGCTGACGTGCAGAGCACACCGGTCAACCTCCAGACATCTAATAAGGTCACTGGGCCTGGGGCAGAGGCTGTCCAAATTGTGGCAAAAAACACAGTCACTCTGGTAAGCTGGCAGCTGCTGTTTGTGTGTGAGAGAGTTTAGGGTATGCATTTTAGAGTACATCCATTTAGGCCCCTGCTGGATTTCTCAGCCTCCATCATTCTTCTACCATGCCAAATTCCCCTTTGGTGCTGATAAGGGCTCTAATAACTACAAAGGTGTCCTGATACCAAGGACCACAGCTCATTCAGTGTTACTTAAGGTCAAAGCATGACTTGGCTGTAGAGGAAAAATGTCTTTCATGGAGGCATGCACACTGTTTCATTTATCTTTCCCTCCATCATGTCCATAGTCTTCCCTGTAGAGCTTGAGTGCTTAAACTTTCTTATGCTATATTACTGCTTTGGGGAAAACTTCCTGCTAAATTCTTTAATTCACTATCCCTTTAAACTGGTCACACCTGAGGTGTACTAGAGTTGATTGGGCACTTTAAAAATACTCAAAACATTCACAAGGTGAGTGTCAGTGTCCAAGGTCTGTCAGAAAATAAAGATCCCTTGAAGGAGAGAATACTTGAACAAAATTTGTTCGTGAGATTTCGTGGTAAAGCCATTTAGGAACCAATGGTCTCAGAAGCTTGGAGGAAATATACCCAAATTTTTGGTTTAAAATTCTGTTCTTAAAATGGCAGCTAAGAGCCCTTGGTGGCTTTTGAATGATGCCCAGTGATGAGTGAAACCAGAAAGTAATAAAGTGAAGCATTACCGCTTACCCAGGAATTCTTAGAGAAGCTACCAGATAACTCGGCCATATGTTAAGAGAGGAAATTTTCTACTGGAATAAAACTGTTCACTGTTAGATAAAGCTCTTATATCAGGAAGAAGCCCATTTGACCAGGGAGCAAGTTTGATTTTACTTTGGATTCAGTCTTGACTCTTAAAATGTGTAAGTACAAGAGTTCTCAAATGTCAGTGTAAATTGCCAGGATTTCTGAACCTGCTATGTTCCAGCTTGTGTGTGAGAAAACAGATATGTGGTTGGTTCACTTTACTTTATAGGCAATCAGCTGGGAGAGTGAAAAAATGTCTTGATAGTAGAAAGTATTGTCTGATCCCCAGAAGATAGCGATGGTGAAAATATCTTAGGAATACCTGACTTTGGTTGTCAACAACTGGTTGTCCTCTCTAGTTTATTTACCCCCCCCCCCCTTTTTTTTAGCAGGTTCAGGCAACACCTCCTCAACCCATTAAAGTACCACAGTTTATCCCTCCTCCCAGACTCACTCCGCGTCCAAACTTTCTTCCACAGGTGAGTAAACCAGTGATGAGCCCAGTGATGGGTCAGGTGTGGCAAAATCCTCCTGAGCCTTTATCTGAGGAGGCTTTAACGGGGCTTGTCAGCACAGCAGTATTCAGCTGCTACTTGGCTAAGAATCTTGGCTGCTGATTTGCATACTATGAAGAAGTTTAGTGTTGTTAATAATGACCAAAGGCAATAGCAGGAGGAAGTGGGAGAAAAGGGAAAGTACCTAGATTTAAAACAATTGAGATAACACCTTTACAAACTTTATAACGTTAACCCCTGAAAGGATTTAGCCAAAACCTGCCTGGTAGTGGGAAAAGAATGCAGTGACCTCTATTTTTATTTCTTTTTATATACCAAAGAGTAGGGAAAGAAACAGCAGCCAAAGTAGGCAATAGAAACCTTTCAGTTCTACTTTGGAATATCATGGGCATCATATTTAAGTTCAAAGCTTTGCCTACAATAAATGTTTAAGCTGAGCATCTACACAGTGGACTTCCAACCTTGGCCCACGAAGTCTGACTTTCCTACATTGCTCTGAGGATATTCTTCCAGTATTTATTCAGAACTCACCATTCTCATGGCGTATTATCAGTATTGCCCTAGTCTGACCTTGGTGATTGACATAGCCTGGTAGAATGACTGGGAGTTCCTAACTGTTTTCACAGGTTTTAGGTGAAAAGAGAAGAAAGAGGCATTTTGTGGTCAGTGGCATAAGTAATGATTGAACAGTTCTGTTGGGCAGTGGTGACATGAGCTAAGATGATTTCAAGTATTCATCAGCTAAATCCTTAATAAATGCCTTCTGTTTATTAGACTGTGCTAAGCATTGTGGAGATGCCAGGCAGTTCTCTGCCCTCAGAGAGCTTCAGGTCTGGTGGGAGTTTCAGACACATAGACAAACATTTATTAGTATCCTTTATAGGAAGTACAGGGTAGGGTAGCCTGAGAACACATAGGGGGAACATGCAGTTCAGTCTTAAGAGTACTAGAGAGTGTTTCCTTGAAAAGTTGACACCCACTCTGAGACCTAAAGTCCTTGTAAAGTTATCCTGACAGAATTTGGGGTAAGAATAAAAATGTTCCAGGCAGAAGGCAGAGCATATATGCAGGTCCAGGGCAGAGAGACTCATATAAGCTTAAGTATGCCAAGGAGATTTGCTGTGGCTGAGCACAGAGGGCCCTGTGGCTGACTCAGACTAAAGATGAGGCTGAAGAGGCCTAATGGGGCCAGAGCCTGTGGAGCATTGTAGGCTACATTTAGGAATTTGGACCTTATTCTAAAATCCATAGGTATCCATTAAAAAGTTTTCAAACAGATACTGGACTTGATCAGATTTATGTTTTAGAAAAATCCCTCTTGCCACTATGTGCAGAACAGATTGCAGGATAGATTGGAGCTAGTCAAGACTGTGAGCATGAAGACCAGTTAGGACACTGTCAGTGGCATTAATAGCTAATGTCTGGAGAATCTTGCTATGTGCTAAGTACCATGCTAGGTACTTATCTCATTTGACCAACTAACAACAACCCTGTGAAGGTAGTAGGCATTACTCTGTTGTAGATAAGGAATCTAAGGCTTAGTCCATATTTTTCAAGTGGTTGATCATGACCAGTTAGTAGGTTATAAAATAAATTTAGTGGATTGTAACCAGAGTTTTTAAATAAAATAAGACATGTTAGAATACAAAGCACATAAGTAGAAGCATACCTCGTTTTATTATGCTTTGATTTATTGCGCTTCGCAGATTTTGGGTTTTTTTTTTTTTTAACAAATTGAAGTTTTGTGGCAATCCTGTATTGAGCAACTCTTATCAGTGCCATTTTTCCAACAGCATGTACTCGCTGTGTGTCTTTGCAGATCATTTTAATTGAAGTAGATACATTGTTTTTTTTTTTTTTAGACATAAGGCTATTTATTGCACATTAACAGACCACAGTATAGTATAAACATAACTTTTATAGGCACTGGGAAACAAAAGATCCTCTGTGCCTCACTTTTTTGTGATCTTTGCTTTGTTGTGGTGGTGTGGAACCGAACCTGCAAAATCTCCAAGGTATACCTGTATTGTTTCATGAATTTTTTGTTTTATAGAGATATAAATATATGTCTATTTGTAAGTACTGGCTACCAGGTGAAATATGTTTTCTACTATGCGTCTGCAGCACCCACCACATGTCTTCTTAGATTCAGCTGAACATTCAGACTCACAAGACCGTCATGGGCTATACTTGGTACCCGTCTTCTTAGAATGATAATAGAATGGAAGCCACATCTTGGCACTGGGCAGCATCAGACATTCCTCTTCAAGGGGCATCCCTACAGCAGCCCCTATAGCAGTCTGGACAGCTGTTCAAATAGAAGATATCAAAGTATGCAGACATCAAATATTGAGGGCAAGGAGATGCAGTCTTTATCGGGTGGGTACAAGAACCACCCTAGCATAGAAGTCTTCTGTCCTACAGGAACCAGTACATCTTGTAACAGTTTCATAGGCCTAACTTTCGAGGTCCCTGCCAGGGAAATGCCCAGTTACAAGAGTCACCCCACTCAAATCCCATCAAGTGATTCTAGTTTTCCCAGCCCCGATTTGATTTACTCAATGAGGGGTCATTTTTACCATAAGCAATGTTGCTTGGTAACATCTTAACATTCTTACCCTTATTACGTTTCCAGGGAAACAGCTAGAGAGTTTACTGAAGGTCAAATCCTCATGCTTAAGGAAAAAGGATTTTGCCCACAGGGTCATAGTCAAGAAAGTTTGGAAAATACTGGCTTAAAGAGACCAGATAAGTTGCCTGAGGTTACATAGTTAGTGGTAAAAGCTCAGGATTTGAGCCCAGCCAGGCAAGGCTGACCCTATATTTCTGACCACAATTTTCTACCACTGTTTCAGTAAAGCAAACATAAACTAGTAGCAGTAAGGATAGAAAGAAGTTCAGAGATTTACATAGTAATTAGGAAATTGAGGTATGAAGTCAATGATAATTGTCAAGTTTATTTAGTGAGAAAAGGCCATTTACTGAGGAAAGGATTAGGTGGGGAAGAGAGAAGAAGGATTAGATGGAGGAAGAAATTATGAGTTTTAGATAAGTTCATTTTGAACTTCTTGTGAGTTATCTGAACAGAGATGTCTAACATGCAGGTGAGCAGGTGATCTTAGAATTGAAGAAATGTACCTATCCTAGAGGTGCTTGTGTGAGATCTGCAGTGCATAGGTGGTGGTTGAAGCCACGGGTTGCGTGAGCTTCCAGGAAGAGCAAGAACATGGGGAAGACCAGGCATTCCAGGACAAAGTCCTGAAAACACCCACATTTAGGGTTGGGCAGAGGAAGAGAAAGCCTGCAAAGAAGACTGAGAAAAGGGACTCGGAGGGCCAGCAATGGGGTGAATGGGAGCCGTGGATATGAGGAAATTTAGAGTGTGAGTTAAGGCCATTAGCAGCAAGATCACTATGCTGGGCACAAGTCCTGGGTGGGGCCAGTTCCTGCATCAGGCAGTGTGTCCAGTTCTTTGACCTCAGCCTGGAGGAGCAGAGGGAGCTGATTGTTTAGAATGAGAAAAAATGTTTCTAGGGAAGCATCTGGACTCTTTTAGGAGCCAGTAAGTTTTGTTTTATAAGATTATATATCCTGAGATCTTTAGAATTAATACTACCAAAATGAATATTAATGAATTAATATTCATTAATAAATATATTGATAAACATGTTAAGTACATTTCACATGTGTAGGAAGATTTAGCATTGTCTTAGACTTATAGGACTTAAGAAGTTTCTTTAAGTAATACAGTAATTGTTCTCTCTTTCCCCCATAGGTTCGACCCAAGCCTGTGGCACAGAATAACATTCCTATTGCCCCAGCACCTCCTCCCATGCTTGCAGCTCCTCAGCTTATCCAGAGGCCTGTCATGCTGACCAAGTTCACTCCCACGACCCTCCCCACATCCCAGAATTCCATCCACCCTGTCCGTGTCGTCAATGGGCAGACTGCAACCATAGCCAAAACGTTCCCCATGGCCCAGCTCACCAGCATTGTGATAGCTACTCCAGGGACCAGACTCGCTGGACCTCAGACTGTACAGCTTAGCAAGCCAAGCCTTGAAAAGCAGGTACAGGAAGAGAGTGCGCCTGCTTTGGGCAGTAGCCTTGCCATTGAGCATATGGCTCCTGGGCTGTCTCTGAATACATCTTCTCAGGGCCGCTTCACCCCAACACCATTGTCAGTAACCTGTTGCTTATCATGTGGTAATTCACCCATAATGCAAAAGGGCCATTCTTACTAAAAAAGATTTCTTGGATCGCTTTTCCCAGCCTCATAGATGTTGTTTCAGGTTGCTGTGTGAGTGAGCGCCCCCTGCTGGTTCCGCCCGTGTGCTCACAACAGGCTCTGTTGGGCAGTCCGGGGGCACATTGGGGGCAGAAGGGCCGAGACAGACATCCTCTGGGAAAGTCAGGAAGAAGGAACGAACCAGGGAAAGGAATTTTACTTCAGAACTTTTCCTTTCCATTCCTAGGAGAGATAATAAAGATCTAACCCCCAAATTAAGGTTGTAAAAACGTATTCTTGTAGCTCTGAAGGATGCAGATGTTTTAGCTCAAATATTAAAACCCTTCATTTATATGTTTCAGAGTCAGATTGCCTCTTAAAAAAAACATAGCTAGAGAAATAACTTCCAAAAATGCTAAGGGTCCGATGGCAGGAAAACCTGTAAAGCATCAAAATGAACGTATAGGCAGTCCCCTTTTCCTGTGGAAGACTGGTGGCGAGAAGGAAGTATTCCGCATACACACGCACACACAAAAGCACCGATGCCTCTTTTAAAAGGCTTAAAAAGTCATTGACCTCTCCCTAACTACTAAGGCCCTAGTCCTCATTCATCTGAAAACAGCTCTGGTGAGCCTGAATCTTCTACTTCTGGATGGCTGGCCATGATTCAGAGGCTGGCCAGATGCTGAAGAGTGAGAAGGCTCCCTGCTTCTCTGGCCTTCTTGAACGAAGGAACCTTGTGCACAGAACACTAGGCCCTCTTTCCTGGGCCGCTCGTAAAGGCAGCAGACCTTTCTCTTGAAGAAACTGGGGTATGAAAGTTTTGTTCTTGGATTACACCAGAGAACACATATTTCTGTGTTCCTGAGGAAGCTGCTCACATCCTAGGAGATGCTTTGAGGAGCATTCAGAAATAAATCCACACATATTTTACATCAGAAGTTTTAAAAATTTTTAACAGCAGAACCTAAATATTAAAATATTGAAAGTAAGGTGGTACAACAGTGGCTCAGTGGCAGAATTCTCGCCTGCCATGCTGGAGACCTGGGTTCAATTCCTGGAGCCTGCCCATGCCAAAATATATATGTATAGAAAGTAAAATGTGCTCAGTCTTAGGATTTTGGATGGGGGCAACTTTGGAGGTGAGGTGCCCTCATGCCCTGTGCTGGCCCTTGAAGAATCTTTGATGAGCATTAGTGTTCCAAAGGATGTGATTTCAAAATACTATTTTAGATTACTAAATATTATTCTTCCTCATTGGCACTTTTCTGAGATATTTTTAGGAGACAGAAATTTTTTTTCAGTCTCATTTTACTTTTTTTCTGATTACAAAGGCAATACATGTTCATTGTTTTTAAAAAAATGAATGTTACAGAAATATGTATTGTAGAAAGTGCACTCCCCATGATCTGTGAAGAAAGTAAACTCCCCCATAATTTTACCCCTAAGAGTTATTTGCTATTAACAGTTTATAGTATTTTCTTCCAGATATTTTCTATGCGCATACAAAACACATTTTTAAAACAAAAAATCAAGCAATATATTATTTTGTAGCTTGCTTTTTCTCCAGTTAATAGATCTTGAACATCTTTCCATACCCCTGCCTTGTATATATTTATAGAGCTTTTTATTTTAATTGTAATACTGCAAAAGGGCACCCATAGACAGGCCACGGTGGCGCAGTGGCAGAGTTCTCGCCTGCCATGCCGGAGACCTGGGTTCATTTCCCAGTGCCTGCCCATGCAAAAAACAAAAAGGGCACCCACAAATAGTTGAAAAGTTTAAAAAGAATTATTTTATAGCAATAAATTCCATGGTTTCTTTTCTTGTCAGTCAAGTAGAGGAACCCAAACATCATTTTCATTTGACAGGCCACCTGACATTATAGTCTTACAGGTTCTAAGCTCAGGGATTCCCTTTGGACTTCATTTTCAGAATTCTCTTTCTGCAGATCTTTCTACTGAGCTTTTTTTCTCTTTTGTCTTTCATTCCTAATACATTTATGGCTCTTAATATCTCTCATAGCTGAGTAAGGGTGAAGCAATATAAATATTTAGCCATGGAAGTACCACTTACAACCTGCTCATAGACTTAATCAAAATCTGTCTCCAACATTCTTCATATGGCTAGGCTAGGTGGCTTCCTTTCTGCCCTCTGTTTTTTCCTTGAGAGTGATAATTTCATTCATCGAATAACAGTGTATTGTGAAGCACCACCTGCTTTGCTCATGTGGTATCTGTATGCAAGGGTGGATAAATCAAAGCCTTTACCCTCAGGGAGACCCTTCTCTGGTGCATTTGAAGCAGTCTCTGAGGCTCTGCCTCCAGGGAAGGAAGCAGGGCAAGTTTTGTAGGTTCATGTTGACCTCTATCTAGTAGCCTCTTTTCTCTTCTCTGGTTGTTTCTTAACGGGTTCTAGAATTCCAAAAAAGCTGATTCTGCCACTTTTTGTCAGCTTACTGGTTCCTTCACCTGAAAGACTGATCCTTGGAGCTCTCTGCTCTACAATTTCCATGACATTATTCTTCCATCCTAATTTTTGTTTGGTTTATTTAAGTGGCTTAAGACAACAAATATTTATTATCTTACACAGTTTCTGAGCATCAGGAATCAGGTTGCAGCTTAGCTGGATGGTGCTGACTTCAGGTCTTTCATCAGTTTGCAGTCAAACTGGTTTGCCAGTGCTGACATTTCAGGGCTCAACTGGGGCTGGATAATGCAGTGAGTTCCAAGCCCGGTCATGTGGTTTTGACAGGGCTCAGTTCCTCACTAACTGTTGGCCACCGCATGGCCCTTCCATAGTGCTGCTCATCACGTGGGAGATGGCTTCCCCCAGAGCGATAGAAGAGAGCAGAGTACCACTCTGATGTGTTGATGTAGCTTTTGATTGTTTTTCCATAGTGCTGCTCATCACGTGGGAGATGGCTTCCCCCAGAGCGATAGAAGAGAGCAGAGTACCACTCTGATGTGTTGATGTAGCTTTTGATTGTTTTTTGATATTCTTTATCTAACACTATGATACTTGTATTCTTCTTGCTTGAGATAAATTTGAACCCTTTGTAATTCCTTCGTGGAGAGGAGTTAGTTCCTTACTGAGCCTTAGAGATGGAAGTAAGAGACTCCAACGGGCTTCACACATTCCAGGAATGAAGCAGGGAACTCCCTGCTATTGACCCTTTCTTCTTCCTCTTTGCCCCTTACACTTTTCTCTTATCACATCAAAGAACAGTGAAAATCAGCTCTCTGACATAGCCTGGACCTTAAAAATTGGTCATTATAAACTGCTTTTCCATTGTATTCCTTTTAAGATGTGTTAGGTGGTTTGTTTTATGGATCCATTTTGGTTAAAAATTACGTGTGTGTGTGTGGGGGGGGGTGGCAGAGAAGGGACTTCAGTGCCTTGTCCGGTAGATCATATTCCGTAACCAGAAGATCAAAGTCAGCTCTTTGTTGAGTGCCTTGCTCTGTGTGAGGCACTGTACTAAGCACAGAGGGATGCAAAAAGGTGTAAAACAACCCTTACTTTCAAATAACTTAGCGTATAAGAGAGGAAACATGACATGGTGGCTATTAAAAGTGACAAGGCAGCGTTTGTGACAGATGAAGCACTCTCGCGGTAAGTGTCCCGGCGCTGATGAGGCGGATGCACACCCTTTCCTCATCTGATAATATGAAAGCAGGTGAAGATGTGCAAGTGGTCAAGAAAGAGAGTGAAAGATCTGTGCAATTGTATTCATTTTTTAGCTCTAGTAAGATAAATTACAGCATGATGATGTTTGAGAACTTTTAATGCCCTAAAGTAGGACTGAAGTCTTTGATTTGGCTCTTTTCCATTAATTTAATTACTTGTTGCTACATGGAAAGACCATTAATATCCTTGAATTTTTTTTTAATTTGAAAATGAAATTAGCTTTACAGTTTTATATCTACTTTTCTAATGTCACTTCAGTATTTCCAGGGGTCTTCATAAAATGAATTAGCTATCGGGCCATGGTGAGAATAGGAATGCCAGCCTAATCTACCAGTTTGCTAGATAATCACATCTGATTGATACTGGTGTTTCTTTTGTATGGATAGATGCTTTTGGAGTGAGGGGCTGGGGAAAATTAGGATGTCACCTTTTGCAAAATGGCCCTTCCTTGGCAATTGTGTCTCTCCTCTGGTGGGTGACAGTCATGTTTAAATATCCCCAGTGAGGATACTTGTGCAGCATCTCTTAGATTATGAAGATCATTCAGATCTTCACCTCACTGTGAGCCAAGCTCAACCCATATATAGCAATAGTGGGCTTGCTTCTGGGAAACTGCCCCCGCATTCTGAAATACATTGAAATCAGTGAGAGCAGTCTTCAGACTTCAAATGAAGCTTCAAGTGAAGCAAACTTCATTTGTGTACCTAGGAATTAAAATATGAGTTTTTTACTTTTTTTTTGTATAATTTAGGCTGTTGTATTTATAGGTTCATATTTGTTCCATTTATGGCTTTATACTTTTCCTCTCCTTTCCCCCCAAAAATGAAATCCATAATAGCTCGTTGTTTAAAATGTTCTCAATTTGAGTATGTTCTCCTTTTCTTTCTTGTTGGCTACAATTAAACTGTTGTTTTCATTCTTTTAATAAAAAGATGGATTCTGAATTTTTCTTTTGATTTTCCTCTTCTAGGCAATCAAATCCCACGCAGAAACAGAGGAGAAACAAACAGAAAGCCGCACTATCACCCCACCTGCTGCACCCAAACCAAAACGGGAAGAGAACCCTCAGGTAGGCCTGCCCCTCCACAGGCATTCTTAGTCTGTGGTGTGTGGTTTATTGTCACACACCAAGAGAATCACTTGTTTTCTGAATTACTTGTTTTTCCTTGGCCCCTCAAAGCCTTTTCTAGTACATGCTTATCCTTCAGTAATGTTACTGTCATGTCAGATTGGCATAGGACAGATTTCTTAGAGTGTATAGAGTCTGTGAGGGCCATGAGCTGGTATACAAGCATTTTGGTTGTTTCAGAAGAAAAGCTGTGAAACAGTATTGTTCACAGACATATTACAGATTTGAAATGTAAGATTAGTGATCATTTTCACAACTGTCCCATTGCATTCCTAATGATTGTTACATTCTGTTTGTCTCTGCCAAATGTTTCTAAGGTGTCTGTTTCTTTCAGCTAATGTCTATTTATGTTATCGATTATAGTTGTTAAGTATGCATTTTTTAAATTACTATTTTATTGCATTAGCTCCCCAAATCCCCAGTGAATCAGTAGCTCAAAAGTAGTTCATTGAAGCATAAAAGTAGGGATGAAAATAGTAACATCTGTACAACAACTGAAGATAAGCCTTGTAAATCTAAATAGCAAACAAGGCTCTTGTACAAATATAAAATGTGAATCTGTCCTTAGACAAGAGAATTTTTGAGTGTGCTGCTTTTGCACAAGCGGCTATAAAAGAAAAATGTGGATCAGTGCTATGATGATGAATATCTGATAGTTGAATTTTATTAGCCCAGTAATCCATTTCCCTCTATCCCTAGTGCATTCTGTGTAATGAAACCATGTCAAATAGTGGCAGGAAGCCATCTGAGCTTCATGTCAAATTTTTTTGAGCAGTGATTTATTGAGCCAGTCCAGGTTTTTTCTAAAACAAGTACAAAATAGAATTCTTTCTGAGATGACGTGGATTAATGTTTAATTTTATCTGCAAAAAAGAGACCAGACTTTGAACCAAAAGCAAGTACTAGTCACACAAATTGTAAAGAAACTTGTAACACCATCCACAAAATGAATGGCAAGTATTATGCTTGAAGGAAGAAAAATAGAGCAAGTATTAGCAAAATTTACTCGTGAAAAGAAACAGAAGTATCTCATATCTTTTTCATACGGTGTGGCTAAGCAAGTACTATCATATGACTTAACACATATTTCACTTTATAGTTGAGCAGAACCACTGCTCTAAAGAGAGCAGATTAGCTCTTGGCACATGTGTGATACATATTTGAGGGAAAGTACATTTCTGTTTATCGCTGAAAAGGTAAATAGAGGAGGGTTTTTGTTGTTGTTTTTTTCATTTAATAATTATTTTGTGAACCTGATCTAGACCGGCAAATACAAATTGTGGGTGAGTGGCCAAGAAGGGTGCTATTACTTGATTAAAAGAGGATACATCTGAATGTCAGTCCACACACTGCTTTATTGACAGAAAGCGGTTTATGGTCAGCCTTCTGATCTTAAACTTAGAAGGAATAATGAAAATTAGAACTGTAGGTAATTAGCAACCATGAAATGCGTACCATTTCATTGTGCAGTATAGAAAATGGGCAGTGAGCCTAAGAATGCTTTTCCTTCCTGAAATACTCTGATTCTCAAGAGATAGGAGCCCACCTAAGTTTTTGAAATAAGTGATAAAATTAAAACATTTGTTTAGGACCATGAAAGATATTTCTGTGTTCTCAGGTGGCTTGCTCAAGAGATTTATCTTCATAAACCACTTAGTATCTTGAATAGCCTGAACCTGTATCACTTTTGGCCAAAATTTCATAATACTTAATTTTGAGGATGAGATGTCAGGATCTTTAAAGACCAAACTGTGGTATGAATAACTCTGTGGGAGAGTGTCACCTAACAATCGATGGTGTTCTTTATTCATCATAGAAAGAAACTGATGATATATAATTTGGCTTATTTAAAAAACACATGCAGATTATATATGTAGAACGAAATGATCAAAAGTTAGGAATGTTTGCATTTGTTTGGTGTTTTTTGGTATTTAAAAAAAAATTTTTTAATTTTTAAAAAAAATAAATAATAATAAAACAAAGCAAAACACATGCAGTAGTACAGTAGAAAATGAAGACAAACTTTCCAGACCACTGCAACCAAAGAGCAAATAGGAATCAATCTGCTGCTCTCTCCATCTTGAAGTATCTAACCTTCCAGCTTTGAGATGTGGTATTCTAATCAGCCTGCCTTCTGATGGAGGCCTCAGAATTGTCTTCAGAGAGAAACCACTCCATAATTTCTACTTCCGTGTTTGACTGAAAAATCATAATATCAAGTAGAACCTCCTGGCACCATTTTCAAAAATCATTTAGCTTTGAGTTGGCATTGATTAATCAGTAGTAGTAAAAATTGACAAAACCCTGGTCAGTACAAGAGAAGAACTCGTCCATAGCGTATAAGAGCTTTGTTATATGGAATGTTCTCTCTAACCCTCTGCATGTTTTTAGAGTATGAAATCCTTTTTCCTTTACGAAGATTTTTCTGAAAACTTTTATAATTGAAGATACTGATTTCTGTCATTGAATAAGTTGAAGACTAGGCCACAGTGGTTCTCTTTTGGTCCCTCTTAAACTGGAAGGCTTCCATAGTGGTTCCATTGCTGCTGAGAGTGGTAGATGCCTGCTCTCTGAGTCTGACTAGGAATGTGCACTTGATTGGCTTTGTGTTAACCCAAACTGAAGTCTATTCCTCTTTTGTTTCTCTGGCACAGAAACTTGCCTTCATGGTGTCTCTGGGGTTGGTGACACATGACCATCTAGAAGGTAAGTGAAGGTATTCATGTTGCTGCCTTGCTTCTGGCCCAGAGTTTTGTTCCTGAAATTGGCTCTTGACTGTATTCTTAGAATAGAAAATTGGAATACAAATAGAGTGTGATTCAACCAGCATGGACTTTTATTTCCTTCAGAGGGAAAATGGCCTTCCCTCTGTGTAACACCTGGACCCTCCCCTTCCTGTCAGTGTCCACACTACTGTCCTGGGGACAACTCTCCAGCTCCCTGGATTAAGGTCACTGCTGTTCACTTAGAGGAACTTTTTTTCTCCTGACAGCATAAAGTAGCAACTGTCCCTTATAATGACATCTGACAAAACCTTGTCTATACTTTTCAGTCATGCTAGGTTATAAGAATCTAAAGAATAATTACAAAAGTGTACCTCTCCTTGTTATTTAATTTAAGAATGGTGAACTTTGGTCACTTAGTCTAGGTTTATGGATAAAGCTCTACACACCATTGTGTGCGATGATCTGAAAAGGCAGGACAGCTTATTTGCAAGTGCTGCTTATTGTTAAGTTCTTGCTCACAGAGAGCCACACTTTGGGACAGTGTGGTCTTGCTTTCTGAAAGGTGAGAGTAGATCGTCCTCCATACTCATTTCCAGCTCTGTACTTGCCTCTGCCTTGTCTGCCTAAGGATGCAGTGAAACGCAGTGAAACACAGTGTTTGCCTTCTGCTCCCCATTTCTGATTTGTCATGGGAAAACCAGTAGATAAACAAAGAAGTTAAGTGTTTTTTTAGTTTCTCCATACCTCTCTTCTAATCCGAACCTTCTCCTTTCCTAAGAAATCCAAAGCAAGAGGCAAGAGCGGAAAAGGAGAACGACAGCAAATCCAGTATACAGTGGAGCCGTCTTTGAGCCAGAGGTATTCCTGGCCAGCGCTTTTCCCTCCCTCATTGTCCCAGTTTTATTTTGTGACTTGACTAGTACCTCCCATCTGAAAACCTGCTTAAGAGCAGCACCCTAATTGCACTTGGCCAGCTTTGTGAGGTGATGGATTTTTCTCTGCTTATCACATCTCATTTTTATCCACTGCTTTCCCCTTAGTTTTTTTTCTAAGTTTGACCAGAAGCAAACCTACCTTAAAATTTTAATTTATCCTGATTTCATTACACCTGTTATCTGAAGCAGAGGTGGACCAATCTGGAATATTCTGAGAGCCAAGTTATATAATAAAATCCTTTAGCACTGAGACCTTGGGGTGGTTAGCACTTAACTAGTTGGCATGTTGACAGTCATGCTGTGCTTGGTCTTTAGCTTGTGCCAGTGTTAGTAGTAGCCATGCCATGCAATTAGTCACCTTCCATTCTTCAATTCTCAAAGCGTAAGAAGAGTGCAGTCACATACCTGAACAGCACAATGCATCCTGGGACCCGCAAGAGAGGTGAGTACTTTATTGTATCGCTTCCTTGCTGTTGCTTTTGCTCACTGTGTTGTTTCTTCTTCCACCCATTTCCCATTGTCCTAAGTGCTGTCTAACTCCTGTATCCCTTGAAATAGTTTTGTTGTTGTTCTCAGAAGAAAGTGAGGCTTCTTATTAAAGTTCTGCATGCTGAATCAAAAGCTGACTTTCCTAGGATTCTGGCAAAGCTGACTCAGGGGAATGGCTTAATGCAGCATTTCTGCCCCAAGCCTCCCAGGCCATCCATGAAGAGCATAGTGTATAGAACACCATGTAAGAGGCAGCATATTGGCCTCCTTAAGCGGAACAGAATACCAAGGTATTCTTAATAGTGTCCACACCATCCTCCTGCCAGCAAGGCCAGAGCACAAGGCTAAGTTGCTGTAAGCTGTAGACTTCCCAGGAAGAGGAGAAGTAGGTACACAGTGAATTTGGAATCTCTGAGAAGAGGGCCTCTCCAGATAAGGAAAAGAAGGGCACTGTCAAACAGGTTCCCCAAAGCAGAAATTCCTAAACAGCTCCATTCCCATATTTCCAACCTCTCCATGGCCATTCCACTTTCCTCTTAGAGCAGAAAAAATAACAGTAAAAGCAGCAATAGCAGCAACATCTCTCACCATGCAGGTCTGAATAGTTCTTAATAGCTCAGGGTTTGAGTTCATGAACAAGGTACTAAAATTGCTCTTTGCTGTCAGCAGTACACCCCAAGGTCCGTTTCTCCCCATGATAACGTGTCCCTGAATCTAAGGCTAAGAAGGTTGCAGAATGAGTGTAGAAGCATACTAATTTTTGTGTATGCACATACCATCTCGGCTACAGGAACCTTGGGAGGTCATCCAGACCCTTTGTCTGCCTTAGGCAGGACTACAACTATACTGTCACCACTTCTTCCTTGACAAAGAGAATGTACCCACTGTTAGTGACCCATTCTAATGTTTCTTCAGCCCTGTCCTTCAAGTGACTAAAAATATTTATATGGGAATCCTTAAGTTATTGCTTCATATTGATTCCTGGACCACAGTAACCTGTGCCATGGTTTTTTTGTTGTTGTTTTGTTGATTTCAGCAGTTTTTTTAGTGTGCTCTGATGCAGTTCTCAGAATGGAGCCCTCAGCCAGAGGCCACAGTTAATTGGCCTGCTAGTGGGCAGTAACTGCTAAGAGTACAGGGCTTAAATGAGCCAGAAAGACCTTGGCATCTCTTGTCAAGGTCAAAGGATAAAAGCCTGCATTCACAATGCCTCGGATGTGCCTTCTGTGAGTAGACAAAGAGCATTCGCCTTCTGCCTCCCCTTCCAGCAGCACTGAGTCCCTACAAAAGGCAGACCAAGAAGAGCTGCCTTTGTACTTTAGGCGTTGCCAGTTTTACACAGATAGGTAATATTTGTATAATGTGTGGCAAAATCATGACTCTTGTGCTTAATCCTAATATAAATTATAGTAGTTGGCAAAGCCATGATCCTATGTACCACTCACCATTGCTTGTAGACAATTTTGTACCTCTCTGGTTTTTTCCCCCTTTGCTATGCTGAAAATGCCCTCTGATCGCTCACAGCTTAGAATCCGTGTCCTTGACCCTTAAAGGACAAGGACCATGACTCTGTTGTAAAGCAGGAGTGGTGAGCCGAGACTCCGTGCACCCCTCAGGTCCTCTGTAGCCAGGGGTTTGACTGAATGTGCTCTTGCTCATGCCAGGTCTCTCAGCAGTGGTGCTGGCGACATGCTTTTCCTGAGACTTCAAAACAGTTGCAGTATTTAGACATATAGTTCACCAGAACGTTTATGATGTAAAGTAGGGGCAACCACTCTGAATCACCTGGGGTGGGTACTGAGCCTCGGTAAATGTGATAAATTCATTATCAAATACAGACATCTTTTTAGCTCTCAGTTTCTGGTTATTCCCAGACCTTTTTCTCTCACTAGATTTATCAGCAATGGGCAAGAATAATTAACTTGAGTTTTGCCTCTTTCCTTTGTCTCTTTTCACCCTGGCAAGAATGACAATGACCAAAAGGCAAGAAAGAAAAAGAAAAGCAGAAATCCTAAATAAATCAGTTTATGGGGACTGAGAATCATTGATATTATTGAAAGAATGATGGTAGCAGCGAAACCTTAGAGAACAATGCATCAAAAATATAAGAGAATAAAATAAACTCTTAGTCCTGGCCTTGATTCCCATTGTGCCTTGGCGTCTTGGTTCGCTAACTAGAAACTGTGTGTTGTGATAGTCCAGGAACTTCACTGCAGTCTGCACAAGGCAAGGCCCTTTAACATAATCCAGCACCTGCTGTCCTTCTCCAAGACTCACTAGTCCCCCCCTTCTTTTGAGATCCATGTAGATGTTTCTAATGACATTTAAATCTTTGCTTCTCTACCTCTCTTTGGAACTGTTATATTAACCTTCTGTCTGCTACCTCACTTCCTTTTCCATGCTAGCCAATGAGGAACACTGGCCAAAGGTATGTGAGATCATTTTTCCACCTTTCTTTCCCTCCCCCTTTTTTCCCTTTTGTTCCCTTCTCTTGGTATATAGGTCGTCCTCCAAAATACAATGCAGTGCTGGGGTTTGGAGCCCTTACCCCAACATCCCCCCCATCCAGTCATCCTGACTCCCCTGAAAATGAAAAGACAGAGACCACATTCACTTTCCCTGCACCTGTTCAGCCTGTGTCCCTGCCCAGCCCCACCTCCACAGACGTAAGTAACTTGGGAAAAGCTCATTTTCTTTCTGAGAGCTTAAATTGGGGAAAACCATTATCATTTGTTGTCTCCTTACCAACTTGCATCACATTGACTAATTCTGGAATAGCGATAATCACTACATGGCGAAATATCCCTACACTTTTGTGCCATGTAAGGCAGCATACTTCAGGCATTCCTAGTTCTTCCATATCCTTGAGAATCATAATAAATGTAACATCAGGAAGTTCAATCAGTTTTCAGAGTCTGAAATTGATGTGCTGTGAATGAGTTCTCTGAAAGCGGGATGGGGTGGGAAATTCAGTTCATATAATTGTGAGGTATGCAAAGTTTCTATTATCGGTGTTTTGGGGGTGGGGAAAAGGAACAAGGCATATGTTCCCCTAGCAGCCCTCATTTCCTACTTCACATAGAATTCAAGAACTAGAAGTCTTTTCTTTAAAGCAACATTTTTTAGGAGAGTTCATCAGAATAGGTTCCTGAAAAGCATCAAGTAACCCTTCACCCAGAGGCTGCAGGAGTGTGCACTGGTGCTCTAAGTTTCCAAATGAGCAGAAACACGACTGTGATAGCTTCCCATTCAGTCATGAATTTAACAAGTACCCGCTGAGCACTGCTCTGCAGCGTAGGCACCATGCTTAAGGCTGGAGACATAGCAGGGGACAAAACCACCTCTGCCCTCAGGGCACTTATGTTCCCTGCGAAGAGGTAGCTGGAAAACAAATGGATACATAATAGATCAGGTAGTGATAAGTGTTGTGAAGAAAAATGAAATAGAATAAGGACATACGGAGTTATGGCAGGTTAGAATTTTATGAAGAGTGATGAGAAAAAGACTCTCTGATTGGAAGTGAAGGAGTGAACCCTGGGAGTTTCTGGGGAAACAGTGTTCCATACAGAAGGAACAGCAGTGCAGAGGCCTAAGATGGAGTGTGCGTGGCATATCGGAAGAAAAGCAAGAAAGAGTGCCTGGATTGCTGGGAAAGAGCGAGCGGGCGAGAGAAGAAGAAGAGCTGGTGGGGCCGGTTGTGCAGGGCCTTGTGGCTTTCACTCTGAGTGAAATGGGAGACTAGTGGAGAGTTATGAGTAGGAGGTAATATAATTTTCTTCAGCTTTTATTTTGAAAACTTTGAAATGTCCAGAAAAATTTCAATAATGGTACAAAGAACAAAGGTATACCCTTCACATTTTGTTTAAAGTCACCAGTCTTTAACATTTTGCCACATATGCTTCCCCCTTCCATGTGCATAAACACTCACACCACACACAGACACGTGCATTTTTTTGCTGAAACAATTGAGAGGAAGTTACAGACATCATGAATCTTACCCCCAAACACTTAAAACCTTAGGGTGTCTCTACTCAGAACAAGGACATTTTCCTTTATCACCACAATGGAGTTATCAAATTGAGGAAACTTGACACTAATATAGTATTAATATACAATAGAGAGTTCCTTTTCAGATTTCTCCAGTTGTCCCAATACTGACCTTTGTGGCATTATTTTTTTCTGCTCCAGGATCCAATCCAAGATCACCCCTGGGAGTTACTGTCATGGTATTGTGTTTAGTCTCCTTTACTCTGGAGCAGTTTTTCAGCCTTTCTTTGTCTTTTATTGATATTTTTAAAAACAGCCCAGACTCAGCAGGCAGATTTCTTGCCTGCCATGCCAGAGACCCGGGTTCAGTTCCCGGTGCCTGCACATGCAAAAAAAAAAAAAAAACCCAGGAAGCTGTGTGGTATGTCCTTCCATTTGGATTTAATGATTGTTTCTTGAAGACTAGGTTTGGGGTATGTGTTTTTTATAGACCACTAAATAAGTGAGGGAGCCCTTCTCAGTGCATCACAACAGGAGGTACATGGTATCCACTGGGGGTGCTGTGAACTCTCATCTATTGTTCACAGTGGTTTCTCTCAAATGTCTCCACTTGTAAAGATGCTGTTTTCCTCTGGTGGAGATAGCTTTGAGTCTGTTTAAGTATCCACCTCCCCAACAAACTGTTACTCAGTGTTTTTAGCATCCTTTGGTGATTCCTTACTACATATATTGCTTTTAAGATATTTTCAAAATCATTTGGGTCTCTAAAAAGGATCAGCATGAATGTTCAATAAGGTTGATTGTAAAGGATCAGAAATGGATAGGGCAGCACTGTGTAATGGTAGCACAATACGTAAGTGTGAGTCACAAAGCTGAGTGTGAGTATAGTTGAAAGAGGAAGGCTAGGGTTGTGTGTATCACCAGAGGAAAAACTAGAGGATAAAAATGGGGACCATATAAAGTGGACAGTGACGGTAGTTACGTGAACTAGGACAAATGTCTATCACTGTTACAAGGTGGTAATAATAGTGTAATAAATGGGGGAAAAGCGGTATAGTTCACAGTAAACATTGTAATATTCTTTCATTAATTATAACAAAGGCAGTATTCCAAAGCTAAATATCAATAATAGGGGGATATAAGAGGTATGAGTTTTTTTTGTTTGTTTGCTTGTGTTTTCAGAAGGAATGAGCATGTTTCTCATTGTGGTGGTGAATGCATAATTATGTGATTATACCAAGAGCCATTGATTGTGCACTTATTGACATTGTTTAGAATAGAATAAAATTATTTAAATAAAAAATTTTAAAAAGCAATGTGATTAGGGGAAAAAAAAGGATCGCTGTGTCTGATACAAGAAGACAAGACTAGAGGAGGATAGGATGGAAGCAGGACGACCATAGGAGACTGTTGCAGTCATAAAGGCAAGAGAAGATGTTGGCTTGGCCTAATAGAATGGTAGCATTGGAGATGGAAAAAAGCGATGGAGCCTGAATTTATTCTGAAGAGTGAGCAGGATTGGACATGAGTTGTGGTAAAAAGAGAAGAGTCAAGGATGAATCCAAAGTTTTTGACCTAAACAACTAGAAGGATGAAGTTGCCATAGGCTGAAAAGTAAGGGGAGGAGGGTGAATACAAGAGGGGCAGGTTTGAGGAGGAGATCCTTAGGTTTGAAAGTATGTGTCCCATTTCTCTTGTCAGTTACAGAGCTTGTTTTTGACTATCTTCAGATAAAATGTCCTTTGGGCTTGAAGATCCTCAGAACTTACTGTTTATGGCCTTACCTCTCTGCAAAGAGCAAAAGAATACATTTGAACATTCTGATTTACATTCCAGAAGAAATAAAGGAAGTGTTACCTTTGGAGAACCAGGGTCATAGAAGAGTTGTGTTCTCTGGGAGGTTGTCTTTCTTGGACATAGCTGGTGGCTGCAGACTCAGCATTGCTCTAAAGATTCAGAATTGAGTCCTGCTTTCTGATTTTTTGGCATTAGTAATTGGTACAGGTTTTCTGACTTCACCTGTCCTATTAATGAGCACCTAGAGTCCCTTTCGGATATCTTGCTGGCTGTTACCAAAGAATTGTCCCAACTTTTCCTCAGTTAAAGCATGGCTGAAAGGATTGCCAGCTCATGGGCTTCTTGATAGAGGTCTCCCTCCAAAGTAGTACACAGAAGCCAGGGAAGATGGTTTTGTATTTTTGCACATGAGTCTCTTTCCTAAATAAGATAATTTTTGTTTTTTTATTTTTGGTTGAAGGAATTTATGGTTTTCTGTGAGACTGAACCGAAAGGATCCACTCAGATCAAATCACAAACTAAAAGCTTCATCAGGTTTCGTCTTAAAATGCAAACATTGTTCTTTTCAGAAATCTAAAGATAAAAGAAAGCTTTTCTGAAATCACTAAATATGTTCAGAACCTTTTAAGTAAAACCCAGTGGAATAGGTTTTTTAAAAAGATAATTGACTTCTACTTTTATAGTCTCCCAACAGTGGCAGTGATTAAAATCAACACTCAGGGCTCTGAATGTTTGCTGCTGGGTAGCATAAGCCCCAGCAACATTAATTAAACAATAACGGCATTTCCAGGGGATCAGTAACCATCTAGTAGTTGGTAATTCAAGACCCAGCCAGACACTAATCCTCAGGATGCACCTTGTTGCCACCATCATATTTTTATGAGAAGGGAAGATAAGTTGACATTACAAAAAAATTTAGCAAATGATGAAGTTGACATAGCCCAATCAAGGTGTTCCAGCAAATATGTGTCCTCAGTTCCTAGCAAGGAATCATGGGTCAGTTGTCTTTCAACTTACCGTTTGATTTATGGTAATAATTTGATCAGTCATTAAAGCCTCAGTCTTTGACTTGGTGCAATATCTCCTTGGGACTTTCTCTGCTCTCTTTAGGCAAAGAACCAATTCTGTATGGAAGAAATATTTTTGGCATTTTATATTCATTTCCATGGGTAGCAGTTCTCAAAGTGTGATCTGGAGGTCCCTGAGACTCTTTCAGGGTCCATAAAATTAAAAAAATGCATTTGCCATTTTCATGCTCCTTCTCTTAACAGTTAAGAGTAGAGGTTTTCAGAAACCATGTGACATATGATGGTGTCATTACCCTGACAGCTAATGGAATGTGTGTGCTTGTGTGTTCTTGTGTTTTAAAAATTTCTGGCATACTATTTTTATAACTTCCTGTGAATCTATAATTATTTCAAAATAAAAAATTTTAAAATATCGTAAATATCAGTAGATAATAAGTCACATAAACAAAAGCTCTTTGGGGTCCTCAGTAATTTTTAAGAGTGTAAAAGGGTCCAGACCCCATAAAGACTATGAACTGCTGCTATAAGATAGTAAATAGGATAGGGATTTTTAAATTTCCTTTAGAAATTTGAAATAAATTATTTAGCCTTTTTTATCTACGCTCTACCTTCCCTTTCTTGATGTTCTCCTTTCTCAGGAGCAATGAAAAGTGAGTAGAACTCTGTTTACCCTACCAAATCCCTCCGGATAAGATGTCTAATTTGCCTCATTTATGTCATATAGCTCGTGTAAAATGAGCTCTGAAATCATAATTTTTTATAAACTTCCTGAATTTGCAGACTTACAACTTGAGGTGCAGGGTCTTCTACTTCCTACTAGAAGAATATGTGCAGCCTTATTTTAAGAATGAAAGAAAAAAATCATTATTATCCTAAGGACGAAATTTTACCTCTTTTGGTGCCTAGAAGTTGTACTGTCAGACTGCATTCTCTTGTAGTATTTTGCACATGTACTGAGTATTGTTTTTACTCATCATAGATGACATTTCCTTACTAAGAAAGATTAAAATCCATCTGCCCTATGATACATCCTTTAACTTCTTGCAGCCTGTGTTCAGTGCTGCCAGACAACCTAGTGAATTCTAGAGAAAGTTTTCTTTCCTTCCAAGAACCTGTAGGTCAATGAAAGCATGCTTCTTCACTGGTCATTGTAGAGGGGGCAGTAGCATAGAAAGGAATAACTGGGTATTGCTCTATCATCGCTTCCTGTGCAAAATTTCCTTGTTAGGCCTTCTGGCAGAATAACCTAGAAATCTGAAACAGCACAATGCAAGTACTAAAGGGTCTAATCCAGGCCATGGAGTTGACCTCTGGGTCAACCTCCAGGGCACATCCCTCCCTCTCCCCTTCCCTTGGTATTAGTGGCAACAATCCCCATCTGAGAATAGGGGGGGGTTGGCTTGCTGGAAAACACCTCACTAATAGCTTCTTTCTTTTCCGTGGTTTTCTCTCCAAATTTTAAGCAGTTCTGTTTTTGTTGTTGTTGTTGTTGTTTGTTTTTCTGATGGTGCCTTCTATTCAGAGAGCTCCAACAGACTTACCTGAGTGCTAAAACCACTACTGATGGGGGTGGGAGAGAGAGAGACAGAGTGAATTGGAACTGCTCTTTTTCCATCTGGTGAAGTATTTTTTAGGGAGAAATAAAGCCGCTTAGAATAGAACAGTCCATTGAGTAGCAAATGCCAAATACTGATTTTAAGAGAAAATTGTCAGCTGTTGCTTTGGCTTTTTAAATTCTTTATGTTAGAACACTCTGTATGAGTTAATATGCTTTCTGACTTAATCTTTTTCCATTTGAACTTTCACTGTATTTCTCTTCTCTGAGCAAAAGAGTTTTGTAAAACTCTGTTCTTTTGTCTGACTTCTTTCTCAACCCTTCTTAACTCCCCCCCCAAAATGATAATGATTTGTGCTGTATTGTGAAATGCTTTGATAAATGGATTTTAGTTTCTCTGAACTTTCAGATTTGTGATTTGGACTCAACCAAAACAGTAATAAATGCTGAACTTCCACCTGTAAAGTTAATTTGGTCTAACTGACTGCAGGAGTTTTCAGTAAACTCTATGTTAAAATTAAGGAAACTCAGATTCCTGCCAGGGAACCTGAGCTACAAGGAGCAGGAGGGGCTGGTGCTACTGGGAATTCCTACTTTTCCTGGACACTCTTGAAAATGGTTGGAAGTGCAGTTACTATGCTGTGGCAGCCCAGTTGTCCTAAAACATTTATATGTATCCAGAATGAGTATGTCAGTGTTTAAATTTTACCTTTTTTGTCCTTTCTCTTACCTTTCCTCTCAATTTCATAGGGTGATATCCATGAGGATTTTTGCAGTGTTTGCAGAAAAAGTGGCCAGTTGTTGATGTGTGATACGTGTTCCCGTGTATATCATCTGGACTGCTTAGACCCTCCTCTGAAAACAATTCCCAAGGGAATGTGGATCTGCCCCAGATGTCAGGACCAGGTACTATGGGTTAGACAGGGTGAGGAGATGAAAGGAGGTAAAAGCAATGGGATGAGGCCACATCCTTTCCCCTCTGATCTAGCGATGGTGGAATCTCTTCTTGGTCCCCTTAGTTCTTCTCCAGACCACATTCTCCCTGTTTATGACACAACACTCACTCAGACAGCATTCGGTCCCTCAGAGCTTCTCCATTGTGCTCAGGAGGAAATGACTCCATGTACAGGTGGCAAGACCCTAGCTCTTCCTTTTAGAATGACTTCATCTTTTTGTCACCTTGACCCTTCAAGGCTTTCTGCTCCACTCTCTTAAGAAAACATTCCAAAGGCAGCATATGCTTTTGAAACTCTTCTTTGGAAATAAAATCCATAAATTAAAGTGCCCAATCAGTTGCTTAATTTAAATGGCAGTAGTTTCACTTTTAATCTCTGTTGGCCACCTCAGGATCGGAGAACTAACTGTAGTTAAAGTGATATCTTGATATTTTACAGACTTGAAAGGCAGACATATTAACTTTCCTAGTGTCTTCCCTCCTTCTCTGGTTTCTGATCTCTTTTTTCTCACCTATCCATGTATCTTTATTTCTTTATGATTTTATTATAAGCTTTTTTGGAAGCAAAAAACCTTTTTTAGAAGTATATAAAGTATTTATTTAAGCCCAGAAAGCTCAGCAGACTTTCTTAGGAATCCTGACTTGAGAGAATTCAGGTTTTCCCCTTTTAATCTCAGCCCATATCCTACTGTTTCTGTGCTGTAGTAGAGGTAATTCTCTCCATGTTCTCATCTTGATGCTTCTTCACGACCCTCTGATAATTTTGTACACTGAGTCTAAATTATTCTTTAGACTCAGTGTACAAAATTATTTGGAACTGATATTTAATTTCCTTGGCAATACTCCCTTTGAGAGGGGTATATAAAGCCAAAGTTGAGTCAGCAGCACATGTCAGATCACAGATGAGACTTCCATTTTACTGTTGGTGGTTCCGGTGTCAGAAGTGGTCAGACTCATGTGGCATATCCAAGAGAGCAAGATGAACTCCCTGGGAACAGGCAGGCGGACCCCAACCTCTTTCTGAGATGGCCCTTCCTGCCTTTGAGCCTCATTCCCCCAGGCTGACAGCTGAAACTTTGTAGCCCAGAAACTTTAGACTAGGGTCATACAACACTGCCATCCTTCCATTCTGTCTATGACAGACACCACTGCTTGCTGTGCATGTAGGGGATGTGTATTTATACCTCCTTCTCAAGGTACAATTCTAAAATCTTTTCAGATGCTGAAAAAGGAAGAAGCAATTCCATGGCCTGGAACTTTAGCAATTGTTCATTCCTATATTGCCTACAAAGCAGGTAAAGAATTACTGTATCCCCTTTTTTGTATGCCTTCTCTGGTTTAAAAAATACATATAAGCTGAAAATAGATAAATGGGGCCTCACAAAATTTTTTAAAAATTTCCCTCAAAGGACTACATCATCAAAGTAAAATGACATAAAAGCACAACCTGCACAATGGGAGAAAATATTTGGCAACCACATATCTGATAAGGGTTTAATATCCAGAATATATAAAGAAAATCCTTCATCTGAACAACAAAAAGATAAACAACCCAATTAAAAAATGGACAAAAGACTTAAATAGACATTTCTCCAAAGAAGATGTACAGATGACCAAAAAGCACATGAAAAGATACTTAGCATCACCATTAGCCACTTGGGAAATGCAAGGAGAAATCATGAGATGCCATTTCACACCCATTAAAATGGCTACTGTTTAAAAAATAGTAACAGGAACACTAATTCATTGGTGGGAATGTAAAATGGTACAGCCACTATGGAAAACAGGCTGGCAGTTCCTCAGAAATTTAAGTATAGAACTACCATATGTCCTGGCAATCTCACGTTTAGGTATATACCCAAAGACTTGAAAGCAGGGACTCAAACCCTGCTTCAGATATTTGCACACGGATGTTCATAGTGGCATTATTTACAATTGCCAAAAGATGGAAGGAATTAAGTGTCCATCAACCAATAAATAAAATGTGGTAATTCAGCTGTAAAAAGGAATAAGGTTCTGATACATGCAACAACATGGATGAATCTTGAAGACATCATGTTGAACGAAATAAGCCAGACATAAAAGGACAAATACCATATGTTCTCACTGATATGAAATAATTAGAATAAGCAAACTCAGAGTCAGAATCTAGAATATAGATTACCAAGGGATGGGGAAGGGGGTCGTACGAGCAGGTAAGGAATAGAAAATTAAAATATGTATATTGAAAAGCAGTATTTGTTTTGTTTTCAAAAGAATATTGAAAGTTAAAAATGAAAAGCTTTTTCTCAAAGTAGATTGTGTAGTTCCTTCTTGGGGAAGAAAAATAAGAAGTGGTGTCAGAATAGAACAGTCCATTGAATAGCAAATGCCAAATACTGATTTTGAGAGAAAATTGTCAGCTGTTGCTTTGGCTTTGGCTTTTAAAATTCCTCATGTTAAAACATGCCCAAACCACTGGCAGTTTTCTTAGCATACCCATTATATAAAAGGGAAAGTCTAGGTGGGCAAGTTTTGTGCAGTGACCTTTTCAAAGAATTTATTGTTAAAAACTGTCCCTATTCTTTTTTTCAGCAAAAGAAGAAGAAAAACAGAAGTTACTTAAATGGAGTTCAGATCTAAAACAAGAACGAGAACAACTAGAGCAGAAGGTGAAACAGCTCAGCAGTTCTATAAGCGTAAGTAAACCGTGTGCCTTCAATGACAGAAAGACGCACAAACACATGAGATCATAGATGAAGAACCTTCTGTGGACATAACAGGACATGTGGCTTTCAGGGGCTGACTCAGGTTCTTCCGTTTATTAACATTGGTCAGGTAAAGAGCTTGCCCTCCAGTTGGTATGTGATGCCTTAGCCAGGCTCTGAAACGTCCTCCTGCTTTGATCTGAGAGCAGTTTTCAGTCTCCAGGTTGAAGAGATAAGGTGGCAGGCACCAACTTCTTTCAGTACAGTGTGCCCGCCACCTGTATGTGTTATTTGGGAGGAGTGTAGAGCTTAGTCTGAAGCTGGGCAGACAGAGACCAGATCCCTTGTGTTTTAGTTTGCTAAGGCTGCCAGAATGCAGTACACCAGATATGCACCAGCTTTTATGAAGGGGATTTATTTAGTCACAAATTTACAGTTCCTCAGAGGAAAGACAGATTGCTTTCATCTGGGTTTCTTTGTCACAGGGGAAGGCACATGGCAATGTCTGCTGGCCCTCTTTCCCAGCTTCTGGGTTCAATCAGCTTTCCCCGGGTGTTTCCTCTCTGTATCTCAAAATGTCTGGGTCTGTCAGCTCTGAGCGCTTAGCTGAAGTGTGCTGGGCTGCTGTGCTCTGCTGAGCTGTTTCTCTCTTCTGACTCTCCTTTTAAGTCTCACTCATTGCAGAGAGCACTCCCCTTAGCCAGCCTCTGATGTAATCAGCCACAGATGAACTTCACAGGCTGATGAAAATCCACAGAAACAGAACAACTGCACCCCATCGCCCGACCAAACTACTAGTACTACACCATGTATGATTCTTTCCAGTAACTCAAGAATGGCTCCGCCATATAACCCTTCCCTTCCACACCATGCCGAAGGCATTCCTAGGTTTTCCTCACCAGCGTTACAAGTAAGAGGGCTTTCTAGAGACAAATATTGGAAGTAAGTACTGTCCAGCCTGGCCTGCCTAGGTAGGGAAAAGGGCTGTATTTGTAGGAGTGATACAGAGGCTTCTCCCTAAAGGAGCAAGTTTTCTTCTCTGTTGAGTAGGTCACTGTGTTTGGAGTGAGGTGGTCCCTTGGACTTGGCGGCAGTTGCACTGTCCTACCCGCCTGCTTCTGCCTCCTCACACCCCCCCAGGTTGAGCTGCTTATAGCCCACAACATGCAGGTTTTAACATCCCTTTCCCTGCCCAACCCCGAAGCCAGCATGTGTGGGAGGCCAAGGGCCAAAGGCCACAAGCCCAAGTCGGAGCAAAAGGAACTCTGTTTGCTGCAGTCCTTTGATTCTCCTAAGCATCACTTGCTTGCTCCAGGCCCTGCCTCTAACTTCTTGCAGACTGGAATAATCCTCAGTAGGCCCTCAGATTGAATCCACATATCACTGGCTCATTTTCTGCCCTAGAAAGCTCAGTCCAATCCTGAAGATCATCCATTAGCATGGCAAAAGTATACCAAAACTTTCCAAAATCAGCTTCAAGAGTAGCTGTGGGAACTTTTTTTTAAATGACTTTTATTTTATAATATTACAGTAGTAATGAGAGTTGGGTCTTTAACATTTTAAGTCCTGGTATCAAGCAGAGTTGGTTTTTAAGCCACTCCCTTGTTTCCTGAGCCTCCTTCTTTCCTTGGGTAGTAGCCCCCCACTCCACTGTGGAACAGGATAAAGGTCTTGGGGGCTGCAGACTAGCCAGCAGGGATTCTTTATCTGGAGATGGAGAGGGAGCTCCTCCCCTAAGAGACTGTCAGGCCTCCTGGAAAAGCAGGAGGCTCAGTGCTGTGCGTCTCATTTGCTGCAGAAATGCATGGAAATGAAGAACACCATCCTGGCCCGGCAGAAGGAGATGCACAGCTCCCTGGAGAAAGTAAAGCAGCTGATCCGCCTCATCCACGGCATTGACCTTTCCAAACCTGTAGACTCTGAGGCCACTGTGGGGGCCATCTCCAATGGCCCGGACTGCACCCCCCCTGCCAATGCCACCACCTCCACGCTGGCCCCTTCCCCTTCCCCCTCCTCCCAGAGCTGCACAGCAAACTGTAACCAGGGGGAAGAGACTAAATAACAGAACCCCGCCATGGGAAGCCTTGGGATCCCGGCAGCAAGGAGGAGCAAAATACTGAAGACTCTAGAGAAGCAAAGCCGGATTTCTTCTGGAAAGTACAGAATTCTTTTGGTTCTTTGGTTCCAGAGAGAGAGAAGATGCTTGTGCCAGGTGGCACCACAGTTTGCCAATTGATCCTTCTTATTCTGTGTGTACATGCAAAGATTGGACCATGTTACATGAAATAGTGCCAGCTGGAGGTTCTTTGCCAGCACCATGCCAAGTGAAATAATATATTTACTCTCTCTATTATACACCAGTGTGTGCCTGCAGCAGCCTCCACAGCCACGATGGTTTTTTTTTTCCTTGGGTGGGGAGCAGGGACGGGCGGAGGGAGGAAAGCAGGTTTCAGATCCTTATTTGCAGAGCTGTTTGTTTAGGTATAGAAGACAAGTCCAAAGAGTGTGTGGGCTTTCCTGTTTCCAAACTTTCACTACTATAAAACCAAAAAAAAAGGAAATTGAGATTGAACCAATCCCAGTGCCCAGAAGAGGTATGGGGAGGGGATGGGGGGATAGCAAGGGGTGGGGAAAGTCTATCAAATGAGCAGTATTTCATATGGTCTGGAGCGGGGGCAGAGTGCAAGGAGAGATGGACACCGAGACTAGCCACTAGGTCCTTCTCCCAGAGCTCTCTGCTACCCCACACAGGCACCCCCATCGCGCCCCAAGCCTTGCGCCAGTCCCAGTGCTTCCCTGCTCTGGTGGATTGGCACATTCACCTGGGGATGGTCTGGTTATGTTCCCTCTCCAAGAACAAGCAGAGCCAGGGGCCGCAGCTGGCCGCTGCCTGAGGCAGGGAAAGAGGCTGTGGATGTCGAGGAAGGAAAAAAGGTGGGTCAGTGATTTTACTTGAAAACAAGCTCCATCCCTTTTCTATATTTATAAGAAGAGAAGATCCTGAGCAAAGCAGCACACGCCCCAGGTGTGTGTGAATTGAACGTTTCTTTTCTCTCTTTTTGTTTTTTAATTTTTGTTTTTGTTCTTTTTTCGTTAAAAGAAAGTTTTATTTTGTTGTTTATTTTACTTTTTTTGTAACAAAAACTAAAATAAGGAATAGAAAAGCTGTTTTTCAGGCTGACAGTCCGATTAAGGGTAGTTGAGACCTTGCATGGTAGAATAGGGATCATAGTGTCAGTGAGGTCCGGTGAGTCTTTGTGAGTCCTTGTGTCATCGTTTGGGGCACTGTTTTTTTATGCAAGGGCAAAAATCTTTGTATCTGGGGAAAACAACAACAACTTTTTTTTAAATTAAAAGGAAAATAAAAGATATTGAGGTCTTCCTAGTGTTACTTAAATTAAGATCAAGGTAAGAAACATTGTAAAAAAAATTACACAAGTGCTATTTGTTTCCTAAAAACAGTGATTTCTATTAAAAAAGGTGTCAGAACTGGAGAAAATGCTGTGTAGTTATAATTTTTTAGCACAGAACCTGCTGATTATGATGACATTTTGCTGTGTTTGTGTCTCAAGACTGGTGGGCTAGTCTCCACAGTTCTGTCCTACAGATGGCTGCAGCCCTAAAGTGCGGAGGTGGAACTCTCCCCACCATTCTCCCCTTCTCAGAACAGACTGTCCTCTCTTCTTGGTGCAGGGATCTTGTCTCATTCTCCTGTTTTTGAAGCCCAAATGAAGTGTGGATGGTATCAGAGCCCTACCCCTTGTCTCCTCGGTCCAACAGATTTTACTAGAGCAAAAGGCTGGTGCCTAAATAAGATCCCTTCCTTTGGTGCTGCTCTCGGTCTTTCAGCCACCAGCATTATGAGTGCCGGGGGGACAACTTTGAGGGGCATGGCCACTAAAGCCCAGTGGTGCCCTTGCACCCTGTCCTTGGAGTGTGGGGGAGGGGGGGCAGACCACTGCCATCAGCTCTTGGTGCTTAGAAAGGAGGAGTGAGTCAAGTTGTCTTTTGAGAGTACATGGTGTCTCTGAGACAGAGAGCCTAAGGTGGCTTTTGTGTCAGTCTTGACTTGAAGAGAGGTCTGAAGCTCCAGCCACTTCTTCTGCCTGCAGGGCACCAGAGATGGAATTTACTCCATTCTGTCCACCCACGAGCTTCTTGGGTAACCCTTGGCTAGGATCTCAGTGCTTGCCTTTGCTTGGCCCATCGTGGCCTCCTTCCTTCTTGAGAAAACCAGGTTCTGAAAGGCTCAGACCATTACTATCATCTTGCCTTGGAGTAAATAAATTTTGTCAGATGTATGCTCCTGCTGGAGACCTTTGCCCATGTCTGGCAGGAGGGAGGCAGAGACTTGGCACCCTTGTCCTAATGAAGCATCTCTCCCAAGTCCACCCCACACCTAGCAGTGGCCAGAATCTAAGAGTGGCAGAAGTAGTCCCATTAGCTTCTCCCCCAGCCAGTTAGACCCAGAGAGACAAAGAAGGACCCTGAAAGCAAATGCAACCAAGAAGGACACTTCAAGTAAAACATGTGTCATCCATACCAGCCATTTCCATTCATCCTCCTAGGGACATTAGAGTAGGTAATTAAGAGCTTGGCTGCAGAGGCCTCAAGAGTCTGGCTCTTGCTGCCAGATTGGATGAGAGGGACAGAGAGCAGACCCCTTACCATTCAGCAACCAGAGTGCTATGCCTAGTCAATTTTACTTCGGAGCTGTCTGGACTAGTAGGAGGAATACTTGGCTGAGATTCAGAGAGCAGCTATAGGCTGCACACCTATTATTGTGCTCCCATTTGACTTGCCTGGACCCGCAGGCTGGGGGGTGCCATAGAATACCTATCTCTGCTTGAAAGAAGTTGAGAAGCTGTCATCATTAGAAGTCTTTGCTCAATGTTGAGCTGCCTAATGTCTGTCAGGGTCAGTGATGGGGTTAGGAATTGACCAGTGTTTTGCCTGCTGATATGAGCAGTCAAATTCTGAGCTTGCCTCAGCAAGACTGGGTGGAATGTGGGTTCTTCCCAAAGTCAGATGTGAAGTGTTTCGTGACAAGGCTAGCATGGAGTACGAGATGCAACCCTGCCCAAGAAACATATTCTGGACTCAAATTCCAAAAAGCCACTTGACTGCAAAGAAAAGGCCTTGGTCACCCCTGTTCCTTCACTGCCTGCTGCTCCACTGACCCCCAAGATGCACACTCATGACACTGCCCCACCCTAGCTGTCTCCAGTTTTCTTTCTTCTTCCCTTTTGCTGCCCTTTCGGGCATCTCTGGTGCCAGCGACCTCTGTGTGTGAGACCAGCTGGCTTTGCCGTCACTTCACAGTCCAGGGAGAGGCTGGACTAGGAGGAAGCTGCCTACAGGGCCCTTAACTAAGAGTCTGCTTGTCATTGTGTGGGGCACTGGGCCCTGGAGGCAGTGAGCTCACCGTTACTGTTGTCTTCACTTCATATTCCTGCCACCTGCAGGTCCTTTTTCTGTCATGGGGCCTGCTTGCTGGGTCTTGTCTCTGCCGAGTTCACTGAGAGTTACGATTTCTTCCTTCCTTTTTGGGCTCTTTAGGAGACCCAGCTCAGGGTAGCCTTCACAGGGCCTTACCTGTGTGGGGTCTGCCTCTAGACCCTGTGCCGTGGCCACAGGCCACCTCCAGCTGGCACCATCTGTATGTTCAGATTCCCTGCAGGGCCTGCCTTTCTGTCCTCGTTTGTTCACCACCTGTCTGAAACGCTTGGGTCTGGTTCAGTGGGTGATACGCATGGGTCTGTGCGTAGCTCTGTGAACCTAGCAGCTCCCTCCAGCCTCTTCCGTGAGGGTGGCTCCCTCGGTCTGCACATACAATCGCCTCTGCAGCTGTCTGCTATGTCCTCTCTGGGCGCCATCCGAGCCTCCTTGGGCTCTTTCCCCCGTCCCCCAACTCACACACTCTTAAGTGGTTTCTTCCTTTACACCCTCTTAGAGTGTGGTCTCTTATCTATCCAAAGGGCTTAATTTAGGAGCCTTTTACCCCAGGGGCAAAAGGCTCTTTGTTGGTAGCAGGACCAGTGGTAGCCTAAGTCTGCTCCAGGCTCTGGGTTTTCCAGACCCCAAGGCTTATGCTGGCCTGAGGCACCTTAACTCTGTGTGATTGTCCGACTGTGGGCCCCTCCCCACCTCTCAGCTGGGAACCTTTGGCAGGAAACAGGAGCCCCACTCTCAGTTGATCTACCACCTGTCCTCAAAGTCAGCGCCTCTCCAATAAGGTGTGTGTGGCCCCTGGAGGACTCTCCTCTGGCCCTCCCACCAGCTGAGTGAGGGGGAGGAAGCTGGGGTGAACCCCACTGGAGAGCCAGGTGGGAACTCTTAAAATTGGCCCTCGTGTAGGGAGGGCAGTGGCCATGGGCTTCGTTTGCAGACCCCCAGCCTGGCCGCCGGCCTGGCTCAGAGCCCCGTCCTCACCAAGGACTCCGCCCCACAGCAGTATCTGGCCCCCGCAGCCATGTCCAGTGTCATTCTGTCCTCAGCCCAGGGTAAGCTGCAGTCAGGCAGGCAGGATGGGGCAGGGCAGTGGTCAGCAAGCTCCGGGTAGAAGACAGCCAGCCCCCAATCCTGTCTCTCTTGTCCACATCCTTTGTGATTTCAGTCTTAGTAGAACTTGTATTTGGAGTTTTGTGCTTCAAAGTTTTTGTTTTTGTTTGTTTGGTTTTTGTTTTGAGGGGGTGGGGGGGGAACAGAGCAGCTGATCAATTTGTATTTATTTATTTTAACATTTTACTAAATAAAGCCAAATAAAGTTTTTCCGCCTCATGGTGTTGGGTGTGGGGCAGGGAGGGTGGGCAAGACACACTGCAGTTCCAGCCTCCCCCTGCCTGGGCTCAGGCTGTTTAGGAGACCCCAGGGCCTCCCGCCACTCAGGCCAGACCCAGCATCTCCCTTGGGATGCCTTAAGGCCCCAGAGCCCTTGATCCCCAAACCAGAAGTAACAGGAAAATAATTTTTAAAAACTTTAATTATGAAAATGGGATATAGAGAGTTGCAAGAGGGGAACCAGCCCCAAGCTGGCCAGGACAGAGGGAGACTAGCCCCCAGCCATGGAGGAGCAGCCAGGGGAGAACCTGAGGACCACTGCAGAGGCCCCGCCCCAACCCTCCCACAGACCTTAAATAATTTAAATAGCAGTGACGGGGGAAGGTGGCAGCAAGTGTGTGGGCTGAGGCCAGGGGCAGGGATGCGCCTGCGCGGGTCTCAGGCAGGACCCTGGGGCTGCTGCAGGGCAGTGAGGTACTTGAGGGCAGCAGCCCCATAGTGGCGGGATAAGTCCTGGTGGAATTCAGCTTTGAGGGCCTGGAGGCAGCTGCGGTAGGTAGCGCTGGAGCGGAGGCGGGAGATGTCAAGGCTTGGAGCATGGGGCAGGTGGATGGCGAAGGCCTCTGGCAGCACCAGGAACTCATATTCCTTTGGGGGTGGGGGGGCGCAGAGGTACAGTTAGTGCCTGGTCTAGGGGAAGACTGCAGCTCTGCGGGATGGCAGCAGACTGGTTCTGCAGCCCGAGAGCCAAAACACGTGACAAAGGGCAGATGATTTTAGCTTTGCTGAAGGGAGCCTTTCCTGGCAGGGCTGCCTCATGCTATGGCAGGCCATACACAGGTGGAGGGAGCCCCCGAGCGGGAGGTGTTCAGATCAAAGCTGGAGGCAGCCAGGTGCCACCCCCCTCACCTGTGCATCCAGCTCCATGATGTGGGCCACCTTGTTCCAGCCAAAGCCCACGAAGCGGGGGTCATAGCGGGGACAGTCGCGGGGCACCACCACGTATGGCTCGTAGTCAGCTGCCCACCGAACCTGGTATGGGGCCTGAGCCTCCCGCCAGCGGGCATAGTCTGTGGGCGCATGGCCCTGGGGCCACACGTGGTACCTGGGAAACAGGACAGGGTGGGGAGCCCCGGGAGGCTAGGAGCTCATGGGTGCTGGGGTCAGGGCTGGGCAGAGCCGGTCCACTCCTACCTGAAGGTATAGAGAGTGCCAGCGTCCAGCAAGGCCAGCAGTTCGGCCTTGGAGCTGGGGAAGCTGAGGCGGTAGTGCAGAGTCTCAAATGCTGGCACCACCAGAGCTGTCTTCCCCCGGCTGCCCAGCTCTAGCTGCTCAATGCAGGCCCTGAGAAGGTGTGACCGTGAGCAGGAGGGGGGCAGACCCTGCCCTCCCATATGAGCCTGCTGGCTGCTTCCACTGCCATTAGCCACAGAACTCCTGTTCACAACACCTCCCACCTGATGCCCGCACAAGAGGGGCATGCAGAGCTGCTGGCTGAGGCCTCCCCCACTTCCATGTGGCTGCCGGAAAAACCATTTGGGTCCCCATTTTACAGAGGACACAGAGGTCTCAGGTCACACAGGACCTGCCCCTCCCACACGGCCTGTGTACGGTTCCTCTCGTCCCCCCCACCCCCTGCCCAGGCCCACCTGAGGTAGTCATAGAGGGAGCGGGCAGGTAGGAAGTCAATGTCACTGAGGAAGACATAAGGCGTGAGGACCTGCGCCAAGGCCACGTTGCGGAGCTGGCTGACGGGATAGAGGGGCCCCCCGCGATACACCACGTGGTAGGCCACGTCCTGCCGGGCAGAGAGCACAGCCGAGGCCTCGACAACACGCAGGAACTGCTGGGCCTCTGCGTCCGTCAGGTACAAGGCCAGGCTCATGGGACCCGGCCAGTGGCTGCACAGAGTTTCCAGCATCTGCAGCCTGGGGTGAGGAGGATGGTCAGCGCAGGGACTCAGGGAGGGCTGGAGACTCCCAAAGTTAGCTGCCATGGACAACCCTCAGGGCTTCACGGAAACCTCCTCAAGGGATTCGCTGAGTACCTTCCAAGCACTCTCTGCACTGGGCCTTGTCTAATCTTTGCAACGACTCCAACCAGTAGGGTATTTTTTCATTCTATCTACACAGCTGAGAAAACTAAGGGCCAGAGAGATTCAGACTTGCCCATGGTCCCCCAGCTACTGAGGGGCAGGTCCAGGAATCTGAATGACTCCCAAATCCAAGTTCTTTCCACCAGATCCTGTGTCTCCAACTTCTGGAACTCGTGAGGAACAGGCAGCTCACTACCACACATCAGGCAGCGAGAGCTCTTCTTTCTACCAGACAAAACCCTCCTGGTGGAAACTTCCAATCCCAGCCCACGCCGTGCTGCGTGGGGCTGCCCTTGGCACCCTCACCGGTCCATGGAGAGCTGGGCCACCAGGGTAATGTCGTGGCGCCGAGATGGCGGTGGCTCGTGGGGCAGGAAGGTGAGGTGCACACGGTTCACGGTGAGCTGCTGCTGCCGGAACTCAAAGCAGGTGTCTTCCTCGTCCAGCTGTGCCAGGGCCTGCTGGAGCTGGGGGTGGGGGGGGAAGGAGGACAGGTGGACATAGCGCCCAGCCAAGGGTGGTCCCCGCAGAGCAGAGGGACAGGGCCTCCCCAAGACAAGGGAAGGTGGCTCTGTCTCACCTTCTCAGCCTCAGGTGGGGGCTGGCTGGGGCACCCAAAGAGCTCTCTCCTCAGCAGGTTCCCGTCAGACTCCAGGAAGGTCAGGTAGAGGTTGCGGAAGAATTCCACGTGCTTGTTCTTCACGCGCAGCTTCTTTGGTGAGTTCCAGTGGATCACCTGCACACAGGAGGGTGTCGGTGCTGGGGGCTCGGGCTCCCCATCCACCCACTGCTCAGCCCTGGCCCTCTCACCTTGAGGTCAGATGCCCCCGAGTAGCAGTGCTCTGCCAGCGTATGGTCCGACAGCTGCACATTCCAGACACAGGGCAGGGGCTGCACCAGCCCTGGGTGTTCCTTGATGACGGCATTGAAGATGTCCTAGGCAGAGAGAGCCATCACATGCTCGGCCCCGAGGCCACTCACCACCCTCCCAAAGGTCTCCCCAGACCTGATCAGCCAGTGAGGTGGCGGGCAGGGTGAGGAGCTCCTGTTTGGCTGTCAGCTTCCACGTCTGCTCCCAGCCGGCCTGCCGAAGCCGGTCCAGCCGCAGCAGGATCACGCCTGCCGGTGGGGAGAGGGTGTCACGGCCACCAACAAGGGTGCCTGGCTCCTGGGGCCCCAGGTTCGTGAAGGGATCTTGCGAATGTTTCTTTCCAGATGTACTAGGATTTTCTAACTGTTCACACATGAGCACTGGCTGCCTGTGTAGGCGGCCACTCCTCCTGGGGTGAAGGTGCAGTGCTGCAAAGCCTCAGACCATCTGCTCAGACTTGATGATTCCAGGGTTGGTAAAAGCATCCCCATTTAATAGATGAGGAAAACTGAGGTTCAGAAGGACAGACTTGGCCAAAGTCACCCAGCATGGAGAGCTAAGGTTGTTTTCTGGAACATCCAGTGTTCTGCCATAGCACTGTTCTTCCTGGGGGGTTCCTAGCATTCTGTGCTGTGCCCTCCCCAGTCCATGGGCCCCAAGGACCAGAGGCTAGCCCTCCCACCTGCCCCGTGACCATCCCCACCTGTGTTAAATCCCCGGCCCAAGGCAGGCCAGGGCCTGTGGTTCTTCCAGAGGTTGCCCAGGTACCAGTTGCTCTGGTTCTCCACAAGGCCGATCACCTGTGTGTCTGGGGGGGCGGCGGGAGGAGGGCATAAGGCTGAAAGCTGGACCAGAGGGAGTCCTGGACAGACCAGGTAGGGGGGATGGCTGGGGCAGGGTCCCAGGCCTCTCACCAGAAAAATGAGCAAAGAGTGCCCAGAGCTCCGCGATGTCAGAGGCAAAGATGACATCTGTGTCCAGTACAATGACCTGGGCAAGGTCAGGGGGCAGGGCGTCGGGCAGCACTAGCTTCAGGAGCCCATAGAGGCCAGAGTAGTGCTTGTTGGGGATCCAGGAGACCTGGGGCTGTGGGTGGGAAGGGCAGGGCATGAGCCTGGCTCACAGTAGGGCCTGAGAGTGCCAGCAGACACTAAGGGTGACATGTGAAGGAGGGTGAGCCCCAAGAGGACTCAGATATTTGAGCTTCAGCAGATGGGATACCCTCTTCCACTACACACTGGGAAGAAAGAGGGGGCCAGGCTGGGCTGCGGGTGGGTTGGGGGCCTGCCTTGAGCTCATCAGCATCATAGAAGCTGAGCTGCAGAGCAGGCACCATCCACGTGTGGAAGAGCGTCTCCAGGATGTTTCTGGCCACGGCGTCAGTCACCAGGTGGAGGTGCAGTGGATTTTTCCTTTGGGATAGACAAGGGAGAGGCCTGGCAGGCTGCAGTAGCCACAGCGTGGGGCAGCCCCCACCCCAAATGTGGTGCCAGTGGAAGCACCATCTTCTGCCCAGAGCTTTGCTGTGCCCAGCTCAGGCTCTCCTTCCGGGGAGGAAGGGCATGCTCTGCCCCTGCCCCGGGGGAAGCTGAGGCTCTGAGACCCAGCGACTCGCCCACTACCATGTGCTGTTCCCCACGGCCACCCGCCCCTGACAGCTGGCAGCTACCTGTAGAAGAGCAGGGACTTCACCAGGGTGGCCACATCTCGGCTGGAGTTCTGTCCCGCACACACAATGGCCACGTGTAAGAGCTGGGGAGGGGACACCAGGTCAGCAGCTGTTCCCTCACGCCCAGGGAGAGGGCCCAGTCTCAGCTGGATGGCTTAGGGCATGTGCCTTCTCCCCACCCGAGTCACAGCCAGGGGAGAGGGGGAATGGGGCGCAGGGACCAGCCCCTTCATTCCACAAATGAGGGCCCTGGTCAGCGCGGCAGCAGGTGCCAGGTGCCCAGACTCCCACAGGCGGCCCGCCGGGGCCCAGGGGCCGGCCGGGAGTGCATCTACCTCGCACTTGGGGGGCAGCCGCGGCGGGTCGCAGGCCGGGCGGTGGGGCGTCCTAGGGGCCGCCGTCGGGTCCCGGCCGAGGGCTGCAGCGCTCCGCAGCCTCCCGTCTGGGCTGGGGGGTGGGGGGCACGTGGCGCCGGCGGGCAGGGCAGCCCCCCGGGTCCCCGCCCGCCCCCCGCGCTCGCGCGCCAGGTCCCCGCCGAGCAGGAGGACTCCGGCCAGAAGCAGCAGCAACAGCAGCAGCGCAGCGGCCCCCAGCGCCCGGGGGCGCCCTCGGGGCAGCATGGTCGCGCGCGGGGGTCCTCAGGGCGGGCCGCCACCCCGGGCTGCAGCCTCCATCGCGCGCCTAGGGCCGGAGGGGAAGAAAGGGGTCACCTCGGCGGCAACCCGACGGCCGCCCCGGCCCCTCCCGCGCCGCCCCCTCACCTGCTCCCGCGGCTCCGACCAGCGCGGCTTTCCAGGCGGGGCGCGGGGGAGTGCGGGCGGCCGCGGCCCAGCGGGAGCCGGTCCCGCCCCCAACCTGGGCTCAGGTTTCACGCCGGCCCGGCTTTCCAACGGGCGGGGAGGCCCGGGGGCCCGGACCCGCCCCCCGCCGGGGCCTCCGACGGCCCCCCAGCCCGGAGGGACCCGGGAACCCCCATTTCAGGCCGCCCCGGGAGCCCAGCCCCGTACCTGTCCTCGAGCCCACCGCCCTCCTCCTGGCTCTGGGTCGCCCCCTCCCCTAGCCCCCCCCGAGGGCGGGGCCCCGCGACCCGGAGCCGGGGGTCAACAGGAGCCGCGCGGGCTCGGGATACAGGGCGGGGGCGGGGGCCGGGCCGCGGGCTCGGGACACCGGCTTTGGGGGCGGGCGGCGGGGACGGCTGAGCCCGGGAGCCGCCCAGCCCCCGCGGGCCCCGACCCCCTCCCCAGCCCGGCCCGGGGGCGGCGGGGGCTGGACAGGGCGGCCTCCCGCGAGCTGTCGGGCCGCGGTGACCCGGCGTGGCCCGGCCTCGCCCTGGCCCGTGAGTAGGAACTGCTGGGCCAGTCTAGGCTGGCGCTTTTGGGCCTCGTCTCAGCCAACACTCCCGGCGGACCGCGACGCTCCTCTTTCTGTCCCCAGCCTGGGGCCGTTTACCCGGGCCCCCGGCCCTCCCCGCGTCGGGCTGCTGCGTAGGCAGCTACCCCTCCCGAAGTGCTTCCCACCCCAGGACTTGGCTTGATGCCCCTAAAGCCTGGAAAGTGGGCTCCTCCTTGACCCCTTTTGTTTGGGTCCTAGAATTTGTCACCATTTGGAGTTATGCAGCCACTTATTGCGGACCGCCCCAAACTGCACAGGGCCAGGGACGCTGTGTGGGGACCTCTTGCGCTGCCCCCCCAGCACCCAGCTGCCCATGCACCCCAGGTACTCAGCAGATACAGCCTGGAGGTGGGAGGGGACCGGGGCATCCCCACCGCCTCACCTGGGCCACACGGCCATCCAGACCGGGCTTTGTGCCCAACTTCTGGCTATAAAAGGAGAGGACCTGAGAGGCCTGACCCAAAGAGAGGCTGTGGCAGGTCTGCCTTGCCTGAGCCCCCCGCGCCTGCCCGCCTTGCTCTGGAGATGGGGCTGCAAGGGGTCCTGCTTCGGGGCCTTGAGGGCCCGGCTGATGGATGCTATGGACACTGGTGGCAGTTCCTGTCTACCTGGGAGCTGAAGGCTATGAGGGGAACGAGGGGCCACCCACACCGGGTGGTGGCCTCCAGCATGCAGCTGGGATGGGAGGGGACAATTCCCTCCCCAAGACCCTGCACAGAGCGGGAGGACACTGAGAGAGCGGGGGTGGGGGGGTGGGGGGGTGCGGTCAGGGCCCAGGGTTGGCGGGGAGAGGGGAGCTGGCCCCACCCCTGCCTCAACCTCCAAAGATGCCTGCAGAGGGGAGTGCAGGGGGAAAGGGAACCGGAGACAGGCAGATGAAGGGTCCTCTAGGCCTGAGGCCCGGTTGGAGTCCAGCTCTGTCTAGGACTTGTTGTGTGACTCTGGGCCAGTCAGCACCCCTCTCTGGGCCACAGTGTCACCCGTATCTGCTGGACTGACTAGTTCTCTTCCACTGTGCCTTGGGGCAGAGTGAGGCCGGGAGGATCCAGCCCAACCTGCCCAGAGGGCCTGCAGCAGCCAGGTGGTCAGGGCCAGGCTGCCCGGCGCCTCCTACACACGCGGCTATTCTTTGTCTCCGGGCCTTATCAGGCCCTGGATCTGGAGAGGAAGCTCTGGCAGTCCTGCCGCTGGCAGACCAGCTGGGCCAAGTTGCCCAACTAGTTGGGTGGGAAGACACACAGGCTCTGGGTGCAGGGCCCCTCAGGGGCACGGTCCATCCTGGGGAGGCTGCCCCTCTGCCCTCCCCAGGAGCACAGGCCCAAGTGCCACCAGCCCTGGCAGTGAGTGCCAAGAAACCTCTCACTTCCAGGCCTCATTCTCTCCACAGCTGCAGAGGGAGGAATAGTCACTGGTGAGGTTTGGGGAACGATTTTTAAGGTGGTGGTGTGGGGGGAGGATGGGGGGAGGTGCCCCACACTGAGTGCTCTGAGCCTTGGGGCTGGGGCGGTGGGGCAGAGGCACTGCCACGCGTGACCTGCCCGGTAGCCCATCTGGCCAGTGCCTGGCTGTGCAGCCTTGGACAAGTCCTTTCCTTTCCTTAGGAAAAGGAGTCACCACCAACCCCACAAGATTGCTGGGAAGAGTCCCAGGAGGGAGCCTGGCACCCAGAAGGGGATGAAAATGATGCCACTGACCCCCAGCCCACCTCGTCTCTCCCCTCATGTCCTCCAAGGCTTTTGCCCCTCCTGGGGTCCCCAGACACATCTCCCGGGCTGATTCCTTCGCAATAGTACAATTCTTCATCTGCTATAAAAGAAAGTCAACCTGGGGTAGGGGCGGGGAGCAGTGAGGGCAGGGCGAGAAAGGAAGGGCTGCGGCCTGCTGCTAAGTGTGTTGTTCAAAACTCGGTGGTCAGGCCAGCCCAGGGTTGGAAGCGCCCTTAGGCAGTTGTTCTCGGCGCAGCCTGCAGGAGGGGACTAGGTGAAATAATCAGGGTGCCGCAAACCCACCAGCTGGCTCCGCAGCCGCTCGGCCTCGCCCCCCCCCCCCACGCACCCTCGTACCCCTCTCCCCAGAGCGGCCGCTCCGCGGGTGCCCCCGCCCCGTCCAGGGAGTGGACCCCGGGACTCGCTGCCCCGCTCAGGGCGCACCCGGGGGCTGGAAGACGCGCCGAGACTGGCTGTGGGGGCGCGAGACCAAGCCGGCCCTCACACCACTTTACGGGTGGGGAACCTCGAGGCCCGGGAGGGTTCACTTCCGCTCAAGGTCACCCCGAGTAGAGCGCGGGAGCCGGGCGAGGGTGTCTCCGCGGAGGTGGGAGCGCGGGTGCGCGCTCTGGGGGCCCAGCTCGCTGGAGCTGGGTGGGCCGCAGCCGGCCACTAACGCCGCTGGCCCGGCCATCGAGACTACGTGCGGCTGGACGTCCAGCTCCTCGCTGCCTCAGTTTCCCCAGCACCACCTTGGGTGGGGGGCGGGAGACGGGACCAGAGGCCCAACATGAGCCTTCCGCGACACAGTCCGACTATCCCCCGGGCTGCCCGCGCGTCCCCGAGCCCGGAGGGGCTGCTGGGCGCGCTCCCTCCCCGCCCTTGAAAGCCCGCCCTTCCCGGCCGAGCCTCTCGGCGTTCTACTGGAAGGACTCGGAGCGCCGGCCGCCTGCTCCGCAATGAACTGCTCGGCCTGCCGCCCGACCGTCCCGGCGCTGCAACTGCGCAGGCGCACGGGCAGCCAACCCGGAAGGCGGAAGAGCCGGGACCCGACGGCGTTTGGCGGGAGGGGGCGGGGAGTGTGCCCACCAATGACTAGAAGGAGCAGGGAAGGGGGGGATTAGGCCCGCAGTTGCTAAACTCTACCTGAGTAGGTGGTGGTTTAAGAGATGGGGTGAGGGAGGGATCGACGGCCTTTTACGTCATCATCCTTCGGGCCCGCGGAAGTTGAGCCGCGGGGAGGCGGGCCTAGAACCGGAAGCAGGAAGGAGGGCGCCGCAGCCAGTCGGACTGTCGGTCCGTGGGCCTGTGGATCCCGAGGGCAGGATGGAAAAGCTGCGGCTCCTGGGCCTCCGCTACCAGGAGTATGTGTCTCGTCATCCGGCCGCTACGGCCCAGCTGGAGACGGCGGTGCGGGGCCTCAGTTACCTGCTGGCAGGTGCCTCCTGACCTTTGACCCATTGCTCCGGGGCCCTGACCTATAACCCCAGTTGCTTCTTGCCTGTGGAGTCGGGGTAGCTGACCGCTGTGTGTTTGGGAGGTCCCTTCCACGTTCCCGTAGAGCGCAGGGAGGAGGCGTCCGGGAGCTCGAAGCCACCGAGGCTGGCGCCAGCTCACTGACTCCTCACGTGCCTTCTCCTCAGGTCGCTTTGCCGATTCGCACGAGCTGTCGGAGCTGGGTGAGCCGGGGTCTGCGGAGGGTGGTTGAGGGGTGACCTGGGCCTGGAAGAGCTTTCCGGAGAGCGGAGGGGAGTGCCCTGGCTCGCGGCCCTGGGCTGTCCGTAGATCACCTTGTCCTTTGGCTGCATCGGACTAAGGCCCATCGTCCGCAGTCTTGGGCCTTTCGTGTCTCCATAGCAGAGAGACACATCTGGAGACCTTGACTATCGGTTAGGTACTGGTCTTCCAGTCTTTGCCAGGTCACTGCTCCCTAGATCCTATGAGGCGGGTGCCATGATTGTCCTCGCTGTCCAGCTAAAGGAGCTGAAGTCCACTGAGGTTGGGAACCAGCCCCTGATGAGCCCAGCATCAGGATTCAAATCCACACCCCCCAGGTTTCAGGCTGTCCTGACTAACTTCCCCGGTGGTGTTCGCCCAGTAATCCCTGACGGTTAAGTCCTGAAAGGGTGAGGTGGGTATCGGAAGGTAGAGGTGGAGTAGAATCTCAGAGATAGGAACATGTCCATGGCTGTTCTGAGCACAGTGACAGCTCTGGGAAGCTGGGTGATCGGTCCCACCAGGGCAGCAGCTGGTGTATCACTGAGATGCCCCCTCCTTTCTCGGTCCATCGCGCCCACACGGGATCATGCTGGGGAGTGAATTGTCCCGAGGAGGTGGGTAGAAAGGTTGATTTCCCCATAGGCCGTGGGGGGCTGAGCGCAGCAGGTCACAGGTGATCCCTGCAGCTCTTGGGTGAAGGTGAGAGGGGTGGAGGCTGCAGAGCCAGCCCCTCAAGGCCACACTCTACCCCTCAGTGTTCTCCGCCTCTAACTTGCTTGTGCTGCTCAATGACGGGATTCTGCGGAAGGAGCTTCGGAAAAAGTTGCCTGTGGTGAGCATTCTGCCAGGAATCGAGGTCAGGGAGTATAGAGAGGAACAAAATAGTTACAAGCAGCCCACGTATGTGGCACATGTTATGGTCTCACGAGGTATATAAGACAGGCCTGCATTCTTCTGAGCCTCAAACCATCTCATTATGTAAGGGGTAAAAGTGTGAAGTGTCCCCATCTTCAGATGAAGAGACTGAATTTCAGAGAAGTGGAATGGCTTGTCTCGAGGACATCTAGCCCATTAGTGGGGGAGCTGGTATTTGAAACCAGACCTGTGCATTTTGGCTTGGAAAGGGTGAAAAACCACATCCCTTGTCAGAGAATTCCCTTGCGGAGGGGGGCCTGAGACTGGGGGAACCCTCTGACCTTGGCCTGGGCTTTTTGCCAGTCGCTGTCCCAGCAGAAGCTGCTAACATGGCTGAGTGTGCTGGAGTGTGTGGAAGTGTTCATGGAGATGGGGGCTGCCAAGGTGTGGGGCGCAGTGGGCCGCTGGCTCGTCATCGCTCTCATCCAGCTGGCCAAGTAGGTTGGGACTGTGGAGGGCAGGACTTGAGGGATTTGGGGGGTGACTGGGCCTGCAGTGCAGCAGGTGCTCAGTAGAGCACCCCCGTCCCTGCTGGCTCACCACACCTCAGCCTGCTGTGCTCCCCAACCCAGGGCCATACTGCGGATGTTCCTGCTGATCTGGTTCAAGGCCGGCCTGCAGACCTCGCCCCCCATCACTCCTCTGGACAGGGAGACCCAGACACGGCCCCCAGGTAAGCTGCGTCCCTGCTCTGGAGGGAAGGGGGCCTGGGGTGGATGTGTGGATTTAGGGCCGACCAGTACACACGTGGTGTCTGTTTATGGAGCACACCTTCCCCTTTCAGTGACTTTTTCCTCATTACCCTACTTTTTATAAAGAAGGGCCGCAAAGAGTAGATTGGGGACACAGTCAGAACCGGGACCTACGATTCCTGATGTCCGAGTCCTGCACTCTGTAGACAGTGTCAGTGGGAGCTAAGCGTCCTGCCAGCCTCATCTCTGGGCTTGGTTTCCTGAAGAGCCCCAGCCCCACGAGGCTGGGCACCCAGCACAATCGGCCCGTCACTGCTGGCCTCTGGGTCTAGCACTCTGGCCTTGAATGGGTCACATTGAAAGCCATGGACATGGCCCTTCTGGTGCTGTGGTCCTCATAACAGTGATCATGCTGAGCCCTTCACCCTTGCTGCAGCCCCTAGAAAGCCTTAGTTCCTGCTGGCTCTGGCCAGAAATGATGCTGTCCTTTCCCCATGCCAGGGATGGCTGCAGAGTGCCTCCCCCTGTGTTGAGCCACAGCTCTTTCCTTGACTCAGCTGCTGCCTTACCCCAGGCTCATCCTTCTTCTCTCAGCCTGTTCATTCCACCGCATGTTCTTTGCAGGCTCAGCTGGAAATGTGCCCCTCTGACACTGTGGCCTTCTGTCTGTCTCTGCTAGATGGTGACCACAGTCCTGGCAGCCAGGAACAGTCGTATGTGGGGAAGCGGTCAAACCGAGTGGTGCGAACGCTCCAGAACAGTGAGTGTAGGGCAGGGCTGGCCTGGGTGTAGGGGCTGGCGTGGGCCCGTGGGATCGGCTTCCATCCCTGCCTGCACTCCCTGGCCTGGGCCCAGGCCTGGCTCGCTCATCACCTGCCCTCGTGTTCCAGCTCCGTCCCTGCACTCAAGGCACTGGGGAGCCCCCCAGCAGCGGGAGGGGCGGCAGCATCAGCACCACGAGGAGCTGAGCCTCACCCCAACCCCACTGGGGCTACAGGAGATCGTCGCAGAGTCCTTGTATATTGCCCGACCCCTGCTGCACTGTATCCTTAGCATGGGAGGGGTGGGCAGGGCTTCGGACTGGGGCTGGGCTGTGAAGGGGGAGTGCACAGGTGCTGAGCCCACATGCTGGAGACATCCTTGACGTCTTGGCCGTCAGTGCTCAGCCTGGGCCTGTGGGGCCAGCGGTCATGGACACCCTGGCTCCTGTCCGGTGTTTTGGACGTGACCAGGTGAGCCTGGACCCACCCAGAGGTTCCCCTCCCTCCCTGGCCTTCAGCTACAGGCCAGGCCACGGCTCCTACTCCTTTGTGGACACCCAGCCCACAGCCCCTTCCGTCCCCTGGCTCCAGGTCACGCCTCTGGCCCTGACCGTGTCTCCCACCCTCCAGCCTGAGCCTCCTGACTGACAGGAAGGGCCTGACCCGAAGGGAGCGGCTGGAGCTGCGACGCAGGACCATCCTGCTGCTCTACTACCTGCTGCGCTCCCCCTTCTATGACCGCTTCTCCGAGTAAGGACCCAGCCCCCCCGGAAAGGCAAGGCCCACCCTCAGCAGGGGATGGGAAGGGGGGCCCTGCACTCCGCCCCCTGCCTGAGCCTCTCCTGCCTCCCTTCTCCTCCCATGCAGGGGCATAGCCGCTTCCCCGCGCCTGGCCCCTCCCGGAGCTCTCAGACCTGCTGTGCAGGAGCTGAAGCAGGGTGGGGCTGGCAGGAGGCACGAAGGGCTTGGGCTCGGGCATTGCAAGGAGGACCCACAGGGGTGGTGTGGGTCCCGGTTTCTCACATCCCCCAGCTTACTTCCACATCTTCCTGTCAGGTAGTTTGGATTATCCCCAGGAAAGGCTGTTGAGGTTCAGAGAGACTGAGCACCTTAGACAAAGCCACCCAGCTAGCTGGGGGCAGAGCCAGCTCTCAAATCCACGCTCACTCCAGGCTGCCCTGCCCCTCACTCCATCACCTGTGAGGACCTGCTGTGCCGGGCTGGACAGGACCTGAGCCGGGTCTCCCAAAGGCCTGTGATCCCGTGAGATCCGAGGACGGCGTCCCTGTGGGATGGCTGGGCTGGGAGATGGAGTAGAGGTTCCCAGGACCCTTTTGTCTGGGACTTAGCAACCTCACTGCTGGAGGACTGGGATGCTCCCTGGAGTTGCGTTTAATCTTATGGTCCTGCAGCCTCTGTGCTTTGCTCCAAAGTAGGAAGCAGGCTTTTATCATATTTAATAACACTTAAGTGAGCATAGCTTTTCCTGGCACTTCCTGCTATTTTCAAATGAGTGTGAAAGCTCATAGGTACCAAAGAACAAATCCACTTCAATGCTCACAGAGAAAATGTTCCAGGGCCTGAGGCAATCACAAATCGCTTTCTCCTGGCAGAGGGGACATGAGAGCCTAAGGACTTCACTGGCAGGGTGGGCTTCCAGGGTGGTGAGCATCATGGCGTGTTCCCCAGGCAGGCAGCAGGGCCCCCCTGAGCTGACTGGCCCGGCATCCTCCCCCAGAGCAGTGGCCCACACTGCCAAGAGTTCCAAAAACCTGTCAGAAAAGTTTCTTGTTTCCCCCAAAGGACAGGGAACAGGGTCCTGAGGGGAAGTGGGGGGCCATCTAGGATGGGGACAGCCCTCTCCCCCTTTTCTTTCTGCTCAGGGGGATGGTGTGTGTGGGCTTTGGGCTACTTCACCTCTTCGGGTGTCAGTTCTCCCATCTGTAAAATGGGCATGATATCATTGCCAACCGTGGAGGGTGGTTGTAGGGGTTAAACGACCTGTATTTGAAGTGCCAGTGTATAGTGAGCATTTAGCAGGGGCTCTGGCTCCTGACCGTTCCCGTTACCATCGTCATCCTTCGCTCTGGGCCCCCCTGGAGAAACCCCCGTCTCTTGAAAAGCCAAGGCCTCGGCCCTTGAGCCTCATCTGGCCTCCCAGCCTTGTGTTGCCTTCTGGGGCCCTGACCCTGTCATCGTTGGCTCGGGAGGTGTCCTGTAACTCAGAGCTCCTGCCAGGCAGGGGCTCGGGGGCAGTGGCCGTCCACTCTGAACTGCCCACTGCAGCTCCTGACCTGGCACCCAGGAAGCACTTGGTGGCTGTCAGTGGAAGGAAGGGGGAGAGGGAGGAAGGGCAGGAGGGGAGGGTGCCTGAGGGGATGCTGAGTGAAGCATCTACCGGAAGCCGGATTTGAGCAGCCCAGGCTGTGGCTGGGGGTGTGGCAGAGCCATAGCCACCCCCCAGGCCTTGCCCTTTTGAAATGGATTCCCACCTCCAAAAAGTGACTTCCCAGTCCCCTACTCAGCCTGTCCTCCCTTTTTCTTCTCTGTCCAGGGCGAGGATCCTCTTTCTGCTCCAGCTGCTGTCTGACCATATCCCTGGCATCGGCCTGATCACAAGTAAGCATGGCTGGGGGCTGGGACCTCCCACCGCCTTCCCCCCCGCCCCCTGTAAGCTGAGGCCAGGTGCTTTGGCAGGGGGAGCCCTGGGTGACAGCTACTGGACGTGGGCTGGGGTGGCTGGAAGTCTTGGGGACGGGAGCAGGGGTTGCTGTGGGGTGAGCGGGTCAGGCCCCACTGGCCTCCAGCCTTCTTCCTGCCTCAGTGTCCCAGGCATTATCCCTGGGGTGGGTGGGCGCAGATGGCAGGGAGAGGCCCCCTAGCAGGCAGGCCCCAGGTGGGCTGGGAAGATGCAGCATCTGCAGCCCAGCAGGCCACTGGCGTCCCTGAACCTGAGGACCCCATCTGGAGGAGGGACAGATACCTCTGGGAGGTGGGGAGCATGAGAACCCCAAGCTCCTGGCCTGCCCTCAGGCCCGTGCTTGCTCTCTCCCTGCAGGGCCCCTCATGGATTACTTGCCCACCTGGCAGAAAGTTTATTTCTACAGTTGGGGCTGAAGGATGGCCTGGGGATGGGGTGCAGGAGGGCTGCTGGGCAGGGGTGGCCCCCGAGCCCCTCCACCCTAATAAAACTGGCTCTGGCAGTATCCGAGCGCGTTGCCTCTGTACCCACCGCACTGGCACCTGCCACCCCCACGCTCCCGATTTCCCCATGCGGGCCCCCACTACCCTGTAGACTTGGAGCCGACGCTCCAGAGGTGGGCCCTGTGGCCCCCTCCCAACAGCGGACCGGGAAGCCTCTGCCAGGACTACGCTCCCGATTCCTCAGGCCACAGCGAGCTGGGCGCCAGCAGCAGACACCCCCACCTCCCCAGCACCAGGAGCAGAGCCGTGCGTCCCTGCGGTGTGGGAGCGAGCTCAGCTTCTCTCACCATCCCTGCTGCAGACAGACAAGGCTGCCCTGAGTGGGGTGGCGGGGCCCAGGGTCATTGGCAGTGCTGCAGCTGCCCTCCCCTGGCAGAGCACGGTGCTCCGGGGAAGGCTGCCTGGCGAGTGCCAGGCCTCGTGCAAGGGCAGAAGGCGCCCGAAGCCCTCAGTCTCGAGTTGAGAGCAAAAAGCTTCGTCCTGGGGCAGGGGAAGAATGTCAGGCACCAGCCAGCCTGGGCCCTGGGGCTTGGGAGGGAGCTGTGGGCAGGTGGGGGGCATGCGGGGGCTCATGCTCACCTGCAGGCTCTCTGCTTCCCAGTGGCCGGGCTGAGGCTGCCTGGCGCTGGGCAGGCCGGCACGCTGCTCACTTCTTGTCCCCCTTTCCTCCCTTGGCCCCTGCCCCTGCCCTCGTCGCCCTCTCCTGACCGGGCTCTAACCAAGGGGCCCTGTGAGTCCTGCAAGATTTCTGAGCACTTCTGTCCCTCTCTTTTTTTAAAAAAATGGGCAGGCACCGGGAATCAAACCCGGGTCCTCTCGCTTCGCAGGCAACTATTCCTACCTGCTGAGCCACCGTGGCCCACCCACTTCTGTCCCTCTTGGGGGGAGGGGAGGGCACCGCCGGGAGACGCCACCCTTGCCCGGGCTCCTCTTTTGCCCAGCGCCTCTGCGATGCCTCAGCCGGTCCTGGGCGCGGGAGTGAACGCACCGACCACGGGTGGCGACAGGGCAGGGCTTCCAGGCAGGACCCAGAGCCCGAGGTCCCGAGGCCTCCAGGCTAGTTGAGCAGGCCTCGCTGGGCACAGGTGGTGCCACGAGCTGGGTGGTCAAAGATGAGTGTAAGGTGGGGGGCGGCAGGGAGAAATGTGCACGGCACGGCCCACACTGGGGGTGGATGGGCTGGTGATGGCCCAGGGCAACGTGGGCGGGCAGTGAAGGGACTGGCCCCGCGGGCACCCCATGTCAGGAGCTGCGAAGGCTGGAGAGGAAGGTCAGGGCCAAGTCGAAAGGGGCATCACATGCCCAGTGCAGGAACGTGGGTCTGGGCAGGGGGCGGTGATGGGGTGACAGCAACCCATATGGGGGGGGGGGCGATGGCAGTGGGCGTGGGAGAGGCGGGGTCTACCCTTAGCAGCCAGTGGGGGCTGGGGGAGAGGGAGGTGGGAGGTACTGTGAGTGGGAGGCAGGAAGGGCCAGGGCAGGGCTGTTGGAGTTAGGTGGAGCACATGGGGACTCCCGGGTTCCAGGCAGGGTCAGCACCCATGGGGCAGAGGACACAGGCTTGTGGGAAGTGAGAGGTCCACAGGACACCAGAGGGAGGGGCGGGAGAGGAGGCCGTGGGTGAGCATGGTGGAGACTGGGCCCAGGGTTGCCCGGGTGGGCCGGGACTGCGAGCATGGGGCCACCCTCTGGGCCTCAGCACCCGCAGCGTGGGCCAGCTCTCCCGCACCTGGGTAACCAAAACCAGACCCTGGGCTCAGCCCACAGGGTCTGAGCGGCCACAGGGGTGTGTTAGATGCCCCCAGGGGTCAGGAGGGACAGGCTTGAACTGCCAAAAAAGGGGCAGCGCCAGGAGCCGAGGAGCCCAAGAAGAAGGGCTGCAGTCCGCAGGCTCTGCCACTCAGTTTATTGAGCACCTGTTCGGGTCAACGCTAGGATCCTGCAGTGGACACCATATCCCTGCCCTCAGGACGCTGACACCCCTCCTGGGCCCCACCTGCCCGCTCACAGGGCCTCAGCGACCACCAAAGGCAAGGGGGGGACCAAACCGGGATCTGCTCCAAGCTCTGCCCCTGGCCCTTGGGCGGTGGCGCTGCAGCATCTGCCCCAGGCACCTGTGGTCGCCTGCGCCACCGGCAGACGCCACCTGAGCTGCTGCCCCGGAACCTGGGCCTTTGTGAGGTGGTCCCCAGGCTTGGGCAGGTTCCGTCCTGCCGGGGGAGGGGTGGGCACCGCAGTCAGGGCCCCACCCGAGATGGTGCTCGCCATGCCGGGGGCGCCGCACCCCAGGGCCGGGCTGAGCCTGTTCCTCCTCTGCCTCCTCTTGGCAGCTGCACTCCTTGGTCCCCAGCCCCTGAGGTGACTCCCGGCGGGGGGCCCGGAAGGTGGGGGCTCTCCTGGAGATGAGGCGGCCCATCGTCCAGGTGTCCCAGGGCTGCCTGGCACGCCGGCCACTTCCCCGTCCTCAAGGAGGCACCGGGGGTGGCGGAAGAGCCTTCGGGGCCCTGGGGCCAGCGCTGAGCACCCCACCTCTCCCGCAGGCTGCAGCCGTCTGTTCCGGACGAGTTTTCAGCCCCCCTGGAGCTGTCGGGGCCGCTTCCCGGCCTGGGAGATGGTAGGAGCTCTCCTCCCCTGCACCCTGCCGGGCCTCTGGGGTCTCCACACCCCAACCTGCAAATGCTCAGGGGGACCCCCGCCCTCGCCCCTTCTCTCTGCAGACTACGGGATCCGACCCAAGCACCTCCGGCCGCGGGGGCCCCGGCCCCTGCTCTCCCGGGCGCAGCAGCGCAAGCGGGACGGGCCCGACATGGCCGAGTACTACTCCGATGCCCCGTGACAGGCTGTATAAAGCTGTTCTGTGCAGCAAGGGCTTGCGTCCCTGCCTCAGGGGGCTGCGGGGGGGGGGGGGGGGGTCGGCACAGACACGCCCACTGTGGTCCAGACGGGAAATGGCACTTTAATAGTTGTGGCTGGGGTGACAAGGCCGGAGGTGCGCAGCCTTGAGACTCGCTGCCCTGGGCCCGTGGAGGGGCTCCTTTCCCTGCCAGGCCAGCCCTGCTGCAGCCCGTCCCTGCCCTGCCGAGGTCCTAGGCTGGCCAGGGGCCAGCCAGGCAGGAGGTGAAACATCCCAAGGCCACCCGAATGACCACGCTAAGGTCAAGGTCCTCCCTCCCCCCAGCTGCCATTTCCTCACTGCAGAGTCCCCAGGAAGTGGCCAGGCTGGGCCTCAGCTCAGGGCTCTTCAGTGGGGGGCTGGGAGTAGGGGCGGTGTGGGCACTTGTTGGTGGCAGGGATGGGGTCAAGGCAGGGGCCATCAGCCAGGAGACCTGGACCCTCTGCTCCTAGCCACCCCCAGCCCCAGCCCCTCTCTGTCCCCAGGCAGCCCGCTCTGCCCTCCATAGGTGAATCTACTCCCATATATTACAATAAACTGCATTTGCCTCTCCCCGTAACCCCCACCCTCCCCCACCCCAGCCAGCCATCCCCACTGCCCCATCGCACGGTGGGGGTGGGGCCCTCCTCAAGCAGTGCCACCTCCCGCCAGCAGCCAGCTGTCCCGACACGGGCCTGGGGCCTGGGCGCAGAAGGTGGGCAGCACGGCTACTCCAGGTAGATGTCTTCCGTGGGGCAGGTGTACTCCACGAACTGCTTGTAGAACTGCTGAAACGCTCGCCTGGAAGCAGAAGGCAGGAATGTGGGGCGCCGGTGGAGGAAGCATGGAGGGGAGACAGGACCTCTACCCAGGGCTTTCAGATCAGAGCCTTGGGGGCTCTCCAGTCACAGCCACTGGCGAACTGGGTGCTCTGAGCTGAGCGTGCGAGTAGGACTGCGTCTGAAGAAAGGGCCCAGCAGCCATACGGCGTGGAAGGCAGTCAGCACCACCCAGCCCTCCCTTCAGGCCCCTGAACTGCGAGCTGGGGACAGGTGCCCGAGCTGCAGGGGGCACAGCGGGGGCACAGCGGGGGCAGGGGGTGGGAGTGCAGGAGGGCCCGAGGCTGTGGGGGGCTCAGCAGGGCGCAGGCACACATACCCCACGGACTCGGCCAGGGCCTTGGTGGACTCTTCAGACACAAAGACGTGGCAGGCGAAGCGGTGGTCAGCGGGGTGCTTGGTGATGAACCCAAAGTACCTGGGGGGGGGGGCAGCGGTCCATGGGCGGGGGCAGGGCTGACGCTGCAAGGACACTCGCGGACTCACACCCACCCGCAGCGGCGCCCACCTTCCATTGATGCCTCCGCCCCCTTCCTACTTACTTGTTGTTCTTTGGATGGTATCCACAGAAAGAGATGTTTTTTAACTGGAAAAAGTGGCTACATTTATTCCCCTGCAGAAGGGAGAAGAGAAGCGAGCGGATGGTCACCAGCCTGCAGGAGGCTGGGCTGGGGCCCCGGGAGGGAGGTTGGGGCGTCACCTGGGGCTCCGGGGCGTCCTCAGTCTGGACGCCGATCTTCAGCCCCCGCACGCTGATCTCCAGGACGCAGCTGGAGGGCGGGTTGAAGTGCACGGTGAGCCGGCGGCTGGTGGCGATCTGCGGGCGAGGCCGAGGCCGCGTCAGGCCTGCGTGGTTCCCTACCGCCACTGCCTCTAGGCACCGGCGTCCCTCCCGCCTGGGAGGGGTGGGGAGTGGCCAGTCCACCGAGAGGAGAGCAGGACAGGGGCCTGTACCTTCTGCATAGCAGCACAGAGGACATCGTTGCCTTTGTGGTAGGGGACCTGAACCGAGCCCAGGAACTTCACCCGGAACTGGTCCACCCAGTCGCTGGTTCTGGCCAGGGCTGGAAGGCAAGTGTGCGGTGAGGAGGGGAGGGCTGGCAGCGCGGGGGCCATTGGGACGCCCGAGGAGTGACAGAGCAGCAGAGGGTGCCGCAGCCCCGCGGGTCCCGGCTCACTGTGGGAGGGGACTCGTCACCCCGGCTCAGCCCCCCCCCCCCCCGGAGGGCCTGAGAGCAAAGGAGAGCTGCGTAAAATGTACAGGAAATCAGTGATTTGGGACTCATTACGTGTAGTTTGTGACAAGAACTATATAAAAGCGGAGAGATGGAGGAGCCTGGGAACTTCGTTCAGATACATGATTGAAATTAAGTTGCCGTCAAAGCAAACAAAACTGGTATAGATTTAGGGTGTTAGATTTAAGCCCCGTGGTAACCACAAAGATTTCAGGAAATATGCCAACCCACAGAGACAGAAATTAGAGGAGAGGCGGCCAGGGCCAGAGGCGGGGGGATGGGGTGTTAATGCAAAATGAATGTAGGGTCTCTTTTGGGGAGACAGGTGAGTTTTAGCAGTGGAAGGTGGTGAGAATGTGATGACGTTGTGTATATGTTCCCACAATTATGTATTTATATGTGAAGAGCAACTAAAGAGGCAGTGACAAAGGCCCGGATGGGAGCTAACAGGAGAGAAGGCGCAAAGGGACTTTATTGGGACATATGAAAAAACTGAAATATGGTCTGTAAGTTTATATCAATGTTAAATTTCTCGCATTTAACAACTACACTTAAGGTAGGAAAAATAAGGAATGTCCTTGTTCTTAGGAATGCACTGAGCGTTAACGTGGCCCCTAAATCTATGCTCTGGTGCCCAGAAAACGGGTTGAGAGTGGACAGACTGATAGGACAACACGGCAAATGAGGCGAAATGGTAGAATTAGCGGATGTGTGTACCGGTGGGCAGAGTTCGTCATATGGGGTGTGTATGGTTTTTGTGACTGTCCTGTAAGCTTGAAGTTACTTCCAAGTAGCGAATTTAAACTTAATAGGAAAAGGAAAGGCAGAGTGGAGCTTGCACCGCCCAGGAGAGGGGCAGGGTGGGCGCGGGTGCCGAGTGGGGACAGGTGGCTACCTGCCAGGTGCTCAGGCTCCTTGGCGACCTCGATGGCGTAGTAGGCGGGGAAGACACCCCGGGCGCCTGTGCGCATGTTGTAGGCCTCGTACCAGTAGTCCTCGGCCTGCAGCCCCACCAGCAGCGGGTCATCCACCTCCAGCTCCAGCTCGTCTTCGTGTCGAGGCACAAACCTGGACCCCATGAGCCCCTGAGGAACAGCACCGCCAGGGCCTCCCAGCCAGCCTGTACCTGCCCCTGCCTGGGCCAGGGCGCTGCGTCCCGTCGTGGGTGCAGTAAACATTCGCAAAGCATCTCCCCAGGCCGACCCAGGAAGCGAGCTGTGCCCCCAGTATTGGGGGGTGACCTCGGCCCCTGAGAGCAGTGGGAGGGGCTGTGGGGAGGCGGACGCCTCCGTCTGGAGGGGTGGGCTCAGGTGGGGGCTTGGGGTGTGCTCAGGCCTTGTCTCTCTGGCCACCCAGGCCCCACCAGCGTGATGCCCCCACCCCTCTCCTCAGCGTTCTAGAGGGCGGCCCCTGCACCCCGGGCTGGGGGGGATGCATGAGGGCTAAAGGGGCTCGGGCTTTGGCCTGCGGTGTGCAGGGTGGCAGGGGGAGGCCCAGCTGCTGCCCTGTGCAGCCGCACCAAGGCCCAGGCCTCACCTGAAGATGGCCCGGTGGGTCTGCTGCTGCTCCTCCCCATTGATGACGCAGGAGAACAGCCCGAAGGACTCGGCACCTGTGGGGTGTTCGGGGCTGGAGGCGGGGCCCTGGGCAGGCACAAGCGCTCAGGCCTGATGTCTGCAGCTGGATGGGGCCCGAGGCCACCCCCCAGGAACACCCTTCATTTTGAGTCTCCCCACCCAGGGAACCCCCAAATGCTTCTCCCTCGCCGACTCACTAGAGGAGCGAGAACGGCCGCTCATGAAGACGTTCAGGAACTTCTTGGAGAAGTGGACATCAGGCTCATCCGGTGTGGAGTCCTCGGAGAGGCAGGTGGGGGGCCGGGGCCGGAGGGCCTCCTCATACTCCTCACCGATGGCCGACTCGTAGGGTGAGGAGGCAGAGGCGCAGTTGTCGTAGACGGTGGCCGAGTCGCTCTCGTCGCTGTAGTCGCCAAAGCATGGCCGCAGGCTCAGCAGCTCCAGCTGCGCATGCTCATCCACCACCAGCGTGTACTTGACTGAGTCGTAGGACAGGGCGCTGGGGTCCGAGCTCAGCGAGGCCCGAGGCGGCGGCTCGCCCAGGCTCCCCGGCCACCTTCCGCCGGGCGGCGCGGCGCGCTCAGGAGATGAGAGGCAGTCGAAGCCCTCGTCCTCCTCGCTTATGGAGGGGTGCGGCCTCCCGGTGGCTGAGGGGTAGGCAGCGGGGTCGGGGTCGGAGCTGACCGACATTCTGCTCTCGGCTGGCGGGAGGAAGGCCGAGGTGGGCTCCACGGGGTCTGGGGGCCGCTGCACGGGGGTCAGGTAGATCTCCTCGGTGGCCTCCAGCCGCACGTCTGCCTGGTAGTGGATGCGGTCTCGATGTGAGTGGCCTCGTCCACCGGCAGGGGCGGCGGGGGGGCCTCCCGGAGGCGCCATCTGGGTGGCGGCGCTGCGGCGACAGGGGCTGTCGGTAGAGGTGCCTCGGTCCTTGGTGGGGGCGGGGCTGCCCGGGGGCGGCAGCTCATCACTCAGGCAGATGTGCTCGTGCGGCGGGGTCTGTTCCCCTGGGGAGCAGCAGGTCGGCGCTGGAGGCAGGAGCCCTGGCCCTCGCCCCCATGCTCCCAGCTCGCTCCTCCGCAGCAGCTCCACCCCAGGAGCTTGTCCCCTAGCAGCAGGCCCTGGGGAGGCTCCGGGCCAGGCCACTCATACCACGCCCCAGCTGACCTCAGCCCCAGAAGGGCTTGCTCGGGCTGCGGGACGGGCACTTTACCTCTGCTCGGGACTGCTGGGTTTGCTCTCGGAGCTGAGGGCTGAGTTAGGGCAAGATGGGGTCCAGGAAAGGGAAAGGGCCTGGCTTACCTGTCTTCAGGGGAGAGGATGACCGAGACACCCGATCCTGCCAGCTGTGCTTCTTGCCCAGAGAATTATTGTTCAGCGTGTCCTGGGCAGGGAACAAAGGGCCCTTATGGCAGGCGTGGTCAGCAGTGCCCGGCAGCGGGAGGCCCTGCCCTGCCCCAACTGGGCCTCCCCTGGCAGTCTGCTGCCCACCCCCACCCCAGCCTGCCCAAGGCCTCAGCTCCCTCCAGCCCCAACCCTTCTCTGAAGCCTTCCAGCCAGGCCCAGCAGACCTCCCTTCCGGGGCCAAGGAGATGCTCCTATCAGCCTTGACAAAAATGGCCAATGGCTGCATGGTGGTGAGTGAAGGAGAAGTTGGAGGGCAAAGTGGGTGCTCTGGGGACAAAGCCAAACTGCCGGTCCCAGAAACTAAGGATTTACATGTGAGTGCTCAATTTTAGCACAAGACAGGGTGATCCCTGTCCTGGAGCTCAGGACGCTATGGCTGTGGGGAGGGGCAGGAATGTTCTGGCAGAGCCTGAAAAAAAAGCATGGGGAAGAGTCTCCCAGCAGCTTGCCAGGGGGTCTGGGATGGCTCATCCAAGTGACAAATCCATAACATCGTTGTCTCCCCGTAGCAGTACATGGCTGAGGAATGACACGTGTAATTGTCATTTGCCCTCCTTCCTGGCTGCTCATGCCATGTTGTTCGCCCCTCAGGACCCCTGGGCAAGGCCTGCATACAAGGCTCCCTACTACCAACTCAGGCCCCCTCCCCTGGGAACATCCTCAGCAGCTCCCACCAGCCTCACATTCAGGGGTCCGGGGGCCAAAACCCATTCCAGAGGACGCTGGGAGGGGACCAGCCCTTTCCCCGCAGCCCCTGCACCATCCACCAACAGCCCCTCCCAGGAGCTCCCTCTCTATGCCTCTCCTGACTGGGTCTGCAAGACAAAGGGCCACAGTCGCTCTCCCCCACCCCCTCCGCCTTCCTTGGCATCCAGCCACCCAGGCAAGGGGCCCAAGGCCCCCAACTCAGCCGCGCAGCTCCAACTCCCCCTTCCCCCCTGGGAGTTCTAGCCGCCCTGTTATGCACTGGCGGCTGTTCCTGCGCTCCCTGTGCCGATGCTCCACAACCTCCCACGTCCTTCCCCTACCCTAACCACTTTCCCCCGGAACGGGGAAGCCCCCTTCCAGCCTGAGGGCCACAGCTCCAGACCCTCCCAAGCCCTCAGCCCAGTTCTCTTAGCCCCCAACCCCGCCACTGCCCCTACCAGCCCGCCCCTCCTCACCCCTCCCCAGGCTTCCGAGCCCAGCCACGGCATTCAGCCCCTGCCCCAGGACAGATCCCACCGCCCTGGGTGGCCCAAGAGCCGGCAGCAGACCGGCTGACTTTCCCCCGGCCCGAGACCCCTCCGCAGTCCGCCTCGCCCCTCCCCGAGCCCCGGCCCAGGGCGCCCCACGCCGCGCGCCCACCTGAGAGCGCGGCACCTGTGGGAAGAGGTTGAGCGTGGTGGGCCTCTTGGGCCGGTACGTGTCCCCGCTGCCCGGGCCCGGGCCCTGGCTCTGGACGCGGGGCGCCGGCTCCTGGCCCGACTCGGTCTCGGGCGGCCCCGCTCCCGGCCGCCGCGCCGCGCGCTCCAGCTCGTCGTCCTCGTCGTCGTCGTCGGCGCCGGGGGTGTCCCCCGCCGCGTCGATCAGGTCCATCTGCAGCATCTCGGCCTGCAGCCGGCTGCCCGCGCCGCCGCCCCCAGACAGCAGCCCGGCGCGCGGGGGCTGCGCGGCGCGGGCGGAGCACGTCAGGGGGCGGGGCGGCGGCAGCGTCAGGGGGCGGGGCGGCGCCGGGCCCGCTGCGCACCGCCCCCGCGCGCCGGCCGGGCGAGTCCATTCCGCGGTCGCGGACGGGGGGGAGAGGACGCAGCGCCGCGAGCCCGCCGCCCTTCTCTCCCCGGCTCGGGTCGGAGGCTCTGACAGTCCAAACTTCTTCCGCCCCCCCACCCCACTCTCGCTTCCCCAAGTCCGGCCTCCCTACGCCCTCCAGTTCCCTTGGCAACGCGGTGACCTCACTCGGCTTGTAAGCCGAGCCCAGACTGAGGGCGCCGCTGTTGCCATGGGGACCGGGGGTCGCCCAGGGGTTCGCGCTCCACAGGGGAGAAAGCTGGAGGTGGGGGGCGGGGGACACGGCTGACTTTCGACGGCGGGGGCCGTGAGGAGGCCGCGCGTCGGCGGGCGGGGGTGCGGGAGGGCCGCAGTGCGCACAGCGACCTGCGCGGCGGCGGGGACGCCCCTCCCTCCCCGCCGCCCCCACTCGGCGCCGGCCGAGGCCCCCGCCGGCGATTTTCCCGCCGCGCAACCCTGCCCGGTGCTAGTTCTGCAGGCGGGGGGGGGGGGGGGTGTCCCGTCCCTGTCCAGTTAACTGGGGCCAGCAGGCCTGCTTCCCAGCTTTGCAGAGCAAGGGTGTGGCGGCCCCTGGGGCCCGCCTGAGGCCGCCGGGGGTGACTGCCCGCCTGGCTAGTGCTGCCTGAGGCCCCTGCTGGGGGGGGTCGCCCCCTCCAAGGCTCGGTGTGAGGGTCCAGAGCAGGTGACCTTAGAGAAGCTATGCCAGGGCCCAGGGCCCGTTCTCCAAGTCCAGAAGAAGTGGCCTCTGCCTCCACCCCTTCTGGCCTGCCGGAGAGTGGAAAGTTTAGGTGGGAGGTACTGGGGGAGGGGGTATCTTCACCCCTCAGTTTTCTCTTGCCTGGCAGATCTTAACAGAAACTCTAGAAGAAGCAGGAGGTCAAGAGAGACAGCCCTGGACCCCCAACTCGCACTGCAGCTCTGCCTTGCTGACCACACTCCTAATCCCATGTCTACCCTAGGTCCCCACCCTTCTCGGGGGCTAAGAGAAGCTCTGGGCTCTACAGCCCAGCCCTGTGTTCACCTCCCATTTCCCGGCTAACTGACCCCTTCCTCTTGTTCTGAAAAGACACAGGGGGAGCAGGGTCTGACCCAGGCTCCCCGGCTGTCAGAGGACCTCCCGGCAGGATCCTGAACCCTGGGGACAAGAGAGACCCATCTGTCCTGTGGCAAAGCCAAGGGACCCAAAGCAGCAAGGATGCTGTGCTAACTCCCCCGTGGGGGCCGTTATGGCTAGGGGGCTGGAGAGAGTCTGGGCGACCATGCAGTGTGGCCTGGTGCAGTGGCAGCGGGCAACCAGGGGAGGAATTCCAAGAGGGCCCTGGCTCCTCTTTCCACCCAGGCACTGCAGGTTCCACCAGACTCCACCCTGCTCTGCCTCAGGCCCTCTGCCAGTGCTGCTCTCCAAAGGATTGACAGTAGTCAGTCCTAATTTCGACTGTCCAAGAGTCCAAGACCTCTTGCCCGCTCCCTTTTTGCTCCTGCCTTAGCTCTTGGCAAACATAAAACACAAGATTCTGATTGAGCACCCAAGATGCCAAGCATTGGACTGGATGTTCCTGCAAGTTGACTGACTTGAGGAGCCCCTGTGCAGGTGCTGAACGCCCCCCCTGCAGGAACAGGGAGGCCCCTACTCTCATCCTGCTCATCCTGCCACCACACTCACGCACTCATGGGGGCTCACCCTTACCCGTAAGGACAGAGTGTCTTTGCACTGCAGGCTAATGCCACACTCATCGGTGATCTCCGAGAGGTCTTCATCCTCAAACTCCTCCAGGCTGATGTCATGGGTGAGCCTGGTGGGGACAGGAAGCCAAAGTTATACCCCAGGGGGACGGCTAAGCCCGTGACGTCTCCCCATCACTTCTTCCAAGAGCTAGCCCCTGGAAGAGAGGTTACAGCCCCCAACGGTGGCACTGTCTGCCTGTGCCAATCCTGAGAGGCACCTAACAGGCAAGGAATGAGACTGGGAGCTATGCCAAGGGTGGAAGGGGAGGTGCCGGGTTACGGCTGTGCCTCTCAGCTGGGAGGTGCCCATCTTGGTGCCAACCATGAGGCAGGGTCTGAAGGGCCAGCTGGTCAGAGCCTAAGCTGCGAGAAATGCCTCCCAGGGTCAAGGCAGGTACCGACTCCCGCTCACCCAGGGAGGGTGGAGACAGTTGAGAAGAGCCTCCAAGGGATGCCAGGAGGAAGGGGGCTCCCTGTGTAAGACCCGAGGTGCCAGCAGACAGGTGGAGAGAGTCAAGGCCGTCCCCAGCCTCAGAGGAAGGCGCCACGTCCACCAACCCAGGAAGACCCACAGTGCTTGGGCCCTGGCGCTACAGGAAGGGAAATGTGGCATGTCCCATTAGAGGCAGGGCCTTCGTGTTGGGCTCTTGGCCTCATCTCTTCAAACACAAAATCTCCCTGCCCCGGTACCTGGGCCCTGAACAGGAGGCCGCACAGGCTGGGGCTGGAGGTGTGAGCTCCGGATATGGACAGAACACTTCACCTCCAGAACCCTAAATGGCTCCCCTGAACCCCCTGCCCCCACCCTCAGCCCGGGGTACCCACTCTGATTTGGGCGGGTCAGCTGGGAAGTCAGGAGACTCTCTGAGCATTTTCTTAAATAAGACCAGGAGACTGAGGCACAGACAAAGGGAGGCACCCTAGTCCAAGGTCATCCAGGAAAAGTGGTGGGCCAGCCCCCAGGAGAATCTAGGAGGCACCCCCTGCCTCTCACCACACTCTGTGCCCTGCACCCCCGCGCCCCGTACCAGTGCTCCCACTGATCCTCCAACCAGCTGTCATTGTTGGGGCTGGGATCCATCTTCAGCAGCAGCTGCATGAAGAGCCCTGCCCGGCCGGGGGGCTGGGGGGCCCCAGGCCCACCCTCTCATGCCAGAAGGGTCGGGGGGCTGGAGCTCAGGGCAGGGCTGGGTGCTGTGGCTCCGCCGCCGGGGCCTGCCTCTCTGTGTCCCGCTGCTGCAGCAGCACGGGGAGCTCATTAAAAATAGATGGGGCTGGAGAGAGGCAGCGGCTGCTGGCGGGCCGGCTCCTCCTGAGGCCAGGCTGCCCTGGCTGCCCGCAGCCCCCTCCCGGGCCCTTGCGCCTCCCCCGTGGAATCTGGTTACTGCAATCAATGCTGCTGGCTCCACCTGCCCTTCCAATGCCCCGGCGGGGGCTGCGTGGGCCCCCTCCCGGCCTGGCCTTGTAAGCAGATGGCAGAAATCTGGGATGTGTCCCCCAAAAGCCTGCCCCTGATCTGCTTAAAGGGCCAGCCACACTCGGCGTGCCTGGGTGGCGGGAGCTCCCAGGAAGGATGCCCGTCTGTCCTGCCAGGAGCTCGGCCCCTCACCCGTCAGGAGGTGTGGACGGTGGGGTGTGGGCTGCTCCACCGCCCATCTGGTGCAGGGTGGAACGCTTCCCCTCCCCAGGGCTCAGCCTTCAGGACTCAGGAAGGGCCTAGTTAGAGGGCAGGAGGCCCCACAGCCAGGGCCAAGGGCAGGCCGGTGATTGGGTGCCTCGGAGCAGGGGTGGGAGGGCAGCCTGGGGGGTGAGAGCTGGAAGGCCCCGAGAGGGAATTCTTAGAGGGAGTCTGGCCAGGGAAAGGGCCTCTTAGGACCTGAGCCCCAGGGTTGAAGTTCCCAGGGCCATGGAGGGGTGACTGGGCCAGCTGGCCTGGAAGTGTGTGGCAGGCCGGGAGGGGGGCCTGGGCCAGAAGCCAGGGCAGCCCTGCTTCAGCCTTGTGGGGCAGGGGGCACCTCCCACCCTGGCCTGAGGCCTGAGACGGCCAGTGCCGCGGGGAGGAGACCCTGGGAGCCAGACAGCATCAGGGAGCCTCAGACACTCTGTGCTCTGCTGGTGACCCCTGTGGATCTGTGTCCCCTCCCCCTCCTCCCATAGCCAGCCTGCTTCCAGCCCCCCACAGACCCCTGGTGGCCTCTGCCCTCCCAGATCATGCAGCAAAAGCCTGACCCCCCAGTCTCCCCATGCCTGAGCCCCTTCACCCCACCTGCCACTATCAGGCAAAGCGGCCCGAAGCCCCATCCTGCCCAGAACCCTCCAAGGCTCCCTGCCAGCAGCAGCCTTTTTAGACTAGCCTTCAAGGTCTCCAGCCCCACGTGCAACTGCCCGAGTACTGGTCAGTCCCTTCCGGAGCGGGTGCCTTGCTCACGCCCCCGCCTCCCACCCCGTAACCCAATGTGTGGCGCAGAGCCTGCGGCGGCCTCTTCACCCACACTCGCTGGAAGAAGGCTCTGTTCAGGCCCACTCCTCCAGGAAGCTCTCCTGGCTCCCCAGGGCAGCACTTGGGCTCACTCCTTTGAAGCCCTTACAGCCCTCCTGGAGACCCTCACTGGCCCGTCATCACCTCTCTCGTGGTGTGTCATCGTCTGTCTGGAAGTGAGGCGGTGGGGTGGGGCAGACAGAGGAGAGGCTTCCGTCAGAAACACCACACTGGTGCGTGGAGCTCACACCCCAGGCGTCCCCCACCCTGTACACAGCAGGTGCTCAATGCATGTCCCATCGCTCCCTCCCGACTCCAGTCTGATTGCTCCTGGGGGGCAGAGCTGGCGAGGTCCTGCAGGCAGTGGGAACTCAGTGCACGTCTGCCGGCGTCAGCCAAGGACATCCTCAGCCTCCACCCTCTCCTCTCAAGCTCAAGTGTCAGGGGAAGGGCCCACAGGGTCCAGCGTGGCCATGGGCTGGGCACTTCTCCTCTCATCTCACCCTCAGCACCGTCCCACATTCCCACTTCCTTGGATGGCTGGTGTGGGTGGGCAGGGACCAGGTATACTGCTCTCCGGAGAGGAGGGGCTGAGGTTGATGGGGCAGCGGTGAGAGCACTGAGCTGGGGGCAGAGAGCCCAGCTGAGCACCAGTGGCTCCACGGGGCGGCTGAGGGGTCCTTATCAGACTTCTTGGGAGCTTGTCATTAGCGAGGTGGAATGAGCCTGCTCACCGTCTCAGGCTTGGCAGCAGGAGGCCTCAGATCAAATTCGGACCCTTCACTTATAAGGAGTGGCCGCTCTGTCTCCTGAGCAGCTGCCCTGCCCGGCCACCAACCTTATGCCATGTGTCTCCCCTGATCCTCACTACAGCCCTGGCAGAGGGTTTTATTTTGCCCATTTTACAGATGACATACACTAAGGCTGAGACAGAGGCTGCCAGGCTTGCTTACCTGCCTCAAGGGAGCTGGTGAGGATTCATGGGGCCGACTGTTTGTGAACTGCAAAGTGCTATGAGGAGGTCACTCCATGGGCCAAGGGGGCGGCGCTGAATGGTCAAGGAGTCCGCTCTGCAAGCCGCTGTTCCCCCAGACTCCGCCCCCCCTCCCTCTCCTCCAGGTGTTCTTAGTTGCCTGGCAAAGGCTTGGGAGACCCAAGGCCCCTTTTGGAGGGAAAGCAAAACAGATCCGTTGTCCCTCCAGGCTCGTGGAAAGCAACTGTGGGGGGAGGGGGAGGGGCGGGGGTTCCCTCGACTCCGCCTTGCCTGAGCGCAAGAGCTCTAGGCTGCTCCTGGCCTCCAGGTCTCTGCAGACTTCTGCAGCCGCCCTCCTGGGGCAGCCCTGCCCACTGAGCAGAGCTGCCTGCCCCCTGGGCTCGCTGGTGCCTGGGTCTCTTCCATAACAACATCTGCTGTGGTCTCTGAGACCTCTGTGGCCTGGGGGGCTGACCTCTGTACCCGAGGCCCCTCGTCCTGCACGGACCTTCCCTCCTCCTGCTCTGGGCGCCCCAGTGTTCCCTCTGGCCAAGCAGGCCCCTGACTGCTCTCTGAGATGCCCGTCCCCTTACTCCCAGCTGAGCCTTCCTAAGAGGCCCTGGACCAAGTGCCTTTGCCTTCGCTGCTTTCCCCATGCCTTCCCCTCACCCCGCGCGGTCCTGCTTCTTGGTGCCCCTTGCTTCCATGGCAGCAGCCCTAGCCCTCATCTGCTGCTCCCGCTCACTCTCAGGCTGAGTGAGAAGTGTGTGCGAAGTAAAGGTTATGGGGTAAAGCTCTGGGGCTTTAGCTGAGCAAGGCCACCTCTGAGCAGGCACTGCTCTGCAGAGGCCATCTGGAGGCTGCCTGTCCCTGGATGGCCACGGGCAGGCGAAGCCACCAGTGGGTGACCTTGGGCCGCACCCGTGCTCCAGGGCCAGGGAGGCTCTCTCTGCGGCCCCCCGAGCTGGACTCCCAAAGCTTCCTCGGGGTGGCCACTGTACCCGCGCTGACCGGCAGGGTCCCTGCTGCCTGGTGGCCCTGCAGCCGCCCTCCACCAGAGAGCCAAAACCAGCACCAAAATGCAAATCTGCTCCTGCCTTCCCTCCCCAGCTCCGAGCCCTTCCTAAGCATCCCCTGAGTTAGGGAAAGAGGCCAAAATCCTCTCCTGTGACCCAAAGGGCCAGCAGGGCCTCCCCTGGCTTTCCTCCCCTGCCAGCGTGTATCATCTGCCCCTCCCACCGCGTCCTGCACACGCCCCCACCCCAGCAGTTGTGTCCCCTCCTCCAGGAAGCCTCCTCGGAGCTCCCTGCCCAGGCCCAACCCTCTGCCCTGCCGCTCGCGGCCCATGGCTGGCGGAAAGGCTCCCTCTGGGTTACGGGTGGCACTGGGCCCCCGAGGCTGGGTCCCTGGGGGTGGAGCCACGTCTTTCCTCCTCAACAGCCACGTGTGGTGCCCAGCAGGTACTGAGTACATGCTGATGGCACGAAACACTGGCGTCCTGGGCTTTCAAATGTTCCCCTTCCAAACCTCTAAGACTGTCCCCTCCAGCCCAGCATCCTGGGTCCCCACCCACAGCAGAGGGCGGGCAGGACGCCCGGGCATTCCGGTAGACCACGCTGGCTGAGGGGGGTGGGGGCACCGGGCCCAGCATCCCCTCTCCCCACCCTCCCTCCGGGCACACGGGGCCAGGCTGGGGCTGACCCTTTGGTCTGGAAGTGCCTCCCCACCACAGCCACACCCCAGTGACGGCCACATCCAACCCGGGAAACTGAGTCCCAAGCACAGCCCCTGCTTGGGGTGTCATGGGTTGCGTCTGCTCACATACCGGGTGCCAAGATGCAGCCAGAACGTGGGGATCCTGAGGTCAGAGGGGGGAATGTGAGGCTGTGCATGGGTTACTAGAATAATTTCTTCTTAAATCAGAGGACTGTACACCACCAGTGAGCCCTGATGTAAGCTGTGGGCCACAGATAACAGTAAATGATAATGCTGCTTCATCAGCTGCTGCAAAGGTAGCACACTAATGCAAAGCGTCGATAAGGACAACTGTGGGTACGAGGGGAGTGGCATATGGGAACTCTGTATTCTCTGCAAACTTAAAACTTCTCTTGTTAAAAACAAAAAACAAAACAAAAAACCCTAGGATCCAATGAACTGACTTTTGGGAAACATTCCCACAAGTGGAAAAACTTTCATACACAGGATATTTATTCATCATAACAGCAAACAGGGGAAACAATCAAACCACTCAGCACGGAGGAGGGGGTGGCAAACGTGGCCATCGCGCAAAGGCAGCATCATGCAGGCTTTGGGAACTCTGCTTTCATCATGATGAATCATACACAGGAAAAGAAGCTCTAACACGGACACGTGGTGGGGAGGTCTTTTCCCCTCTCTTTCCCAGGTCGCCAGCACCATGCTCCCAGCCCAGTTCCCCTCTCTTGGCACTGTAAGGTCCCTGGGGTCAGGGGCCGTCACACTTGCCTGGGCACTGGCTCCCCAGCCTTGCTCCGCCATGCACAAGGCCCAAGACCCTGCACACAGCAGGCGCCACGCCCGTTATGGTCACAGGCAGTTCTGGTTGGCGGGGGCACTGGAGGCTCCATGGGCGGGAACTATATGGCGGCCACTTGAATCCCCAGGGCCTCGAAAAGGCCAATGCAGAAGACACGCCAACATATTTTTTGAATGAGTGCACAAGCAGGGCTGAGGGACTCCGATGGCATCCTGGGATGGGTGGGATTCCTGAGAGGGGTGGTGGTGGGGACCCCTGGGCCTCAGGCTGTAATTGGGATGTAGCCCATCCCAGGAATCCAGAAACCAACTTGAGGGCTCTGAAAGAGAACGGGAGCTGAAATCCCGCCCTGGCCAAGTCCAGTCCGGGGGAAGCTGAGCCTGCCGGGCTCCGGGCTGGAGATCCTTTTCCACCCCCTCCATCCTCCCACCCAAGCGTGTCTGGCTGAACAGGTGTAGGGCGATCCTTTCCCCTGAGCGCCACACCCAAAGCCAGCTTGAACCCTGGGTCACCCAATGACCAACCTCAAATTCAGCAGCCCCCTCGATGACTTTACCGCCTCCCCTACCCCCACGTCTCTCATCGGGCACCGCCGCAGCCCACGGGGCCTCAGCACTGCCCTGGACCCCTGCCCCTCCTCCAGCCCTTATACACACCCCTTGCCAAGTTGCCCAGCTCACCTCTTCCTCCACATCCCAGCTTCCCTCCCAGAGGATGGCCAGTGTCCCTGCTGGACTCCCTGTCTCCCCACCCATTCCCTATCCAGCAACCACAGTGGCCGTCCCAAGATAGCTGCCTGATGCTGCCATCCTCCACCTAAGCCCTGAGGGCTCCCTTTGCCCCACAGTGAAAAGGCCAGTGTCCTAATGTGGCCTACAAGTCCCTGCGCATCCCACTTCCCCCATACACACCCAACTGGACGTCCAATACAGGCCACCAATCTCTTGTCTCCAGCCCTTCCACATGCTGCTCTCTGCCCCTTCATCCCAGGCCCGGCCTGAGATGGCTCTTCCTCCAGGGAACTCTCCTGGCCTGCTCAGCCCAGTCATCACCACACCAACCAGCCTGTTTGGTAAGGCCTTGTCTGTCTATCTGTCTGTCTCTACATCTTTACTTGCATGATGACCAGGCCCATGTCTGTGCCTCTGGAGTAGCTCTCCAGTTGATTCTGGCAAAGTGTAATTAGTTGTTGAGTGAATGAAGGATCCACCAAGTGTGTACAGCCTTATGATCAGGTAACTAAGGAGGCCCTGCCCCTCTCCGTGACCTCATCTCTCATCCCAGAGGCAGGGCAGTAGGGGAGAAAGATCCCCACCCAGGGAGTCATGAGGCCTAGGCTCCGTCCCTCCATGCCACCAACATGCTGTGTGTTCTTGGGAAAGCAACTCAGCCTCTCTGATGTCCACCTCTCTCAAAGGATGGGGGCTTGGTTTGGATGAGCTCATTTCTAAGGTCTTTCTTGGTCTGTGACTTTTTTTCCACACACTCAAGTTCAGCTGCTCCTGGGCTTTCCCTGAGCTGCACCCCCGACCCCCAGTGGACTGTCCCACCCCCTTCACCCCACCCACCCAACTCCATTTCATTCACTGTGTTCATTTCTAAATTCTCTTTCCTAGAATTTTTAAAATAATGAATGTATATCACTTAAACTTAGTTTCCTTTATTTTGTAACTTCCAGAAGTAACCTATGCTCATTGTAAAAACAAGAAGTCAAACAATACAGACATAAGTAAAATAAGTGAAATCCCTCATCCAATACCATATCCAAGGGTAAGTAACTCGGAGCATTTCTATAATCAGAAGAAATAAAGAAAACAACGACTCCACACATATCTATTTAAAACAACCACGAGCACAGTCGCTGTGCCTCCCCCCTGGCCCCTCCACAAGGTCTGCTCCAGCGCCCTAGCCCTCAGCTCTCTTCTGGTGATTCCGAAATCAAACTGCCTGGGTTTAGATCTCAGCTTGGCCACCTCACCTGCAAACCAGAGCAGCGCTCTTCTCTTTCCATGGCTACAGTGCGGCCTGGCTGCCTGGCCACCCAGAAGCCCGTGGGGCTGAGCCGGGGCTGAGCAAGTACCCCCAGTGTCTGGCACTCACCACTGTTATTCTCTGATCTCCTGCACTGATTTTATCTTTAGTGAAATAATAAACCAACACAGTTACTGAGCACCTAGTCCAGGCACCGAGGATACAAGTGTTTAGGTACTGACCCCTCGTGCCTTCCAGGAGCTGACAGCAGAGCCGGGGCCTAGGAGCACAGACACGATAATAAGAACAGCTCCGTGCGAACGCAGCTCTGGTAGCTCAAGAAACTCTCAGGAGGTGTCGCCTTACCCAGGACTGCTCTGAGCAGGGCTCAAAGCCAGCGACTTGGAGAAGGAAGAGAGGCCCAGGGGGCTAAGCACCCAATTAAGAAGGCTAGGTGGGTTCAGACCCAGGCCAGCTGGGCCCATCAGTCCACCAGAGAGCCAGGGGAGAGCACTAGCTGTCTGGGGTTAAACCAAGTGAGGCCAAGTGCTGGGACAAAGGAAAGGACAGCGGGGGTGGTGAGAGCAGGCGGGACAGGCCCTGTGAGTCTTGAGACACAGACTCTTATTATTCCCACAAGCTGGCCTTGTCCTGAGGGCCAGGCCATGCCTTACCCTTTTTGTAGACCGTCGCCCTTACCCCATCCGGCCCCGAGTTGGACACACTCCCGGGCTGGTGTGCATCTAGCCAGCTGCTCGCATTAGGGCCTCCGTGAGATTCGCAGGCGGGGGTGGGCGGGGATGAGGAGCTCTGGACCAGAGGTGGGGGCAGGTGGTGGAGTGGACAGAGACACCCGGACCTGGGTTCTAGTCCAGCCTCAGCCACTGGTGCTCTCGAGGTCCTGAGGCAAGCCACTCTGCCTTCCTCTCAACTCCCTCACCTTTAAAACGGGCGGGCCAAGCCCCACTCACAGGCCAGGGAAAGACTCCGGGCAGTTACGAGCTACACAAAGGGCCGCTAGCAGGGAGGAGGCGCCCTTGCTATGCCATGATTTAGTGTGCATGACCTCATTTCCAGGCAGGGATTCATATTAACCAGCCCATTTCACAGACGGCACTCGGAGGAAAACCTCTGCTCAGGTCCCGCAGCTAGGGAGTGGCAGGTGCAGGATTTGAACCCAGGCCCCTCTGGCTGCGGGGCAGGCACACAGGCAGCCTGTCATGGCAGGTGGAGCCTTACGCCTCGGCCTTCCCCATCTGGCACCCCTCCCTCTGGTCCCCCCAGCTCAGCTGAGGGCCGTGGGGGAGGTTCCTGGGCTTGATGATGCCATTAGAGATCCCCAGGGGTCTCTGCCCACCTGAGGGCCAGGGAGTCAGCGACCGCCTGGTCAGAGAAGGGGCTGGCGCCATAGCCCAGCTGGGGCCTGCCTGGGGTAGGGGCCCCGGGAGAGGGGAAGGCGCCAGCTCATTAGATGGAGAAGCAGTGAGGCTTTTCTAAGCCCCCTTCCACAAGGCCCTGCACAGCTGCACCCCTCTTCCTCCTCCCCACCTGGGGGCCAGGATTACAGGGCAGGGACATCTACCCCTGCCCCCACAAAACCCACCCTTCCCTCCTCTGAAACCCACTTTCTAGTTCCCTAACAGCAACAGCAGGTGGGGGGCGGGGTGGAAGGAGAGTTCGGGCCAGGGTCCTGGATACCCCCCCCACCCGATGGCCCTGGCTATTCTGGCTCTCCAAACTAAGCTCCCGACCCTGGCTGGGCCTCGGGCCCCCGGGAAATACTGAGTTTCCTGCACCTAGACACACGCCTGGAAGGTCGGTGCTGGCCCAAGAGCGCGGGATCGTGCCCGGGCGGCCTGGGCGTTAGGTCAGGCGGGGCGGGAAGGGGCCCGCGACCTCCTCCTCCCAACACCAAGGAGGTCGGCCGCCCCAAGAACCCGGGGCCGGCGGGGCGCGGCAGCCTGCTCCCGTCTCCACGCCGAGGCTTCGGCTGGGCACAGGCAAAGCCCCACCCGGCCCGCCGCAGCCCCCGGGCAGGCGGCCCCGGCGCCCTCCCCCGATCCCGGCTCAGGCCCTCCGGCCCGAGGGCAGGAACGGCGGCGGCCGCGGCACCACGAGACGCAGCGGCTCGGGGTCTGGACTCCAGGCTCGGGGGGCTCGGGGGGCTCGGGGGGCTCGGGGTCCGGGGCTCTGTCTAGGAGGGAGGCTCGCACCCGGGGCCGGTGCGCGCGTGCTGCGCTGGTGGAAGGCAAATCAGATTCAGCTGACAGGGGGCGCGCGGGACTCTCACCTGAAATTGGGAGGCGACGCGATGTGCAACCCCAGGAACGGGGAGACGGCCGGCGGGGACGCGGCCCCCCCGCCCAGGCCACCGCTCTCTCGCTCCGCCATTCTCCGGCACAGCTCTGGCCATCCGGGCGGAGCGCGGCGCGGAGGAGGCGGTGGCGGAAGAGGAAAGGGAGGCGGAGGCGCGGCGACAAGGCCGCGGGCGTCGCGGGGCTCCTGCTGGGGCGGGCGCGGCGGGCGCGGCGGGCGCACCTGCGCAGGGCAGCGCGAGCTCCGGCCCGCGCACGGCCGCGGGTACTGGCGAAAACCCCGCGGCGCGCGCCCGGCCCGCCGGAGCCCCTCACGCCCCGCCCCGCCCCGCCCCGCCCCGCCCGCCGGCGCTCTCCGAAGTGCTGAAGTCACCGCCCCTGCGCCCCCGCGCCCCCGCGCCCCCGCGCTCGGCCCAGCTCCTCCCCAGACCCGACATCGCCCCCCTCCCCGGGCAAGGCCCGTGGTCTCCGGGGCGGACTCGGTGAGCTCTGTCCGTAGGGGCGGACCTAGCGCCGGGCTATCAGGTGCCGAGGGCTGGACCCTGGGTCCCCAACGCTCCGGTTGGCCCCGTAGCAGACGAAGGCCAAGAACGCTGGCGGGAGAGGTTCAGGGAGGAAGACGGAGAGGGGAGAAAGGATGCGCCGCCGGATGGCTCCTCCGGCAGTGAACTTTGGAGTCAGGTGGCGTGAATTCAGTCTGACTCCCCAGGTGACTAGGTGGGGATGGGGGCCTTGCATTCGTGATTGAACAATCCTAAGGCTCAGCTTCCTCACTTTTGAAATGAGGACAAGCACAGCCCCTCCCAGAGTCGTTTCGATGGTGAAATGTAGTATGTATGAATGTGCTGTCACTGGAAACCAGGCCTGTCTCAACACTGCAGCTCCTGCACCTTCCAGGAGCTCCAGGCCTCCTTCCTTCCTTTCCTGTCTCCTTATCTTGACCCCAAGGCTCCTCCCTAGAGGCCCTCATCTCTAAAGATTGGTCCAAGGTTGCCTTTGGCCCCCAACAGGTATTAATGGTGACTTAAGCCCTTCCTCTAGGCCTCTCAGCTTCCCCTTCGTGTCAGAAATCCCCCAGCTTCTCTCTCTTCAGCCTCAACTGCATTTCCTGCACACTGCCCCTCTTTTGGGTGGGCCTACCACTGGTTTCTCACACTCTAAGGTCGGGGCCTTCCCCCCTACCCAATCTGTCAACTTCTTGAGATTCGAACCCTCCACCCCTGCTAGGTTTGGGCTGTGGTTCCTTGTGGTCCTCTCCTCCCTCAGAGCGCACAGCCTGGGTTTCCAAGCCTTCAGGGCCCTGTGTAGCCTGATTGAGTTCTTTCACAGACCATGAGATGCTTGGCACTCAGGCTGCTGACCAAGGCCAGGGCCCCCATTTCAGTGGGTCAAGGCCTCTGGCCAGCCAAGAGAACCAGAGACCCTGTCCTTCACCTCTCTGGAGAAGAGGCAGAACACTTCTTCACAGCTTGCAAAATCCTATTTGCAAACCTGAACTGCCCACTGGTCATGCTGCCCCCTTTCCCTTCAGTGTAATTCCCAGAAAGATGCTGCTGGTATTTATCCTGCAGAAAATAAGCTCTAGCTCCAGCCCTGACGGCATCCCAATACCTAGAGCCAAAAGCCCTGGCTGTGTCTTTTCTCTGCCCCTGGGGCCCAGATGGGTGACCCTTTACCTTTCCTTCTACCTTGGCACAGGCACTACTCCTGAGGCCCTCCCAGTAACCAGCTGCTGCCATGGTGCCTGGATTTTATTTCAAGGAAAGCACTTCTGCTGTCTTGGCTAATAAACGTTCCATGGACTGTGTGCTGGTCTCAGCTAGGGCGGAAGGAAAAGTCAAGAGTGTGTTTGTGTTTGGACAACCCCTTTTCCTTGGTTTAAGAACAGAAGAATCTTAGTCCAGGGGCCAAGCCAAAGCCACATTAGAAGGAATCCCGAAGGGAAGGGCGCTCCAGGTTCTGGTGGGAAGAGGGCCAGCAGACGCTTCAAAGCAGGCACGAGAGTGAGACAGGCCCCAGGGCTCAGTCCCTCTCTTTCTCCCCTTTCCCATCTGCGCAGGGACAAAGGGAGCTGGAGGGCGGGCTGCCAACACGCCCAGTCCCCCAAAGCCCAAGGCAATGGGAAAGGCCGCACCAGCAGGTAAGCCACACACTGTCTAGAGGGTCCTCATGGCCAGACGCCCCGGGAAGAAGACAGCATCCAGCCCGGAACCAGAGGGCCTGCGTCCCGTCCTTGCCACAGAGCAGCAGCCCAACTGGTACTACTGAGGTAAAGGACGGATTGAGGGCCATGCACTGACTGTCTCCTAGCCTGGGGGGCTCAAATGGGCTACAGGCTGAGGCCCCGCAGGACAGCACGCAGGAACCTCATCCTGGGCTTGGCCTGCTCTGAATCCTTCTGGCCAACTGAACCCCAGCTCTGGCCACCCAGTTTTGCTCCAGTAGGTCCCCTGAGACACCCCCCTCCCACCTACCCCCTCCCACCCACCAAGGAGGGGCTGGAAGAGAACCAGCCTTAAAACCCCAGCCCCCAGACCTCTCATAAGACTAACAGCAACACAGCTTTGCTTAGACAGGATTAGACATTTATAAAACAACTGAATATTCACAAACCGTGGGAGAAACACACCTTCCCAATGATAAAAAAATCTCTATAAAGTGCATTTTGCCTGCGACCATCTCCTCCCCACGCTGGCCCCTGGATCAGGACTGGAGCATCGCTCTGCAGTAGCCGCCTGGTTACCTGTGCTAGAAGGGGGGCACAGCCACTGGACACACCCTCACCCCAACCCTCCCCTCCCAGCCCCGGAGTAGACTGCTGCACCCCACTGGAAGGTTGTCCTGGGGACAGGCCAGCATGCCAGGGATGGTAAAGTAGGGAGAGGTGGTTTTTTACTTTAGGGGAGAGAGCTATCATCAAATATAGGCAGGACAAAGGAATCATCCCGATATTTGAAGGTGCTGCTAAACAAATAACCGACTCCAGCCCTAAGCCCTCTTGCATTCTCAGTTTCTCAGACTAGCCCTTCCAGACTTACTCTACTGCCCTTCTGGCAATGGCTTCTGATTCTCTTTCCTCCTGGAGGCTGGGGCTAAGGAACAGGTAAGTCCCCAACCCCATTCTCCAATACACACCATCACATGTGCCCTGCTCCCCTCTCTCCACGCTTCAATTATAGGACATTTCTAGGAAGAGTGACATACATACAACAGTTCGAATCTAAAGGCAGCTTTCTGGCTGAGAAAACCTGAGGACATCTCAGGAAGAAGCCTGCCAATGCACTGGACAGCTGTAGGAGACAGGGGCCTGGCCCCACGGTTCTGGTCTGAGGACAGAGGACAGGGAGGGACAGGGCTCGGGCCAAAGCAGTTAACAGCTATGAGGCTAGGTAAGGTCACAGGGGAGGTAGAGAGGAGATGGCCTAGAGGCCAGCTTAATGTAGCATATGAGGACAAAAATCCGAAGAGGAATCAGCCTCTCAGCTATGCACATACGTGTGGGCACGCACACGCACACACACACACACGTACAAGCACCCCTGTGGCTCAAGGACAGGCCATAGGGTAGAAGGAAGACTTGCTCCAGTGAACTACGCAGTCCCTGCTTCGTTAAGACTTTCTTAACACAGGCCTTTGACAGTGGGAGGGGAGGGGAGGCACGGCCACCTCTGGAATGCAAGGCTTGGCTTCTCTGGGTCAATCCTCCCACCTGCTGCGCTAGCAGGGTTGGTGTGCTGGGTCTGTTCTCTGTGTGGATCTCTGTCAATTGTCCCTGGCTGTCCCTACTCAGGTCCACCTGCCTGGTTTCTCAGAGTCCAGCTGCATGCTGGATGCTAGCCAGCGCAGGGCAGGTCCCGGAAGCCTACCGAATGGGCTGGAATGGCTTCCCTGGCTGAACTTCAGCTGTTCTCCCTGGCAGCACTGTGGTGCCCTGGAGAGTAGCCAGAGGGGCCAGGGGACCTGATGTCAGCAGGGACCTGATCTTTTCCTGTGGAGGGACAAGTCTGACCCTGGCCCCCCCACAGCTCCTGGAAAAGCTCTGAGGCTGGCTCCAAGCTTCTGGGCAAAGAGCTCAGATTCTACTCCTAACCTGAAGCCCTGTGCCTCCAAACATGTGCTGTTTCAGTACCATGTCCCCACCACACCACTCACATATTTAGGTGTACTTCCACATGACGGTGGAAACTTCTCAGAAATTCCTATCTATGGCCTTGTGGCCAGTCCCAGACACCCAAGGAATGGTCTGAAGGACAGAGGAGTGGGGAGTTTTAAAATAAGAAAGAAGGCAGACTAGGTGGCTTGGTCTACTCCAGCCTGCCAAGCCTCAAGGTCAAAAAGCAGGAACTCAAGCAGGGCTTTCTGGCTGCCTCTAAAGTCCCATACTCATGACAAGAGCCAAAACTGTTGCCTTAATGTCCCTCAGCCTTATGTAAAGAGGGAAGACTAGGGTGGCAGCTGTCAGAACCCCTGTTAGGGCCCTACCCCTGTGCTCCACTGGACAATGTGGGCTGGCAGGGATAGGTCTTAACTAAGAGTCACTGCTCTGACTTCCAGCCTTGTCTGGAGGCGGGGAAGCAGTGCTTGGGGTGAAGCGTGCTGCCGGCACTACTCCAGCCCAGGCAGCATTCAGAATCACAAGAGTGTAAACAGATGCACGCACACGTAGACAGGCACACCATTCCTTCCTGCGCACACGCGCACACATGCACACACGTTCTCTCTATCTCCATCAGTGACCAGCTTTGTCCGCAGGCTGCACTCTGCTGCCACGGTGGCTGCCCTGGCACCCAGGCTTTGCTCACGGAGCAGCGGCTCTGCAGCTGGAAGAGAAAAACAAATGCAAAAAGGAGCATTCAGGAGGCTGCTCGTTGCCCAGGGACACCAGCGCCTCTGGCTGCTTCTCTGGGGACACGGACTGGGAACTGGGAAGTGCCTAAATAGAGACGAATAGGCTCAGCAGTGCCTGGGGACAAGGCTGTTGCTGGGATGCCACTGGGCTGACTGAACACTGGCCCTGGGAAGTGCTCACCCAGGACACGCTCTCCCCTGCGGGCCCTTTGGCCCCCTCTGCTCCAGGTCTGAGGGTAGCAGTGGAGGCTGGAGACTGTGTGAGACTCACTGGAGGCCTGTGGTGGTACTTGCTCAGACATGATAAGAGCACAGTGAATCTAGACATGGTGTCGTTGCCACAGACAGAGATTCAGAGAAAAAAAAATGGTCAGAAGAGAAGCCAGCTGGGACCAGTAATTCTGAAGATGAAGGCAGTGACTGAGTTTAGAATCAGCAGGCGAGCAAATTTCCACATATAAATGAGAGAACCCTAGCACAGTGCTACAAGATTGGGGCAAGGAGACACAAGACGATCAAGTCAGAGACACTCATTTTGTAGAATTTTAATATCCTGATCTGGGACAGATGGAAGAAATGGCCTCATCTCTGTAAACAGAGGACAGGGGAAGCCCATCAAAATACTGGAATGCCTATTAAATACTTTAGTGAGACTGCGAGTCTGCAGAGACACACAGAGTTCCATTTTGTACAGCCAAAACGTTGGTGAGGCAAATAGCAGCAGAACTGCTCACTATACCTACTACGGGGCAGGCACTATACAAGTACAGTTGCATTAATTTTTTGGGTCCATTTTTACAGATGAGAAAACAAACTCAGAGAAGTTAAGTAACTTGCTCAAGGCTATGGCATTTATATGCCTTAGAGTCATCCCCAGAGAACCTCTTTTGTTGCTCAGATGTGGCCTCTTTCTCTAAGCCAGCTTGGCAGTTGAACTCACTGCCCTTCCTCCTAGGTGGGACATGACTCCCAGGGGTGTAAATCTCCCTGTCAATGTGGGACATGACTCCTAGGGATGAGCCAGGACCTGGCATCATGGGACTGAGAAAGCCTTCATGAACAAAAGGGGGAGGAGAAAAATGAGAAAAAAAAATTTCAGTGGCTGAGAGATTTCATAGTCGAGAGATTATCCTGGAGGCTATTCTTGTGCATTACATGGATATCCCTTTTTAGTTTATGGTGTATTGGAGCAGCTAGAGGGAAGTATCTGAAATTGCTGAGCTGTATTTCAGTAGCCTTGATTTTTGAAGACAATAGTATAACTATACAGCTTTTACAATGTGACTGTGTGATTGTGAAAACCTTGTGGATGACTCTCCCTTTATCCAGGGTATGGACAGATCAGTAAAACAATCAAGACAAAAAACAAATAAATAATGGGGGGGCAGATAAGGGGTAAAAAAAATTGGGGAGGATTGCAATATTAGTGGTCAACGAGAAGGAGGGGCAAGCAGTATGGGTTGTATGGTTTTTCCTTTTTATTTATTTTTCTGGAGTGATGAAAAAGTTCTAAAAATGATCATAGTGATGAATACACAACTATGTGATGATATTGTGAGCACTGATTGTGCACCATGTAAGGACTATATGTGTGTGAAGATTTCTCAATTAACAAACAAACAAAAAAAGACTCCAGTATTCATAAGTGCCAGAGCCAAGATAGGAAACGCAGGTCTGACTCTCAATTCCTATTTTTAAGTTAACAGTATGCCCACTAAGACCTTTAAAAGCTTGAAAAGAAATTCAACATGGTGGCATAAAGACTAATATCTCAGCAACATAAATGAAAATTAAGATGTTATTAGAAAAGGGAAAATGCTCTTAAGAGTTAGACACTAGATTCATGGATTCAAAATCCGTCTTCTGTCACATGCAACTCTTTTAAGGTCATATGCTTAATCTGGAGCAGATTTTATCCAGCTGATGATGATTTATGCAGAATCTGGGTAGAAGAGTGGATGTAGCAGTCAATACTGGTATGGATCAGTATTGTTTGTCTAATTCTTTCAAATGTGCATTATTTTTACCAATTTTCCCCCTTAAGTTTATACTATAACACAGCCATATTTTCACCACAAATAAATATATTTGTTGCTAAAGTGTATATATGTTTAGTCAAACATTCTGTGAGTATATATTCCATCACAAGTCTGTCTCAGTCCTGTCATTAAGCCAAAGAGATGGCAACAATTCTTCTGAAACAGAAAATTTCCAAATTTATTTATTTACCACTAGAGACTTTTCTTACCCGAGGCCTCCATTTTCTCTAACTTCTCTACCTACACGGGCAGGAGAAAGAAAGAGTACTTTCAGAGTTCTTAGAACAAAGGCTCTTTACTGGGGTTCTGGAGCCGTCAGAGGTCCAAGGATAGGCTCTGGGGCAGTCCATTAAGACCCTGAACTTACATGCATGTTTTTGTTCGTGTGAACATGTGCAATTTTCTGGGAAGAGATCCCTTCATCAGACTCTCAAAAAGGGTTTAACAATCAATGTTGAACTGGGATTGACAATGCCATCCTGATCAATAAGGGGAAAAGAAGTGTAACAAATGAGGTATCAGTGGCTGAGAGAGTTCACATACAGTCGAGAGGCTACTCTGGAGGTCATTCGGACACAAGCTTCAGGTAGACACCACTGCCTGTCATAGTTTTCCAAACCCCAAGCAAAACCACTCCTGCCAACCCTAAAGAACACCTAGAGCTTTCTAAGAGATTTGATACAGGTTCCATGCACTAGGCCTACTTTCCAGAAATCTACAACCTCCACATGGGTTCCTAGGCCAGAAAAGTATTGAAATGCAGAGGGCCCAGCCTTTCCAGAACATCAACTAGTTCCATCCCCCTGTTCCATATTGACAGCTCCTAAAGAGTGGGAGAAAGATCAAAGGTAATGGTGGAGTTATACAGAGAAGGTCGGGTTTAACAAATGAGTATGAGTGCTGAATCATTAAATTAATATTTTTTTTAGTCTCCAGTGTCTGGAGCAGCTAGTAGTAAAAACTTAAAATTGTAGAATTGTAACCCATACCAAACTCTGAAATCTGTTCTGTAAGTAATTGTTGCAGTGTGCTTTGAAATGTATTGCTGTTTAGTATATATGTTATTTTTCACAAAAAAGAAAAAAAAGTCGATTGTGATGACGAATGCACAGCTATATGCTGATACTGTAGGCCACTGACTGACACTTTGGATGGTTACATGGTATGTGAATATATAATATATAGCAATAAAATTGAATTAAAATAAAAAAGAATCAATGCTGGAGATGAGAAGACAAGAGGGATGAGGCAGAGGAAAGCAGACATAGTAACACTTCACGCTTACTGACTCAGGCACGATGTAGTTGTGGCCTAGACCCATGAAGGGAGGTAGTGATGTCCTGGCCTCACGTAAGTCCCAGTGACCCAAACCCCTGTAGGGTGGGTTGACGGTTTCATCAATATTGAAAACCAAGGTTTAGTGGAACCAGAGAGTCTATGTCTAAAAAGCTAGTCAAAAGTCTGCTTAACTAGTTACGCAACCTGCTTAATCAGCAGATAACTAGATCCAGTGCTCTGTTCTCAAGCTCGGGCTTAAGTCTGCAGAAAAAGGGAGCTGGGTAAATCAAATGAGACCTTGCAAAAAAGTGATGACATCAGCACTAAAGGGAAGGGAAGACTGGCCTGGGGAGAGGTACCAAGGGAAAAAATCAACTCATAAACATGCACTGAAAAATCAATCTCTCAGTGTCCAACTCCTCCAACCTGTCATTAATACAAGAAACACAGAGGCATATGTGACTATTTATCAGGCTGTGGCTTATGTGTGTAAAATGTCAGCATTCTTATATTTGACGTGAAGTCAGCGTCTTGGAATCAATTAACTTAAAAATGTATTAAGACAAGAAGAAATCTATTATTAGGCATATTTTGAAACACACAAAAACATTCAATGAGTAGTACAAGATGTACAATTCAATATGCACCTTCAAAGACACTGCCAAATGGTTCTCAAATGTTTGATGCTACATAATTCCTATAGGTATCTTTGCCAACTTTGGCTATCACTTCCTTTACAACATTGTAACAATACAGTGGTTGTATGCTGATTGCCTTGAAATGTAATGTACTTCTATTTTGAAGCATGTACTGAATTGCATTAAAAACCAGAGTTCTTGAATTATAAAAAAAAAAAAGAAACATAGAGGCAGCTGGAACAAAAAATAACTTAATGACTGCCTCCTGTGTGCCCCCATTTTAGTTAGGATGGTCTTCTGGACACCCCTGCTCTCATACCCCATCCTATCTGTTAGATGTAAATCCTCCCTTCCCCTCCCCTCATCCTAGCCCCGGTGGAGGGTGTGTGGGGGGGCATGCCTGCGCTTACGTTAGCAAACGGAACCCCAACAGCTGAAGGTCTGAAGCAAACTTTGTTCGGAGACTGTAATCAAATCCAAAATGTTTTCCTCTCCCCACCGTATTGGGCAAGGCACGGTGTCCAGGATCTGAACAGGCTAAGGCTTTGGTGCCAGCTCCCAAGCTAGAACCAGGAAAGAGCAAGAGATGCGGTTGGGCCTGGACGGGACACAAAGCCAAAGCTCTGAGCTCCGCCTAAGTTCTCAGTTAACCACACCCTAAGCCTTTTTATGCCATACAAATTATAAAAAAATGGCGGGGACATCACATATGACAACTATTTATTGAGCGCCAGGGAAGGGGCTGGGGGATGGAGACTGAGGCCTGACTCCCTCATTTTCAGTGGAGGCACTGAGACGAGATTCAGACACTGGTTAGGGATGTAGCCCAGGCTCTTTTCTGAAGGTCATGCTGCCTTCCACTCTAGTAACTGTAGCATTTTATAGATTGCCCAGTGCCTTTCCCATCCGTTATTCCAAGAAATGAGGGAGTGCAGAACTAAATCAATGTCAGACAATGAAGAGATGCAAGAGGGCAGGTGTTACTTAATGAAGCCCCACAGGTAGCAAAGCTTGAGTGAAGTACAGGCAGGAAGGGAAGAGGCAACCCCTGGCCATGACCCTTGTATCATGGGCTTCTCTCCGCAGGTCACCGTGTGAAGGGCAGACTGAACATGTGAGTTATTCCCCGGATGGTGAAACAATTGGACCAATGAGAGAAAAACCTGTAAACTATTCGAGGATAATGGAATCCTGAGCAGTCAGCAGCTTTGGGGATTACTGGGAATCGGCTGAAATGATTGCCATTTGGAGGCTAGCTTGTTTTTCGGTTTAGTGAACACTAACAAACAAAACTAAATGCATAATACACAGCTGGTGTGGATTTAGATAAGCATGGAATCTACTGCTGTCAGGAAATGTTTCCCCTGTATCAGTTTAAACTGTCAACGGCTGTGTTCCCTGTGCATTGCCACAGGCCTGAAACAATCACAGAACTACAGCACAGCTAAACGGGCCCTCAAAAGGTCTAGGACGGAGCCTTCAGGCCGGTAAAGAATTATTATTCGCATTTTACACCTAAAGCATTTCAGGAAGGTTATGTATCCTGTCCAAAGTCATACAACTAAAACCGTTGGGGGGTGGGGAGGTGGAAAAGAGGCAAGTCCTGCCTCGCAACATAATATTCTATCAACTTGGACCACACGGCCACTGCTTTGCAGTCCACCCAGCCGGGTGCTGGCGCTGACTGAAGTAACATTACACAATCACAGATGCCCTGGGAGGCATCTGCAAGCTAATCATGTGATTTTGCTTATTCCAAGACTTTGTCACATGTGGCTTTTCATTTTCTTTCCCCAATTTCTTTCTCTACCATGCTCAGTTGGTAGGCCAGGTGACAAAATGTTCAGGTCCCAGTCCAGTGCCTGCTTAATCTTCAAAAAATGCTACTTTGACCTGATGAGGATGCTGCACACCTTGAGGTCCAGACGCCACCACCAGCACACAGTGAAACCCAAGTGTGCTCTTTGCTCCGAAAGTTCCCAAGGAAACCTTCCCCAGTCTGTCTCGGAGGGAAACTGCATCTGCCCAAGTTCTCCCACCTCTTGACTTCAACTTCCAACCTTAACAGCCTAGCCTTGACTACCTATCCAATTAATCAGGGGATTAGGGCAGAGTAAACCTCTGAGAATCAATCCTTAAAATCCCAACAGGCTGACGGACAATCTCCTGGACTACAGGGTTAGCAACAGACACTTACCTCTGCATCCTAATAACATCTTCACTTGGAGCCACGTTACAGAGGCTCAGCTGCACTCCTCCACCCCACCTTCCCCACCCCCATTTCCTCTCCAGGTCCCAGCCCAAAGTCTGGTTAATCTTCCCAAAATACATTTGATTAGATCATTCTCCTGTTCCAAAATGTTCCTTAGTTCCAACGAATACACCAAGGGACTCAGTCTGACATTTAAGACCCTCCATGACAGGACCAAATCATAACCTTCTGTTCTTCTGAAACAGTGATTCTAATTTTCTGAGTATTTATTATGAGCCAGGCATATTATGCAGGCCCTGTTAGCTGTCTATCAGCATCCATACCTCCTAGCTATTAGATTTTCTTCAGGAGCCACGGGCTTGGCCCAGACAATGGATCATGATTAGTCTAAGTCAGTGATTCTCAAAGCCTTGTCCTTGGACCAGCACCATCAACAACTCCTGGGAACCAATTAGAAATGCAAATTCTCAGGTCCCACCCCAGACCTACCAAATCAGAAACTTTGGGGGCAGAGCCAGCAAGCTGTGGTTTAGCAAATCTACTAGGGGATTCTGATTCCCCCTAAAGTTGGAAAACCACTGATGTGAACGAATCCAAACAATCTTGATCCCCACTTTCCACTCTGAGGGTGACTCTGTGACTCAGTTCTGGCCAATGAGACCCAAGTGAAAAGGTGGAGGATGAGTGACCTGGGAAAGCTTTTATTTTTTTGATAAAAGGGAAAAGAGACCCACTTCCTTGACAACTCTATAAACTGCAATCTCCACTGTGCCCTCAATCTTTATTCTTTTCTTTTTTCTTTTTTTTTTTTTACACAGCACTTACAGACTCTTTACACATATACTGTTTATTGTCTATCTCCTCCCACTAAGATTCACCCAAGAGGGAAGGGACTTTGTCAGTCTTGTTCACATCTGTAATCCCAACACCTAGAATACTGCCTGCAAATTGTGGACATAATGCATGTTTACTGAATGAATGAGTGCAGCTGTGACTGTTCTTCCTCCTCTTTCCTACACTGAATGAGGAATTGATGGCTGCGGCTACGGCAGCCACTTTGAGACCATGAAGAAAAGGTCAAGAAAATCTCAGAAAAATTGGCTGACATTGTTGAGTCACCCAACCCAAACCAGCAATATCTGCCTCTGGGCTGTTTAAGCCATAGTAATCAGGTTTTCCATTCCTAGCAGCCCCTCATATTATTAACAGACATGTATATATTAATCATTTAATCTTTGCAACAACAAACCTAATTTATAGACAGGAAACCTGAGTCTCATGGCAGGTAAATAACTTATATAAGATCAGGTTTCTGTAAGCTGTTTTACTTATGTGACATGTCCTCCTCACTACCTAAATCCAATTTATCTCTAGGCCCCCACTGGAAATCTCTGGGATATACTCCCTGATCACCCCAGCCCACCTGTAGCTGTCTTCTGCTAATGCTGATAGAATCTGTATCATTTGTCTAGGAATATGCTATTTGTCTTCTTTTCTAGTCAGACCATTAAATCCTTATGGATGGGCATCATATCACATTTTAAATGTCTGATACATGCCCTTCCTCCTACTGACAACAATTTCATAGTAGTTTGGATGCCAACAGTTTGCTGAGCAAACCCTGACCCAGATATTTAACTGCTGTGTTCTTCAGTCTTCTCATTTGAAAATCAAAGATTTGTAATAGAGAATGATCTTTGCTTAGTACCACAGAGCTAAGAGATAACTAAGAGAGCAGATGCTGCTGCTTTTAGGAACAAGAGAACAGAAATATTCCCATCAGCAAGGTCTATGAAAAGAGCCTAGTAAAGGGCATAAGCATCAAACGTTCACAGGTTACTGAGCATACAAGCTCAGACACCCAAAAAAGATGGCCCCTGCCCTGGCCCTGAAGTGAGAGGATTTGGGAAAAAAAAAAAGAGAATCAATCAGTTCAGAGGAGAACAACCATTCTCCAATCTAATGATGCAATGACACACAGGGAACAGCTTGAGACAATGACTCAAAGTGGACAGTGATTGACATCACTGCACAGAGCCAGTTTTTTTGTGATGTTTAGGAGGCTTCCAAGAAAGATGAGAACTGACATTTTGTACTTTTCTCAAAGATGAGAAAAGTACAAAATGGTTAAAAAAGGCAAAGATATTGGGGAGACTGGGTCTAATGGTCCTTAGGAAGGCTGAACCTGCAAAACCCACTAGAGGGGCTGGGCTGAACCGGCCACAGCAGGGCTCTTCTGAGTGGTGAGTGCTGCCCTCTGCTGGCCGGCCCCTAGAGCACGCCTGCTGGCGAGGACGCAGGGAACTCGGAGCATCTTCAGTCCCTGCCAGGGGAGCGGGACCGTTTCTTCCACAGCCCATATCCCAGTCTCTGTGACATTTCTGTTGGATTTGCTAGGTTAGAAATAGCCACATGCCCCCAACAATTTTTTTCCCCTAAGCTGGCAAAAAAAGAAAAGGGCTCTCTACTTTTAAATGTCCTTCTATATTTCAGAAGGTATAGAAGTAAGAACAGTAGGATTTTTTTGAGCCAAGATCTGGAAATGTCATGCAGTTCCAGCCAGATTTTCACCTAGTTTACTGTATCTTAACCTCCAGCTGGGAGGACAGCTATTTTCAAAACCAACCCCACCTCTCTCTCACATTCCCTCCTAAAGGTAAGTCTAAGCTGTTGTCACTCACCCTCAGACATCCTTGCTCGGCAGCTCTGGAGTGGGCAACTCTGCCACCCTGGCCCGCTTGCTAAGTTCTTCACCAGGTGGCTCCTCGGCTGCTTCCAGCTTGCGTTTGGGGGATGCTGGACCGCTGGGTAGTGATCTTGGGCCTGCAGGGAAGCCTGTCATAGTGTCACACAGACTGCACATATGGGCACAATGACCCTAAATGATGCTGTGGCAGCTCTTTAGGGGACAGGGCACCTGCTCACTGATGGAATGCCAGCATGTTGCACTTATGACCTGCCCTTGGCCTTCCTTGGCCTGTAAATGTCCAAGGAAAGCATGACCAGGTCAACCGACAGCAGGGCCAGCTTTTAGGTCCCCAAATCCCAAGGGCTCCAGGCGAGAGACCGATTTGGCCTGTCTGCTGTCCTGGCTCTGAAGATGAAGCATTCCCTCTACGCCCTGAGATTGGTTACCAGAGCAAGAACGGGCAGGGCCTTCACCCATAGAGCCAGCCTGGCTGGGCAAACAAGAAAAACCCTTGCAATTCTTGCTTGTCTGGTGTTACAGCTATTAGGAGAAGAAGGCAGCCCATCTGTCTACACTCTCTCTTTTCTACCACCACCCTTGTCCTTGCTGCCACCTCTTGCATGGACAGCTGCAGTAACCTCCTTTCGAGTCTCCCTGTTCTCACTCTTACCCATATCGTCCACTCTCCACACAGCAGGCAGAGTCAACTCTTTAGAACACAGATCAGCTTCTACCCCGTCCCTGTTGGGTTAGGGTTAGATGCACTGATGACAGACTCCTACCCTCCTGACGACAGGGCGCTCATCCTCCTTGGGGACCTGCGTGCTCCAGGACTCTCCTCCTGCCTACATCGCATCCTCTCCTCGTTTGGGACACTCCAGCCACACTGGCCTCTCTTCACTTCCTTAAATGGGCTAAGCTAGTGCCTGTCTCTAGGCCTTTTCTTGCTAGTCCCTTTGTCTGGAATGCTCTTCCCCAGGCCCTGGAAAAGCTGGCTCCTGCTCAGAGAGGCGTTCCGTGACAGCGTCATCTAAACTAACCCAAGTCACCCCTCTCTTCTCAGTCCTCTCTTTCAAGCCACTCAATTTCATCTTCCCTGAAGCACGTGCTATCTGAGCTGATCCTATTTGGTTCTTACACCATTTGTGTCTCCCAGGTGGAATATAGGTTCGAGCAGGGCAGGGACTTGGTCTGCCCTCTCTCCGCACCCAGAATGACTAAAGCAGAGGCACTTCTGTAGTGCCCTTGAGACCAGCTCTGGCGACAGGTGCTACTCACCTGCACTACTCATGCTCACAGCCTGGCTCGAGCCCAGCTCTGCCACAGGGTTGTTGAGGTCTTCCACACAGGAAGGGACAGAGGCCAGCAGACCTGGAAGAGAGGCAGAGGAGTAACCAGAAGGTAATCTGACAGGAGACAAGGCGGAGAGGTCTGGACCAGCCGCTGAGCTTCCATCTCAGTTGCCCCACAACTATTCAGAGAGGCCCAGTATACAGTGTGCTGGGCTCCAGGAGGCCACATTAACTTAGCCTTAAAGACAGCGTTCGGGTCTTCCTGTGCAAATATCTGGAATTAGCCATCTATCCACCTCTGGGGCTGCAGGTATATCCTTCCCTTCAGTGGGCTAGGGGGTGGGGAGAGGGGGAGTGGCTCCTTACAGAGTCCCCGGTAGCGGGAGAGCTGCTGGTAAATCTGCTTCATTCGCTCAATGTTAAGCCGGCTGGTCTCGGCATGGTTGACGATAGGCCGTGGGTAATCCACGCCAATGATGCACTTGGCAGCCTTCTGTATCGTCTCAGGGGCATTCCAGGGCTCGTAGATGTAACGAGAAGGGAACCCTTTCAGTTTGGGCAGATATCGCCTGGAACACACATACCGGATGACCAGTCAACACACCAGGGACCTCCTTCAAAGGGCCAAAGGGATGCCATCTCAGGAGGAGCCCGAGTCCGGTCTGCAGCCTCACCTGATGTAGTCTCCACTGGGGTCTGTGCGGCGGCCAAAGCCCACAGGGCAGTAGCAGTGGAAGAACTGCTGGAAGAACGCACTGCAGGACAGCCACATCCAGCTGCCTGCATTCACACTGAAGTCTGCATCCAGCAGCAGCTCATCAAAGACCTACGAGGGGAAAGGGTGGAAGAACCAATCTCCTTGAGGACCTATCGCTGCAGTTCTTCCTAAGTAAGCAGTCCCAGGTAGAGAGCAGAGCCCAAGCCCTTCTGCTGAGGGAGGGCAAGCCAAGGGGGATTTGGAGGGGATCTCCTGGACCCAGGAATCCCAACCCAGCCCCCAGCCCAGGAGGGAGTTGCCCTTTGATGCACCTTCCCAGAAGGCACATGCCAGCTCCCCACTGAGAGAGCACTCACCCGGACCCCGCTCTCCCAGCTGACCCAGAGGTCCCCGCGGGTGAGGAAGCAGGCCACAGCGTGCCGGGCCAGATGGTGGATCCAGCCCTCCTGCCTCAGCTGGGTCATGATGGCGTCAATCCAAGGGAAGCCTGTCTTGCCCTCGGCCCACTTGGCCAGGGCCTCGGGGTTGCGATCCCAAGGGATCTGGATGCAGATGGGGTTCCCCTCCATGCGGTCAAACCTGGGGTTGTTGGTGGCTGCTGTGTAGAAGAACTCTCGCCACAGGAGTTGCCCAAACAGGGAGAGGGGTGGTGTGCTGTTCCGTCTCACCTGAGGGGTGGGAGCAGCACATGGGTGCAAACAGTTGTTCAGCTCTCCGCGCCATGTAACTCGGGCCTCTCCCACAGAGGAACTGGAGCCACCACACATTTGGTGGCCAAACCACCTGGATATGGAAGTATTATCCCCTAGAAGAAGTGCAGGCAGCATGCCTGCAGATTCAAAGCCCTCTCTTCCCAGTGACCCAGGGACTGACCAACATGGCGGCTGCAGAGAGTCAGGCAGTGGAAAGTGCTATCACAGCAGGGTTCTGCATGAGGAATCAAAGTCTCCCAGTCTGGGTCATGAGCCTTGTCTTCAGGGTTCCCTGTTTGGCTCCACTTTCGAGAAAGCCAAAGGGAGTTTTCCCATCAGCACACATAAAAAATGCTCAGTCTTAAATTCCAGAGCGATTTGAATAGTGAATAGAAACGTGTTTGCGGGGCCCCCTTGGGGGAATGGTGAGGGAGCTAGAATTCTACTTCCCCATTTAGAGTTTCTGGTGTTCTCGCAGGCAGTGGGGACAGCCAAGTCAGTGGGCCGAGCCCTCCATCTTGGGGATTGTTCATATGACACTTACATAAGCAGGGGATAGGTTAAGCCTACTTAAAGTTGGGCCTGGGAGTCACCCCCAGAGAACCTCTTTTGTTGCTCAGATGTGGCCTCTCTCTCTCAGCCAACAGGGCAAGCAAGCTTACCGCCCTCCCCCTGTCTATGAGGGACATGACTCCCAGGGGTATAAACCTCTTTGGCAACGTGGGACAGAAATCTTAGAATGAGCTGGGAATCAGCATCAGGGGTTTGAGAGGGCTTTCTCAGCCGAAGAGTGAAGAGAGAAATGAGACAAAGTGGAGTGTCAGTGGCTGGGGGATTTCAGGCAAAGAGAGGCTGTCCTGGAGGTTGTTCTTGTGCATTTTATAGTTATCCCCTTTCTGGTTTGGGGTGTACTAGAGAGGCTTCAGGGAAGTGCCTGAAGCTGGAGAGTTGTGTTCCAGTAGCCACATTTCTTGAGGATGAATGTACAGTGATGTAGCTTTTGCAGTGTGACTATGTAATTGCGGAAGCCTTGTCTCTGATGCTCATTTTGTCTATGATACTGACAGATCAGTAAAAAATATGGATTAAAAATAAACAAGGGGAACAAATGTTAAAATAAATTGAGTAGATTGAAATACTAGTGAACAATGAAAGGGAGTGGTAAGGGGTATAGAAAAAAAGTAGGGGGAACAAAGGTTAAAATCTACTGAGCACATGGAGGTGCCAGTGATCGCTGGGAGGGAGGGGTGGGGGATGGGGTGTGTATGAGCCTTTTCTTTTTGTTTCTTTTTCCAGAGTGGTGCGTATATTCTAAAAAATGATCGTGGTGATGAATATACTACTATATGATGATATTGTGAGCCACTGATTATACAACATGTATGGAATGTCTGTATGTTTAGAATGTTCATGCTTGTATGTTGTTTAGTTTTGATAATAAAAAATAAATTAAAAAATAAATACAAAAAAAATGCTCAGTCGTTCCGGGTCAAGATGGCGGCTTAACAACGTGCGCATTTTAGTTCGTCCTCCAGAACAACTGCTAAATAACCAGAAACAGTACAGAACAGCTCCCGGAGCCACAATAGTGACCGGACACACAGCGTACCCCAGTCTGGACCAGCTGGACCGGCTGCGAGCACCCCCCAGAACCGTGAGTTCCCAAAGATGTGGTGGCCAGCACCCCTCCCCCACAGGCCACTTCCCAGAGGGGAAAGGAAAGGACTTTACCAACAGCAGGGACTGGGCACAATCAAATGCCAATTGTGGAACTAATTAACAAATTCTGACTACTAAAAATAGGCCCCCAGCTTAGGTGGACCTGATCAAAGCAGAGGTTGCTCATTTTTGCCCTGGCACCAAGGGGGCAAGATTGACAGAAAAAGGGGAAAAAAAAAAAAAAGAAACAAGAGGTTTTTGTGGCTGTGTATCTACAAAGACTTGACTGCCTCTGCATACAGCGGCAGGACTTTTCAGGCTGCAACTGCCCCAGGCATAGGCAGAAGTGAGCTCTTTTGGGGGCTTACCTGGAGCCTGTGCCTTCCCCAGGGGAGGGGTGAAGCCCCACCCAGGTGGAATCCCTCCATCAAGGAATTCAGACACCAGGGCTTGGTAATTTGAAACCATTAAAACCAGCCTACAACCTCTCCTCTGTCTCCACCACGCCCCCAGCAGGGAGAGTCTGCCAAAGTTAAAGGTACCGCATCATCTTATGCTGGTGGGACCTGCAGTCAGACAAGCGCCACATGCTGGGCAGGATAAGAAAAACAGAGCCCAGAGACTTCACAGGAAAGTCTTTCAACCTGCTGGGTCTCACCCTCAGGGAAAACTGACACAAGTGACTCTTTCCTCCTGATAGGAGGCCAGTTTGGTCTGGGAAAATCTGGCTGGGGTCTATAATATCCAAGTAGACCCACCTAAGTGTGTGTGTGTGTGGGTGGAAGGCACCACACAAGCAGGGCAAGAAACAAGAAAACAAGAACTGAAAAATTCTCCTCTGTTAAACAAAACTTAAGCTAAAGGTCCAGATAAAGCTGAATGGAATGTCAAAGAACAGATAGACAACAAATTCATCCAGCAAGAAAACCCTAGATAAAAGAAGTGAAAACAATCTCCAGAGTAAACTAATTAAGGTAATTAAATGCCTAGATGCCAGCAAAAAAACCAAATCACACTAGGAAAATTGAAGATATGCCCCAGTCAAAGGAACAAACCAACAATTCAAATGACATACAGGAGCTGAAACAATTAATTCAGAATGTACGAACAGACATGGAAAACCTCATCAAAAACCAAACCAATGAATTGAGGGAGGATATAAAGAAGGCAAGGAAAGAACAAAAAGAAGAAACTGAAAGTCTGAAAAAACAAATCACAGAACTTATGGGAATGAAAGACACAGTAGAAGAGATGAAAAAAACAGTGGAAACCTACAATGGTAGATTTTGAGAGACAGAACATAGGATTTCTGAACTGGAGGATGGAACATCTGAAATCCGACAAGAAACAGAAACTATAGGAAAAAAAATGGAAAAATATGAGCAGGGACTAAGGGAATTGAAAGACAATATGAAGTACACGAATATATGTGTTGTGGGTGTCCCAAAAGGAGAAGAGAAGGGAAAAAGGAGGAGAAAAACTAATGGAGGAAATTATCACTGAAAATTTCCCAACTCTTATGAAAGACTTAAAATTAGAGATCCAAGAAGTACAGCGTACCCCAAAGAGAATAGATCCAAATAGACATACTCCAAGACATTTAATAATCAGAATGTCAGAGGTCAAAGAGAAAGAGAGAATCCTGAAAGCAGCAAGAGAAAAGCAATCCATCACATACAAGGGAAGCCCAATAAGACAATGCACAGATCTCTCAGCAGAAACCATGGAGGCGAGAAGACAATGGGGCAATATATTTAAATTATTAAAAGAGAAAAACTGCCAACCAAGAATTCTATATCCAGCAAAACTGTCCTTCAAAAATGAGGGAGAAATTAAAACATTTTCAGACAAAAAATCACTGAGAGAATTTGTGACCAAGAGACCAGCTCTATAAGAAATACTAAAGGGAACACTAGAGACAGATACGAAGACAGAAGAGAGAGGTGTAGAGAAGAGTATAGAAAGGAAGACTATGAGTAAAGGTAAAAAGAAGGAAAATTAGATATGACATATAAAATCCAGAAGGCAAAATAGTAGAAGAAAGTACTACCCATGCAGTAATAACACTGAATGTTAATGGATTAAACTCTCCAATCAAAAGACATAGTCTGGCAGAATGGATTAAAAAACAGGACTCATCTATATGCTGTCTCTACTCAAAGGACACGAGGCCAAGGACACAAATGGATATTTACACACCAATGTTTAAAGCAGCATTATTAACAATTACCAAGAGATGGAAACAGCCAAAATGTCATCAACAGACAGTTGGCTAAACAAACTGTGACATTTACATAAGATGGAATATTATGCAGCTGTAAGACAGAATAAAGTTATGAAGTATGTAATAACATGCATGGACCTTAAGGACATTATGCTGAGTGTGATTAGTCAGAAACAAAAGGACAAATACTGTATGGTCTCACTGATATGAACTGACATTAGTGAATAAACTTGGAATATTTCCTTGGTAACAGAGACCATCAGGAGATAGAAATAGGGTAAGATATTGGGTAATTGGAGCTGAAGGGATACAGATTGTGCAACAGGTCTGAATATAAAAACTCAGAAATGGACAGCACAATATTACCTAACTGTAATACAATTATGTTAAAACACTGAATGAAGCTGCATATGAGAATGATAGAGGGAGGAGGGCTGGGGGCAATAAATGAAATCACAAAGAAAGATAGACGATAAAGATTGAGATGGTGTAACCTACGAATGCCTAGAGTGTATAATGATGGTGACTAAATGTACAAATTTAAAAAATGTTTTTGCATGAGGAAGAACAAAAGAATGTCATTACTGCAGTGTGCTGAAAATAGATGGTACTTAATATTTTAAAATTTCAACTAATGTGTGAGACTAAAGCAAAAAATGTTTATTTGGTACAAATCTATACTTTGACTAGTGCATCTCCTAATATAACTTATGTAGATAGTTGATTGAACATCTTAAGTACATGGAACTTTGTATAGGACACGAGATTTTGTTGGTTTGTCCAGGTGATGCCCCGATGAATCCCAGAGTGATTTGATCAGTGAGTGGAAAAGTATTTGCAAAGTGAGAACAGGGGAAATGGTGAGAACGGGGGAAAACTCAACTTCCCCAAGTTGAATTCTTGATATTCTCACAAGCAGTGTGGACAAACAAAGTGATAGGCTGAGCCCCCAGTCTTGGGGTTTGTTCATATGAAACTTAACCCCACAGGGGATAGGTCAAGTCTACTTAAAATTAAACCTAAGAGTCACCCCTAAGAGAACCTCTTTTGTTGCTCAGATGTGGCCTCTCTCTCCAGCCAACACAGCAAGCAGACTCACCACCCTCCCCCTGTCTATGTGGGACATGACTCCCAGGGGTGTGGACCCTCCTGGCAGCGTGGGACAGAAATCCCAGAATGAGCTGAGATTCAGTATCAAGGGATTGAGAAAACCTTCTGACCAAAAGGGGGAAGAGTGAAATGAGACAAAGTATCAATGGCTGAGAGATTCCAAACAGTTGAGAGGTTATCCTGGAGGTTATTCTTATGCATTAAGTAGACATCACCTTGTTATCCAAGATGTAGTGGAGAGGCTGGCAGGAACTGCCTGAAAATGTAGAGCTGTGTTCCAGTAGCCATATTTCTTGATGATGATTATATAATGATATAGCTTTCACAATGTGATTGTGTGATTGTGAAAACCTTGTGTCTGATGCTCCTTTTATCTACCTTGTCAACAGATGAGAGGAACACATGGAATAAAAATAAATAATAGGGGGAACAAATGTTAAAATAGATTTAGTTTGAAATGCTAGTGATCAATGAAAGGGATCAGTAAGGGGTATGGCACGTAAAATTTTTTTTTTCTGTTGTCTTTTTATTTCTTTTTCTGAATTGATGCTAATGTTCTGGGAAATGATCATGATGATGAATATGCAACTATGTGATGATATTGTGAATTGCTGAGTGTATGTGTTGGGAATGTTTGTGTTTCTTGTCATTTTTTTTAATTAATAAAAATTTTTAAAAAATGCTCAGTCTAAACTTATATAAGTTAGATACCACAGCTTGGACTGAGAGCTGTGAAGAATTAAAAGAGATCAGACCTCCAAACAAATAATGATTTTCCTAAAATCATAAGACTATGATTCTCTCCCTAAGAGAGAGAAGGACAGGCCCTTTTCAGGGGGGACTGACTGGCCCAGAGGCCCCAGCCCACCAACTGCCCTCTATGGGGACCCCCCCCCAGTGGGGGATGCTGCCTTTACCGTGTCCTCACCTTTCTATACAGGTCCCACAGGCGGTAGTAGAAGAGGCGGCAGGAGAGGCACCCAAAGCGCAGATAGGGGCTGAGGCCCGTGGGGCTGGCCAGCAGGGAGTTGGCATTCATTCGAGGTCTCTCGTAGTTGGCAACCCAGGCCTGCAGGGAACAGAGAAGGTGAAGGGAGGAAAGGCCTGGAGGAAGCCTGCTGGTCCCTGACCTGACTACCGAATCAGGGTGGGCCCCAAGCTCACAGAAGCGGGCAGTGCTGGTCTCCCAAGCCTCCCTTTCCCATTTCCTCCACCATCTTCACGACTGGCACTTCCGCCCTGTTCCCTTCAGAAACCCAGGGCCTTCTGACCGCGCTTCCACATGGGCTTCCCACCAGGGCCAAGGCTCCTCGCTCCTCTCGTTCTCCTGCACAGGAGCTCACCTGCGTTAGCACATCCCTTTCCAATTCCCATTTTTTATGCTAATTCACATCAGGGTATCAATCACTGATAACTGAATTAAGAGAACACGTTGATCCGTGCTATCTGTGTTAAGATATAACTCTTGACTCAAAGGAACTAACTCCTAGTTAACTTCATAGCCACGTGCCAGGAAAAAGGGTTTTTGACAGGAGAACTCACAGGCAGCCACCTACTTATCTATTTAGAAAGTTGACCTTGCCCCAAAGTGGATTCTAATTGTGCTCTGTACCAGGGACCGCCTAGGCATTTCGCATATATTATCTCACCTTAATTTAAGGTAGCCCTACAAGGTAAGTCTCATTACCCTGATGTTACAGAGAGAAAAGACTGAGGCTATGGGTGCTTAAATAATTTGCATAAGGCTACAGAACAGAAAATCATGGAGCCAGCATTTGGATGACAGGTTCATTCCACTGTTCCATGCAAGTAGGTTCTGCACAGGAAACACCACCAGTCCAAATGATGGAGCCCATCATCTCGTCCTGTCTCCACTATTTAACTCACGGTATGATTTTAAACAACTTATTTTGTCTCTCAGCTCCTTAATCAATTAAATGAAAACAAAATTTCCCACCTCTGGGGGCAAAATAAAATGAAAGATGTGAAAGAAAACTGAAAACATTGAACAAACCCTGTACTATAGGAAAAGTAACGAAAGGAAAAAGGCTTCTACTTTCCAGGAAAAATGTATCCCTGTCTTGGCCCCTGCTCTAGTCACTAGGGGCTCCTGAGGTTGTTATTGCATCACTGGCTAGCCAGGGACCTCGCAGCACTGCTCAACAGCAGCTGGGAAAGGAGGGAACTCCCAAACCATTCCTAGGGAACAGAGAACGACATTTCTGGGGCTATTTGTCATTCAATATCACTGGTCTTATTTTCATCAACAATTGCTGCCGGCATAGAACTTTACTGTTTATAATTCACTGCAGCAGTACATGTGTTCTCTCCTCTGAGCATAACAATCTTCTGTGGCAGCATCTATCACTACTGCTTTCTGAAAATGAGGAAACTAAGTTCAAAGAGTTATGTGATTCTCCTGGGGATTCAAAGATGGTAAGGAACAGGGCTGGAGTGACTCGGCCTTCTGACTCCAGATTCTAGTCTCTATCCACCACACCTAATAACTGTGTCACCTTTGTGAACTCCTAGCACCCGTCCTCTCCATGACGACTGCTTCATAAACTTCACATCCTCCTCAAACCTCCAACCTCCCCTACTATCCTTTAGCAGATGACCTCGTATCCTGATCATAAAAGAAGCAGAAGACATCAGGTGAGAATCACCTCAACTTTCAGCCAGAAACCTCCACACTCGTCTGCATTCACACCTACCTCTTCTCTCTCTTCCCTCTCGCAATCCTGTCCAAGGCCAAGACCTCCACCTGCCTTGGAGTCCTCTTTTCTTCCTTCCCTCTCTTGTACTTTCTTTCTTTTTTTTAAAAATATTTTTATTGATAAATCTTAACATACAAACATTCCATACATGGTGTACAAGCAATGGCTCACAATATCATCACAAAATTGTGTGTTCATTGCCATGGTCTTCTTTTTTTTTTTTTTAAGAACATCTGCATCACGCCAGAAAAAGAAATAAATAGAAAAAAAAAAGACTCATACATACCATACCCCTTACCTCTCCTTCTCATTGACCACTAGTATTTCCATCTACCCAATTTATTTTAATTTTTGTCCCCCCATTTTTATTTTTTATCCACAGCTTTTACTCATCTGTCCATACCCTAGATAAAATGAACATCAGACACAAGGTTTTCATAATCACACAGTCACACTGTAAAAGCTGTATCATTACACAATCACCCTCTCTTGTACTTTCAACCTCTCCCTCTCTAGTTTCCACTCCAAAAATACCAGAAATACTATCTTATTTCTCCACTGTGAAAACAAAACACAAGAATATCTAGTACCCCATATCTCTTCACATCTATGGGTCCTCTCTCCTGCCTTCACATCCAGCGTCTCTCATTTACCCATCTCCACCTCCATGTTCTAGCCCACTCCAGTTTAGCTTCTGCTTTTCACTCCATCGAGTAGGCTCCCACCAAAGTCTGATGTGACTTCTAAGCTACTACATCCTGTAGGCATTTTATGTCCTCGCATTTCTAGACCTCTCAGCAGCACTCTACCTGCTGGCCACTCCTGGCTCTATACCTTCAATTGCTTTGGCCTCTGACACATGATTCTGGTGGCCTCCATCCTGGCTGGCTGTTCTCGGTTTTCTGCCCACTCCACCTCTTCTACAGACCTCTTAAATGCCGGTAACGAAAGGCTCTGTCCCGGGCCACCTGTTCAGTTGTCTTCCTAGGTGATCTCACCCAATCCCGTGGCTCCCAATACCATCTGTTCACAGACGATCACCATGTCCCGACCATTCTCCTAGACTCCCAAGCTGCCCCATCCAACTGCTGTTGAAGACTCTACTTGTCTACCTGTCAGGTACCGCAAATTTAATTAAATACTCCCTTCTTGAAACTCACCCCTCAATTGGCATTCCTTATCTCAGAAATACTTTGTCATTAACCAGGATGCCCTGATTTTCCCCTCACCAAATTCTGTCAACTCTACAATCCAAATATTTCTTCAATGTGTTTTCTTTCTATTCCCCATTGCCACCAGCCAGGTTCAGGCTGAGAACATATATAAACTGGACAACTAACTGTTCGACAGCGCCGGTCTGTTCTCCCTGCACTTAACCGTCTCCCTCAAATCCATTCTGCACACTGGAACCAGAATGATCTTTTAAAAACGTCCCTCGGGATCAGATGTGCAGTGGGCTTTCTGCTATCTTAGGATAGAAGCCTAAATTTTCAACACAGTTATGAGCCATGGTCTGGGAGTGCCCATCTTTCTAGCTGCCTCTCTTTCCACTCTTTTTTTTTTAACATGGGCAGGCACTGGGAACCGAACCTGGGTCCTCTGGCATCACAGGCAAGCATTCCTGCCTGCTGAGCCACCGTGGCCCACCCACTTGCCACTCTTCTTCTCTCCACTCCTGCCACATAAGACTTCTTGAAGCACCACATCCTCGCTCACCTTTGCACAAGCAGTTCCCTCTGCATGGAATTTTGCCTTCCTTTCCCCTCACCACTAATTTTTACGCTTCCTGCAAGTCACAACTTAAATGCAGACAGTCCCTGAGGTATGAGGTTAAATAACTCAAACAGACGCTAGGTATTTTTCCCTGCCCATACTCCTTTTAAAAGCTTTCTATTTTAAATGAAGTACAAATACAGAAAACCACCAAATACGCTGGCTTAATGAATTGTTCTAAGGTGAACACCTATGTAACCCCCATCAAAGTTCAAGAACCAGAACTGTGCTACCCACCCCAGAAGCTTGCCTATGGACCATCCCACATGCATTCCCCAGAAGTAACCTCTTTCCCAGTTCCTTCACTATGATTCTCCTTACACCATGTCCTTTATCCATCATAGCACTTACCATATTTATTACCAGATTCCCTCCAAATAAGGGGAACCTGCCCATAATATAAACTTTAGAATACCACAGAACAAGGTCTTGCTCTACTACTTACTAACTGCGTGACCTCAGGCAAGTTACTTAAATTCTCTAAGCTCAATTTTCTAATAGGAAAAATGGAAATCTTAATACCTATCTTGTAGGGCTACTGGAAAGATTAAGAGAGACAATGCAAGCAAGTGTTTAACTCACAAATGTTTGGCTCAGTGAACAGCACATGGTAAGGACTCCCAATACAAGGTAACTGCTTTTATTACTATTATACCTGTCAGGAAGGTTTTTCATTTTTCAACCAGTGAGCCTAGAGGCCCGAAGGGACATGAACCTGATCCCACAGTACGCACCGCAGGCGTCAGTATCTGCATCCCAGAAAAGGGAGCCCATACCTTCCGCTCCAAGTGCTTATCCAGCCGGGCCAGGGCTTCTGCCTCTCCTCCTTGCCAGACAGCTGGGCCAAGTCCTTCAGTGGGGAACCCTACAGGAAGAAGAACAAGTCAGAGACCGGAGACCGGGCCTCCTCAGGAGTAACTCAGCAAGTCTTGACCGGCTGGTCTGTTCTTTGAACCATGTGTTCCTGGTGCTACTGTGGCTGAGATAATCCTTAAAGTGTTCAGCGTTTTCTGGGTCACTGGCTCTCTTCCCACCACTTCTAGTTTCCTCCTTTCCCTTGCCATCCCTACCCCAGACACTCCCCATTCCAGGCATATTAGAACAACATGGAATTCTTGTTCTTTCAGACTAGCTGGCAATGATTGTGGTTCTCGGGAGAGAAATGCTAACTTTGTGCAGATCCAAAAATGGGAGAGGAGGCGGAAGGGAGAAAAGGTGTATAACCTGGGAGGCTGACAGTCCGACCCCTTTTAATAGAGGCAAATACTAGTTTCTGGTACTGAGAAGCCACTGATGGCAGCCCCAGACTGGGTCTATATGGTTTAAGAGGGGTAAGTACAAAAGTAGAGGCTTTTGAACTAGAAACAGAAGACTACATATATGGATATGCACAGAAAAAAGACTGGAAGGACATACATCAAAGTTAAGAGTGGTTATTTCTGGATGGTGGGGTATTGGTGATTGCTGTTTCTATTTTTGTTTTTCTGTATTTTCTAAGCTTTCTGTAATAACATATCTTATTGTGACAAAGAAAAAACAATAAAAGCGTCTTCATAAAAAAATCAGTGCCAGCATAAGAGGCTTTGGCACGAACTACGTACCCAGTTCCTCGAGGGAGGGCACACCGTAGGTTTCATCGTGGTTCTCCTGGATCTCGGCCCTGCAGCTCTCCATCTGCTGGCTGGTCACCGAGCCAACGGGCTTCTTGGGCAGCTCCATGCGGCTGATGACGGCCTGAAAGCGCTTGTAGGTAAGGGGTGGCTTCTGCCCATTGAGCTCGATGATCCTGGGGATCCCAAAGTGCACCTAATGTCACCACAAGGCTTTCGTTTCAGGTCCCTGCCCACCCAAAGCAGAGCGCAGACTTTGCAGGTTGTTAGGGCAGCTTTGCTCATTCATTCTGGGTCCCATCCCTAAGTAGGAAGGAGGGGACAAGGGAACCCACGTCTCCACTTTACCAAGGGGAATAAGGAAGCCCAGAGAGCTGAGCAGGTGCCTCAGGTAATGGAGCAAGGCACAGCCAAAGCTGGGACTCAATTCCAGGTTCCCCGATGTCCACATGGCGCCGCCTAAGGACAAAGATTGACCATATCTTTCTAATCACAGAAAAGTCCCTACTAGGCTCCTTGGCACGAGGTCTAGCCATCTGAGCCAGGGGAATCCTTCCAGTGCCAGTGAGAGCCTTGGAGGAAGTTCTTTGATAAAAACTACAAATGTGTTCCTTTCTGGGAAAATCATTCTTTCCAGTCCCCATTTACTAGAACAGCAAGGTGGAGAACAGCCTGTCCTCCTGAAATGAAAGAATGGGCCGGCAATATTAACAGTAATAACTAATACTCACTTGCAGTTCACAAACTATTTTTTTATGAGCAGGGGAAATAGAGCTTCATTCATGAAAGAAGGAAAGATACAGGAGGGTTAAGAGAAGTGACTGTTTACATAAGAATGAATTGGGATGATTTGGAGCCAGATTCCTGGGGTTCTCGTTGGCCAAGAAATGCCTTACGCAAGACCTGGCTGGCTGGGAGGTTCACTTCTCATCGTTCTCTCACTCCCTTCCTCCATGAGCAGACATATGAGTTTGGCTGCTGCCCATGCAATAACTCCCCACTTGTCTGGCACATGGCAGGAGGAGGAGCTCCACACCCAGCCTCTCCTCCTGAGGCCCCACTCACGTGCACAGCTGTGTGACCTAGCCTTCTGGCAGCTACCAAAGGGATGGGGAGATGGGGGCAGGGAGCACTGCTGGCTGCTGGCTTAGCAGCAGAAGTAAGAGGATAACAGCTTTAGCAGGGAAGGGGAGGAGAGGGTTTCCTTGCAGACTCTCTGCCTATCGCCTGGGGAGGGAAGCTGCTCTGCAGTTACCAGCTCCCTGCCAGGATATCTAGGGCCTCCTAAGCAACAGCCAAATCCATGGCCTGGAAACCTAGATAGCTGGAGGGGCCCAGGAAACTCATCTCAGTTTCTATTTGAACAAAATTGGGCCTATTTGAACAAAAGTCTGTTGGGGGGGGTAACAGGATGGGTCCACAGAGGTCAGAGGACAGCCCTGAGGAGCGGGACGGAAGTGGGAGTATGAGGAGCAGATGGACTGCACCCATACTTAGGACCATATTGGGGATCCCTACTGCTTTCACCACTTGGGCCTAACAGGCCTCTGTCATCCCAAGGGAGTAAAGCTCTCCAGAGTAAAACTCTGGCCCATTCTCCTCCAGCTTCTAAAAAAATGTAACACGTTATATGCCAAGTGTCTCTACTGCTGAATTGTCCTGAGTTCTGTTTAGCAGGGGCTCAAATCAACGACCCTCCCAACTGGTGATCTGATGCATGGGGCCTGTCCCCCTCACCTGTCCAGGTCATAGAGTGTGTGAGAGTTCTCGGTCACCACCTCCACACCAGCCTCCTTGGCCATCTTCATGATGGCTGCATCCCGTTCTTTACCAAAGGGTTCGGAGTCATATTCAAAGGTCAAGCGGGTCACTCCCCATTCCTGCAAGGTGAGAATGTGTTACACTCAACACTGAGTTGGGGAAGGAGGGGGAAGCTGGACACTTGACTCCTTTCTGAGAGTGAACAGACTGAGTCCAGAGACATGTTAGAATGGCCATAAAACAATCTGGGGACAATGACTCGAACTGGAAACCAAATAATCTGAGGTTCTTAAAGGTTGATGAGGGCAGGCCAGTTAGGTGAGGCTAACAGCACAGAAGCAGAGACTGAGGGTAGGATTCTCTCTTGTGGAGTCAGGAGAGAGGTGGCGAGCCCGGTGCACTTGCTGTGTTTCTGTAACAGGAGAATGCAGCAGGAAGCTATAAATACAGTGCTCCCAGGGGAGTCCTCAGTCCCAAAAAGAGGCACTGACTCACTGGTGCAGACAGCAGGGGACAGGATCACCACCTCCCGCCTGCTTGGCAAGCCTTTCTCAAACCTCCTCATGGCCCCGCAAACTTGTGGCCTCATTTTCTTGGCAAATTGTGCTATGTGAAGTGTCCTAATGGTTTCCACAGCAACACTCCTGAGTACAGTGGCAAAGAGAGCCAATGGGTCTCAGAGAGATGGGGAGAGACTCTGGAGCGATCCTTATTCCAGATGTCAGAGAAATCAAAGACTAGAGGAGCTGCATGCTGCAAAGAAGGGAATTCTCTTCTAAGCCTTTAATCATTTCTGGTAAGGATTTCTAGAGTCCTAGCAATGTTAGGAGAAAGTAGGCTGAGTGAAAGGTTGTTCTGACCACCCCCCAAAATCCCTAGAGTATGCAAATAGCAAAAGGGAAAACATATCCCAACCACGTCTCTGGTCATGGCCCCTTAAAGCTCTGAATCCCTAGGCAAATGCTCTGGCCTTACACAGGCTGACGTGGTCATGACATACACCTGTGTGAGATGCAGGTCCTGAGCAGGATGAGTCGCCCCTCATCCGAGGATAGCAGCAACAAACACTTACCGAGCCCTTACTATGAGCAAGGTGCTATGCTTAGCAGTTCACATAGATTCCATTCTAAATGCAATCACTCTGTGGGGTAATGTGGATGGAGAAGGAAGACAAATGCATCGATATGGTACAGTGGGTAGGAACACAGTTCTGGGGTCAGAGAGCCTCAGCCCAAATCCTAGACCACCACTTCTTAGCCTCATGACCACGGGCAAGTTACTGTTCCCACATCTGTAAGAAAGAAAACAGCACCTACCTCCTAGGGCTGCTGTGAGGAGTAAGTGAGTTAATGTATACAAAGCACCTGGAACACTGCCTGACTCATAGTCAGCCCTCAGTGAATACCAGCCATTATTTGGGCTGAGGGACTTGTGCATGTGTGCGTATGTGGGACAGTGGGTGAAGTGAGTGACGAAATGTCTGCTAAGCTCTTGGCCTTGACATGAGGACTTCCCTCCTGTTTTTTTCCCACAGGACAAGTAGGGAAGGAAGCTGGTTTCAAGAGGGGCATAAAAACAATTTTGTGTGCCCTCTGTCTATGAGTACTTTTGATGCCATTTGGGCTTTAAAACGTGTTTTTAGAGGGTGGTGGCAGGGAGGAGGGCTGGCCATCTGGTAGAGCAAACAGAGACCTATGTAATTCCCAGGTGAAGATTTTATCAGTCATTCATCCCAGGTAAACAGGGAAGCGCCTTCAGAAAGGCTGACTTCTACAATAAGAGAAGTAAAGCAAGATGGGAAACACTGCCTGATAAACAGGAAGCCCCGCCCTCAAACCCCTGGCATAGAAAGAGCCCTAACAAATCTTGCTGGCTCGAGTTGAGCAGACATCCAAGGGAGCCTGTGGTGTCCAGGGTGGAATGACTTGCCGCAGCTCATGTCTGGACTGAGCTGGGGACTTTCCAACGAGACACTGGTCTCACAGAGACAGTTTCCATTCTGTGGGCAATATGACCAGTGCTTTTGCTCCCAACTTTTCCAGCAGCACAGTCAGAACAGCCTCAAGCACTTCCATGTCTTATTCCATGTCAGAATATCATCTCATTCAAGCTGTGAGGACCCTTGGAAAGCAAAAACTCACGGTCTTCTTTGGGGCCCTCCACACTTACCTTGAAAAGCCTGGGGAACACATCAGCTGGCTGTCCCCGCACTACAAACAGGCGAGAGTTCAGTTTCCTTAAACTTGTGTCCAGATCTTCCAGAGACTGAAGCAGGAACCTGCAAAGTCCAGAAAGGCCTTATTAATGAGAACATGAGGTAGAGCAGTTCTCCTTCCTAACAAAACAGGGAGAAACTGATTCACTGTTTGTGCCAAACCTGAGCAGGGAGACTGGAGAGGCCCGGGTTCTAGCTCAGACGAGATATGGTTGTGGATCATTGCTACCTCATTTGAAATCTCAGCTTTGCCACTGACTAACTGGGTGACCATAGACAGGTACTTAATTTCTGTAATCATCTGTGATATGTAGTTAGTGTTAGCACGTATCTCAGAGAATTGCTAAAAAAAGAAAATCAAATGATGCCTGAAAAACATTTAGCACAGAACCTGGGCAGAGCCCAGGAAGCACTGGATGAACCTGAGTGGCTCCTACTGTGGTTTGTACGTGCTCACAAGTCACTTAGTTCCTCTTGACCTCAGCCCCTGCATGTACCTGGCCATCACAAGGCTGTTGTGAGGACAGGGAGAAAGCCACCTGAAAAACCGCAATACTGTGCAATAAAAGTACAACACTGTGACAGGGAAGCATTTGAGCCACATTATCAGAGGATGAAGACTGCAATATCTACCCTGATCCCACAGGCTCGCTCCCTTCTGGAGTCAGACCTTTGAGCTGCACAGCCTTCTAGGGCCACAGCCCGGCAGGCTGGGCCAGGTCCTCAGGCCCCACTGGGTTCCCAGGGCGTTTTCTGGCAACCGGCTTCCTCTCCAGACAACTCCAAGGCTCTGGCCACCAGGTTCTCATCCAAGAGGAAAAGGGCCTTGGAAGATCCTTTTGATAGGATGGTATTTCTTATGCTTTTTAAGTACACTTTCTCATGTGATTCTCTCAACAAATTTTGAAGGGAAATATTATTATCCTTATTCTATAGATGAGGAAACTGAGACCTAGAGAGATTAACTAACTAGTCTACGATCACAGCTATCAAGTGATAATGCTGTCGGCCAGGCTCTGAAACCCATGTTTTCTTCTCTGCGCCCCATTTCCAAAGCCAGGTCGTGGCACACCAAACACTACCCTAGGTGCCGAGGCTTTGTAGGACCTCATGTGTCTGGCAAACACAAACTTGACTACAGATAATCCACTGACATTCTTATCTTCTATGTGGGGTACCGAGCCCTGACAGGTCAGCCTGAGTTCAGAGACTTCCCACTCCCCGCTATCTACCCTTTGGTATCTCCCCAAATAAAATATTTCATTTTATTTTGAGCACGACGAAGCCCTGTGCCTCCTCTGCAGAACACCACATTCCCCGACTGCCAGAGGCTTACGGAGCAACCACGGCATGCAGGCTGCCAACCAGAACCAGCCTCTGAGGCTGTTCTGACGTACATAATATGCCACACTCCCACAATGAATGCCATAGAACCATATGCCAGTATGAGCTGAGGCCAGGGCTCAGCCCAAAGCCTCATAGTCACTTAAGAGCATGCAGGAAACTTTCTAAGGGTTTGGGATGGAAGACTCTGACAGGGTGAATAATGGTTTATGTAAACCAAAAGCTCCACCTCTGTGAATTTCTGTCTCTGACACCTTCAGAAAAGGAAAGCTGAGACAGGAGTGACGCACTTGTGCTGGCCTCTCACAAGGCCTTGCCACTCCCCACAGAAGGAAAGTAAGTGATACATGTAAAGAGCCTCATGCCACCTGAAACCTGGGCCCTGCCAGGTAGAACATTTAGAGATAACATTGGCATTTAAATTCTACAACCCCAGGACAAAAGTCCTCCATCGGCATCTCTCCAGAAATGTGCTTGCCACACACTTTGGGGACCTCTTCCTTCCCATTTTACCAGGCTGAGCAGGACGTTAGATTTCAAACTATAAATATGGTTGAAAATACAGATGAAATTTAGGCTCCAGAACATGTAGCAAGCTGCCTTCTACATAACTTTATTTCTAGACGTCACTTGTTAAAAGGAGATTCCTTGCAGCTTCTTTGAGGGACAGGTAACTCCAGGAGAATGTTTTCTTTGATAAGAAATGTTAATGGCTGAGGCAGGAAGGCAGAAGGCCTCTGAACTCAGCAACTAAATACTAATACTAATATTAATAACTAAAATTTAATAAGGATTCATAATGAACATGTTCTACTTGTTTAACGAACATTACCTCATGTGATTCTCACAACAGTCCTATAAAGTAAGTACTATTATTATTTCCATTTCACAGATGAGAAAACTGAGGTACCGAGAAATTAAGAAACTTGCCCAACTTCATACACCTAGCAAGTGGCCAGAATTCAAACCCAGGCAAGTCAGGCTCAGAGTCTTTTTTTTTTTTTTTTCACATGGGCAGGCACCGGGAATTGAACCCGGGTCCTCTGGCATGGCAGGCAAGCATTCTTGCCTGCTGAGTCACCGTGGCCCGCCCTCAGAGTCTTTTTAATCACTGAACACCACTGCATTTCAACCAGGACTCCCACCTGAGCACCAAGGTAGTTCTGTGCAGGTCTCAGTCAATAGGATGGGCCAGACTCAAACGCCAACACCTCTGCTGCCAGGTCCTTGGTACGAGTGTGGCCTGTGGAGCAACGGCACTGGTCTCAACAGAGGCCTGCTGAGATGCAGACTCCCGGGCTCCATTCCAACCTCCAGAATGAGAATCTGCACTTTAACAAGGTCACCTGTGGACTCATCGGCACATTAAAGTTTCAGAAGCAGTGCCCTAGAAAATGGAACTTTCCTTCTGGTTTTTGTTTACAAGTTGTCTTTCTGTGTTTGTCTCTACTAAACTTTCTTCTTTGAAATCATGGTTTCTGCCTCTTCTTTGGCCTTTTAGAAAGGTTGTGCTGCTTCGCGCTTCCCTCCTGAGTCAAGGCCTGCTTGGGAAAGATAAGCCACTATGGTACCACTGAGGCCTGCCGGGTGACAGCTTTCCAAAGGCGCCTGGAGCAGTCTGCTACCTGGCAAACTACTGGGGCAGAACCTTGGGCTTTTGCACCCCCTGAGCACTCTCCTCTCCACATGGCCAGTTTCTACCTACCCAGTGAGGGGGGATTCTAAAGAAAACTAGCCTAGGCATTGGATGGCGGGTGGTGGCGCCACCTTACCCTTGATCATTCCCAACTCACATGGCCAAAATTCAGAGCACGTGGTCCTGTGTGAGCAGTTAAAGCTCACCCTTTGGCTCAGACCACATGTGTATAGAATTACATGACATAAGTGCCTTAGAGCCAGAGGCAGACAGAACCAGAGAAAATCAAATTGGGATCTCCAAAAATACACGGTGGACTCTGAAATTCAGGGACTCCAGGGGGCTAGTCCTTTAGAATAAAACAGGCAGGTCCCTCTGGTTGAGTACTTACATTTAGGAAAGGTCTTACCAGGAATGGCAGATTTTGCACTGAGGAAAATTTTGTTTATTTGTTGTTGATGAGACCATAGGCAGTCCAGGCTGGCTACAAAGGATATAAATAGTAATTGGTTTCTTCTAAAGAATTAAGAGGGCTTAAGCCTCCTGGAAAAGGTTAACTCAAACCTACAATCCATGGCAGGATTAAGTATCATTCAGATAAAAATATATTTATTCTTTCTTAATTTCAAAGATGAAGGTTTTCTCCCTTTGGGGCAAACTGAAACGGTTTCCCCAGCAGCAAAACAGTGAAATAACAAGTGGGAACAGCTCAGAGAAACTCGAATTTCCCCGCCAGCAGCCCATAGCTCTCGACCCTCTTCTCGCTGACCAGGTTCTAAAAGAAAAGAACGACTCAGAACAATCAACACTGTTTAGCTCCAAGCATGTGGAAGGATAAATCATTGGCTCCACCAGGCGCCCTGGAGAGTTCCCATTTCACCTCATTTACTAATTCTGAGTTATACTGACTGAGAGAGAACCCATTAAGTTTGTACACATTTCTACCAACTCCCTTTGTCCTACTAGCTCCTGAATGCAGATGCAGCACAGAGCTAGGGACAAGACGTTTTAAATAAAATGTGAGGAACATTGCTGCCAACACCTACCTAAGTTGCAGTAGGGAGAGAAAAGTAATGAAAACTGCAAGGGCCTATTTCAAGTATCTATTTTAAAATCTAGACACTGTCACATTTTCCTATTTTTTTTGTTTTGATTGTAGCACTTCCTTCCAGATGCAGCATATGTGGAGAAGGTAAGGCTGGGGAATATGGCAAAGCCAGCCACTTTAACAAAAAAACCTCCTGAGGTTCATATAGCTACAATTAACCACAAAGTCCCTACTACCCCCAAGTCAAGGAGTATGCTCGTCTGCCACCCCAATCAATAATATACATATTTCTGGTTGTTTTTCTCTATCTTCATTTACTCTCAGAGAGTGTCATTCATGGTTATTTTAATTTGATTTTATCTGCAGGAAAAAAACTGGGCAGAGGTCAGTACAGGCAGTACAGAAGGGTTACGGAGATCACATCCACCCCTTGCAGACGGCCTGGGCCCACCCTTCCTAGGGACGCTTCTCAAATACAGCAGCTCAGCAGTTACAGAGCTGGGACTGTCATGAAGCAGCACAATTCTCCCAAATTCAAAACCAGCCGCTGGAAGATGACAGACTGTAGCTCTGCGGATGTATGTGAGGCTTCGACACCCTCCCTGCCTCCAGCCGTGTGTGCATAACAGCGTGCACCACTGCCTCTCCCCAGACCCCGGGAGCACAGTGCGGCGGGGGTGGCAGGAGTACGCCTGTTTCCAGGGCCTCACGTTCTACCTGTTTTGTGCTATTTCACCTCTCTCATCTGAACGCCAAGCTAGTTAAGACGGCCTGCCAGTGCACTGCAACGCATCTGCCAGGGGGTCGGGCTCAGGTTTGTGGCTCTCTAGTTCAGTGGTTCTCAAGCTCAGTTGCATATGAGAGTTTTAAAAATGGCCTGCTGCCCAGGCCTTTTCCCAAAAAATTAGAATCGGGGGAGGGGATGGGGTAGGAGTGAGGGCCAGGCATCTTTTAAAGATCTTTAGGTGATTTCACTATGAAGCCAAGATTGAGAACTACTGCTCTAGCCCACCCACTATTTATTATTTTTTTTTTCATGGCACTTAGTTCTACTGAATTATGGTTGCTTACTTGTATTCCCTCCACTAAAATGTAGTTTCTCAGAGCCCCATGTCTGCTTGTTCACTGCTACATCCCTAGTAGTACCTAGGACTGTGTCTAGCAGATATTAGGCATTCATTAAGTAATTGCTCAATTAACATCTACATTCCTATAGGACCTCTGACTCCACAATTTTACTCAGGCATCTGAACTGCCACTTTCCTTTTTTCCCTCACTTGCTTAAAAGCACAATCACAAAGGGGTGACCCACAAAAATCCATAAACACCTAGTTTCCAGCAAATCTAAGTTTAATCAGCAACAGGGTTTTGTTTTTAATCTCCCCAACTACCACAAAGAAGTTGGTAGTTCTATGAAATATCTGGCAAAACCCAATAAAAGAAGAAACTCCTTGGTGACAATGTAACAAGCAGGGAGGGAGATTCTATTTACTCTGCTCTGACTGGCACACTGCCACAGGAGGGGGCAAAGTCTGAGGCCTGGTTCAATGACATCTCTACGGATGGTCATTTGAATATGTTTGTCAAACCCAACCTCCTATCTATAGAAACTGGAGCAGAGAGATCAATAGAGCAGACTGAAAACTGTGTGGGCAGCTTCTCCACGGGATTATCTTTAGTCATTCCCTCCATAAAAATGTGGCAGGAGGGGGCATTTATTAGACCCATTACTAGAGGCACTCATTCTCCCAGCAGAGCAAAACCTTGGTGCTGAAAGAACAGCGTGTTAAGAGCTAATGTTTCCTGGGACTAAAGCAGCTTAGGGACGCAGAAAGGCCACAAGCAGAACCACCCCCCACCCCCCCACCCCCCCACCCGGCCCCAACGATGCGAACAAACCAAGAAACTGCTCCGCGGTGTGTTAAAGAGAGCTGGGTACGTGATGTCTCAAAACTCCTCGGTTTTGGATACTAGTACAGAGATAAAACACCAGCTCCCTATCTGTTAATCCTTTCCTCATGACCCTGTCAATGCATCTCCTGGGAGTCCTCTCAGGAGGGGCCCTCCTGTTCCCAAAACTTAGCACGGCAGCGCATATTAGTCTAACCTGTAATGGCTCGAGTGTCCTTTAAAACCAACGCATGAGAAGAGGAAGAAGGGGGTGATGCCTTGTTTGGTTCTTATTTTAGAGCAAGCTCGCGGCTGCTAGGGAATTCTCCAAAATGAGAGAAGTACTGCTCCAGGACGCAGGTACAAAGGACACCTCTGGGTTGTCATGATCGTGCAGGACCAGCATCTCTAGACAACCCCAGATGTCGATGTGGAGGGGAAGGCAGGATGGGACTCGGAGAACCCGGGGTTTAGGGATGACCTTCAGGAGCCTCAGATCCTACTAGAGAAATCCGCCCTGCCGTCACACCGCGCAGATCTTCTTTCCTGCCCTCCCCGGCACACCCGGAAGAGCCCGGGGGCAGGAGGCCCCGCTGTGCCTTCCCCTCGCTGCACGTCCTTGGCAGGTCAGCCTCGCTTTCCTAGGGCGCAGGGGTGTCAGCTGGGCTGGAGGAACACAGGTGTCCCGCGGGACACAGTGCGGCGCACAGGGGCCACCGCACCCGCGACAGCGCTGGGTCAGAGGCTACGCCCTCGCCCACCGGCGCGCGAACGAGCGCCCTAAGGCGACCCCGGCCCGGCTTCTCGCCCTTGGAGACCCGCTCCGTCTCCCTGCCCACCTCCCTCAGGCCGGGGTCTTCCCGCCGCGGTCGGGGCAAAGCCTCCTGGTCCGAGGGCGCCCCCGGAGCCCCGGCCGCGCGCCCCGGCCCGCGCCCCCGCCCCGGGCCCCCCCTCACCTCCACCGGTTGATCCCGACTGACGAGGAGGCCGCGAACCAAGGATCGAGGATGTACACGCAGCGCACGCAGCGCGCCCCGCGCACCGCCGCCAACAGCGCCGGGTTGTCGTGGAGTCGCAGCCCCTTGCGGAACCAGTGAACCGAGGAGGCGCCATCCGCGCCCAGCGCCGGTGCCGGGGCCGCCGCGCCCGCCATCGCCCCAGCCGCCGCCATCACCGCCGCGTCTGCGCCGGCCCCGCCGCTCCGCCCCGAGCGGCCCCTCGGGCCCCGCCCCCAGCCCGCCCATGGACCCATGACGCCGCCGCGCCTCTCGGCGGCCCGCCCCTCGGGCCCCGGAGCCGCTCTGCCATTGGCTGGGCACCTCCCGATTGGCCCCCGCGGCGCCGAGCCGGCCCCGCCCCCTCACGTTCCCGCCATGTGTGGGCCGGCCCGGGAGGGGCCGCGGGCCGCGCGGGTGACGCAGGCGGCTGTCCCTGCGGAGGCCGGGGCGGGGCCCGCGTCGCCAGGGGCAGCGCCGCGCTCTCTCGCCGCTTGCGGCAGGCCGTTGGCTGCTGCGGTTGCAGGCCCTAGTCCGGACTTCAGGACTGCCGGGCCGCCGTCCTCCTCGCCGCCCAGTGGCGTCTGTGTGCCGGCCGCGCGGTCTGGTCTTCCCGCGACGGTCCGGTTTCCCGCTCGCGCTCGGCAGATCCCGGGAAGGAACTGTCATTAGCTCCTTTTACAGATGAGGAAACAGGCTGCTGCACGGCGAGTGCCTTGCTGGAGATCATAAAGCTGAAACGGGAAGCCACCGCGTGGTTCTCACTCCCGAGCTTCTTTTGAGCTCCGAGTCCTGCTCCTAAGCTTCCGCCGGTGCTGGGCTGCTGGCTGCTTGCATTTGCCAGGGGCGGGTCCAGGCAGGGGCGGGGGGGCCTGATAATGCAGTAGCGGAGGGGCTGGGGCAGGTGATGGGGAGGACGTGGGCTGAGAGAGTCGTGGGGCCGTCAGATGAACTTATTTGCTTTTAGTTTTATATTTAGTAGACTGAAAGCACCATTGTGTGCAAAGCACAGTTTTGGGTTTTGTGTGGGATTCAGAGATGTGGCCCACTGCCCCAGACCTCTTCTGAGAAGCCACGTGGCCCTCTTGGCTTCTGGAGTCTGGCACAGGACTTGCTGATTGCCTGACTGAATGAATGGTAAGATAAGTATGTAAAGACCCCCAAGAGAGTGTTCAGGGTGGGCTAGGATGGGGCTCTGGGGTTATCTGGTAGAGAGCACTCTGTTTCAGCCACACTCCGGGTGATGTCCGTGCCGGGAGCCCTTCTTGAACTTGGGAATAAGGGATGGAGGAACTTGACTCAGCAATTTAGTGGCATCAGTTTGCACTGCTCTATAAACCAGAATGTCCATTGCAATCCTGGGCTTTCATTTCCAGGGTTTTGCACAAAGCTCTTCCCTCATCCTGGATCACACACACACACGCACACACACACACAATTCCAGGTTGTCCTGTGTCATTGCTCGCTACATATGTCAGCTTCTGTCTGGCCCCAGCCTGCACAGTGTCCCAACTCCTGCGCTTATTACTGGCCTTAGCACATGGTACTGGAATTTCTCATTTACTTGTCTGGCTGAATTAGACGTAAGCTCCTGAGAGCAAGGGCAGTGGCATCTTTACAGTTGTCTTTCCAGGGTCTAACTCAGTGCTTGGTCTAATGTAATGCTTGAGGATTAGTTCAATAGAAGGGATTATAATGACACTAAATAAGTGTCTGCCACTGTTATTCTGAATGGTAGCATCCATGTCTGATTTTATGTCCTTGCAATACTTAGCCCCGAGTCTTATATGTCCTGAGTGCTTCTTAAGTTGCTGAGTGAATAAAAGATTTTCCTACGTTAAAACAAGTGCTCACAATTATTCCAATAATGTTCAAAAGAAAACCATCAGCACTACCACAGCAACGGCAGAGGTAAATAATGGGGAAGGGGCAACAGTTAAGAGAAGGTTTAGATTTCCTATTTGGTGAGGGTGTCTTTATTGATTTTCTTTCTCTTGGGAACAATGAAATTATCTAAAATTGAGAATGTTGATGGACTGTGGACTTTGGGCTCTCTACATGATGCCTGATGAATGCAGGTGGCTGAAGGATGCACTGACAGAGAAGTAGATTAACGATGGTGTATACTTAAGAATGAAGGCTGTGCTGCTATAAAAAGGAACAAAGTCGTGAGGCATGCTATGATGTGAGTGGACATGTGGGACATTTGGTGAGACAAAATAAGCCAGAAACAAAAAAACAACAACGTTATGGCCTCCTACAGAAAATGCTAAGAAAACAGGGGCCTAGATTGTAAGCTTTTAGAGCAGACACATTAAGTCCGGAATGGTGATTATTTCTGGATTTTGAGAGGCTGTTTTATATATATAACCTGATATTTAGAGATAAGAATGAAGCCGAACAGGTTTGGGTTAAAGTAATTCAGAACATGGGTTAAGGAAGACAGTGTCTGTTGTGGTAGTTAGGTTCAGGTGTCAACTTGGCCAGGTGAAGGTGCCTAGTGCTATGCTGTGGACATGAGTGAATGGTACATGAACCTCGTCTGTTCCTGATTACACCTGCAGTCACCTAGGAGGCGAGCCTGCTGCAATGAATGACATTTGATTTAATTGGCTGGTGCTTAAATGAGAGACTCAACGTAGCACAGCCCAAGCAGCTCAGCATACCTCCTCTTTGCCCTGGAGGTTTTCAGAACGGTTTGGGTCTAGTGACCCCTGTGTTCCTTCCAATTTCTCCCTATGGAAATGAAAACCTGTATCCTGTGAATGTCCTCCTTTGCATGTTGGCTCCAGATCATTTGTTTTTGAGATTCATAGGTCCACAACTAGAAGAGAATTTCTTGCACCTTAATATTCTTTAAGGTGATGCATATAGTTGCCAAGTTGACAAGGGGTGGACATGTGGTAGTTAGAGGCAGTTGTCAACTTGGCCAGGTGAAGGTGCCTAGTTATATTGCTGTGGACATGAGCCGATGACATGTGAACCTCATTTGTTGCTGATTACATCTGCAGTTGGCTAGGAGGCGTGCCTGCTGCAATGAATGCAACATAGCACAGTCAAGCAGCTCAGCATACCTCATCTCAGCACTCGCAGCTCAGCCCAGGCCTTTGGAGATGCAGAAAGGAATCACCCTGGAAAAGTTGTTGGAAAGAAGGCCAGCAGAGATCGCCCTGTGCCTTCCCACGTAAGAAATAACCTCAGTGGAAAGTTAGCTGCCTTTGCTCTGAAGAACTATACGGTTTTCAACTAAATAAATCCCCTTTTATCAAAAGCCCATCCATCTCGGGTGTGTTGCATTCTGGCAGCATTGGTAGACTAAGAACATCTATATTTTAGAACCACACGTACTCTTTGGAGCAATGGAAGAAAGGTTTATTTGATCTGGAACAAATGTTCTGTAGTGCATAATCTAATTCAACGTATCTGTATAGCTCATTTGAACCATTGAAACACAGGGAGCACAGAATAAGAAAGAGGTCTTTTAATCCTGTATAGATTATTGTAATGCCTGGAAACATCCTAGAGTATATTAAGCAGATAACCAAAAAGTATTGGCAAAGTTCCCTGAGGGAGGAGAGAAAGACCATTAAACCTTACCATCAGGGAATCCCCTGATACTGTGTCAAACTTCAGGGATATCCAAATCAATAGGCCATGCCCTCGGTCATGAGGCTTACTCTTGTGAAGCTTATGTAGGGAGCGGAGAAGCTTAGACTACCTATAGGCATACCTGAGAGTTACTTCTGGAGGACCTCTGTTGTTGCTCAGATGTGGCCTCAGTCTCTCTAAGCCCAACTCTGCAAGTGAAATCATTGCCCTCCCCTCTAAGTGGGGCATGACATCCAGGTGTGAAAGTCTCCCTGGCAACGTGGTAGAGGACTCCCAGGGATGAATCCAGACCTGGCACTGTGGGATCAACAATTCCATCCTGATCAAAAGGGAAAAAAGAAGTGTAATTAATAAAGTACCAGTGGCAGACAGAGTCCAAATAGATTTGAGAGACTACTCTGGAGGTTGCTCTTTTGCAAGCTTCAGGTAGACCTTGCTACCTGTCATAACCTGACAACCCCCAACCAGGACCATTCCAGCCAATCCTAAAGAACACCTAGGGCAATATATAAGATTCCACAAGGGTTCCAGGCACTAGAGTAACTTTCCAGAAACGTACAACCTGCAAATGGGTCCCTGGTCCAGATAAGTCCTGAAAACTAACCCAGCCTCTCCAGAACATCAGATAGTTCCATCTCCCTACCCCATATTAGTGACAGACCCTTCCAATATAAAAAATTTAAAATTGCCATAGCCCAAACAACCCTAAAGAGAAGGATGGAAAGATCAAAAGTGATGGTGGAGTTATATAGAGAATATAGGATTTAACAAATGAATATGAATGCTGAATCATTAAACTGATATCTGTTTTAGTCTCCAGTATTTTAAAGCAGCTAGAAGTAAAAACCTAAAATTGTAGAATTGTAATGCATTTCAAACTCTGAAATCTGTTCTACAACTAATTGTTGCAGTGTGCTTTGAAACTTATAGCTTTTTTGTATATATGTTATTTTTTCCCAAAAAAGAAAAAGTGATGATAAAGAATATAGATATACTCCTTCTAACCTCCAGTGTTCTGGAGCAACTAGAAGGAAAAATCTGAAATGACAAACTCTGGGATCTGTCCTGTAACCACTTGTTAAATAGTGCTTTGAAAACTATTGCTTTTTTATTTCTTTAATTTGTAGATATGTTATACTATACAATAAAAGTTATTTTTTTAAAAAGTCAGTAGATGAACCTCTCCATTAAGTACATTTTCAGTCCTTTCCCACCAGCCTTGGAAGAAAAATCTCAAAAACATATCTCATTAAAAGTTAAAAAAAAAATCTCATAAAGAAGGGGCAGGTCCAGCCAGATGGGCCCTCCTTCTGACACTGTCTTTCTCATATTTTTAGCTATACTAAACCCTTGAAACTATACCTAATTTGAAGGAAAAGCCTGAGAAAAGTGGATTCAAATCTTATGGGTCACTGACTCCTCATCTTCTAGTTTTCTAGACACTAAATTTAAATAAAGCCCCAATAAGTGACAATTAAAAAAATTATACCAGCAATGGAAGTCAACGAGAAGTAATTACTATCAATTCCAGAAACCTAACAAATCAATTATTTTAATTTTCGTGTTGCCTCCTAAACTTTGTCCATAACTGTCTAAGTTTTACAGTTTTAATCAAAGCAGAGGTGCAGTTTTGAAAGCTTTTTAAAGTTCAAGGTATTAAGCACGGTCTTTATTGCTGAGTCACTGTTTTTTTTTTTTTTTTAGATTGTTTTTTGTTTGTTTGTTTTTGCATGGGCAGGCACCAGGAATGGAACCTGGGTCCCTGGCATGGCAGCCACAGTTCTGCCACCGAGCCACTTTGGCACCGCCCCACTGTGCTCTTCCAAGGAGTACTAGTCCTTCATCAGGTTGCTAGAGATGAGATTTCTTTATTGGGTAATTGCACATGGCGTATGTATATTAACAGGGTAACATTCTAGAATCAGGAAGTCAGTCTGGCACTGGACAGGACACTGGAGTGCAACGTCCACTTTTGATCTTTACACTTAGAAAGGATCAGAGAAATCAGAGACCTGAGACCTGTAAACTGCTGAGGAGGTGAGGTTGAAGCTGCATGATTATCTCTTTAAGAGAAAGGGTACCCATGGCTCATAGCTGCAGGCCTGGTCTTCTGCAAGCTTCTCTGACCCGGCGGTGCCATGAGGATCCAAACAGCTGCTCCGCGTTTGCGCTAAGGATGAAGCAAAGAAAAGAAGCTACCAAGAGTCAGAGATGTACGCAGGACCAAAGTGGCTTAAGGATGACACAGATTAGCCAAGAAGCGGGCGTGTCTTCGTTCTCCGAAGGTGCCTAGGAAGACGGACCAGCCCGTCTGTGGAAAGCCCTGCGTGGGGCCTGGCGCAGATGCCTCTCGGGTTCCACGGGAGGCACGGATGGGGTGGGCGGGCCCCGAGGTGCGGTTGGGCGCGACTCCGGTGGGGCGGCGGGGAAGGGCGCGGGAGTGGGCGCCGCGTTCCTGTGCCTTCTCCGCGCCCGGCCGCCACTGTGCTCATTCTTCGGACTGGGCAAGGACACATACCATGAGCATACAGGATGTCCTTTTCCAGCCAAGGTCTGGCCGTCAGATCCTGGGCTCACAGAGCTGAATGACTGGTGTGGGAGGCAGGAGGCTGTGCTCAGGTGCCCTGGGAACTTCCTCACTGGGGGAACCATGCCGCCCTCCCCTGAGAGCCTGGGACCCAGCATGGATAGTGGATTCGCCTGCAGTAGAGAGCAGGCGCAAGGACAGCCAGGAGGGGGCTTGAACCAAGGGAACTGGGCTCTGGTTCAAGAAAATTGCAACCACTCTTTAAGTTCAAGGAAAGGCATTGTGGTGTGTGTGTTTAGCTGTTTGGGGGGCCGAGGCTGGTGAGGGGTACAAAGGGATACCCTACATGCGCCTCTCAGCCTCCAGACAAAGGGCCTCATTGCTGAGACATGATGTACTCAAGGGGAGAGAGTGTCAAGGGCTCATCGTGGCCTGCCCTCATTGCATCCGCCAACAGAGGAGAACTGGAGCCCACCCACCGCTGTCCCAGAGAGTGGGCGTTTGGTCACTGATGTAGAATTGTAGTCCTCTCTGAAATACTAGCATTCATCTCATTTTCTCTGTTTCAGTAAATACATGCTTTGTTTTAGGAGAATGCTACGCTCGAAGTGGAGCCTACGCTCTCAGAGGCCTGGGCTTGGATCCCTTGGAAGGCCCATGGCTGGTTGCCTTGTGTGTGGAGGTCAACAGTCCCAAAGAGGGTGGGGCTTCGGGGGGTCGAGGGAGCTGAAATAGCTGCTGCTCCTAATGCTCTGGGTGGGGGAGGGGGCCCTGGCCCCTTGGGCCCATGAGGCAAATTGATGAGCTCTGCATTTGTGGCCTTCATCCAGGTCCTCCATGTCAAGTAAAGCCACTCTGAGCTAGCTTAAGGAAAAAGCAAACATGCCTTGGGAGAACACGGGAGCATCTGGTGGGACCCAAGGGCATGCCACAGGTCTCAGCTTTACCAGGGCCGAAACAGGAATTGGAGGGCCACTGGACATGGGACACAGGACAGCCATCCTTCGCTTCCCTCTTTCTGTGGGATGGCATGGCCTTCTGCTTGCTTCTCCTTGGATTGCTCTCCATTTTCTTCCCCTGCAGACCAGCTTTCTCTTCCCACTCTGCGTACAAGGCCAAATGTAGCTGCCCTTTAGCTTCTGGTTACTTCTAGGAGAGGACTGACCAGTGCCTTTCAAATCCCAAATCAAGAATGATGGTTGCGGGTGGGCCATGGTGGCTCAGCAGGCAGGAATGCTTGCCTGCGATGCCAGAGGACCCGGGTTTGATTCCCGGTGCCTGCCCATGTAAATAAAAAAATAAAAAGAATGATGGTTGGCCCAGCTTAGGACAATCTTCCAGTTGGCAGTGGGCAGGGGTTCCAAGTTGGAGCCAGGCTGCACCCCTGTGGGCAGGGGTTTTTGGAGATGGTGATTTGTGTGTTAGGTGGACACAACTCATGCTCACACCACCTTCACACAATGCACACACTACACTCACACCACGCTCATGCTGCATCACACTATGCTCACACATGTTTACACCATACCCATACTACACACACACTACACTCACACCTTGCTCACACCATGTACACATTATACTCACACCATGCTCACACTATGCCACACTATGCTCACACCACACACACCACACTCATACCATGCCCACACTATGCACACACTACACTCACACCACGCTCACACTGTACACGCCACACACCACACTCACACCATGCTCATAACACACTCACATCATGTTCACACCACACTCACACCATACTCACCTTACACTCACACCATGCACACACCACACTCATCATGCTTACACCATACCCACACTATGCTCACACCACATGCACACTGCACGCACAGCACACTCACCCTATGCTCACACCACACCCACACTGTGCACACACTATGCTCATACCACACCCACACCACACTCACACAATACACATACACCACACACTGCACACACTACACTCACACCACACAGATACCACGCTCACACTATGCACACACCACGCTCACACCATGCTCAGACCACATTCACACTGCACACACTGCACACACACTACACTCACACCACAGTTACCACGCTCACACTATGCACACACCACGCTCACACCATGCTCAGACCACATTCACACTGCACACACTGCACACACACTACACTCACACCACAGTTACCACGCTCACACTATGCACACACCATGCTCACACAATGATCACACCATACTCACACCACACTATGCTCACACTGCACACATAGTACACTCACACTACACTCAAACCATGCACATACCACCCAGACTACACACATACTATGCTCACACCACACTCACACTGCACACACACACTACACACACTACACCCACACCACACACATACCACACTAATACCATGCCCACACTGTGCACACACCATGCTCACACTGCACACACACTACATTCATACTACACTCACACCATGCACACACCACACCCACTAAATACACACTATGCTCACACCATGCCCACACTATGCACACACCATGCTCACACTATGTACACTCACACTACGCTCACACTGCAGTTGGGGTTCAGTAATGCTGGCTTCATAGATGTGTGGTTCTTGGCATAGTTTCTCCTCTTCGTGTTCTTTGTCTTTTGGTGCCTTTATCAATTTAGATGCCAGAAAACCCAACTCAAAGGGCCTAAATCAAGGGCTGGCAAACTTTTCCTATAAAGGGTCAGATAGTAAACGTTTTCTGCTTTGCCAGGAATACAGTTTCTGTTGTACCTCTGCCTGTATAGCAGAAAAGCAGCTGTAGACAATATGTCAACAAATGAGAATAGCTGAGTTCCAATAAAACTTCAAACTGTTTTCAAAACCTGGTGGCCATGGATGAACCCTGCAAATATTATACTAAATGCAAAAAGCAGTCACAAAGCTCACATGTTGTATGATTCCCTTCCTATGAAATGCCAGAACAGGCAAATGCATAGAGGACGGAAAGTAGATTGGTGGCTGCCTAGGGCTGGTGGGGGATGGACAGTGACTGCCAATAGGTGCAAGGTTATTTTGAGGGTGATGAAAATGTTCTAAACTTAGATTGTGGTGATGGTTTGCCCAACTCTACGAATATAGTAAAACCATCAATATACTAAATCACTTTAAATGAGTGAATTCTAGAGAATGTGAGTTTTATCTTAATAAAGCCATTAAAAATGCACACACACAACAGGTGGTGAACAATAGCTTGCCTGTGGGCTACAGCTTGCTGAACCCCCCCCCTTCCCTGGTCTTAATAATTAAATAAGCAGCCACAGAACCACTCTAGTTCCCTAGAACTAGAGTTCTCCCGCTTCCCTGCCCCGAAGCAGGGACACAGTAAACTAGGACAGTTAAACCTTTCACACTCAGAGAGCCTGTAAATGTTTATTATACTAGTTGCTGCTGGAAAATGGTAGAAGCAGCCAGAAGAAGCAGCCAGAAGATGCCCTCTGGGAAGCTTCTCTTCTGTGGAGGTGGAAAAAACAGGGCACTTTAATTGGGACAGGCAGCAGAGGATTCCCATTCGCTGATCGCAGAGACACCACCTTCTCTGCTCCGTGGACCTTCTGAGCTCCGTGGTTACTCACCTGCTCACAGGTGTGATGAAGCTGCCAAGGTATTTACATTCTAAGACGCTGTCTTGAGGCTGACTCTGGTGTGTGCCATGCAGCCTACACATAGTCCATGAATACAAGCCATTGTTTGAAAATTAGGAGATTGCATGTAAAAACTCAGGTTTCCAGCTCCTCTTGTAACATTGGAAGTTGGAGCAATATAGGCCTACGTTGCCAAATGGTGAAAAGTGGCGGGCGCTGAGAACTGGCTTCCAGGTTAGCACTGTCCAGTTCCCCACAGTCCCCAGCCAGCTCCCCTCTGTCAGCTGTGTAGCTGTCTGTATTTGATTGGGGCTAGCATTGCTAATGAAAACAAGTTTCCCTCCTACCTGCAGGTGGATCAGGAGGAGGAGGCGGAGATGGCTGCAGCAGAAGGGCCAGGCATCTTGCCTCCCAGGTCTCTGGCTCCTGCAGGCTGGACGTCGCTCCTGACAGCCTCAGAGCTGAGTCCACAGGTCTGGGTGACAGAGGAGACAAAGTCCCACCAGTGGTCCTGCTGTGAGTTGCCATCTAATGAACACATCTGCTCTTTATGTAACCAGATGGTGGGCCAAGCATGTAGCATGCATCGTCTCACTCAGTCATCGCACCGCTCATAGATAGCGCAAGAAATGTAATAATCCTCATTGTATAGAGTAGACAATCCAGGCTCAGAGACAGCAAGTCATTTGTCCATGGTCCCACAGCTAGGACATGGGCAGGAAACTGGGGCTGCAGAGATATTTATCACACTCACCAAACTCACCTGGCTGAGAGATGACAGAGTGGGAATCCACCTCAGGTCCAACTGACTCCAAAGACCAGAAGTTAAAAACTGATCGCCAGGGGAGCAAAATAATTTGGCCAGTAATATTTTCAAAAATTTGGAATTTGAGACCTTCTGTCAGGTTCACTGACCCCTTATGCAAGCTCCCCCCAGTACCTATACCTCACACCCTGACCTCTGCCCTCATGCATGCTACCCGCCTGGCCTCTGGGGCACTTGACAACCCCTGCCTGTCCTGTCCCCTTCCTGTAAAGCCTGACCTCACATGAGCTTGAGCTCCTTCTTCCAGGAAAGAGCCGCAGGTCTGCGTTTGTTTCTGTTCGCCACCACCCCGCCAGAACCATGAGAGTTGAGAACAGAGATCAGGAAAAGATGGTTTTGCTTTCAGGTTCAGTTCCACGACCACAGTACTATTCCAGAGCCCAAGATTTAGAGACAGACTGGGTTGGTGCAGGACCCACTGACACACAGGGGGTGGTGGCTGAATTGAGTTTATTGTTCTAAATCATTTCTTTCTATTTGAGATTCAATCCAAAGTGTTTACGTTTTATATCAGGGTTTATCAAATAAAGGCCGTTGTTTTAGGTGTGGGTTCTCAGTGTCCTTTCCCGGGGGGGCAGGGGAGGAGGCAGTCTGGACAACATGGCCAGCACTGGGGAAGAAGATAAGGCTGGCTAAGGACGAGTTGTTACCCAGTATTCTAGTTCCTAAAAGCTGCCGGAATCCAAAATACCAGAAACAAATCCAAAATACCCCTTTAAAAAGGGGACTTTATTAAGTTGCAAGTTTACTGTTCTAAGGCTATGAAAATGTCCAAACTAAGACTCCAACAAGAGGTTACCTTCACTCAAGAAAGGCTGGTGAAGTTCAGGGTTTCTATCCCAGCTGCAAGGGCACGTGGTGAACATGGTGATGTCTGCTGGCTTTCTCTCCAGGCTTCTTGGTTCATGAAGCTCCCCTGGGTGCGTTTTCCTTCTTCATCTCAAAGGTCTCTGGTTATATGGGTGCTAAAGCTTTCTCCAAAATGATTTCCTCTTAAAGGGCTCCGGTAAGCAACCCCACCTTGAATGGGTGGAGACGCATCTCTGTGGAAACTACCTAATCAAAAGTTAACACCCACAACTGGGTGGGTCACAGCTCCATAGAACCAATCTTGAACGACGATTAAAGGACAGTTTTTCTGGGGTACATACTGGCGTCACACTGGCACACTCAGAGCAGCCAGAGAGTCTAGGGAGCAAGGTTGTATGGTAATCCGGGAGGGGAGCTCAAGTTGCCCCAAGGAGGAGGAGGGAAGCCATACAGGAGTTGAGAGACTGGAAGCAGTTGGGGCCCACCAGGCAGGGTGGAAGGCAAAGGGGAGGACTGGCTGGAGTTGGGAACCGGGCAGGGGCCCAGGAGCTTGCTCTGATAGAGGTCGTTGGGTGAACAGGTTCAACTGAAGCCCCAGCTGGGACACACAGTCCTATTGTGCTAGCCTGCTTCTTAGGGCTTGAGACAGGACCACGCTAACCACAGGACAGAGACTGACTTGACCTCCTAAGATGACTCCTCTCGTGGCTGTAGAAGGCTGCAATGGCTCCAGGCATCACATGCTGAGGATCCCACAGAAGACCAGAGAGGAAACAGTCCTATCTTACCTCTCTTCTGAAGACTAAGGAACCCTCTCCAGAAGCCACGAGTTGATGTCTCATCCTGCTTAAATCAAGGATACTGACAAGGATACTATGATGAACGTGATCGGTTCTCACTAACCAAGATTCAGTGCCTCTCCGCTTCTTCCGAATGTCTTCCCAGAAGAGGGAGGAATACAAAACTGTGACTGTGTCAGCAAAGACAAAAGAATGGGGGTTGCTATCGGGCCCCAAAATACCACGGGGACTTCTGCTCTGCTCCCTGGCTGAGGAAGCCCTGAGAAGAGGCAACAGGCAAAAGCCTCCCAGCCTTGTCGGACTAACAAAATTTAAGTGCCCCCTCAATATGTCAATACAGACCCGGGGTAAATCTGGGTCTGCCCTGGTTGGAGCAGAAGTCTCCTTGGTTCCTCCTCTTGCTCCAAGGGGGCTCCTTGAGCTTCCCAGAACCAGCAGTCTTGCCAAGCCCTTCTCCCTCTACTCTACAGCCAAGGAAACGGAGCCATGGGGAGTTTAGGCGACTGCGGACGCACCGTCACAGAGCAGCCGATCTGAAGGCCTGGCCACACCGCCTCCTGTTAGGATGAAATGAGACCAAGGATGTATGGCGGTGCTCAGGCCCAGCACAGAGCAGGCACTCGACAGAGGCGGGACCCCGCTGCCCTCTGGCCACAGGAATGAAAGATGAGGGAAGGCAGGGATCCGGCTGACCGTGTCTGAGGAAGCAGGGTGGGGTTGGGGTGCAAGTTTGAATCTGTCATGTACCCTAGAAAAGCCACGCTCTTTAATCCTCATTCAGTATTGCTGGGTGGGATCTTTAGATTGTTTCCATGGAGACGTGACCCACCCAATTGTGGGTGGTAATTTGTGGTTAGATGGTTTCCATGGAGATGCGTCCCCACCCACTCAAGGCGGGGTTGTTTACTGGAGCCCTTTAAGAGGGAACCATCCTGGAAGAAGCTTTAGAACCAACAGAGCCCACAAGCCAGAGACCTTTGGAGATGAAAGAAAACGCCCCCGGGGAAGCCACTGGAGAAGCCAGGAGGGAAAGCTGGCAGATGTCACCATGTGCCTTCCCAGCTGGCAGAGCTGATCCTGACCCATCAGCCTTTCTTGAGTCAGTTTCTTTCCCTGGATGCCTTTGTTTGGACATTTTCATGGTCTTAGAACTGTAAAAGTAACTTAATAAATCCCTTTTTTAAACGCCGTTCTGCTTCTGGTATACTGCATTCCGGCTGCTCTTACAAACTAAAACAGGGGTCAACAGTCGGGAGAAATGCAGCTGCCCCCAGCACTGCTCCCTCCCCTTGCCAAGCCAGCCTGTGCCTGGACGGGGCTTCTAGAAAGAACTGAAGGACACCAAATGAGAACACTGGCTGCTCATGGAGAGCTGCCACCAGAGGCTCAGCCCCCGTCACTGGTATTTGGCAAGGCTCAAAGGCAGGCAGCAGTGGGAAATTTTTACGGTGGAGAAAAGGAGACGGTTTCAGGCGTGTCTGGTTGGAGGCCGTTGAAAGGGGCGGCGGGAGGCAGGTTATCTGGAAGTGGGCATCTCTGACTTGTCAGAACTGGGAGTAAGTGTTGGGGGGCAAAACATAGGCCAGGTCTGACCATTTGGGCTTATAGCTGCAAAGGTTAAGGGTCAGAGGTCCATCATCACACACGGTCTGGCCATCATCTTTTTGTATATTCCATCTCTCTGTTGGCAGAACGGAAACTCGGCTGTGTGATTTGGGGCAAGCTAATGACCTCTCTGTGCCTCGGTTTCCTCATCTGTGAAATGGGGATGTTGATAGTACTCCAATTTCAATACCTGTCGAGTGCTTAGAATAGCACCTGGCATGTAGTGAGTGCCCAACCGTGTTTGCCGTTATCACTGTTGTAACTGTTAGTGCTGTCACCAAGGGCACTGCCCTGGCAGCAGGGGAACTAGGTGGCCTGTGCCAGGCCACCGTGACCGTGGTGGGGCAGTCCCCTCTCCACACTCGGCCTGTCTGTAAACTGCTAGGGCAGGACTCTGATCCAAGTTTATTCCCAGCTCCCCGCTGGGTGCTGGAGGAGAGCATGCAGCTGCACCCACAGCAGGAGCCCTACCCTCCACACGCACGCACACGCACACAGCACAGCCTTCCTCCACCCGTCCTCCACCCGGAGGCTCCCCGCACACCTGGACCAGCTGCCTCGGTAGGCTGTGTCCCCGCTGCAGTCAGTTTCAGGTCCCAAATTTAGCCCCATTACAGGAGCGGAGGTGGGGGGGGCACAGCTGTGGTGATGGCAGCTTCTCCACCCGACGTGCAGCGGCGGGAGGCACAGCAGACGGGAGGGTCCTGAGAGCTGAGTATCGCATCCTATTTTGTCATCGAAGCACAGGCAAGTCATCCGACTCTTCGGAGCCTCGGTTTTGTCTTCTCTTAAATAGGGAACAAAACCAACCTCATGTTTATGTGAGCTGGGTAGATTGTAGTGCAATTTCATGTATGCTGACTCCTTAATCATCATGTTTTATGTTAAATCAGAGCAACTTTCCTTTTTGTGTATGAGAAAAGGATCAGAGAGGTTAAGTGACTTGACTAAGGCTGTACAACTAGTGTGTGGTTTGAGTCTTTTGATGCTAAGACCAAGTCACTTTTCACCCTTAGATACTTTCATCTTTACCTATATTATGGGATTATTATGAAAATAATTTTCAAACCAAAGAAACAGCATGATTTTATGGTGGAGAGCTCGATTGCCTATGTTTGAATCTTAATTCTGCCACTTATTTTCTGTGTGACCCATGGACACCATAAGAAGGGCCATTCGTCGTTCTCCCTTCGCCCACGAGAGCTGGGGTCTCCCTCCCTACCTGGGTCCTGGTGGACGGTGATTGCCTCAACCAATAGAGGATGGCCGAGAGGACACTAGGTGATTTCCAAGGCTGGGTTAGAAAAGGCCAAGTAGCTTCCACTGGTCCTCCCGGGACTCACTCTGGGGGAGGCCGATCACCAAGTACGAGCTTGGACTGAGGAGGCCACACGCAGGTGCTCCGTCACCAGCCCAGCTGAACTTCCAGCTGCAGCCGGCATCACCTGCCACCAGGTGAGTGAGCTCCTCCCCGTCAGCCTGGCCAAGCCGTCAAACACCTGCACCCTGCCAGCAGCTGCCGGCAACTGCACAAGAGACTCCAAGCAGGAACTGCTCAGCCGTGCCCTTCCTGACACATAAAGCTGTGAGTAAAACAAAATGGTTGTTTTCAGCCACCAGGTTTTGGGATGGCAAGTGGAACAGACTGTTCCTTAAGCGCTTTCTCCTTCACAGAGACTGCCACAGTCTTAACATCTCACAGTCAACTTGGCACCACCATGATATGTCCCAACACCACCCACCCATGTCTCAAACTTAACATGCCCCATAATAAACCATTGGTCCAAGCCCATTTCTCATCACCCCATCTTCCCTGTCCAATAAGGGGTATCTGTTGTCCCAGTTTCTTAAGCCAGAAGTCTGGGCACCGTCTTGCCCTCAGATGGCTGCTTGCTCTCAAGCCCACCTGCGCACCTCCGGTGGCTTTGCCCCACAATGCTTCTCAAATCCATCCTCCTCTCCCTGTCTCTACTGCGACCGCCCCATCCAAGATATCGTCAGCTCCTGCTGTGTCACAGGCATGGCCCCGTTCCCCTAGTTGTGCCTTGCGGTCCTTGTCCTTTGGGTCAATTCATGCTCCTCACAACAGGCAGAAGGTTCTGAAAACATGAGTCAGGCCACAGCCCCTCCCAGCGCTGCCCACTGCAATGAGAATGAACCCAAAGTCCACGCTTGGCCACCAGGCGCTGCCTGGCCGGACCCTGGCCTCCGATCTCCTCTTCCCCATGGTCACTCTGCTCCTGCCCGGGCCTTTATGCCGGTCCGGGACCACAACCAGCTCTTCCTCAGGGACCTCGCGTGGCTGTAACCTCTGCCTGGGAAACGCTTCCGTAACTGAGAAATTAAGAATTGAATTTATATGGTTACTGAATCATTACGCAGATGTTTTTTCTTCTTATATTGTCGAATAGCCAAAAGTTTATACCTGAAATTACTGAAATTCAACTGGCCTCAGCCCTGTGTACACCTGCCACTGTGATGGCTGCTCTCGCCCAGCCTCAGCGCTGTGTATACTTGATATTGTGATGGGAACAACTCCAACCCCCCTTGCTTGAATCCATTAAACCCCTGAACCCCTGAGACTCAGGGAGACAGGATTTAGGGCTGAGAGGCCTTCTGATCTCCTGTTTCATGTTTAGCAAAAAACTCTTTGAAACCCTGGGGTCATGCATTGGCTGTTAGGCACGTCCAGCGGAGAACCCGCTTTTTGTCCAGTTCTTTCTCTGGCTGTTTATTTGGGATCTGAAGCTAAATGTCTTCACAGAGAGGCCTTCCACGACTGCTCTATCTAAAGAAGGTTCCCCTCTGATAATCTCCATTTTGGCTTTTTGTCTGTTTCCTTCATTATCCTTTCCTCAGCTTTGCTTGTTTTCAGTGTCTTGCCCACTGTCTCTCTCCCTGCTGCCTGCTGCACCATGAGCGCTCAGTACAGACCGCCGTTTGTCCATGTCAATAATAGTGGCCCACGGTGAGCCCAGTACTATGCTGAGCGCTTTACATGTCATGTGCTGGGAAAGGCAAGGATTATCCCCATTTCTCAGGTCAGAAAACAAGCGCTTTTCAAAGGCCGAGTGCAGAGTGCTGGTTCTGAAGGAGAGGTGTGTGGCAGAGCAAGGCGGGGCCACTGGTCCTAGATTCTCCAGCCTCATCCACTGGTTTTAAGCGGGACAGACCGGCCTCTGCCTTCAGAAAGGGACGAGAGAGGGAGCAGCTGGGGTCTCTGGGGAAGGAAGACGACTTCTGCCTTCACGACGGGACATGCCAAGAGGCTTTGTGGGCTCCTTAACTGCCGCCGTGATGAGCTGGCGTGGCGGGTGCCTGCGCAGGTTGCACTGTGGCAGGCGGGTGCGGCAGGGTTGCTCCAGGTTGGGTGGGCCCCGGGCTTCACGTGCGTTAGTGCTGGGGCCTGTGGCTGAGTGCGGATCAATCCTGTGGCCACACGCTGCGTGTCTGTGCATGTGACTGGAGGGGGCTGCACACAGGGGTGGGCTGCTCAGTTCTCCCCGGAGAATGAATTCCTTCTCCCAGGATTAAAAAAAAAAGTTTGGTATTTGAGAAGGCTTGCATTTTTTTTTCTGTACTATCATTATCACATTTTGGTAAGAAGTTAAAATTTAGATTTTTCTTGAATCTTGTCCAAGAACGTGCAGTAACATGTAAAGTCTTGCCCCCTTTATCTGATCACACAGAGGGTGCGGAGACCATTGTTGCCCATTCTAAAGACCCTTGCCAGGGGTGAAACGTCTCGAGGACGCTGTGCGGACAGACCACGGTATCCGCGACCTCTCACGCCACAGCCCTCCCCACCTTCCGGCCTCCTCTCCACCACCAGACCCCAACCTCTCAGCGCTCCCCACATGTGCCCTTCCCCCTGCCCCCCTCCTGGAGACCCCTCCCCACCCACTGGGGCTCAGCCGTAAGGCCCAGCCCCTCGTGAAGACCTGGCTGAATGCCCCAGCCCCGGGCTCTCTCCTGAGTTAGGGCACCAGGGCAGGACTTGCAGGCCTGCCCGTTATGGGGCCACCATGAACCGACACGCCAGCCCTGGTCTTTGCACCCACACGACCTACTAGCGTTCGGCACATAGTAGGTGCTCAGTGTGGGGCACAGTGCAGGACAGTTAAGGCCACTGAGGCAGAGACCCAGGCGCGAATCCCCGGGCCACCTCTTCTCCCACCCCCACCCCCGCCAACCAGCGCCCCAGGGTGCGGGCGAGGAGGACGGGAAAGCACGCCGCCCACCCACGGACACAGGCACCTGGGAGGCACAAGCCTTCCTCACCCGGACCTGGAGTAGGGGCCCTGGCTACCCCTTCTGATCGGGTCCCTGTCCCTGCAGCTTTTCCACGGGCCCCCCATGACCCCCTCAGCCCCGCCCACCCAGCCCTCACTCACTGCACACAGGGTGTCTGGCTCAGGTCTTGTTATTAAATCACAGACAGCTTGGGGCATTAGGCCCACCAATTTCGTGAGACCACTGGGGCTCGAGTGGCCTGGAGCAGGCTGGTGAGATCTGCTCTCCCCAGCCCTCCGCTACGAGGTCGGCAGACATGGGACTCAGGCGGAGACCAGCACTGCGCGGCCCAACGGGAGGGGCGTGGGGGGCTGCAGGCTTCCACGGGCCCGACAGGAGGAAGAACTCACATGCGAGCATATGGCCTTGGCAAGGGCAACGGTCAGGCTCCATGCCCCCTGCCCCTGGCCTCGAGCGCCCAGCCCCTCGCTTCATCTGCCCAACCTGGGATGAGGGTGTGGGGACACCGTTAGGAGGCGGCTCCCAGCCCCCCACCAGGCGGCCGGGACTCGTGCCAGGACAGGTGCTGGAAACTAGAGGAGCTCCCGTTCCCCATGGCAGAGGCAGGGGGCAGGAAAGCCTGGGTGAGGGGTTAGGGGAGAGGGTGCTCGAGGCCCTGCTTAACCTGGAAAGGATGGGCGACTGCCCCGGGTTAATGGGGCTGGGGGGCGGTCCCGTGACTCATCCTGCTCCAGCTACTTTCCTTCAGCTCCCCTGCAGGGCCCATGGGTGTCAGGGCAGAGGGAGCACCAGGCCCCCAGGCCCGGTCCACGCTCTCCTTAGAAGGAAGGCTGGTTTGAGGGGCTTGGGCCGCCCCGCCACCTGCCCCGGGCCTGGGGGAGCCCAGGTGCCCTGATGCACAAGGTTTCCCGACTCCCTTCAGTTGACACGCGGCGGGTCATGCCTCAGGCCCCCGAGTCTAAGTGAGGACGGCAGGGCTCTGCCCACACTGACCCTTCCAGGCTGCAGCCCACCCTGGGAGGGGGGTGCCCTCTCTCCTGCTCCCCAGGAATGCGTGCTCTTCCAGAACCGAACTGGCTGTTCCCTTCCGGGTCCCCGCCCCAGGGGAAGGCCAAAAACCCAGAAATAGGAAAGAGGGTAGAGATGCATTTGGCAGCTTCCTGACATTTCTTGAAAACATTGGCTCTTTTCGGCCGTCACATTGCAGTCGGGTCTGGAGGCCCCCCTTGCTCCAGGGCAACATCTCAGGGCTCAGAGGGGCAGGGTGTGTGCCGGCCCGCCCACCGTGAGCCTCCCCCCGGCCAGGCCATCCCAGGGGCCCGCGCTCACATGCCCATGACACCCTTCTCGCCCTCCTTGGGGCTGGGCTCCTCCGGACCCTTCTTCATCTCCCTGCCCCGCACCCACGTGTAGGCGGAGGAGCCCCCCAGCACCATCATGTTGCTCGTCCACCAGAGGAAGCTCTTGGTCTCCTCGAAGTAGAGCACAGCCAGCACCGTTTGGGCGCAGGCCTTGGCCGTGCCCGACACGTTGTGGGACAGGGGGCTGGTGAACTTGATCTGCAGTCCCGTCACGTAGCCGATGGCGAAGCCAAACAGGCCGCCCAGTGTCATCATCCCCCAGAAGTGGGCGCTGCCCAGCTGGGCAAAGCTGTAGAGGGCCCGCAGCTCCCCGAGGAGCAGGAGCAGGGGCAGGAAGAGGACGCAGGCGTTGGCGTTGTTGTAGAAGGTCAGACGCCAGATGCTGTCGTCCACCACGGGCAGCACCTTCTTGGTGTAGATGGCGTTGAGCGAGACACAGAGGCTGGCCAGCACGCCGTACAGGGTGCCCGTCCAAGACAGGGTGCCCTCCGCCCCCTCCTGGTCCACGCCGAGCCAGAAGCCACCTGCAGTGGGAGAGGTGGGGAGGGGTGAGAGCAGAAGGGGGGAGGAGGGGCGGAAGTTCACACCATGGTGCATGGACAGAGCAGCCCCTGGCAGTGCCCCCGCCTGAGCCCTCCCTCCGATAAACCCGCCCAGAGTCTCCACTGCCTGCAGAGCACAGAGCAACGGCTGGGGAAACGGCCCAGGATGAGCCACACTTCTCACGGAGCTTACATTCTAGCAGAGGAGAAAGACTTTAAGACAATTCATCTCCCAATTAATCTTTTAATTACAACTGTGGCGAGGTCCATAAAACAGGACAGGGCGCTGCAAGGACCCAGGGTGGCTGCGCTGGCCTGGGGCATCTGGAACATGACATCTGAGTCAGGTTCTGAAAGATGAGCATCGTTTCCTGGTTAACGTGACCTCAGGCAAATGACTCAGGGCATGCAAGCCTCGGCTTCTTCTGTAAAATGGGGGCATGCCACATTATCATGGTGAGCATGAAGTCAGACTCTTTCAGGGCCTGGCATCATTTGGGACGGTTACTGTCATGTCACCTCCTGCCTGACAGCCTCCCTGCTCCCCACTGCCCCGTCGAATGTATCCTCCTCAGCCCGGTATACAGGCAGCCTGCTCTGTCCCCTGGTCATCCCATCCCTCCTCTCTCTCCCTGCTCCTCACCCCGGGGCTCCGTGTCCTTGTTTATTTCCTGTACCAGAAACATCCACTTCCTTCCCAAGGAGATTTCCCTCATTCCTCAAGATCAAAGCCACCCTCCTCCAGGGAAAGAGGTCCCTGGTATTCTCAGTCCCCAGCCCTCTTCCCACTTCCCACTGCCTGCGTTTTCCTTTGAAGCCCCTTGCCTGCCCTGGGCTCCCAGGCACCTGCCCATGGCAAGAGGAGGCAGGGGCCGGGTTTACAGACTTTGTATCTCCCACCACAGCACCTGGCGACATAGCACAGCGGAAGGCTGGAGCTCTGGGGTCAGAGAGAGTAGGCTCCAACTGGCCTCTGTCGTTCAGAAGCCACGGGAAGTCACTTAACCTCGGAGTTCATGTCCTTCATCTGTAAAGATCTGGGTCACTTCCTAGACCTTCCACTCAACCATTCTACTTCCATCTCGCAACCAGAGGGATCATCTTAAATCCCTCCTGGCCGGGCTCAAAGGTCTTCAGTGGCTCCCCAGTGCCCTCGGAGAATCCAGACTTGACCGGGCTCTGAAAGCTCTAAGCGGGGTCTGCTCACCTGGGCGGCCTTGTGTCTGCTGAGTCCTGCCCTCGTTCACAAAGACGTGAACACATTCTTCCTCCCACCTCGAACATTCTCTGCCCACTCTTCACCCACGCAGCCTCTCCTCCAGAAAGTCTGCTTAGATTGCCCCTTCCCAACCTCTGCCAGAGTTCCCACAGCATCGCTACGTCCCCAACACAGCCTTTCCCACTCTAGGATCAGTGTCATTTATCACTATGCCCTCCGTGTGTGCAGGGGCCGAGCCTGCCTTTTTCAAACCTGCATCCTCAAGGTCTGGCACAGCACCTGGCATGCTCCTGGCCATCAACTGGTATTTGATGAATGAGTGAATGGAGAGGTTGTGATGGAAGGGGCTGGGCGCATTAACCGGGATGAAGGACCTATTACATCGTGGGCACTCAACAAGCAGTCCTCTCCCCTTTCCTGAGCTAGCCTTTGCATGGCAGGTACCCACAGACCTGCTGTGTGTGTGTGTGTGTGTGTGTGTGTGTGCACGTGCGTGCGTGGCATCAGGCTGCATACCAGCTCACTTGCTCAGCTGGAAGCACCCTGAGGCCTCATGCTGGCTACTTCTGAGACCAGAAGGGGCTGTTGGCCACAAGGAGCTTTGGGAAGGCACCATGTGACATGGGGTGGCAAGGAGGAAGTAGACCCCTCTTCCCTCACAGGGAGGGAGGGGAATCGCTGCAGATGGGGGCCAGGTCCTGGCAGCAAGAGCACCAGTCTCCCTGGCCCCCTGCCCCAACCGCCAGGCAGGCGAGTGAATGCACCGTTCTCAGCTCACCATCAGCTACTTTGATTACTTTTCAAAATTAGGCCCAGTTTCCCTAGTGACTTTTGCATTCAAAAGCTCCCACGAGGAGCTCCCAGGCTCCTCCACTCCTGGCAGAGTCAGCAGAACTGGACAGGAGATTCTGGGCATTTGGGCAGGAAGTTAGGCCAGAGGATGCACTCTAGCTGCCCCACAGGAAGGGCCTGCAGCTATCTTCTCACTCGAGGCCCAGCTCTGCCCTAGGCACCAAGGGGCAGACAGGATTGCTCTTCAGGGTGTGGCCCCCAAGCCCCTGTCCCCCCACGCTCACCGATGATGATGCTGCAGGCCAGCAGGGCGTAGAAGGAGGTGGCCTGCCCGAGCAGCAGGTAGGAGAGCAGCACGTTGAAGACGGTGGTGAGCGAGCGGCCCACGTTGTAGAAGGGCACCCCCACGTACTTGAGGCACAGGTTATTGAAGGTGATCATGCCGATAAAGACCACCGACAGGGGCAGGACGCTGCGGGCCACCCGGAGGTCCAGGTGCAGCGAGGGGAAGTCCACGGAGCGGGGAGAGCAGGCGGCCAGGGCACTGAGGCCCCAGCACAGCAGCACGGTCACCAGGCACTGGTAGAAGGTGACGAAGATGGGGGTGTCCAGCCTCAGGGAGGGACTGTCCAGCAGGTACTTGTTAAGGAACACCATGGAGATGGAGGTGACCCAGTACAGGGCGACCACCAGCGTGATCTGCAAGGCCCGCAGCAGAAACCGCTTCTCCCCACCAGCCTCGGGTTCCCCCGGGGGGTCGGGCCCCCCCATCAGGGCCATGTGCAAGATCCGGGAGCGCTTCAGTGGGGTCCTGTTCATGGTGGGAGAGAGGCTGGTCACCCGCCGCCCAGGCCCTGACTCCCTGGCGGACAGGGCGGGGGGCTCAATTCTGCTGTTTTGTGAGACCAGCCCTGGACGGCCACATGGTGTCTGGAGGCCCCCGCGGTCCTCTAGGACGGGGCGGCCCGGCTGGGGTGAGCCAGGCGGCGCCACCCACACCCTGCTCCCACTCGGGGCCCGTTCACCCGACCCCACCCAGGGAAGGCTGCGGGGCCTGGGCAGGGATGAGCTGTGCGGGCGCCGGGGCTGGGGCCCGCGAGGGTGGGGTCCCGGGGAGAAGGGAAGGGAGAGGAGTGGGACAGGAAGGTGCAGGGAGCAGGAGACGGGAAGAGGAACGGAGGGCGACCGAGTGCGAAGGTTCCAGAAAAGCGCGGGGGGCGGTGCGGGGAGAGGGAGGCGGGGGCCGGGAGGCGTGCGGGGGGACGCGAGGACGGGGAGGGCGGGGGGACCCCGGGGGCCCCAAGCCCGTGCGCGCGGCCTTCTCGGGTCCCGGCTCGCGTAGAGCCCGGAGCCTCCGGACGTCCGAGGCCGCCCTCCCCGGCGAGGCGGGCCCGGGCCCCACTTCCTGACACGCCCCGGCCCTCCTTAAAGAGCCCGCGCGCCCGGCGGCGCCCCAAAGCCGCGGCCCCGGGGAAGCGCGGGGGGTCGCGGCGGCCCTGCGCGGCCGGTCGGGCGCCTGGACCGCGCTCCCCTTGCTCCCTCGCCCCGCTTCCTCCTCACCCCCGCCCCGGGCCGCGCTGCGCCCCACAGCCTCGGCGCCGCTCCGGGCCGCTGCGTTCCGGGGCCTAGCCGGCCTCCGCCACCGGCCGCGGGACCCGCTGCTCACCGCCCGGCCCGCCAAGGCCCCGGTGCCGCGCCCCCGTCCACGCCGAGGCCAGCGCGCCCGCTCCGCCCAGTCGAGACCCTCCCGGCCGCCCGGATCCGAGCCCCCGGGGCCCCCACGCAACCCCCGCCCCCCGCAGCCAGAACACCCACTCACCCCGCTGGCCCTGCCGCGAGCTGCACCCCGAGGCCGGCGCTCCCGGGCGGCCACGGACACCCAGCGCGCCCCCTCCCCTGCGCCGCGCGCGCCGCCACCTGCAGCCGCCGTGCCCAGGGCAGTGCCCGCGGGGCTGATTTCCTGCTCCCGGTCCCGCGCGGGCGCCGCGCCAGCCTCGCCCAGTCGCTCCCCGTTGGGGGTCGGGGGTGGCGGCAGGGCGACCCCTACCCCGACATGGGCCCTGCCCCGAGTTACCACGCCGGCCGTGGGAGCGGGCTCCCTCCCTTTTCCAAGGCCACCCCTGCTCCCCCCGACCCCCGGTGCCCCGCGGGGATCCCCCCGCTCCACTCACCGCCGCTGGCGCGTCCCGGGACCTGGCTGCATCCCCCGCCCACCGCGCACCTCGAGGGTGGAGGCGGCCAGGCGCGCGGGCCGGAAGGTCCTGGGGCCTTCCTCCCGGCAGAGTGGAGGGTCCCTGCCCCCAACCAGGGTCCCGGCCTGGATAGTCGGTCCCAGCCCAGGATCCGGGCGGCAGGGCTGGCCTCCCTCGAGTCCCTGCTCAGGCGCCCACCTTGCGGGGCGGGGGCCCTGCTCCCGGGCCTGGGTTGTTTTCACTGTTCACGGGAGGGTGGGCTGTGCCAGCCGAGGGCAACCTCCTTGTTCAGAGCTGCTTGGTATTGGGTGGGGGTAGGGGCTGGCATCTGTTTTTAATATTTCAACGGTTTAATTTGAAACATTTAATTTACGGGTGAGATGATATGATATGATGTTTGGGATATGCTTTAAAATACTCAATACTCACAAAGAAAAAAATGAAAAACAAAGTGGTCAGTAAAAAACAAGATTGGCAACACGTTGATGGCATTAAGCTGGGATGCAGGTACCGGGGCTGCCTTAGCCCCGTCTCTTCACTTTTGCCAGCACTTGAATGTTTCCAGAATGGAAAGGTAGACTCTGTGGGCTGCACTGCAGTCTGGCATGCTAACTGGGCAGACCCTTGCCGGCCTGGGTTTAGCACAGTCCTGGAGGGCTGCCGGGGTGGGTGCACTATCTGGGAGCCCGGGGCAGCTCTAGGCAACCCCCCAGCTCCGCCCCAGGCCATCCTCTAGCCCCAGCCCCACCCCTTCCTTCCTAGTTTAAGCTGGTCTCTGGCCTCCAGCTGGAGGATGCCATTTGGTCCCCTGGTCACCTTCAGGTTCAAAAGGAGAGACTTAAGGGACTGGGCTGCTCTCCTTATCCCTCCCTGGAGGGTCTCCTTGCCAGGTTTCATTTTATAAAGAGCAGCGTGTACCTGCTCCAAATCTCTCGGGCCAGGGACTTCCGTCTTCACCTTCACAAATAATTTAATGACAAGCAGAGTGAACTTCCTTCTCTTCAGCATGTTAAGAGGGATTAATTTACCTGGTGACTGTGCCTTGAGCCCCAAGGGAAGAGATATACACTGTTTATGGGATGTAGGCCAGGTGTGCTGCATTTGAGGGGGGCCTGGGGACAGGTTCTGGATGTGTGAGGGACGATTTAGGCTCTTCACGGGCCTGGAGCCAAAGTATGTCCTTGGCTCCTGTCCCCCCCTCCACTGCACCTGCCATTCCACCTTAGGGCCCCTCCCTGGGTGGAGGCGGCAGTAGGCCAGCATAGCTAGCTTCCGGGATTCTAATGCTTTTTATTGCTGGTAAGGGAAAGGGGAGGTGCGGTGTCGCAGAGGGGCCCAAGGCCCCAGGGGTTGTGCCATTTGCACAAACTGCTCATCTTTAGAATTTTCCTTAAGGTGAGGTACTTGTTTAAACCTTAAAGGGTGATATTTTAGGTCTTGTCACGAGCGACCACAGTGTGCGTTTGGGAGGTGACCCTGGGGTGAGGTGGACCGTCAGTTCAACGCCCCAGCAGGGGAGGGCTGACGAGGCCCTTTGTGGGTGCAGTCCCATTTTCTTACCTTAGTTGGGAGCCACTAGTCAGAGGAAGATGATTTGTGCCAGACAGGATGAATGCATCCAGGCTCCCAGGTGTGAGGGGCAGCGGGGCCGCCCCCTAGATGGGGGGACAGGGGTTCGACCCCATGGATGGGGGGACAGTGGAGCTGCCTCCCCTAGATGGGGGAACAGCTGGACCACCCCCTAGATGGAGAGGCTACGGGTCCACCCCCTAGATGGGGGCACAGCGGGTCTGCCCCATAGATGGGGAGGCAGTGGTCCGCCCCATAGGTGGAGAGACATAGATGGAGAGGCAGTGGGTCCACCCCATAGGTGGAGCCTGAGCCCTCTTGGGAGCAGATGACGTCAACCGTCTCCCCCCCTGAGCTCAACAAGGTCTGGCGAGCCTCCCTCTGTGGGGACACCCTCGTTGTCTGCCCACGTCCAGTCTCCCATTGGCCCAGCCCCCTGGGGTTCCAGGCACCCCGCGGGCAGTGGACGGTGGAGGGGGTGCCGTGCCCCTCCCAGATCCCGCTCCAAGCCCCAGCGTGCCCTGCAATATGTCCCTTTTCTGCTCCTCTTAGTCCAGACCGTCAGTGGTTCCATTTATACAGGTTCCACAACACTCTTGTTGGTTTCCTATGCAATAGGCTGGGATCATGCCCATCTGACAGCAGGAGTTCCAAAAATTCTTCCTGGATAACTCTATCTTCAATCCTGTTTTTTTCTGAAATGACTGACTGGTTCCACATTTGGTTAAATCCTCATGTAGGGCACTATTCTCAGGAGTCTCCCTTTCTGGAAGTCCAGAGTTTTGCAAACCACCAATTTCTGGTTTCTTTATACCCAGGAGTTCAGTTCTCAGCGTATCTCTTTCCTGTCACATTTTGTTATAAGCTGCAAGGAGAAACCATACTGCACTTTCCACATTTAATTTGGAAATTTCTTCTGCTAAAAATCCAAGCTCATGTCTTGTAAAATATACCTTCCATCTAAAACCAGTGGTCCGTTTTGCTAGATTCTTTGCCGTTTTAAAACAAGGGTCATCTTCCTCCCAGTTTGCAGTAACACATGCAGTGCTTCTGCCTAAAGCCTTATGAGTCCGCATTCCTACCTACAGTCTCTTCAAAGCCTTCTAGGCCTTCTCTACCAAGCGCCTCACAACTCTTCCAGAATCTTCCCGTTATCCATTTAAAAAACCATTCCAACATGTTTGGTATTTGCAAAGCGCAGCAGCACGTGATACCAAATTATATTCTAGTTTGAAGCTTCCGGAATGTGATATACCAGAAATGGAACGGCTTTTAAAAAGGGGAATTTATTAGGTTGCCAGTTTACAGTTCTAAGGCCATGAAAATGTCCAAATTAAAGCAAGATTATAGAAATGTCCAATCTAAGGCATCCAAGGAAAGACACCTTGGTTTAAGAAGGCCAGTGATGTTCAGAGTTTCTCTCTCAGCTGGAAGGGCACATGGTGAGATCTGCTGGCTTTCTCTTCAGTGGCTTCTCTGGGGTCTCTGTCCATTGTGTTGGCTCTGTCGGTTCTGATGGCTCTCGTGGCTCTAAGCTTTTTCCAAAATGGTTTCCTCGTAAAGGGCTCCAGTAAGCATCCCCACCTTGAATGAGTGGGGACACATCTCCATGGAAACCACCTAATCAAAAGTTACCACCCACAGTTGGGTGGGTCACGTCTCCATGGGAACGGTAAAAACGATTCTAACCAGCAATATTGAATGAGGGTTCAAGAACCTGGCTTTTCTGGGCTACACAACAGATTCAAACTGGCACAGATGAGCACTCTTATTCTCTCATTTTATGGAAAAGGAAACTGAAGTCAGAAAGGTAAAGTAACTTGCCTCAGGTCAGAGGGGTTTGCAATCGGCAGAGCTGGGCCTTGAACCTGGGAAGACTGATTTACACTTAACTACAAAGTTATAAGGCCTTTCCTTGTATGTATAGCACTTTACAAAATATTTGCACATAGATTAAAAAAAGATCTCAATATATCAGAAGTACCTCAGAGATCGTCTACTCCAAATCCCTCACATCACAAAGAAGAAAACAGGTCCAGAGAGGGGGAGTGAGTTGCCCAGGGTCACACAATTTGTGGATGGGAGAGACAGGACTGGAACTCAGCTCCCCTAGGTGCTTACAGTTTCACCAGACTCCAAGCTCCTTCCCTGGACTGTGAGGTCTGTGAACACGGGGCTGGTGCAGTGGGCCTCTCTGGACCTTTGGCACCTGGCACTATGGCCAGCACATAGTAGGTGCTCAGGAATTGTGTTTTGTGTGAATGTGAGTCAGTGCTTTGCTATTGTTACATTCTAATACCTCCATGGTATTTCTCAAGGCATGCAGCAGGACGCTTGGCACACAGTAGGCCTACCGGGGCGAATCCTGCTCTAACCCTCAAAGTCATGTCTGCTAGGAACCTCAAAATGTGACTTTATTTGGAAATGGGGTGTTTGCTGATGCAGTTAGTTAAGATAGGGTCGTCTTGGGTTACGTGGACCCTGAATCCAATGACTGGTGTCCTTAGAAGGAGGAAAGATGTGGAGACACAGAGACATGAAGAGACATGCAGGGGGAAGACCAGGTGGGGATGGAGGCAGAGACTGAGGGATGCAGGTATGAGCCAAGGGACACCTTGGATTGCTGGGGCCCAGCAGCTGGGGGGAACCTGGAGCGGCTTCTCCCTCAATTTCCCGAGGACCCAGCCATGCCGGCATCTTCACCTTGGACTGCCAGCTCCTGAACTGCGAGAGGAGAAACCTCTGCTGTCTTGAGCCACCCCATTTGTGGCCATTTGTTGCGGCAGCCCCGGGAGACGAGAACAACACTGCCGCGACAGAGGCTGCTGATTGCTGAATCCCAGGGGGCAGGACAGCCAGGGCTTCTCTCACTCTTGGTCCAGCGTGAGGGGAGGAGGTTTCAGCAGGCGATCTAACACTCAGCTCTGAATGGGACGGGGGACAGCCACGAAGGGGCTCCCCGTGGCCCCTGCCGTGCTTGCTTAGCGAGTACTGATCATCCTGGAGGGGCATCGAGCGTGATGGGGTACGCCCCAGACTTCCAGCTCGTGGCCTGACGACTACAGGCTGTGAGTCTGGGGTATCTCCTCACCTCTCTGGGCCTCTGTTTTCCCATCTGTAAAAAGGGAGGAAGCCAGGCTGGCTGGCCTCTGAGGTGGAAGGGGTTCCCATCTCAGGGGGAGGTAGGGGAGCGTCTGCACGCCACCAGGCTGCCCTGGAGAGAGTGGTGGAACGTTGTAGAGAAGTATGTAAGTGGGTTGTAACACAACCTATGTAAGCAAAATGGAGTTTGTTGGCTCGTGTGATTGAAAAGCACTGGGGAGTGCTGGCTTTAGGCTTCGCTTGGCCAGAAGCTCAAACAATGTCATCACACCTCTTGGTCTGAGCACTTCTCCAGGTTCAAGTGTGGTGGGAGAAGCACCGCTTCTCGAGCTGCACTCAGACCAGGCTGGCTCAGGTCCTCCGGCCACCTGTGACCAATCACTGTGACCAGGTGCCGGAGCCCCTCCAGCCAAGGGGTGGGCACCCAGGCCAGGCCGGTGAGCCAGTTGTGTACTTCTTCTCTCTCCGAAGTTGAATCTGGAGCAGAAACAACGAAACAACAACTAAAAATGGTTGGAGCTGGTTTGCGGTGGAAGCAGCGTCCAGAAAGTCCACGCTGCTTCCTGCTCCCCGGCCCTGCTGCCACCCCCCCCCCCCCCCCTACCCCAGGGCTGCCCTGCCTGCCCTTTCTCCCCACCTCGCTCTCCGGCTTTTCCTTCAGTTCTGTGAGCAATCCGACTCTGCCAGTAACTTCCTTTTTGCCTAAAGTGGCTGTGCCCTGTAGCTGCTGCTTTCAATCAGAGCACCCTCCTTGCAGCTGTGGCATTTCCCTGTTCCGAGGAGAGGGGTCAGGGCAAGCACCGGGCAGCTGCAGGAGGCGAGTCCGGGCATCACGGCCCACCTTCTCTGTGAGTGCTGCAGCTCCTGGCGCAGGAAGGGCAAAAGGGACAGGGCAGGGCAGCGGGAAGGAGGCCGGGGTATGTCAGCATCCCAGCGTTTGGGAAGGGCTGCCGTGGGCAGGTGCAGACTAGGCTGGCTTCCTTCCCTGGACTTTGTTGTAATCAGGCAGCTGGGACACGGTGGTGGCCGATGGGTGGGGTGAAGCCAGCCATCTTCCAGGTGCTCTTATCTCCCTTTCTCCCCACCGGGCAGGAACCTCTCAAGCCGCTTCTGGAATGGGTGCCTTGTTCGTTTCCGATGCCTTGTGGGATGCCTCGTGGGATGCCTTGTCCTGGCATGATGTGGGCCCTTTTTTCTGTTAGTGGGATTTGAGTGGTCTGAAATGGACATAAAGTACTCTACTTCGATGTACAGGTTATACGAATGAATTAATACCTATATAAACCGAACTTAAACAACTCCAAACGGGAACCACAGACTCCATTAGAGGTTCCTTTTGTTGCCTTTTTTGCTTACCCCTCTCTCGTGGTGCAGTGCGGCATGAAACCTCACCCTCTAGTTCGCCTTACATGCTGTGTGGCCACAGTAAGTTACTTAACCTCTCTGAGCCATGACAGCCTTATTTGTAAAAAGGGAATGGTGATAATATATTACTCAGCAGAGTACCTGGCACATAGTTACCTATTATTAGTATTCCTTGTGTGTATATTTTTTCAAAAAGTTCCAGGGTACCTGTTCTAGTTTGTAAAAGCTGCTGGAATGCAATATACCAGAAATGGGAACAGAACACCTTTTAGAAAGGGGAATTTATTAAGTTGAAAGTTTATAGTTCTAAGGCCAAGAAAATGTCCAAATGAAGGCAACCAGGAAAAGATACCTTGACTCAAGAATGGCCGTTGGGTCCAGAACACATCTGTCTGCTGGGAGGGCACGTGACGACTTCTCCCACCTTCTCCAGTGGCTTCCCTGGGGGTGTTTTCTTTCATCTCCAAAGATCTCTGGCTTGTGGGCTCTCCTGGCTGTGTGGCCTCTGTCGGTTCTAAAGCTTTTTCCACAACGGTTCCCTCTTAAACAGCTCCAGTAAGCAACCCCACCTTGAATGGGCAGAGACACACCTCCATGGAAACCATCTAACTACAAGTTACCACCCACAATTGGGTGGGTCACGTCTCCATGGAAACAATGTAAAAATCCCACCCAGCAATACTGAAGGAGGCGTAAAGGGCGTGGCTTTTCTGGGGTACACCACAGACTCAAATGGGCACAGCACCTCCTGGCACCGGGCCCATTCTCCATCTGTGTCAGCTATTGTAAGGTGACACACCACCTCGGAAGTTAGCTCAGCGTCTAGGGGACGTTCAGGCCATTTGTCCAGCGTGGCTGTGCGCTCCTGTGTGTTTGGTGGTCTGTTGGTCACAGGTTGGCCTGGGATGCCCGTAACTGGGAGAACTGGGCCCTCCCCAGTGGGTCTCTCGCCCTCCGCAGGCTACCGCCTGGGCGTCCTCTCCCCGTGGTCAGGGTCCTGCGAGGGAGCAAACGTGGCAAGGCCTCTGAGACCTCGGCTCGGAATTGGCACAATATCGCTTCTGCCTTATTTATTCTAACTGCCAAGCAAATTACAAGGTCAGTCCAAAGTCAGAAAGGGAGGGGCCTATAAAGCTACAGGGTGGGTGCAGGAAGGCCCATCACTGGGGTGGTTAATGCAACCAGACCCACCCCCACAATAGAGTGCTGTGACCGGTTACTTCTCCCTCTCCACCCAGACTGCCCTGCTCACCCCTGGGTCCTTGGTGCCTAGCGCAGAGCTCGGCACGGGGCAATAGAGGCTTGGGGACTGCAGGAATGGAGGCCAGGGCTGCGGAGCTGCTCCTGGCCCCCTGGGAAGGCACTCCCTGCCCACTCCCCGTAGAAGGCATGCCATGCTGGTGGGCCGTCCTAGGCCTGCATGCACGGCTGTGTGGCTTCAGCCCCCAGCTCAGCCACTCTTCTGTTCAGCTGGGCTTTGGCTGTTGGAAGGCTAAATGGTTGAATGCCTATTTGGGTGTCATTGTCTGACATACCTGAAATTTTGCAAGATCAGTGATTCTGTGATTAGGAAAGGGCCATCATATTTAAACAATATGCTTACATCAGGAGTACAAACAAGGTAAATCAATGGGGTTTATTACTAATATCTGAGTGCTCATTTCTAAGCACAGGTAAGCATTTTAGAAGTAACTCAAACTGAGAAACTACTTTCATGCTTTATATATTGAAATTATTTCAATCAGTTGATGAAAACACAAATATCTGTTATTTAAGGGTAAAATGGTAGCGTAATTAATGATAATTGTGAAAGCCATTAATTTTATGTGCAAAAGAAATTGTTAAGAAGTTTCAAATGTTTAAATAAGTAGGGAAATAGACTGATAGTTCAAATGAATATTGAGAGAGTATGTTAGCTAATAACTTTAGGAAGAATGTTTTATTCTTTTGGAACCAACAAATGTTTATACAAATTTAAATAAGAATACAAGGCAGAGTAATAGCAATTCAATTATCTTTTATAATGACAATCTTTATAGACTCATTTGGCAGAATAGCATTTTTAACTTTAACAGGATAATTTTTGAGGACTGTATTTGATTTGTAGTTATTCAATTTCATTTAGACTATTAGTCTATGTAGGAATTACTCATATTTTGTGGAATGAATTAAAAGCAAAATGCTTGTTTGCTACCTCAGCATTTCACAAGGAAAAAGGTCTCATATCAAGTACAACAAAATCCACGATAAATGAACTTCCACTCAGACATGACAGAAATTATTAAAAGTGTCAAGGAAAAAGGAAGGTGGCTAAAAAAAAGTGGTATCCCCCAAGTGTCTTGCTCTTCCAATAACCTCAGTTGAAAATGATCTTCTACTTAATATTGCAAACACACCATATAGGAATGCGAAAGCAATGTAACTGCGGATTGTCTGAGAAAGTAGCATTCCTGCATATAATGTCAAATTTATTTCAGGTTAGGTTTATTGAGGTGTGCATTGCACACGTGGATGTTTACCTTTTTTACGTGTGCCATTCTACAAACTTTTTTTGGCAAATGTAAGTGTTGGGTAACCATCACTGAGACCAGGGCACACAACTGCCCTGGCGCTCGGCGGTGGCTTGGAGCTATGTGCTCCAAGAAAAACCTGTTCTCAGTCTTCCCTGTTCCTGTGGGTTTGAACCTACTGTATGGAGAATCCTTTGTGAGATGACCTCAGTTAAGGTGTGGCCCAACTGAATTAGGTTGGGCCTTAATCCTATTATCAGAGGTCTTTCAGAGGAGGCCTCAGAGAGAGAGAGAAGACGCAGCTAGAAGCTGCCAGTCAGTGGAACCCGGGAGGGAAAGAAGAGTCCGCCATGTGCACCGCCATGGATGGAAAACCCAAGGACCGAGGCTCACTGGCCGCCAGCCCTGGTCACGGGAGAAGCATTGCCTTGCTGACGCCTTGCTTCTGGAGTCTTCTAGACTCAAAGCCAAGAGCCAATAAATTCCTGTCGTTAGAGTAACCCAAGGTAGGGTATGTTTTAGCAGCCAAGAAACTAAAGCATGGCCCCCAAAGTTCTCTCTGGCCATCAGTGAACTAATTTCTGTCCCTGTAGCTTTGTCTTCTCCAGAATGGAGTCACATAGTACGTGGTCTTTTGTGTCTGACTTCTTTCACTTCCAATAATGCTTTCGAGAGTCATCATGTTGTAAAGTGTATGTGTCGTGTGTTCCTTTTATCATATACTACAATTTGTTTATCCATTCATCAGTTAATGGACTTTTGGGTTGTTTCCAATTTTGAGTAACTATAAATAAAGCTGCTATAAGCATTTGTGAATAGTTCTTTGTTGAGCATTCTCTTGGGTAAATATCTAGGAGTGGGATTGTTGAGTCATATGGTAACTTTGTAAGAAACTACCAAACAATTTTCCAAAATGGCTGAACTGTTTTGCATTCCCACCAGCAATGCATGAGAGTACCAGCTCTTGCATTTTTGTCAGTACTTGGTATTGACAAATTAAATATTTTAGCTACTCTAATAATGTTAATGGTATCTTATTGTGGTTTTAATTTGCATTCCTCTAATGGCTAATGATGTTGTCTTTTCATGTGCTTGGGTTCATTCATATTTTTCTTTGGTGAAATGTCTGTTCTAATTTTTTGCCCATTTTTAAACTGGGTTGTTTGTTTATTTTTGAGTTATAAGAGTTCTTTCTATATCTAGGCACAAGCCCTTTATCAGATATGTGTATAACAAATATTTTCTCCCAGTCTTGGACTTGTCTTTTCATTTTCTTAATGATATCTCTAGAAGTGCAGATGTCTTTAAGCTTGATAATCCAATATATCAAGTTTTCCTTTTTAACTTTGACCTTTGTTTTCTTCTAGAAGTTTCATAGTTTTAGAATTTCCATTTGGATCTATGATCCATTTTGAGTTAGTTTTACACATGGTGAGAGGTAAAATTCAAGGTATTTTTTTAAAAAATATACAGGCATGTTGAACTGTTCCAGCTCTATTTCTTGAAAAGACATTTCCCTTGAAATACCCTGGCACCTTTGTTGAAAATCAATTGACCATATATGTGTGGATTTGGTTCTGAGCTCTATTCTGTCCCTTTTTTTTTTTTTAATTTTTTAATATTTTTTTTTATTAATTAAAAAAGATTAACTAACACAACATTAGAAATCAATCCATTCTACATACGCAATCAGTAATTCTTAATATCATCACATAGGTGTATGGTCATCATTTCTCAGTACATATGCATCGATTTAGAGAAAGAAATAGCACGACAACAGAAAAAGAAATAAAGTGATAACACAGAGAGAAAACACAAATAAAAATAAAAAGTACAAAAATATATAAGAGAAAAAAAACAAAAAAAAACTATAGCTCAGATGCAGCTCATTCAGCGTTCCAACATAATTACATTACAATTAGGCAGTATTGTGCTGACCATTTTTTTTTTTTTTTAGAAATCATACCATTCTACATATGCAATCAGTAATTCTTAACATCATCACATAGATGCATGACCATCGTTTCTTAGTACATTTGCATCGGTTTAGAAGAACTAGCAGTATAACAGAAAAAAATATAGAATGTTAATATAGAGAAAAAAAATAAAAGTAATAATAAGAAGAACAAAACAAACAAAACAAAACAAAACAAAAACCTATAGCTCGGATGCAGCTTCGTTCAGTACTTTAACATGATTACTTTACAATTAGGTATTATTGTGCTGTCCATTTTTGAGTTTTTGTATCTAGTCCTATTGCACAGTCTGTATCCCTTCAGCTCCAATTACCCATTATCTTACCCTGTTTCTAACTCCTGCTGAACTCTGTTACCAATGACATATTCCAAGTTTATTCTCGAGTGTTGATTCACATCATTGGGACCATACAGTATTTGTCTTTTAGTTTTTGGCTAGACTCACTCAGCATAATGTTCTCTAGGTCCATCCATGTTATTACATGCTTCATAAGTTTATCCTGCCTTAAAGCTGCATAATATTCCATCGTATGTATATACCACAGTTTGTTTAGCCACTCGTCTGTTGATGGACATTTTGGCTGTTTCCATCTCTTTGCAATTGTAAATAACGCTGCTATAAACATTGGTGTGCAAATGTCTGTTTGAGTTTTTGCCCTTAATTCCTTTGAGTAGATTCCCAGCAATGGTATTGCTGGGTCGTACGGCAGTTCTATATTCAGCTTTTTGAGGAACCGCCAAACTGCATTCCACAGTGGTTGCACCATTTGACATTCCCACCAACAGTGGATAAGTGTGCCTCTTTACTAATTCTTTCTGGAATGTTTGATAGAATTCACATGTGAAGCCGTCTGGTCCTGGACTTTTCTTTTTAGGAAGCTTTTGAATGACTGCTTCAATTTCTTTACTTGTGATTGGTTTGTTGAGGTCATCTATCTCTTCTTGAGTCAAAGTTGGTTGTTCATGTCTTTCCAGGAACCCGTCCATTTCCTCTAAATTGTTGTATTTATTAGCGTAAAGTTGTTCATAGTATCCTGTTATTACCTCCTTTATTTCTGTGAGGTCAGTAGTTATGTCTCCTCTTCCATTTCTGATCTTATTTATTTGCATCCTCTCTCTTCTTCTTTTTGTCAATCTTGCTAAGGGCCCATCAATCTTATTGATTTTCTCATAGAACCAACTTCTGGCCTTATTGATTTTCTCTATTGTTTTCAATTTCATTTATTTGTGCTCTAATCTTTGTTATTTCTTTCCTTTTGCTTGCTTTGGGGTTAGTTTGCTGTTCTTTCTCCAGTTCTTCCAAATGGATAGTTAATTCCTGAATTTTTGCCTTTTCTTCTTTTCTGATATAGGCATTTAGAGCAATAAATTTCCCTCTTAGCACTGCCTTTGCTGCGTCCCATAAGTTTTGATATGTTGTGTTTTCATTTTCATTTGCCTCGAGGTATTTGCTAATTTCTCTAGCAATTTCTTCTTTGACCCACTCGTTGTTTAGGAGTGTGTTGTTGAGCCTCCACGTATTTGTGAATTTTCTGGCACTCTGCCTATTATTGATTTCCAACATCATTCCTTTATGGTCCGAGAAAGTGTTGTGTAAGATTTCAATCTTTTTAAATTTGTTAAGACTTGCTTTGTGACCCAGCATATGGTCTATCTTTGAGAATGATCCATGAGCACTTGAGAAAAAGGTGTATCCTGCTGTTGTGGGATGTAATGTCCTATAAATGTCTATTAAGTCTAGTTCATTTATAGTAATATTCAGATTCTCTATTTCTTTGTTGATCCTCTGTCTAGATGTTCTGTCCATTGATGAGAGTGGTGAGTTGAAGTCTCCAACTATTATGGTATATGTGTCTATTTCCCTTTTCAGTGTTTGCAGTGTATTCTTCATGTATTTTGGGGCATTCTGGTTCGGTGCGTAAATATTTATGATTGTTATGTCTTCTTGTTTAATTGTTCCTTTTATTAGTATATAGTGTCCTTCTTTGTCTCTTTTAACTATTTTACATTTGAAGTCTAATTTGTTGGATATTAGTATAGCCACTCCTGCTCTTTTCTGGTTGTTATTTGCATGAAATATCTTTTCCCAACCTTTCACTTTCAACCTATGTTTATCTTTGGGTCTAAGATGTGTTTCCTGTAGACAGCATATAGAAGGATCCTGTTTTTTAATCCATTCTGCCAATCTATGTCTTTTGATTGAGGAATTCAGTCCATTGACATTTAGTGTTATTACTGTTTGGATAATATTTTCCTCTACCATTTTGCCTTTTGTATTATATATATCATATCTGATTTTCCTTCTTTCTACACTCTTCTCCATATCTCTCTCTTCTGTCTTTTTGTATCTGACTCTAGTACTCCCTTTAGTATTTCTTGCAGAGCTGGTCTCTTGGTCACAAATTCTCTCAGTGACTTTTTGTCTGAGAATGTTTTAATTTCTCCCTCATTTTTGAAGGATAATTTTGCTGGATATAGGAGTCTTGGTTGGCAGTTTTTCTCTTTTAGTATTTTAAATATATCATCCCACTGTCTTCTAGCTTCCATGGTTTCTGCTGAGAAATCTACACAAAGTCTTATTGGGTTTCCCTTGTATGTAATGGATTGCTTTTCTCTTGCTGCTTTCAAGATCTTCTCTTTCTCTTTGACCTCTGACATTCTAACTAGTAAGTGTCTTGGAGAACGCCTATTTGGGTCTAATCTCTTTGGGGTGCGCTGCACTTCTTGGATCTGTAATTTTAGGTCTTTCATAAGAGTTGGGAAATTTTCAGTGATAATTTCTTCCATTAGTTTTTCTCCTCCTTTTCCCTTCTCTTCTCCTTCTGGGACACCCACAACACGTATATTTGTGCGGTTCATATTGTCCTTGAGTTCCCTGATACCCTGTTCAAATTTTTCCATTCTTTTCCCTATAGTTTCTGTTTCTTTTTGGAATTCAGATGTTCCATCCTCCAAATCACTAATTCTATCTTCTGTCTCTTTAAATCTATCATTGTAGCTATCCATTATTTTTTCTATGTTTGCTACTTTATCCTTCACTTCCATAAGTTCTGCGATTTGTTTTTTCAGTTTTTCTATTTCTTCTTTATGTTCAGCCCATGTCCTCTTCATGTCCTCCCTCAATTTATCGATTTCATTTTTGAAGAGGTTTTCCATTTCTGTTCGTATATTCAGCATTAGTTGTCTCAGCTCTTGTATCTCATTTGAGCTATTGGTTTGTTCCTTTGACTGGGCCATATTCTCAATCTTTTGAGTGTGGACAGTTATCTTCTGCTGCAGGCGTCTGGGCATTTATTCAGATTTCTCTGGGTGTCAGACCCAGCAAGGTTGTAAGATTTTTCTGTGAAATCTCTGGGATCTGTTTTTCTTATCTTGCCCAGTACGTGGCGCACGTGGCACACATTTGTCTCAAGTGTTTGGAATGGGTCTCCCCCAGTCACTGATCTCCGCGGCCTGGGGATTTCGGATCCAATTCTCTCCGTTGGTTCAGGGGCCGCGCGTGGTGGGGGCGTCAGCTGCCGCGGCTTGAGGGGACCCTGTGGCTGGTTGCGGGTCGCAGCGGGCCTGGGGGATTCCCCACCGGACCAGGAAGCCTCCCGCGGGCTTGGATAGCCCTCCGATCCGAGACTCGTATCCGCGGACTTGATGCAGAGACTCGAAGCCGCCCGCAAAAGAGGGGTGCCGCCTGCCTCGGCTTGGGAAACTTGCTTCTCCAATACTCTCAGCCGGCCCGGGAAGGAGGGAGGGATTAGCTCGGACCGCCGCAGCTGCCGCTGATCGGGAAATCGCGCGCCGCTCAGGGGTCTCACCGCAGCCGAGTCTCGCAGTCAGACTAGCCAGCCCAGACTTTGGATAGCCCTCTGATCCGAGATTCGTAGCCGCGGACTCAAAGCCGAGACTCGAAGCCGCCCGCAAAAGAAGGGCGCCGCCTGCCTCGGCTTGGGAAACTTGCTTCTCCGATACTCTCAGCCGGCCCGGGAAGGAGGGAGGGATTAGCTCGGACCGCCGCAGCTGCGGCTGCTCAGGAAATCGCACGCCGCTCGGGGATCTCACTCACCGCAGCTGAGTTTCGCAGTCAGACTAGCCAGCCCAGACTGGGTTACGCTGTGTGTCCATTCCCTGCTGTAGCCCCTGGAGCTGTTCTGTACTGTTTCTGTTCACCTATTAGTTGATTTGGAGTCAGAGGAACTAAGACGCATGTACCTTACTAAGCCGCCATCTTGGATCAGTCCTCTATTCTGTTCCTTTGATATATCCTTTTTAAAAAAAATTTTGTATCAAATAAACATTTTTGCTTTAATTTCACACATAAGTTAAAATTTTAAAATATTAATTACCATATATTTTCAACACCCTGCAGTAATGACTTCCTTTGTTCTTCCTTGTGCAAAAACATTTTTTTAATTTGTACATTTAGTCACTATCATTATACACCCTAGGTATTCCTAGATTATACCATTTCAGTCTTTATCATCTATCTTTCCTTCTGATTTCATTTGTGCCCCCAGCCCTCCTCCCTCTATCATTCTCACATTCAGCTTCATTCAGCATTTTAACATAATTGTATTACAGTTAGGTAATATTGCGCTATCCATTTATGAGTTTTACAATCAGGCCTGTTGCACAATCTGTATCCCTTCAGCTCCAATTACCCAATATCTTACCCTATTGGTCTCTGTTACCAATGAAATTCTCCAAGTTTATTCACTAATGTCAGTTTATATCAGTGAGACCATACAGTACTTGTCCTTTTGGTTCTGGCTAATCTCACTCAGCATAATGTCCTCAAGGTCCATCCATGTTGTTACATACTTCATAACTTTATTCTGTCTTACAGCTGCATAATATTCCATTGTATGTATATACCACAGTTTGTTTAGCCACTTATCCGTTGATGGACATTTGGGCTGTTTCCATCTCTTCACAATTGTAAATAATGCTGCTATAAACATTGGTGTGCAAATGTCTGTTTGTGTCCTTGCCCTCATGTCCTCTGAGTAGATATCTAACAATGGTATTGCTGGGTCATATGGCAATTCTTTATTAAGCTTCCTGAGGAACTGCCAAACTGCCTTCCACAGCAGTTGCACTATTTGACATTCCCACCAACAGTGGATAAGTGTGCCTCTTTTTCCACATCCTCTCCAGCACTTGTCATTTTTTGTTTTATTGATAATAGCCATTCTGGTGGGTGTGAGATGATATCTCATTGTGGTTTTGATTTGCATTTCTCTAATGGCCAGGGACATTGAGCATCTCTTCATGTGCCTTTTGGCCATTTGTATTTCCTCTTCTGAGAAGTGTCTGTTCAAGTCTTTTGCTCATTTTGTAATTGGGTTGTCTGTATTTTTGTTGTTGAGTTGAACAATCTCTTTATATATTCTGGATACTAGACCTTTATCTGATAAATTGTTTCCAAATATCATCTCCTATTGTGTAGGCTGTCTTATTACTTTCTTGATGAATTTTTTTTTTAACTTTTAATTAAAAAAAATTTTTTTATTAATTAAAAAAATTAACAACAAACAAAACATTAAGATATCATTCCATTCTACATATATAATCAGTAATTCTTAATATCATCATATAGTTGCTTATTCATCATTTCTTAGAACATTTGCATCAATTTAGAAAAAGAAATAAAAAGACAGCAGAAATAAAAACAAAACGATAACAGAGAAAAAAAAAAGATTATACATACCATACCCCTTACCCCTCGCTTTCATTTACCACTAGCATTTCAAACTAAATTTATTTTAACATTTGTTCCCCCTATTATTTATTTTTATTCCATATGTTCTACTCTTCTGTTGATATGGTAGATAAAAGGAGCATCAGACACAAGGTTTTCACATTCACTGAGTTACACTGTGAAAGCTAAAAGTGATGAAGTTCTTTGATGCGCAAAAGCGTTTAATTTTGAGGAGCTCCCATTCATTTATTTCTTTCTTCAGTGTTTGTGCATGGGGTGTAAGGTATAGGAAACCGCCTCCTAGTATAAGATTTATGAGACATTTCCCTACATTTTCTTCTAACAGTGTTCTAGTTTGCAAGCTGCCAGAGTGCAACACACCAGAGACGGATTGGCTTTTAATAAAAGGGGATTTATTTTGTTGGTTCTTCAGAGGAAAGGCAGCTAACTTTCCACTGAGGTTCTTTCTTACGTGGAAGGCACAGGATGGTCTCTGCTGGTCTTCTCTCCAGGCCCCTGGGTTCCAACAACTTTCCCTGGGGTGACTTCTTTCGGCATCTCCAAAGGCGTGGGCTGAGCTGTGAGTGCTGAGATGAGGAATGCAGAGCTGCTAGGCTGTGCTACATCGCGTTCTCTCATTTAAGCACCAGCCAATTAAGTTAAATGTCACTCACTGCAGCAGACACCCCTCCTAGCCGACTGCAGATGTAATTAGCAACAGATGAGGTTCACGTATCATTGGCTTGTGTCCGCAGCAACAGAACTAGGTGTGCTCACCTGGCCAAGTTGACAACTGAATCTAACTAACACAAACAGTTTTATGATCTTAGATCTAATGTTTAGGTCTTTGATCCATTTTGAGTTAACTTTTGTATAGGGTGTGAGATATGGATCCTCCTTCATTCTTTTGCATATGGATGTCCAGTTCTCTAGGCACCATTTATTGAAGAGACTGTTCTGTCCCAGGTGAGTTGGCTTGACTGCCTTATCAAAGATCAATTGTCCATAGATGAGAGGGTCTATAACTGAACACTCTATTCTATTCCATTGGTCAGTATATTTATCTTTATACCAATACCATGCTGTTTTGACCACTATAGCTTCATAATATGCCTTAAAGTCAGGTAGAGTGACTTTACTTTCACTTTCAACCTATATTTATCCTTGGGTCTACTATGTATTTCCTGTAGACAGCATATAGATTGGTCCTGTTTTTTAATCCATTCTGTCAGTCTATGTCTTTTGATTGGGGAGTTTAATCCATTAACATTACTGTTATTACTGTATGGGTAGTACTTTCTTCTACCATTTTGTCTTTTGGATTTTATTTTTTTTCCTCAGGATACTTTTAGCTATTCGGGGCACCTTGCCCTTCCAGATAAGTTTGGCTATTGGTTTTTCTATTTCTGAAAAGTAAGTTTTTGGGACTTTAATTGGTATTGCACTGACTCTGTAAATCAATTTAGGTAGAATTGACATCTTAACTATATTTAGTCTTCTAATCCATGAACATGGTATGCCCTTCCATCTATTTAGGTCTTCTGTGATTTCTTTTAACAATTTCTTTTAGTTTTCTTTGTATAGGTCTTCTGTTTCTTTAGTTAAATTTATTCCTAAATATTTTATTCTTTTGGTTGCACTTGTAAATGGAGGGTTTTTTCTTGATTTTCCCCTCAGATTATTCACTACTAGTGTAGAGAGACACTACAGATTTTTGAGTGTTGATCTTGTAACCTGCCACTTTGTTGTACTCATTTATTAGCTTTAGTAGTTTTGCTGTGGATTTTTGGGTTTTTTTGACATATAGTATCATATCATCTGCAAACAGTGAGAGTTTTACTTCTTTCTTTCCAATTTTGATGCCTTGTATTTCTTTTTCTTGTCTAATTGCTCTGGCTAGAACGTCCAACCCAATGTTGAATAACAGTGGTGATAGTGGACATCCTTGTCTTGTTCCTGATCTTAGGGGGAAGGTTTTCAGTTTTTCCCCATTGAGGATGATGTTAGCTGTGGGTTTTTCATATATTCCTTTTATCATTTTGAGGAAGTTCCCTTCTATTCCTATCCTTTGAAGTGTTTTCAACAGGAAAGGATGTTGAATTTAGTCAAATGCCTTTTCTGCATCAATTGAGTTGATCATGTGATTTTTCTGCTTTGATTTGTTGGTATGGTGTATTACATTAATTGATTTTCTTATGTTGAACCATCCTTGCATATCTGGGATGAATCCTACTTGGTCATGATGTATAATTCTTTTAATGTGTTGCTGGATTCGATTTGCTAGAATTTTGTTGAGGATTTTTGCATCTATATTCATTAGAGAGATTGGTCTGTAGTTTTCTTTTTTTGTAATATCTTTGTCTGGCTTTGGTATGAGGGTGATGTTGACTTCACAGAAAGTTAGGTAGCTTTCCCTCCTCTTCAATTTTTTTAAAAAGAGTTTGAGCAGGATTGGTACTAATTCTTTCTGGAATGCTTGGTAGAATTCACATGTGAAGTCATCTTGTCCTGGACTTTTCTTTTTGGGGAACTTCTTAATGACTGATTCCATTTCATTACTTGTGATTGGCTTGTTGAGGTCATCTATTTCTTCTCGAGTCAATGTTGGTCATTCTCTGCCTTTCTAGGAAGTTGTCCATTTCATCTACATCGTCATATTTATTAGTATAAATTTGTTTATAGTGTCCTGTCATTACTTCCTTTATTTCTGTGAGGTCAGTGGTTATGTCTCCTCTTTCATTTCTGATCTTATTTATTTGCATCCTCTCTCTTCTTCTTTTTGTCAGTCTTGCTAAGGTTCCACCAATCTTATTGATTTTCTCATAGAACCAACTTCTGGTTTTGTCTATTTTCTCAATTGTTTTCATGTTCTCAATTTCATTTATTTTTGCTCTAATCTTTGTTATTTCTTTCCTTTCGCTTGCTTTGGGGTTAGTTTGCTGTTCTTTCTCTGGCTTTTCCAAGTGTACAGTTAATTGCTCAGTTTTTGCTCTTTCTTCTTTTCTGATATAGGCATTTAGGGCAATAAATTTCCCTCTTAGCACTGCCTTTGCTGCATCCCATAAGTTTTTATGTGTTTTCACTTTCATTTGCCTCGAGATATTTACTGATTTCTCTTGTAATTTCTTCCTTGACCCACTGGTTGTTTAAGAGTGTGTTGTTGAGCCTCCACATATTTGTGAGTTTTCTGGCACTCTGCCTATTATTGATTTCCAACTTCTTTCCTTTATGATCTGAGAAAGTGTTTTGTATGATTTCAGTCTTTTAAAATTTATTGAGACTTGCTTTGTGACCCAGCATATGGTCTATCCTTGAGAATGATCCATGAGCACTTGAGAAAAAGGTGTATCCTGCTGTTGTGGGGTGTAATGTTCTATAAATGTCTGTTAAGTCTAGCTCATTTATTATAATATTCAAATTCTCTGTTTGTTTATTGATCCTCTGTCTAGATGTTCTGTTCATTGATGGGAGCGTGGAATTGAAGTCTCCAAGTATTATGGTAGATGTGTTTATTTCTCTTTTCAGTGTTCGCCTCATGTATTTTGGAGCATTCTTACTCGGTGCATAAATATTTATGATTGTTATGTCTTCTTGTTGAACTGTTCCTTTTATTAATACATAATATCCTTCTTTGTCTCTTTTAACTGTTTTACATCTGAAGTCTAATTTGTTGGATATTAGTATAGATACTCCTGCTCTTTCCTGATTGTTATTTGTATGAACTATCTTTTCCCAACCCTTCACTTTCAACCTATATTTATCCTTGGTTCTACTATGTGTTTCCTGTAGACAGCATATAGATTGGTCCTGTTTTTTAATCCATTCTGTTAGTCTATGTCTTTTGATTGGGGGAGTTTAATCCATTAACATTTACTGTTATTACTGTATAAGTAGTACTTTCTGCTACCATTTGCCTTTTGGATTTTATATGTCATATCTAATTTTCCTTCTTTTTACCTTTACTCATAGTCTTCCTTTCTACACTCTTCTCCACACCTCTCTCTTCTGTCTTCGTATCTGTCTCTAGTGTTCCCTTTAGTATTTCTTGCAGAGCTGGTCTCTTGGTCACAAATTCTCTCAGTGATTTTTTGTCTGAAAATGTTTTAATTTCTCCCTCATTTTTGAAGGACAATTTTGCTGGATATAGAATTTTTGGTTGGCAGTTTTTCTCTTTTAGTAATTTAAATATATCATCCCACTGTCTTCTCACCTCCATAGTTTCTGCTGAGAAATCTACGCATAGTCTTATTGGGCTTCCCTTGTATGTGATGGATTGCTTTTCTCTTGCTGCTTTGAAGATTCTCTTTTTCTCTTTGACCTCTGACATTCTAATTAGTAAGTGCCTTGGAGTACGTCTATTTGGATCTATTCTGTTTGGGGTACGCTGCACTTCTTGGATCTGTAATTTTAAGTCTTTCATAAGAGTTGGGACATTTTCAGTGATAATTTTCTCCATTAGTTTTCCTCCTCCTTTTCCCTTCTCTTCTCCTTCTGGGACACCTACAACATGTATATTCATGCGCTTCATATTGTTATTCAATTTCCTAAGTCCCTGCTCATATTTTTCCATTCTTTTCCCTATATTTTCTTTTGCTTGTCAGATTTCAGATGTCCCATCCTCCAGTTCACTAATCCTGTCTTCTGCTTCTTGAAATCTACCATTGTAGGTTTCCATTGTTTTTTTCATCTCTTCTACTATGCCTTTCATTCCCATAAGTTCTGTGATTTGTTTTTTCAGACTTTCAATTTCTTTTTTGTTCATTCCTTGCCTTCTTTATATCCTCCCCCAGTTCACTGATTTGAGTTTTGATGAGGTTTTCCATGTCTGCTTGAACATTCTGAATTAATTGTTTCAACTCCTGTATCTCATTTGAATTGTTGGTTTGTTCCTTTGACCGGGCTATATCTTCAATTTTCCTAGTGTGATTCATTATATTTTGCTGGTGTCTAGGCATTTAATTACCTGTATTAGTTTATTCTGGAGATTGTTTTCACTTCTTTTACCTAGGATTTTCTTGCTGGATGAATTTGTTTTTTGTCTGTTCTTTGACATTCAGTTCAGCTTTTTCTGGACCACTAGCTTAGGTTTTGTTTAACAGAGGAGAATTTTTCAGTTCTTGTTTTCTTGTTTCTTGCCCTGCCTGTATAATGCCTCCCCACCCCCCCATAGGAGGGTCTACTTAGGTATTATAGTCCCCAGCCGGATTTTCCCAGACCAAACTGACCTCGCCTGCGTCAGTTTTCCATGACGGTAAAACCCAGCAGGTTGAAAGACGTTCCTGTGAAGTCTCTGGACTCTGTTTTTCTTATCCTTCCCAGTATGTGGTGCTTGTCTGCCTGCAGGTCCCACCAGCATAAGATGATGTGGTACCTTTAGCTTTGGCAGACTCTCCCTGCTGGGGGCATGACAGAGACAGAGGAGAGGTTGTAGGCTGGTTTTAATGGCTTCAAATTACCAAGCCCTGGGGTCTGAATTCCTTGAGGGAGGGATTCCACCTGAGCTGAGCCCCACCCTCCCCTGGGGAAGGTACAGTCCCCGGACAAGCCCTCAAAGGAGCTTGTTTCTGCCTATGCCTGGGGCAGTTGCAGCCTAAGAAGTCCTGCGGCTGTATCCAAGGGCAGTCAGGCCTTTGCATAAATAGCCACAAAAAGACAGAGAAAAATCCTTCTCAGAGCAGGACCCCCATTTCTCAGGTTTGCCAATCAAGAGTGTAAGTTGGTATGTTGCTTTATGTACCTTCAGACCCTATGCACCCCCTCCTTTCCTTCAGGGCCCAGCCCCTGTCAAGTATTATGTGCTATCTGATCCAAAAAACCTCTGTTTCTTTTTCTGTCAGCCATGCCCCCTTGGCGCTGGGGCAAAAATGAGTGACCTCCACTTTGACCAGGTTCACCTGAGCTGGGGGCCGATTTTTAGTAGTCAGAATTTCTTAATTAATTCCACAATTGGCATTTGGTTGGGCTCAGCCCCTGCTGCTGGTAAAGTCTCTTTCCTTTCCCCTCTGGGAAGCAGCCTGTGGGGGAGCAGCACTGGCCGCCCACAGCTTGGGAAACTCACAGTTCTGGGGGGGGCTCACAGCTGGTCCAGCTGGTCCAGACTGGGGTACGCTGTGTGTCCAGTCACCGACGTGGCCCCAGGAGCTGTCCTGTACTGTGTCTGTTGGTTAGTAGCTGTTCTGGAGGACAAACTAAATCGTGCACCTCGCTAAGCCACCATCTTGGCACCAGAAACTTGATTATATCCTTTAAACAATGTGTGTTAGTTAGATTCAGTTGTCAACTTGGCCAAGTGAGCATACCTAGTCTTGTTGCTGCGGACATAAGCCAATGGTACGTTGCTAATTACATCTGCATTCGCCTAGAACACAATGCAATGCTCTCTTGATCACTATAACTTTATTGCAAAAAAATTTTGAAATCAGATAGCATGAGTCTTCGAATTTATCTTGTTTTAAAAGAATGTTTTGATTATTCTAGGTCCTTTATTTTACCATGTAGAATTTAGCTTGCAGGTTTCTACCAAAATTGCTTGATGGAGTTTTGTTGGGATTGTATTGAATATATAGAACAATTTGGGGAGAAATGATCTCCTGACAATTTTGAGTTATTCAATCCATGAATATTGTATATCTTGCTGGTTAGGGCTTTGAATGGTCTCATCAATGTTTTACAATTTTTAGTATACAAATTTTGCACACATTTTGTTAGATGTATCCCTATTTCAAGTTTTCTCTTATTATTATAAATGACCCTTTAAAAAAAACTTTAGTTTCCACTTGTTTATATCTCCGTGTATTTTAATACAATTGATTTCGTGTATATTGACTTTGTATTCTGCAACCTTACTTAGTTCACTTATTACTTCTAATAGAAAAACTAATTAGCTCTTTTTCTCTCTCTCTCAGGGTTAAACGGTTTTACTTTGTGGAGGGGGGCTGACACGCAGTGAAATCACCACTTGTGGACCCACTTTTCCAGTGAAACAGCCCCTCCCTTACAGGTTTGCGGAAGTTTCCCCTTACTTGGCTTAAGCGCCCTCCTGCTCACGTTTATTCGGAGTAAGCAGCCTGACTGCAGGGAGAGCTCAGCCCTCCATGCTCTGCCTGTGCCCACCCATGGCCTCTCAGCCCACCCCCAGCTACCCCCTAAACCCACCCTCCCGAGACCTCGGGCTGTCTGCCTCTGGCCTCCTCGCTGGGCCTCATCACAAACTCTTTCTTAATCTGGGGAGGCAGGTAGCCTTTTTTTTTTTTCCTACAAGTCATTTTGTTTTGTTTTGTTTTAAATTTTTGTTCTAGTAACATATAAACAACCCCAAATTTCCCCTTTTCTCCACACTCACTCTCTAATTTCCTGGCATTAATTGCAGTCACAATGCTGTGCTACTGTCACACCATCTGTCACCGAAACCATCCCACACCCAGTGCAGAAATTGCAGTGTCAGCCCACTCCCCACTGCCTGTGCCCACCCCTGCCCCGCAACTTGGGCTCTGGTTCTGATTCCATGAATTCGCTTATTTCAATTTCTAATAGCTTTTTTTAAAAGCTGCATAACTGATATACATCACACACCATTCAATTCATCGGCTTAAAGTGTGCCCTTCAGTGGTTTCTGACATATTCACAGACTTGTGCAACCGCCAGCACAATCAATTGCAGAACATTCTCATCGGCTGAGAGGAAACCCCATTCCCATTTACACTCATGCCTCATGCCCCACCCCCAGCTCGAGGCAGGCAGTAATGGACTGTGTCTCTATTCTGGACGTTTCATGTGGATGGACTCTGACCTACAGTATATGACCTTTTGTGAGATGCTTCTTTTACTTAGCATAATGCTTTCACGGTTTACTCACGTCGGACCATATGTCATGTTTAATTTCTTTCTATGGCTGAAAAATAGTTCATTGTATGGTTACACCGCATTTTATTTACCCATTTATCATCCAATTGGCATTTGGGTTGTTTTTGCTTTGTGGCTATTATAAATAATCTTGCGATGTGCATTTGTGTATAAGTTTTGGTGTGGACATACATTTGCGGTTCTCTTGGGCATGTACCTGAGAATGGAATAGTTGGTCCCACGGTAACGCCACGTTTAATCGTTTGAGGAACAGCCAGGGTGTTTTCCGAAGCGCCTGGACCACTGCCTCAGTCACATTCCCATCAGCCACGTGTGGGAGTTCCGCTCTCTTCACCTGTCTGGCAACACTTGTTATGCCTGTGTTTCTGATCACAGAGACCCCTCGTGGGCGTGAGGTGGTGTCTCATCGTGGTTTTGATTTTAATTTCCATGATGGCTAGTGATGTTGAGCATTTTTTCTTGTTTTCATTGCCTGTTTTTATATCTTCTTTAGCGAAATGTCTATCTGGATTCTTTGCCCATTTTTAAAATTGGGTAATTTGTCTTTTAAGTTGTAAGAGTCCTTTGTATATTCTAGACATATGTCCCTTATCAGATATATGATTTGTTTTCTGTTTCTGTTTTTTTTTTTGCATGGGTAGGCACCAGGAATCGAACCCGGGTCTCCGGCATGGCAGGCAAGAACTCCCCACTGAGCTGCCGTGGCCCGCCTAGATATATGATTTGTAAGCACTTCCATTCTATGGGTTCTCTTTTCACTTTCTTGATGATGTCCTTTGAAGCACAAAGTTTTTAATTTTGATGAAATCCAATTTATTTATTTTTATTTTTGTCACTGGTTCTTTTTTTTAATTTTTAACCTTTTTTTAAGCATAACAACATATAGACACGAACATTCTTACCATATGATCATTCCATTCTTTGTATATAATCAATAACTCACAATATCATTGTATAGTTGTATATTCATCACCATGATCATTTCTTAGAACATTTGCATCAATTCAGAAAAAGAAATAAAAAGAAAAAAGAAAAAAACTCATACATACCATACCCCTTACCCCTCCCTCTCATTGATTGCTAGTGTTTCCATCTACTAAAAATATTTTAGTCTTTGTTTCCCCTATTTTTTTCTATACCCCTTATCACTCCCTTTCATTGATCACTAGCATTTCAATCTACTAAATTTATTTTAACATTTGTTTCCCCTATTATTTATTTTTAATCCATATGTTTTTACTCATCTGTCCATACTGTAGATAAAAGGAGCAATAGACACATGGTTTTCACAATCACACAGTCACATTGCGAAAGCCATATCATTATATAATCATCTTCAAGAATCTAGGCTATTGGAACACAGCTCTACAGTTTCAGGCACTTCCCTCTAGCCATGCTAATATACCTTAACTAAAAAGGTGATATCTATATAATGCACAAGAATAACCTCCAGGATAACCTCTTGACTCTGTTTGAAATCTCTCAGCTATTGACACTTTATTTTGTCTCATTTCTTTCTTCCCCCTTTTTGTCAAGAAGGTTTTCTCAGTCCCTTGATGCTGAGTCCTGGCTCATCCCAGGATTTCTGTCCCATGTTGCCAGGGAGGTTTACACCCCTGGGAGTCATGTCCCACATAGAGAGGGGAAGGGCGGTGAGTTTACTTGCAGTGTTGACTGAGAGAGAGAGAGAGCCCACATCTGAGCAACAAAAGAGGTTCTCTGGGGGTGACTCTTAGGCCTAATTTTAAGTGGCTTAGACTAGCCTTTGCAGGAATAAGTTTCCTAGGGGCTAACCCCAACACTGGGGACTTGGCCTATCAATTCAGTTGTTCCACCACAGCTTCATTTTTCAATCATACTCAGTGCCCCAGCACCACTGAATTGTCTTGGAACCCTTGTGAAAATTAATTGCCTATAAATGTATGCATTTATTTCCTGACTATTAATTCTATTCCATTGATCCATATTTATTTCCTGACTATTAATTCTGTTCCATTGATCCAAAGTGTATTATCGTACACTTTGAAATTGGGAAGTGTGAGTCTTCCAACTTTGTTCTTCTGTTTCAATATTGTTTTGGTACTCTGGGTTCCTTGCAATTTCATATGAATTTTAGGACCATGAAGTTTAGGACTTTTCTATTTCACCAGAAGAGGCCTTTGGAATTTTGAAAGGGATTGCATTGAATCTGTTGATCACTTTCTGGAGTATTGCCGCTTAACACCATTATACCTTCTAATCCATGAACGTAAGATATCTTTGTTTTATTTTGGTCTTCTTTAATTTCTTTCAGCAATGTTTTATAGTTTTAAGAGTATATGCTTTCTACTTCTTTTGCTAAATTTTTTCGTAAGTACTTTATTATTTTTGATGCTATTATGAATGGAATTTCTTTCTTAGTTATCCGTTGCTAGTATATTATGCAACTGATTTTTTAAACCTGAAAATTCGGTGAGTTTGTTTATTAGCTCTAGTAGTGGATTGTTTAATAAATAAGATCATGTAATCTGTGAATAGAGATAGCTTTACTTCTTTTCAAATTTGAATGCCTGTCATTATTTTTTCTTGCCTGATTGCTCTGGCTAGAACTTCCAGTACAATGTTGAATAGTTTCTATTGCTGTATGTTTCGTGCTCACTCATGTTTTCTTCTGCAGTGTTTAATTTATATTAATCTTATCCATTATATTTTTTCTTTTCTGATGATGTATATTTGAATCTCTAGAGCGGTATTTGTGTTTCTAAAAATCCTCCCATTTCTCTCCTCGTAGTACTCATTTCATTCCTTTACATCCCTGTCCCCGCCTGCGAATTCTCCTTGGTCTCTCATTTCTGGATCTATTTCTGTTGACTGATTTTCCTCTTGCTTATTCCCCATAACTTCCTACTTCTCTGTGTATACAGTACTGCTCTTTTTGGAGTCAGGCGTTGTGAATCTTGTGTTGTGGTGTCCTGGGTTTTGGTGCACTACTTGAAGGAGTCTAGGTGTTTTTTCTGGCAGGCAGTTAAACTACTTGCTGATTAGTTTGACCCTCCTCAGGCTTGTTTTTTTCTTTTCTCTCTTTCTTTTTTTAATCTATTAGAGTGGTAGTCTTTGTTCTGGGGCTGATTTGGTTCCAGTTCTCAGCTGCGGGGCCTCTTTCATCTGTACTGAATGCCCTGTGTATTCAGTGAGGTTTTTCCACTCTAGCTGGAGGCAGTTTGGCTGATTCCTGGTCTCCTGTGGGCTCTGGAAATTGCTCTGCATCTCCCAGGTAATTGCTCTTTCATTAGAAATTGTTCCTTTCTGGCTTTTCAGATTTCACCCTATGTATACACAAATTTGTGTACATCCAGACTCAAGGGGACCCCTTTGTAGATCCACGGGCATTTTCACGTGTGTGACTCTTTCCTTCAGGTACAAATTCTAGCCTTCTAGACCTCCCCCAGACCTGGTCTCTGTCTCCTGTACTCGGCGAGACTCCAGTCACTGCTCAGGTTTCCCTTTTCTTGCACAACATTCCAGGTGTTTCTTCCAGAGAGGGAGCCTTGGAGGTGGTTGGACTCACCTCATTTCCCTCCTATTTTCCAGAAATAATGCCCTGAACTTCCAATTCTTCAGGGTCTGAAAGTAGTCCCTTTCTGAGTTTTGTCCAGTCTTGCAGGTGTTTTGACAGGAGGGTAATTCTCGGCCATCTTACTCCCGCATTGCTAAAACCAGAATTTTTCTGATTTCTAAAAATTTTGAAAGTTAAAATTTAAAAACAATTACATTGTTCTTTTTTTTAAAAAGTAGAATTTCTGATCTATTCCTGTTTTTCCAACAAACCTGTTTCTCCGCCAGTCAAATGCGGACAGTTCTGTCTGCGCTGCAGGCCTCGCCGTGCGGTACAAGCGTATGGAGGGGCTCATTCATCCTTATGATGATGATACCCAGTTTGCCCTCAGTTCTGGCCAAAAGTCACTGAGGTTATTGGGGTATTTGGGCTTCTAAAGTAATTTCCATTTATCCAGCACTTCACAAGTAGCAAGCCCCTCCCTACGCTGTACCACACGGCCAGGCCTGCAGCGCAGACAGAGCTGTCCGCATTTGACTGGCGGAGAAACAGCTTTGTTGGAAAAACAGGTCTGTATTTCCTTCCTAGTGTTGCCAGAGCAGATAACCACACACCGGGTGACTTAAAACAACAAGCATTTGTTGTCTCAGGGATCTGGAGGCCCAGGTCCAAAGTCAAAGTCCTGGCACCGCCTTGTCTTCCCAGGGCAGCAGGGGGGCACACCTTCCTGCTCCCGCCAGGGCAGGGTGCCAGGCGCTCAGGGCGTGGGCAGCAGAGTGCCAAGTCCCCACTTCCATCGTCGCCAGGCGGTCCCTGCCCCTGCGCCTCCACCTGGCGCTCCCTGTCCCTGTGTCTCCACCCGGCGGTCCCTGTCCCTGTGTCTCCACCCGGCGGTCCCTGTGTCTGTGTCTCTCCACCTGGCGGTCCCTGTCCCTGTGTCTCCACCCGGCGGTCCCTGTCCCTGTGTCTCTCCACCCGGTGGTCCCTGTCCCTGTGTTTCCACCCGGCGGTCCCTGTCCCTGTGTCTCTCCACCCGGTGGTCCCTGTCCCTGTGTCTGTGTCTCTCCACCCGGCAGTCCCTGTCCCTGTGTCACCACCCGGTGGTCCCTGTGTCTGTGTCTCCACCTGGTGGTCCCTGTCCCTGTGTCTGTGTCTTTCCACCCGGCGGTCCCCGTCCCTGTGTCTCCACCCGGTGGTCCCTGCCCTTGTGTCTGTGTCTCCACCCGGCGGTCCCTGTCCCTGTGTCTCCACCCGGTGGTCCCTGTCCCTGTGTCTCCACCCGGCGGTCCCTGTCCCTGTGTCTCTCCACCCGGTGATCCCTGTCCCTGTGTCTCCACCCGGCGGTCCCTGTCCCTGTGTCTCTCCACCCGGTGGTCCCTGCCCTTGTGTCTGTGTCTCCACCCGGCAGTCCCTGTCCCTGTGTCTCCACCCGGCGGTCCCTGTCCCTGTGTCTCCACCCGGTGGCCCCTGTCCCTGTGTCTGTGTCTTTCCACCCGGCGGTCCCCGTCCCTGTGTCTCCACCCGGTGGTCCCTGCCCTTGTGTCTGTGTCTCCACCCGGCGGTCCCTGTCCCTGTGTCTCCACTCGGCGGTCCCTGTCCCTGTGTCTCCACCCGGCGGTCCCTGTGTCTGTGTCTCTCCACCCGGCGGTCCCTGTCCCTGTGTCTCCACCCGGCGGTCCCTGTCCCTGTGTCTCTCCACCCGGCGGTCCCTGTCCCTGTGTCTCCACCCGGCGGTCCCTGTCCCTGTGTCTCCACCCGGCGGTCCCTGTCCCTGTGTCTCTCCACCCGGCGGTCCCTGTCCCTGTGTCTCCACCCGGCGGTCCCTGTGTCTGTGTCTCCACCCGGTGGTCCCTGTCCCTGTGTCTCCACCTGGTGCTCCCTGTCCCTGTGTCTCCACCCGGTGGTCCCTGTGTCTGTGTCTCTCCACCCGGTGGTCCCTGTCCCTGTGTCTCCACCCGGTGGTCCCTGTCCCTGTGTCTCCACCCAGCGGTCCCTGTCCCTGTGTCTCTCCACCCAGCGGTCCCTGTCCCTGTGTCTCTCCACCCGGTGGTCCCTGTCCCTGTGTCTCCACCCGGTGGTCCCTGTCCCTGTGTCTCCACCCGGCGGTCCCTGTGTCTGTGTCTCTCCACCCGGCGGTCCCTGTCCCTGTGTCTCTCCACCCGGTGGTCCCTGCTCTTGTGTCTGTGTCTCCACCCGGCGGTCCCTGTCCCTGTGTCTCCACCCGGCGGTCCCTGTCCCTGTGTCTCCACCCGGTGGTCCCTGTGTCTGTGTCTCTCCACCCGGTGGTGCCTGTCCCTGTGTCTCCACCCGGTGGTCCCTGTCCCTGTGTCTCCACCTGGCGGTCCCTGTCCCTGTGTCTCTCCACCCAGCGGTCCCTGTCCCTGTGTCTCTCCACCCTGTGGTCCCTGTCCCTGTGTCTCCACCTGGTGCTCCCTGTCCCTGTGTCTCCACCCGGTGGTCCCTGTGTCTGTGTCTCTCCACCCGGTGGTCCCTGTCCCTGTGTCTCCACCCGGTGATCCCTGTCCCTGTGTCTCCACCCGGCGGTCCCTGTCCCTGTGTCTCTCCACCCAGCGGTCCCTGTCCCTGTGTCTCTCCACCCGGTGGTCCCTGTCCCTGTGTCTCCACCCGGTGGTCCCTGTCCCTGTGTCTCCACCCGGCGGTCCCTGTGTCTGTGTCTCTCCACCCGGCGGTCCCTGTCCCTGTGTCTCTCCACCCGGTGGTCCCTGCCCTTGTGTCTGTGTCTCCACCCGGCGGTCCCTGTCCCTGTGTCTCCACCCGGCGGTCCCTGTCCCTGTGTCTCCACCCGGTGGTCCCTGTCCCTGTGTCTCTCCACCCGGCGGTCCCTGCCCCTGTGTCTCCACCCGGTGGTCCCTGCCCTTGTGTCTGTGTCTCCACCCGGTGGTGCCTGTCCCTGTGTCTCCACCCGGTGGTCCCTGTCCCTGTGTCTCCACCCGGCGGTCCCTGTCCCTGTGTCTCTCCACCCAGCGGTCCCTGTCCCTGTGTCTCTCCACCCGGTGGTCCCTGTCCCTGTGTCTCCACCCGGTGGTCCCTGTCCCTGTGTCTCCACCCGGCGGTCCCTGTGTCTGTGTCTCTCCACCCGGCGGTCCCTGTCCCTGTGTCTCTCCACCCAGCGGTCCCTGTCCCTGTGTCTCTCCACCCGGTGGTCCCTGTCCCTGTGTCTCCACCCGGTGGTCCCTGTCCCTGTGTCTCCACCCGGCGGTCCCTGTGTCTGTGTCTCTCCACCCGGCGGTCCCTGTCCCTGTGTCTCTCCACCCGGTGGTCCCTGCCCTTGTGTCTGTGTCTCCACCCGGCGGTCCCTGTCCCTGTGTCTCCACCCGGCGGTCCCTGTCCCTGTGTCTCCACCCAGTGGTCCCTGTCCCTGTGTCTCTCCACCCGGCGGTCCCTGTCCCTGTGTCTCCACCCGGTGGTCCCTGCCCTTGTGTCTGTGTCTCCACCCGGTGGTGCCTGTCCCTGTGTCTCCACCCGGTGGTCCCTGTCCCTGTGTCTCCACCCGGCGGTCCCTGTCCCTGTGTCTCTCCACCCAGCGGTCCCTGTCCCTGTGTCTCTCCACCCGGTGGTCCCTGTCCCTGTGTCTCCACCCGGTGGTCCCTGTCCCTGTGTCTCCACCCGGCGGTCCCTGTGTCTGTGTCTCTCCACCCGGCGGTCCCTGTCCCTGTGTCTCTCCACCCGGTGGTCCCTGCCCTTGTGTCTGTGTCTCCACCCGGCAGTCCCTGTCCCTGTGTCTCCACCCGGCGGTCCCTGTGTCTGTGTCTCTCCACCCGGCGGTCCCTGTCCCTGTGTCTCCACCCAGTGGTCCCTGCCCTTGTGTCTGTGTCTCCACCCGGTGGTCCCTGTCCCTGTGTCTCCACCCGGCGGTCCCTGTCCCTGTGTCTCTCCACCCGGTGGTCCCTGTCCCTGTGTCTCCACCCGGTTGTCCCTGCCCTTGTGTCTGTGTCTCCACCCGGTGGTCCCTGTCCCTGTGTCTCCACCCAGCGGTCCCTGTCCCTGTGTCTCTCCACCCGGTGGTCCCTGTGTCTGTGTCTCTCCACCCGCTGGTCCCTGTCCCTGTGTCTCTCCACCCGGCGGTCCCTGTCCCTGTGTCTCCACCCGGTGGTCCCTGTCCCTGTGTCTCCACCCGGCGCTCCCTGTCCCTGTGTCTCCACCCGGCGGTCCCTGTCCCTGTGTCTCCACCCGGCGGTCCCTGTGTCTGTGTCTCTCCACCCGGCGGTCCCTGTCCCTGTGTCTCCACCCGGTGGTCCCTGCCCTTGTGTCTGTGTCTCCACCCGGTGGTCCCTGTCCCTGTGTCTCCACCCGGCGGTCCCTGTCCCTGTGTCTCTCCACCTGGTGGTCCCTGTCCCTGTGTCTCCACCCGGCGGTCCCTGTCCCTGTGTCTCTCCACCCGGTGGTCCCTGTCCCTGTGTCTCTCCACCTGGCGGTCCCTGTCCCTGTGTCTCCACCCGGTGGTCCCTGCCCTTGTGTCTGTGTCTCCACCCGGTGGTCCCTGTCCCTGTGTCTCCACCCGGTGGTCCCTGCCCTTGTGTCTGTGTCTCCACCCGGCGGTCCCTGTCCCTGTGTCTCCACCCAGCGTTCCCTGTCCCTGTGTCTCTCCACCCGGTGGTCCCTGTGTCTGTGTCTCTCCACCCGGCGGTCCCTGTCCCTGTGTCTCTCCACCCGGTGGTCCCTTTGTCTGTGTCTCTCCACCCGGCGGTCCCTGTCCCTGAGCCTCTCCACCAGTCCTTTTGGACTGAGGGCCTGCCCTCCTCCTCCAGCAGGACCTCACGCTAACGTGACCATGTCTGCAATAACTCTATTTCCAAGTGAAGTCACCTTCTGAGATTCTGGGGGTAGGACTTCAACATATCTTTTTGGAGACACAAACATATATAAGAGGGCGAGTGACCTGCTCAGGGATAGTCAGTGTCTGATCGGGAGGCAAATTCCAACCCCTATTTCCTCATTCTTCACTGAAAAGGAAGTGGCAGGAGTGCCGGGTACGTTTGTGTGTGTACGTGTGCGCACGCGTTGTGTTTAAACATTTGCTGCATACACGTACTGCACATGGGTGCGCTCTTTTGATCTTGTGAAGCAAGCAGACTGTTTGATAAAAAACATTTGATTGAACGATCCACAACTGCTTACCTCCTTAGAATAGATAAAATCTCAGAGCTGAGACTACAAAACATTTTCAAGAATGGAGAGCAACTGGAACTCTCATATACCACTGGGGGAGGCAAAATGGTAGAGTCACTTTGGAAAGCAGTTTGACAATTTCTTAATTATTTAAATATACGCTTCCTGATACGATCCAGCAATCTCACTCCTAGGCATTTACCCAAGAGAAATGAAGTCATGTTCACACAAAAACATATGCAAAAATTGTTCATAGTAGCTTCATCAACAATACAAAAAAGGATAACCAAATTGTGGTATTTTCATACAGTGGGATCCTACTCAGCAATATAATTGCTTGGTTCAAGCAATGACATGGATAAATCTAAAAAAAAAAAAAACATTTTACTGAGGGTGGGCCACGGTGGCTCAGCAGGCAGAGTTCTCACCTGCCACGCCAGAGACCCGGGTTCAATTCCCGGTGCCTGCCCATGCAAAAAAAAAAAAAAGGCAGAACACATAAAACATTTTACTGACTGAAAGAAGACAGGCACAGAAGGGTGTCTGCTTTACGAGTCTGTGTCTGTGAAATTCAAACGTAAGCTCTGGTCCTAGAGAATGGACACTGGCTGACCGGGCGTGGGTTGAGTACAGCGAGGCCCACGGAGGAACTTTCTGGGGCGATGGAAATGCTCAGCCTCTTATGTCCATAGCGGTGTCTCGATTGTGATGTGGTTACATTCGTCCGAACTTAAACTCTGCACTTAAAATCTGTGCCTTTTACTCTGTATAATTATAATTCATTAGAGCTGATTAAAGGAAAAGTTGGTTGAAATAGTATTTCTGGCCTTGTTTCTCAAGTATTATTAATTGTTACGGACCAGAGGTGGCCGTGTAACTCCCAAAGTTTACTTTTTCTTTTAGTGATATTCCTCTCCCCTCTACCCCCATGTCCAGATTTGGGGCTTTTGATGTCTAAATGATTTTCCAGCAAGTATGCATCTGTCTGGCAAAATTATTACAAATTTTAAAGTTTTTTGTTCAGGTTCGAGTGAATCAATGAGAGGAATTGGGTTGGAAATGAATGTTTACAGCCATTGGTTCTTGTCTTCAGGAGTTCCCTGGGGAGACCTCGCAATTTTCTCACGCGTTTTGAACGCAGTTTTGCTGGCTTTCTAGGTTGTTTCATTTTAAAAATTAAATTTCAGTCATTCATGTCTACTGTACTATTTAGCCAGGTTTTCACAAATCCCACAGACTATTTCCACTCTGTCAGAGGGGAATGCAGAATTGACAGTTCACAGAAACACCACCTAACAGGGCAGGCCTAATGGGTTGAGAATAGATTAGGACACTAAATAAAAAAAAAAATCCCAAAGTCTGAAAGTGGACTACGAAGATGTAGCAATATTGAGACAATAATTCCCCAATTCTGTCACTAGCTTGCTATGTGGTCTTGGGCAATTTTAACCTAAGCTTTATTTCCTGACCTGAAAAGTAGAAACTAATTATAGAACCTATTTTATGGCTATCATGAGGATTAAATAAGATAATTTACCTGGAAGCCCACACCTGAGGGCCAGGCACATAACATGGGTTTGATAATTTTTTGCTGTTTTTTTATTACATCCGTGGTGGTTAATAACTGCTAATAACGCTGAAAGAACACAGAGACTGACATATGTGGGCCTTTTGATTATTTCAGCTGGGCCATATGTGGCCGGCTGTGGGCTGGTGCTTTAGGAGGTGATTTTGTTACTGGGCTGAGAAGGAAAGGCAGCTGCAGCGCTGGGGAAGCTCTGAGATTTAACGTGGAGAGAGCTTTAGATCAAGTTCTGAAATCGCTCGTTCGGTCACTCAGCAAACACTGATCCCTCAATGCCCGGCGGCTAAGTCCTGGATCTCACTCACAGGCTAGTGCGGGGACCGCTGGGGTGGGGAAGAGCCAGCCTGACCGGCCTCTGAGACCACATCCATGCCCTCAGGCGGAGGTGAAGGCCCCAAGGCCTGGGCAAAGACAGGGCCCAGCCTGAGCAATTCCTTCCTTCCCACTCACCTTTACCTTTCTCCTAACTTGGATCTAAAGCCCCCCCAGGCTCCAGGGGAAGTGGAGGGGGGAGCGTGGGAGCTGAAGCAGAGTGACAGACGGCCTGAAGCAAATGCTGATGGGAGGAGGGGAAGGGGGTGAGGAGACCCGGGACCTTCTCCGAGGGGTACCCCTCTCCATCCTATGAGGGCAGTTGATTTTGAGGGGGAAATGGGGCCAAGCAAATTGGGCAGGGCACCTCTGCCAACATCGCCCCCAAGGGACCCTCTGTAGGTATGAAGTGGGTGGCTGGAGTCCCTGCAGTTCACGCGTGTGTGATGGTTGGGTGTGATTGTACGTTTCCGCTGCCCTTGAGTGAAGGGCACAGCAAGGCAGACCGTACAGGGTGACATCAAGGTTTGTGACGATTTAGACCATGTACCTTTGAAAAGGTGCGGCATAAAAATCCTAATATATGCTCATGCGCTGAGTTGGAAAAAACGCAACCCTCTCCATTCAAGAAATTGTCAAGAATCACACAGTTGGTCCAGAGTTGGAGGAGCTAAGTGAGTTGTTCCCGGGAACCGCAGGCCTGCCAGGCAGCAATGCCGCGCTAGTTATTATTACAGAAACACCTGCCCTGGCCTCCAGTGTGCACTGCTGTTCACACGCATCCAGGATTCCAATTTCTGCGGAGGTTTCTGGAGACCATCGGCCCGTTTTCTTAGTATTCACAGTTATTATAACTTTAACTTGTCCATTTCCTGTACAGTGTCATCCAACTGTTCTTTAAGTGGCGGTGTTGAAAAACGCACCTGAAAATCAGTAAGACTGGAAAGGAAGTGAGGTGTAAGGAAACCGTATGAAGAAGACCAACCCCCCCGCAGGAAATGCTGCGCTGTTAATTTCTAGCAGCCAGTGCACTGTGAAATATTAGAGATAATGCCGAGGAAATAAAGAGCGACATTAAAGCAAAAATATGCCACAGTGGGTGTAGATTTATGCACCATACCTTATCTACTTTGCATTCATTTCTGTGGCAAAATTAGTCTGGAATTATGCACGTTTTGAATTATGCAAGGTCTTCTGGCCCACATGCTTTGCATAAAGTACGGTTGTCCTGTGCGTATCAGCGGGGGTGGGGGCAGGCTGGGGGCTGCAGCAGGGGTAGGCTGAGGTGGGTGGGGGTCTGCTCCAGGCTCACAGGCACAAAGCCACGTTCCCCTTTTGTCACGAGGTTGGGCCTCGGTGACCGTCTGGGAACGCAGCCGCCGGGTGGGCAGATGTGTCTCTCTCGACTAGCCTTGCTATCGCCAGGGGCACAGCGCGCGGAGACGGCCTGTCCAGGGCGCAGCGCAGGGCGAGCACCAACCTCGCCTTGGTTAACTGCGGCGCTGGCCTCAGTACGTGCCGAGCGGGGGCGGCCCCTCCGTCCTCTGAACCCAGGCGGGAGGAACCCTGAGCGACCCGGCCCCGGCTCCCAGAGTCCCCCGAGGACGAGCCGCGGGCGCTGGGGCGGGTGGTGAAGAGGGCGGGGCGCACGGGCGGTCGCGAGCGGGGGGGGGGGAGCGCAAGGGGCGGCGGGTGCCAGGGGTCGCGGGGCGGGTGCGCAGGGCGCGGCGGGGGTCGCTGGGCGGGCGCGCGGGGTGCGCGGGGCGCGGCGCCGCCGGGGGGCAGCACTCGCACACAGCCGAGAGGCCGCGGGTACTGGCGGAGGGAAGGGCTGCCGGAGCCCCCCGCGGGCCGCGCCGCCCCTGGCGCCAGCGACACGAGGCTGGACAGGGCAGCCGGGTGTGCTTCCCCGGAAGGGGACTGAGGGACCATGAGCAAGCTGATGTAGGGTCTCGTTTCAAACGCGATGTGTTGGGATGGCGATCAAAGGCGGCGGGCGGGGCACCGTGAGAAAGGGGAGGGGGCTCGGGGCGGGCCACCCTGGGGAGGGGCGGGCCGAGCTGAGGCCCGAATGGCGGAGAAAGGGCTGGAAACCAGAGGACATGCATACATGTGGATATAGGAAGGGTCTGTTAGGGGCTTCCAGACGGATTGGGAAGCTCAGGTCGGGGAGAGCATTTTCCAAGAAAACTGAGAAATGAGAAGTCATCCAACTCAGAGTCACAGCCAGCGAGTTGGGGACAGTGGCTGACCAAGAAGAGCTTAACTGCCATGTCCTCATCTCTGCCCCTTCTCCAAACAGGGCGGTGACAATGACAGCCCCCCCTGCGGCCCCCTCCCCCAGCCCCCACCGGCTCTGGCCCCGAGAGGGAGGGCGTTAGGGATCAGAGGGGCTGAGCCCCGAGCAGGCCCGCGTCCCCTCCAGGCGTCAGCCTCTCGGTCCTGGAGGTCCCGCTTACGCAGGCTTCAGCCAGGGGCTGCACGTGGCCACCCTGTGCCAAGCCCCAACCAACAGCAGTTCTGAAAGTAAAGCAAACCTAAAAAGTTTTTCTTAGTAACTATTTTTTTCAGAAACTTAAGGACTCCAAGTGGTTCCTGTGCCAGATAAGCCCTGAGACCCTGAGGCACATAGTCAGTCTCACTCCTCTACTCCATCGTGCCCACTCCCCTTTTCAGCATGAAGTTAGAGTCCCTGCCCAGATATCTCTCGAGTGCGAGAACGTGATCAATTGAGAAGGAGGGGTTATAGCTGAGAAGTTAAGATTTAACAAATGGTTATGACTACCAACCCCTTATGGAGATATGGTAGTTCCTAGTGTGTTAGAATAGCCAGAAGGAAATATCTGAAATTACTGAACTATAATCCAGTAGTCTTGATACTTAATTATAATTGTATGTCTATATACAATTTTAATCAATTGTCTGTATACAAGCCAACTTGTGAACATGGATTGTGAAAACCTGTGACACTCTCTCTATCCAGTATATGGGTAAATGAGCAAAAAAATAAAGACAAAAAATAATAATAATAGTGGGAGATAAGGGGCATGTGTTGTTTTTATTTCTTTTTTTGGGAGTAATGAAAATGTTTTAAAATTGATTGTGGTGAAACTGCACAACCATATGATGTCTTAAAAAAAGTCATTGTTAAAATTTTAGAAACTGCAAATATGTCAAAGGAATAATAAAACAGTCTCCAAAATCCTAAAACAAAAACAAAACTCCCCATTTTAAGTCTCTTGCCAGGGACTCCTGAATTCTAGTTCTGACCTCCCTCTGGTGGTTAGTTTTGGAATCACACTCCCAGATGAAGAGGATCGTGGGAAAGCAGGCAAGATTAGAGGCTGGTGGATTCCAAGGTTATCATTGTGCGAGCATGCAAGTGGCTGTGCGTGCTTTATTTGTGTGTGCATGTTGGTTTGTGTGTGCATCTGTCTCCTGCATGTCTCTGTGCATTGCTTTCTCGTGGGTATATGCAGGCATGTTCTGTGTGTGTCTGTGCATGTCTGTGTGTCTGTGTGTGCTTGTGGGCACATACATGCATGCAGCTTTGCACATGTGTGTCTGCCCATGCCTCTGTGTGCTTCTGTATGATTTTATGTGTGTGCACACGTATTTATATGGGTGTGTGTTTTGACAACTGGCACATTATAAGGGCGATATGAGAAGTGCCGGCCTGTCTCACCAAAGCCTAATTGCCCTCCCCACGGCCAGCTCCCTCCTCTCCCTGAGCCTCGATCTGAGTTTCCTCCTCCACTGCTCACCTCTCACTTTCTTCTTTCACTTCTCACCTGCACTTTTGCAACAACCTTCTTTGACTATTTTTTCCCTTGAGTTTTTTGAGGCCCATTTGAATATTGCAGATCATGGTTGAGAAGTGATTCTTCTCCTCTATAACCACCCAAGCCATTGGATGGAACCCCTCGGGAGGGCTGCTCACCACTGCCCTGGCTGGGTCAGCCTCCTGAGCGTAGAGACCCGCCGGCTGGGCAAGGTGGTGCCCTGGGAGAGCTAAGCAGAAAGCAAGGCATGGTTAAGGCATTTGCTAATAACTGTTCCAAATTCCTCGTCCTCAGAGCTGAGGCAAGCAAGGAGGGATGTCATCCCCATTTTATAGATGACGACATTGAGGCTTGGGCAGAGATGAATAAAAATTGCCCTGCAGGAACCAGGCTACGTAATATGAAAACTCTCTCATCCAGTTTTCATAGCAGCCGTTATCGATTATAACGATTTCATAGCAGAATCGTTATTATCATTTCCCCTATTTAGCAGATGAGGAAACTGAGTCTTCAAAAGCATTAGGGGAGTACCTAACGCTGTCGGGGCAACCAGGAGCAAAGGCAGGATCTAAACCCTGCCCCGTGAGTCTAAAGGCCAAGCTGCTCAAGCACGGTGACAGGTGTGAGGGGTCCCTGGAAGTCACCGGCTCGGGTTGGCTGCACCCTGTCCCTCCGCATCCCTCCAGGGCTTGTTTCCGAAGAACACTCTCCTCAGGGCTTTCTCTGCCAAGGGAAGGGCAGCCCTGCGCCGGCATCTGCTCCTCTCCGGGGGAGGGGGTGGGTGAGTTCTGTTACCTGCGCCACTTTCAGAAGCTGCCCATGGGGCTGAGCATTAATTATGCAATAACCTCGCTGCGGTGTACCTAATTGCCTGATCACCATAATTGAATCTTACGGATTTCACCAACACCGTGGCAGGGAGCAGGCTCAGCCAGTTAACGGATGCCGCTTGCGCCGTGCTGCTTGCCTCCTGCCTCTGAGGGCCCGGGGAGGCCATCGGGTGTGCGGGCAGGCAAGGGCAGAGTGACAGAGCCCGGTACTGCACCTGCCGCACCCCGAGGCTGTGGTCTTCTTTACCAAGGACAGTCCACATGGCAGGGGGGATGGTCTTTGTTTAGACATGAGGACGTGGCACAGGAGGATTGAGAGTCGGGCTTGGTTTCTCCGTGGATCATTGGTTCCGGCCTTTACCGGCATCACCGGGGCCCTGGAGAAATGCAGAGTCTTAGGTCCCCTCCTGGACCTGCAGAACCAGAACCCGCATTTTAATATGATTCATATGCTTGCTGCTATTTGGGAAGTGCTGATTTACGCAGTTAGTTTTCTTTTTTGCCTCCTCAGGATTACTGCCCCTTATTGTGGTTAACAGCACCTTGCGTTTTCTTTGGGAAGCACCCCTCCCCCACAGTCTAAGAGGTCTGGGTGGGACCCATAGGTCCTACCTTTCAGGGCCCAGGGTTTGCTTCAGGAGAGGGCACTGACCCCGAGCCAGACTGATGAGTCAGTTCTAAGTGTTTTTTTTTGGTGCATGGTCTAGGAAACAAACCCATCTAAGATTTTTGGAGGAAGGTGTTGAGGAAGGTGTGTTTGGCGGAATTATTTGACGGCAGTTCTTCCTCTCTCTCCCCCTGCGTGTGGGTGAGTACCCTTCCCTCAGTGGTGGGCTTGGCTGGGTAACTTGCCTTGGTGAATAGAAGTGAGGGTGTGCCAGTTCCAAGCTGGGCCTTGCAAGGCTTCCCCTTGTCCCTCTTGAACTCCTGACCTTCACCATAGGTCCAGGAGCTATGGACCCTTCACCTGGAGTCCCAGGATGGAGATACTTGGAGCAGACTGACCCCCACCTGAACCTGGAGTCCAGCCTAACCTATCTGATATTAGCCAAATTCCTGCTAACCTATCTACCTATGTGTCTGAAATGAATGATTGTGACTGTAAGCAACTGAGATTTTGGGGGGTGTTTGTTACACAGAATCCTTATAGAAAACGCCTGACTGATACAAAAGAAATGATCTTATTAAGGGGTTGCAAAGCTGAATTTAGGCTTCTAGAAGTCATCTTGCCACCATAAGAGCAGAACCTGCCTAAGGGTGGGGCCAACACATAGGAAGGCAGATGTGTGTCATCTTAATCACGAGGCCAGCCTTTGTTTCCGTGGACCCACGCATACCTGAGTTAGCCAGGACTGTTTCAGTTTCAAGGGTGAGAATGCTGAAACCCTACAGGTTTGAACAATGAAGGAACTATTGGCTTGCATAATTAAAAAGTCCAGCAGTTGATATAGATTTCAGGTGAGGCTTGATCTGATAGCTCACGATGGATCTGTGTGTTTGCCTCTCCATTCCACCTTCCATTCTGTTGGATGTCATCTTGAGGCTGCCTCCCTTGGGACAGCACGATGCCTTCCTCGTCCACTTCTGCTAGGAGAGAGAGTTTCTTCTGTAAGGAAGGGCCCTTTTCCCCCAGGAGCCAGCAGTAAATGTCTCCTCAAGTCTCATTGCCTCAAATTGGTTCATACACTCATCCCTGAACCAGCCTCAGAGTCTGGGAGGGTGGAATGTATGCTAATTAATCGGCCAAGCCAGCGTTCTCATGGATCTCCGAAGGAAGATCAGGGAGAGGGGCAGGGAACACATGCACATATTCATCAGATCATGTATAATCAGCAAATACTCACCAGACCATAATAATTCTTTTATACAAAATAGGATTATATAATTCATGCTATTAAAAAACCTTTAGTTTGAAACAGTTTTAGACTTACGAAAAGTTGAAAAAGTGGTAGAGAGTTCCTGCAGTACCCTTTCCCCAGCCCCATCATGCTGCCATCAGCCACGGCCACAGCACGGCAATTGAAAGTTTACACGGGCAGCGAGCCTGAGACCCAGCTACAGGTGGCGTTTGGACTGTGTTGATTGTTATTACCACCCCTTCTCGGTTCCAGCACCGCTGCGGGACACCGCGCTGCACTCAGCGTCGTGCCTTCCTCATTGGGGCTGTCCTGCTTAGGCACCCGCAGGACGTTCTTCTGTCCGGGTCTGGCTGACGTGTCCATCAGGCCTAGCCTGAGGGTCCGTGCCAGCAGGACCCCCCGGGAGCACACGCCTGCTCGGGAGGTGGCGCTGCCTGGGCGTCTCCCTCCTCGGGATGCTAACCCCGGCCGACGGCTGGGGGTGGGGGGTGCCTGCTGGGGTCTCACTGGAGACTTACTCATTCTCTCTTTGTAACCGATAAATATCCCGGGTGGGGGGCAGGGGATACTTTGGGACTATCTACTTTTACCCTCTGATTTTGCATCTGTGGGTAGATATTGCCACAGCAGTGACTATTGTGGCGTTCTGATGGTGACTATTTTCCTTGTCCGTTCTGCATTTATCAGCTGGAAATCTCCCGTAAGGAAAAACTGCCCTCCTTTCTCTGCTGTCCATCCTGGGCTCGCCCCCCCTCCCCCCAACACTAACTCTCGGATACGTAGACTTGCCCTGCATTCCACCGTGTGACTGTGTCATGATTATTACCTAATCATTTCCCAATTGCTAGAAATTAATTATCCATTTTTCCCAATTATGAAGAACCCTGCAATAACGTCCTGTGAATTTATAATTGTCCCATTCTGGGATTATTTTTGAACTTTACCAATCCCCAAATAGAAAGGCTGAGGCAAAGAGCGTGAACACGTGTCATTTTTAGTAGATATCACCAAATTGGCGCTCAACAAGATTGCGCTGGGGGGCGATACCCTCCACAGTGTGTGAGCATCCTGCATTCCTTCTCTGGTTCCGTCACTGGCCTGCCGTTGGCCAGGTTGGCAGAGGGCAGGCGTTAGGGCCACGAAATCCCCCTGCAACCCCTCCCGCCCCACAGCCCCTTTACGACCTTAGCTCCCTCCTCCTGGTCTCTGTTTCCTTTCCTAGCTCAACTTCTTTAGTGTGAATAAATCCCATGCCTACATGCTTTAGAGCAATGCATGTTTAAAATTGAAATAAAATCCCCATAAAATTTAGTATTTTAATGTATACAGCAAAGTAGTTTTTAGAATAACTAAAAACAACGGTCACCACTGTCTAATTCCGCACATTCTCGCCACCCTGGAAGGAAACCCCACACCTGGTAGCAGTCACTCCTCTTTACTGCCGCTGCCCAGCCCCTGGCAACCTCTATCTACTTTCCGCCTCTATGGATTTGCCTATTCTGGACATTTTGCATAAAAGGGATCATGCAGCATGTAGCCTTTTATGTCTGGTTTCTTGCATTTAGTGTGTTTTCAAGGTCCATCCACGTTGTAGGATGAATTTTTTTTTTTTTTTTTGCATGGGCAGGCACCGGGAATCAAACCCGGGTCTCCGGCATGGCAGGCGAGAACTCTGCCACTGAGTCACTGTGGCCCACCCCACTTCATTCCTCTTTATTGTTGAATAACATTCCACTGTATGGACATACCACATTTTATTTACCCATTTATCAGTCGATGGAAATTAGCGTCGTTTCCACATTTTGTCTATTGTGAATAGAGCCTCTATGAACAGTTTGGTGGGAGGTTTTGCATGGGCGTATGCTTTCATCTCTCTTTGATGTATACCTAGAGAGGAATTGCTGGGTTTTATGGTAACCCTATGTTTATCTTTTTTAGAGATTGCCAAATTGTTTTTCAAAGTGGCTGTGCCATTTTAGATTTCCACCAGCAATGTATGAGGATCCCGATGGCTCTCCATCCTTGCCATCACTTGTTATTGTCTGTCTTTTTTTTTTTGCATTATTGTCTATCTTTTTTATTACAGTTCCTGGTGCGTGTGAAGTGGCACTGCGTATGACATCTGCCTGCTGCCCAGCAGAGCCGCACACTGCCCACGTGCTTATTGGCCGTTGGAACGTCTTCTCTGGAGAAATGTCTATCCAAATCCTTTGCCTGTTTTAAAAATTGGATTGTCTTTTTATTGCTGAATTGTAAGAATTCTTTATGTACTTTTGTATATTAGACCATCATCAGAGAAATTATTTGAAAATATTTTCTCTCATTCTGTGGGTTGTCATTATAACTTCCTGATAGTGTCCTCTGAGGCAGAAATATTTAAATTTTGGGGAAGGTACAATTTATTTATTTTTTTCTTTGGTTGCTTGTGCCTTTGGTATCATACCTAAGAAACCATTGCCTAATCCGAATGAGTTCAAGAAGGTTTATATTTTTATTTAAAACACTTGCATTTTTAAAATAAAATTTTTCTGGCCACCACCCACAAGTAGAAAGCATTATGCATTGTGACCCAGGACATATATCTGAAACAATACTCTTCCTGGCTTCTGTTCCATTCTATTTCATGAAATAAATGCTGGTCGAGACCCACTAAATTTCTCTCATGACCCTGAGTTGGCTGGGACCTCCAGTTTGAAAACACTGGTTGAGAGTTTAGACGGGCGCTGTGCGCCCACCCAGCTTCTCCTCCAGGAAAACGCATGCAGCAGGCGACCCGGGGTCTGCCTTTCAGACGAGGAGGACTCAGCTCATACAAGCGAAATGACTTCCGGTCCATTGCTGGTCCCTGCAGAGCTGGATTTCCACCCTACGCCTGTGCATTTCAGTCTTTGCACTCAACTCCGCTGCCCTGGTTCCCACACATTAGTGCACTTAGGAATTCCCGGGGGTGGGCTGTTAAAAAAACAGATTTTTAGCCTCCAGCCGCAGAGATTCTGACCATGCGGGTGGGGGTTGTTTTTTAATAACCTCCTCCTGGACCACAAAACAATGAGTGCAGTTGTGAATTTGTGGAAGGGGCAGTGACCTGGTCCCCTGCTGACTGGCCCTGGGACAGGCTTCCACGTCCTGGAAGGCAGATCCAGCATCTCCTCAGTGGCCGAGGGAGGGCTGGGAGCAGGAGTTAGAACATTCCAGATGACGGGGCTGGATTCTTAGGGGGTACTGACTGTGGTCAGTGGGCTGCGGCCAAGGAGCTGTGTGAACTGTGTTTGTTTCTTTTCTTAAATGTTTTGCCAACACATACGAATAGGAAGGTTTCATGTGATAATTTGAGTTTTGGCATTTCTTGAAATGTCAGAAGATTTGGAAACCCTAGGCTTGTGTCCTTGTGTGACCAAGATGGGCTGGACTTGATCTGGGCCTGACCCTGCTCAGTTCACCACAGTCCTCACCACTCCCTATTGCCTTCTATGTCACTCACTCATTTGCAGGCCCCCTCGCCCCGTGGGCACGTGAGAGTGTGAGCCTGGAGGGACAGCTCTGAGGGAGCAGATTTCTGCCAACTGCTTTTGACCAGCATTCCACCCCCTCAGTTCTCTCGTGTTCTTCCCTATGCTTCTTCTTTGTCCCCGCTCTGTGTGTTTTTTGGTGCAATGGCCGTGGAGTCATGGAAGGGCCACAGGCGCCGGAGCTAGGGAGGTCTGGGCTACAGTGCCACCTCCACCATCTTAGCAGTGAGCAACTTTGGGCAAGGTGCTTAGCTGCTCTGCTAAGTGACCTCGGTTTTCACACCTAAAGTAGCCGGGGTGGCACTTCCTGGCCTCTGCTGTAGTCTCCTTCCATAGGGAGCGGCCCCCAGAGAGGGGCTACACCTGGACCACCTCTACACACCTTGGCGGAAGGGGGGCTGCTGAGTGACCCTGGCTAGGGTCCCGGTGGCACCCTACCCAGCAGCCCTCCCCCTGGGGCCGGCACACAGCAGTCTGGGAATGTGGGGTTTGTCTAACTTTAGAGCTCAGTGTTGGGGGTGTCCCCTTGCCCACAGACCCAAGAGACCTTCTCCGGAACCAGCTTGATCAATAGTGAAGGGAATTTGAAATCTGTGTGCCTGAGCCCTGCGCCAGCTGTCTCAGCTGGTCTTGAAGTGCTGCCTGGAAGAGGGTCCCCTGTCCTGGGTTCCTTCGTCTCCCCTTCTCCCCGCAAATAGGACTCCCTTGGCGGTGGCGAGCGGCCGTGGGCGGCACGTAGCAGGCAAACAATCAACAGCACATTGCTCTTATTTTAAAATATTACTCCTTCTCTGGTGATACATTCTGGAATTCGGCAGCAAGCCCCGTGCCTGGGGGCAGGGGCAAGGGAAGCAGAAGGTGTGGGGAAGGAGGGAAGCGCAGCTCTGGAAAAGCTGCACTTGAAAATTGCCTCCCAGGTCCCAGCGAGGCTCATCCCGCGCGGGCCTCCTCGCCGGTGGGACAGCCTGGCCGGGAGTCCCCCTGGGTGCGGCCCTGCGGGGCTGCGGGCGGCGCTGACGTCCAGGCGCTGGGGTCGGAGCCGGGGCGACGCGGGAGGCCCGCTGCCCGGGAGCGGGGAGTGGCGCGCGTGTACAGGCAGGCGTGTGCGCGCGCGTGGAAGACGGAGTCAAACCCGTCGGGGCTGGGTGGGCGGGGGCTGCGCGCGCCCCAGGGCGGCCTGGGAGTGGGTGATGGGGCCGCGCGGCGAAGCCCTGCTGGGCGCTCCCCAGCCTGCCGCGGAGGCGTCGGCACCTGCACCCCGGGCTGCCCCGGGACGCCCGCACCTGGCGGAAATGCGGAGTGGGGTCCGGAACGAGGCCGGGCTCTCAGTTACACGCACTCCCGTCCCCCTCGCGTCACCTCCGGCGGCGGGGCCTCAGTTTCTCCTTTGTAAAATGGGACCTAAGTCCGTCTGCGATGAGGCGGGGCCGGGGCTCGGCGCGGGCCTCGGTGAGGGGGCGCAGCGGGCAAAGCCTCCGGGCGTCGGTCTCACGGGGCCGCCGCCTGCCCCGCACAGCCCCGCACAGAGATCCGCGCGGCAGGCGCTGTGTTCTGGAATCCCGCCCAGCTCCCCGTTAGGGGACGCGGTCATTGCGACCTTTTCACCCGGGAGGGCGCTGGAGACCCAGCCCCAGGCCCCTTCTCACGAGGCTCTGCGCCTCCTCCCCAGGCGTCACAGCGGAGGGCCTCGGGGATCCACAGCCACTTCAACCAGAGACTTCCCGGGATTTGCCGAGGGTCACACAGCCAGCTAGAGGCCGAGCAGCTGGACCTGGTGTCTGGTCCGTGGGTCCCGCAGCCTGCCCGCCGTGGTCCCTGGTCCCCCACTCTGAGCACAAGGCCGCTGGCCAGATGCACCTGGGCTCGCCTGCACAGGAGGCTGTCTTTGGGCACAGGGTTGTCTCTTCAGGGGGGTTTGAGGTTCTAAGTCCCTGGGGGTCTGGTGCAGTGCTGCTTGTGGGTGCTTCTGGGGACTTCCTGCGTCGCACCACCTCCTCTCTCCTCTTCCCTTGCCACCCCTGGGGGTCTCTCCTGCCCCTGCTCATCCTCTGTCGCTTCTGGGTTCCCAGCTCCAAGGCAGCCAGTGTCTGGGGGAGATTATGCAGTGTTGACATTGGAATATGAATTAGGTGAGAACGGCAGCCAAATGCTGGAATTAGGGAAGCAGGAGCCCAGGCTGAGATCCAAGCGTGGCTGGAACATCTGTGCCTTGGCCCTTTTAACGGCCTGACCCTGCCGCCCACCCCAAAACGGCTGGTCCCAGAGCCACAGACAAGCACTGCTGCAGCCAAGGTCTGGTCCTTCCCTGGCCAGCCAAGTCCACAGCTGAGAGGGCCAGAACTCGATCCGTCGGCCCACCTGATGCTGAGACCCCCCAGAGACTCCTGTTGAGATGTGAGGGGCAGAGGGAAGACTGCCTAAGGACATATCCTTCATCTAAGGGTCTGAAACCCCACTGCTGGGGCTTGGTTCCTACTGGTCAGGTCAGTATTTGCCGAAATGTGTTCCGAAGAACCCAAAGACTGAAGGCTGTTCGTAGCTATTCTGTGAAAGGGTTTTCTATGGTCACGTGTTTGGGAAATGTGCCTAACGGAGTTCTGCAGGACTTATCAGAGCCTTTAATACTGTAACAGGCGTTCTGATTCTTCAAAGAAGGGGATAGAGTTTGCAGTATTCCCCAAATTTGTTTGGCAGGTAGGCCTCTCCTCACACAATCTCTTTTTTTTTTTAGATCAGTTTTAACAGCTCTCTCTCTTGTCTAGCAGCTCCTGTGTCACTCCCCAGGGGCTGGCATAAGGTAGGCACTGCATGTATATTGGCCGAGCCTGAATCTGTCAGAACCTGCTTCTTGCATCTGCGAAATGGAATAGCAGCACCTGCCCTGGGTGTTTATCGTTTTGAAAGTCCAGTGAGAGGTGTCACGTATGAAGTGTCCTGTAAGCTGCATGGTTGCAGCACATGCTGGGGCCGATTCCAGTCGGTGTGGACATACCAGCAGCTTCATGATAATGCTCCCTCAGGGTTTTTTCTCCTCTTATAGTGGCCTTCAGGAAGGGGGCAATGTTTGGCCTAGCGTTTCTCAGCATGAGTTCTGTGCCTTCATTGGCCTCACCAGCTCAAGGCCATGGGTGGACAGGTGAGCCCCAAGCTGCTGGTCCTGGCATGGCCACGTGTGCTGCTGGGGGGCATGCCCTGGAGGCACTTCCTGGACACTCTGTGCCTTGATCAGCTCTTGGGGCCACCGTGTCCCCCACCAGGCACCCCTCCCAGCAACCCAGCCCTGCCCCAGGCTCTCAGGAGCCGACTATGCCCGCGGTCTGGCCCAGAGTGCTCCCCTTGGGGACTAGTTCCCAGTGCCCCCTGCCATCCAGACATGGGAGGCCATCCTTCGCCTCCTCAGTCCTTACTGCAGGGGTTACTGGGACATTCCCTGCCTTCCAGCTGGGGGCTGTCAGGATCAGGAGCCAAAAGAGGCCTGGTCCTAGAAAGCATGAGCCACCTCCTGCAAGAGGCCCAGAGAAAACCCCACGATCCCACTTCCTCAGTTTCCCCATCTGTAAGCTGAGGAGGCCCATCAGCTCTGGTAGTCTGCAAGGATATGGGCTCATAAACATCTTAAACTCCTGCCGCACCTACTTAAGAGGTAATTAAGGCAATCCCCTCTCCAGTCTGCAGAATCACACCCCCCCCGACCCCATGACCCTGTCATAGCTCCCCTGGGAGATTCCAGGGCCTCCTCAGGTGTTTCCTGGCCCCTGAAGTGCACCCACCCACGCTGCACCCAGAGAACTGTCTTGGTTCTGCTCTCGGCATGTTCCTCTCCTAGTTTCAAACTTGGGTGGCTCCCCACTGCCTCAGATAAGCCTGAGACCCCAGCTCACCCCTGCTATCCTGCCCATTGGCCCGTGGAATTCTCTCCGCACCTTTGTTTTGCTGTCCCTTTGGCCTGGAGCCTTTCCTCCTTCCCCACTGGATTCATCCTGTGCCGCCTTCAGGACCCCCACCGCCTTTCTCTCCTCTCCTCCCCGCGTGCTGTCTGTGTAAATTCCTCTGCAGTGTAGCTTTTCCACCTTGTATTATACCAGCAGTGTGCACACTTTCCCCTCCATCGACCTCATTGTAGCACCAGTCACACTACATATCCCCAAACACGTGGTGTTGTCTGTAAGATATAAAAACAATGCTGAGACACATCCAGAAGCTTCAGAAGTGAAAGTGAAATTTCCCCCTCTCTGATCACGTTGCTTAGGGGCATGTGTCGCTGGCAGTTTTTAGCCTCCTCGCGTTCTCCGGCCGGCAGGGGGTGCGGACCGAGGGCCCGTGCGCCCTTAGCTGCCCCCGCTGCAGGCTGCCGGGCGCTTTCCTCTCCACCACTACTGCCTTCCAATGCAGTGCTTCTGTAAGCTGAGCCCTGCGAGTGAGAGTGCTAGGACACAGGGTGTGTGCATTTAAAACGTTAATGGGGAAAACAAGACAAAACAAAAGATAAAATAAAATAGAAAGCCAACGAAAAAAGGATAATAAAAGTGTTAATGGACACTGCCTCACTGTCTTCAGGAAAGGCCGAACCATTTACCTCACCCAGCAGCAGGCCCCGGCGGTGCTCGCACGCTGCCCCCCCCCCAGCACAGGACGGCAGCCCCGGGCCCAGCGTGCGCCCAGGTGAAGCTGCGAGGTGGCCCCGGCCTCCCCGCGAGGGCACGAGCCCGCCTGGCCCCGGCCCGTCTGTGAGTCCGCCTGGGGGCCAGGAGAGCGCTCGGCTCTCTGGACCGTGGAGAATGAAGAGGATTCTGGGGCATCCTGGCACTCCCTTTGCAAGTGGGGGTTTGTGGTGTTTGTCTTCAAAGCTAGGCTCCAGGATCTGCGTTGCCATGGCAACTCTTGAGCAGGGCCGCCTTTTCCCTTCGCTGCGTCTTGGGAGCCCTGGTTGCCATAGCAACTTACGGGCCCACTCCTCTTCCTCCAGCCCCGCCACGGGCGCCCCTGCTCGCAGGTTTGGGGAGCCCTGATCCATATGGCGTTGGTCCTCGGGAGGGGTACCAGAGCAGCAGAGTGAGCGCTGTGAAGGGGACAGGGCAGCGGAGGAAACAGAGGGCCCTTCTCCTTCCCCACCCTGGAGAGTCACCGTTGCCTGGTGACCAGAGGGACAAGCAGTCTCCATGGGCCCTGGGGTGGTTTTGGGATCAGTGAAGTGTGGGAGCTTGTGGAGAACAGATGGCATGGACACTGCTGACCAGGTCTCCAGGGCTCCTCAGCCCAGGAGGACACAGGGGGCCCCTCCCAGACCCTGCCGAGAGCACCCAGTGTTCCGCATGTCCCCTTCAGAATGCCCAGCGGGGAGGGCTGGGGCGGGGGGAGACACGGTGCATTCACCAGCACGAGGGACATGCCTGTGGTCACACCAAAGAGGACAGCTGAGGATTCTGTTGACACTTGGAAAGTACTGCCAAGATAAAACAGCAGGACACAAAATGCTGGGTGGATGCCGACGGCAAGTCTACCTTACCAGTGTGGAATTCTAGGAACCGGGTTTGGAGGAATGTAATATAAATGCAGACACAGTTCTCCCCACACCTGCTTCCCCAGTGCTGCTTAGCCGTCTCCGAACAGGCCTGCCGTCTACCCTGTGGTCCCAACCAGAAATGAGGGGTTCAAGCTAGAACCTCCCTCTGCCCTCACGCCCCCTCCCTAGCAGTCACAAGTCCCGCTAAGTCTTCCTTTTAAATGGCTTTCGCGGGGGTTCTCCTGTCACGTGTAGACTGCCACTGCCCACGTCCACCCCTTGCCATCGCCCACTTGGAAACCACTGGTGTCCTCCCAGGCTTGGCCAAATCCCACGCTCTCAGCGCTCCTGCCTTGAGAGGTGCATCTGGATGTGCCCCCCGCCCCAATGCTCCCCACCTGCTCCAGGGTCAGAGATACACTCGAGGTCCTTTCTTGGCTCCTGCTTCAGTCTTTCCCCTCCTTGAGCCTTCCTGCCAGCCAGGCAAACTCCCGGAAGTTCTCTTTTTTCCCTTTCTGTTTCCCCAGGCAGGAATACTTGTCTCTGCTTTATCTGGCTGGGCAACTCCTACCACTCTTTGGGATTTAGCCCAAGAGAAGTCTTGGGAGTACTTGGGGAGTTTTAGGAAGTCAAGATGGTGGACAAAAGATGTTTCTGCTGCATTTTCCTCCTGAAAGCCATAAGGAAACCATAAGGAGAAGAGAAACAGAAGTCCAAACTCTGCCTCTGAAAGAACTAGGAGATCCTAGCTTCCCAAATCTCCACACACGGAGTGGAGAGCCACCAGAGGTGGGATGAGCGACTTGCCAGAGAAGAAGAAGATCAAGTCTCTGCATTTGTGGATGGGGAGGGTATAAAAAGTTAGTTGATTTTCTCTACAGAAACCCAGGAGGAGCCAGGGATGGGAAGCAGCAGGTGTCCCAGGAGGTGGGGTTGAGATAAGGCCTGAAAACAGGAGGGCAGTTTGAAGTTGAGGAGTTGGTAGATCTTCAAGTCCCCACCTCTACCTGTACCCCACCTGTACCCCAGGTGAGAGTCCATCTTCTTCCCATGGAGACCGAGCCTGGTCTCCGTGAGTCCGGGTGTAGACGAGAGGAGGGGAGGAGCCTACTAAAGTGTGTGAGGTGTTGAGTCTGCACATCAGCTGGTGAGTCTCGCAGCCGCCTTACTCCACCCAGCGTGGCAGGGCCAAAATCAGGCTCATATCTGCTACCCGCACCCCCGCCCCAACTCTCACCATGACCTCAAAGAACAAACCCAAAGAAATGACCACAGATTCTCTTATTTTGGGTCTATAGGAGATAAACTGGCAGGACCAACAATGCATCTAGCCCACGTGCTAAACTCAGGCACGTAAGCTTCTCAGAGGCCCATTAGAGCCCTACTCTTAAATATACACAAACACCAAGAAGCCCCGAAGCCAGGGACGTTTCCTTTGTTTTTCCCAGAGGAAAAAGTGAACCAAGAGGATGGGGAGATTTTTAAGACAGCAGAGTACAATGTCAAAGGTATCATGATTGATATCCTCAGAGAGATAAAAGAACATATTGTCTCCATGAAAAAAGAATAGTGGAATAAAAAAAGAAATAATCACAGAACAAGAAAGAATTCTTGGAAGTAAAAATGCTGCTAGCAAAAATTTTAAAATATCCAGAAAATTGGAAGAGGAAATCAAGGAACTCTTTTTGCAGATATCGGAGAGGCCATAGAAACAAGGGGCTACAGGAGCTACAGGAGAGAAGCGTGAGAAATTAGAGGTCAGTCCAGGAGGTCCAGCATCCGGCTAACAGAAGTTCTAGGAAGAGAGAGAGGGAGGAATGAAATTGTTAAAGAAATAATATAAGAAAGTTTCACTTTCTTTTACTTTCAGAATTAAAGGACTTGGATTTCCAAAGGGAAAGGTCCACTGTGCAGCCAACCCAACAAATTAAAAAAATGCCCCAATCCGAGCTCATCATCATGATATTTCAGATACAGAGATAAAAGGCAGTTCTTTAAAGTTTGTGGCGAGGCCAGGACGAGGTGAAGCCAGTGAGGCGGTCTCCTGGGGTCCAGGATTTGAGGGAGTGCCGAGAAACTCAGTGATCAAGAGCGAAAAAATGCATTATTATTATTATTATTAATTAATTAATTTATTTTTGCATGGGCAGGCACTGGGAATTGAACCCCGGTCTCCAGCATGGCAGACAAGAACCCCGCCACTGAGCCACCATGGCCCATCCGCATTATTTTTAAAATAAAAAATTATGCAAAATAATCCACGGTGAATAAAAGAGCAAAATCTTAAACAGAGACAGGACCTGACGGAACTGGGGTTAGGATGAGGTGATTGAGGTTGAATCATGCACGTGCAGGGTCAGATCCTGACTTTATTTAAAACTGATTTTTGCTCATCATGATTTTTTAAAATTTTAGTTTTGAAAAACTATGGCATTGAAATATTACGTACCTTGGTCGCTGAGGTTATGGTGCTGCTTTAAATGTGTGCCTGAGGGGAGTACCTCCTTCCCTCACCCTAGTCCAGGGACACCAGACTTCTTAGCGGCAGCACTGGGGGTTTGCAGACGATGGAACAGCACCATTACAATTCTGCCTGGAGATGTTTTCCACCTTCCATCCACACCAACCCAGGCTGTCAACTAAGTGTGAGGGTGAAATAAGGGCCTTTCCAGACGTTTAACATCACTTGCTTCCTTTCTACCTTTTCTCAGATGTGCTCAAAACCAGGCAGCCAAGCCAGAAGACATGGGGTTCAGGAATGGGGACCCCCTACCAGGGGTGAGGAGGGAGGGGGCTTCCTTGGCCAGCAGCTAAGGACGGCCTTAGGATGGGCTTCGCCTTGGCCTGAGAGCAACGGCACCAGCTCAGCAGGCTGCCAGGAGGTGCCGGCGGTGGAGGAGCGTCCTCGGGAAAATAAATGGAACTGACAAATTATCCGACAGGTTTAGCCATGTGGAAAATTATACTGAGGGCATGGAAAGATTTAGTCAATTGTTTAAAAAACAAACCTAAGTTGACGAAAAATGAGGTAATTATTAACAGGAAAAAAAACAAGATCGTAATCTACTGGATGGTCCAGGAAAGAAAGCATTTACATTGTCATAATAGTGAAAGTGTAGAATATGGATTTTTAAAAATGAGATATAATTATTTAGGGAAGATGGGGGAGGGGCAGAGGACATGATGAGAGAAACTCCTCTACTTCACTGAGATGTCAATTGACACTGTTTCAGAGGATGACTCAAGAGATGGAAGAATACAAGTATTTAGAAATAAGGAGGTACGTAGGAGAGATAGCTTCAGGAGAGCAGATGAGGGAAGATGGATGGGGCAGGGAGAACAAGAGTGCTCTGTTTGATTGTAAGGCTTCAGCTGTTTAGCTTTTAAAACCGTTTGCAGGTAATGCTTTGATTAAAAAAAATGATTTTGAAAAATTGATCTGGCTTCTGTTGTTTCCTGTATGAAGACTTCCCCAGCTGCCCCAGGAGCCCTGAGCCCTGCCCTCTTCCTCCGTGCCCCCCTGGCAATTACTTGCTCCTGAGCCTCCTTGTTCTCTGAGATCGCAAGCCTCCTGCGCCCCACGTCGGTGTCCCCAGCATGAGCCTCCTGCGCCCCACGTCGGTGTCCCTAGCGCAAGCCTCTCCCGCAGCACGGACCAGGGGCTCAGGGAGGGTTTCTTGAAGAAAAGTCAATGAATTCTTTTCTTTCTTTTTTTTTTTTTTCTTAATTAAAGTTGGTTAAGTTCAGAAGAAATTTAAAAAAATTTTTGTTTTTGAGGGAGTTAGACTGGAAAAGCTACGCTCACGTGAAGGGATATGTGCCTTGCATTGGCATCACAGGTGCTAATGACCCTTTTTTTGTCCCTTTGGGGGGGGGTAGATTGGGTTGAGAGCGCGGGCGGGTGGAAACAGACTGGGATTTAGAGACAAAGTCACCTGGGTTCCAGCTCTAATTCCACCACTCTGCAGCTGTGGGTTTGGGGCAAGTGCCTTGATCTCTCAGAACCTCAGTGTCTTTATCTGTACAGTGGGGAGAATAACAGAGAATAAAGACTTTTGCAGGGTGGCCATTGGGGATTAGAGCACTCTAAGCCCAGGGCCCAGCCCCCAGTAGGCCAATGGTTTTCTTAAGCTGTGCTCTATTCAGTGGCAGCAGCTCTTTCTTAGGTCCCATTTCCTGAATTCCTGTCCACACCAGAACCCCCCGGGAAGCTCTGGCCTCTGCCTCAGACACCACTTGATTTATTTCTTGGGCCCACGATTTAGCCAGGCTGCATATTAGGGGTTCAGAGAATCTAAACACTTTCAGAGTCATCTGAGCAATACCATTTTGGGAGCTGTGCCAAGATGGTTTCAGTGGCTTTGCCTGGTTTCTAAACAAAAATTATTTAGGTGGGAACAGATTCTACTTGAGGTTTCCATGATTTTCACATGACCTTTAAAATATCTCAAGTTTCCAATTTCCTTCTTTCTCTAATGAAAAACTGGGATCATCTTGGAAAACAGAAACTGCTGATTCCGTCGCCCCTGTGTTGCTGGCTTTCCCCTCCCGGGTTCGTTGGCTCAACGCCCTCCCGCCCCCATTGTCGCTCCCCCCGCGCCCCAGCTGGGCGCCCCCGCAGCCTCAGCCACTGCCCGTGGGAACAGCCTGCTTGGAAACCACCCAGCACCTCCCAGGGTCCATACCCAGAGGCCTTGCACAACTCCATCCCTAGGCTGAATCGAACCCCTTTTCATGAAATGTTCGCTTCCCTTTTGGCTTCTGGACTCTGAAAGTTCTACTTCTCTTCTTTTCATTTTTGACTTCTTTGTCTTGACTCTTGGCTCTGTGATTGCTTCTCAGGTTCAATTGTTTCTCTTTAACTCCTTAACCCTGCGACTTGGAGGAGCTCCTCTCTGCGGGTTGTTGCCTTGGCTCTCTCCCCACCCATCACAGGGTCTCCCCTCAGCCCTGGAGCTCCACTCTTGAGTCTCCAGTGGACCCCTGGACATCTTCCCTAGACCCCTCCATCTGTCCAACCCTCATCTTCTAACTTCTTTCTCGGAACTCTGAAGGCATTCTTTGCCCCGTTCTTCTTCATTTCCTCCATCCCTCAGCTTGACTTCTTGAGCCGGTATGGTACGGAGCCAACCAGGTATGGTGTCCACGCATCCCCAAACATGGGGCCATCCCTCAGTTATGCCTGTAGCACCTGGAGAAGAGGGCCCAGCGTCACAGTCTCGTTTCCCGCCAAAAAGAAGCCTTGGTGTCCATTGGTTGCTTATAGCTTGGAGTCCAAGAACGATATAAAGCATCCTTTGTTCCAATGAGACACCCACTTGTCCCCCAAAGACCAGTCATACACAGAAGCTGTGGCCTCACCATGGTGCCGAGGTCCTGCTCCCAAGAGGCAGTGGGGAGGCCTGTCCAGGTGTCCAGAGGTCCGGAGAGCTCTCCAGCACCTTGACTGGAAGGTGGGAGGGCAGGGGCTCCCTGAAGCCTGACATCGCTGTCTTCACTGATCCTGGCTCCATCCTGCAGGGTGGTGTGAGATGAACAATTCAGAGTCTCCAAACTCTTAACCTCTCTAAGACAAATCAGTGATTCTCTGGCTTCTCTGATGCATTATTATTCTAACAAAGTCACTATCTTTTTACTTCATCTTGCCAAGAAGACCCTCTCCTCAAGTGTAGGGAATGGAAAGAACCTTCTATCCATCAAGCATCTCACATCCATCCCCACACACCAGTGTTTATGCTGCTCATCGGCTTGGTGTAGCTGCTTCTCCCCCATCTATTAGTCACAGTATACTTATTTTTCAAGGTAGGGAGAAGGTCTCAACCATTTTTTGTGCCATGGACTCCTTTGGCCATCTGGTGAAATCTGCAGACCCCTTCTCAAAAAAAATTTAATGCATGAAACTAATTGTATAGGATTACAAAGGAAACTGATTAAAATACAATTATTTAGCTATTTTAAAAACCGACTTTGTGATATAGCAATATTGTGTTTCTTTATTAGCATATGAAATAACCACTTAATTTCAAAGTAGTGATGAGTGTAAATGATACTTTGAGCTACCTGCAACATGATAATGTGACAGGAAAATATCTGTTAGATATGCACTTGTGGTTGTAGTTTACGTTTATAATAGAAGGAAAGGACAAGTTTCAGTTACATATTAGGTAAACATTATAAAAAGAAGTAAAACAAAATAGAGTCACTATGACTAAGAAATTTAAAATGGAGCGGGGAGGTCATTTTTGGAGATTAACGCTTACGCAGATCTCACACACTGCAAAAGTATGCAACGCTCAGCTGAAGCAACCACGTTCCTCAAAACCCTGAGGACATCTGGACACCAGAAACAAGCCACAAGGAGCTCAGTAAACTACAGGATCTGAAGACCATCTGTAGCCCTGGCACAGCCACCAATCACAGACAGTACGTGCAAGCTTTTTCTTTAGAAACTCTTGCCTGGAAGACCCAAGATGGGAAACAAATTGAGATGCTCCTGAATTCTAATTTTAAGACCCCAAATGTACACCTTTGTTGCCTTGCAGTATAGTTTGCTGTTTCTCAGTTAACAACATAAAGATGTAATTTTTTTCCTCTTCCAAACTCACAGGCTCCTTACATGCTGCCCGTGGATGCCAGGAGTTTTCACATGTGGGCCTCGGTGGAGAACCCTAACTCCTGCTTCCTTCTTGAAGCCTTCTTTGATCACCACATTTCTATTTGAATTTGGCCTCTTGCTGAACGCTTACAACGTTCATTCATTTGACAAGCAGACCAAGGTTGTTCCTTTTCCTGCAAGTCACTGTGCCAGGTGCTGGAGATACATATATGATAAGCACGACCCAGTCTTAACAATCAGCAAGAAAGTACTTTTTATGTTAAAGCATAACATAAAAAGTGTCATGGGAGAGCTTTAAACAAAGGCTAAAGCATCGCATAGGAGGCAGAAGTTAACATTTCAATTTGGAGAGGAGTTGAGGGCGGGAAAGCTTTAAAGGGAAGGTGACATTTGAGCTTGGCTTTGCAGAGGGAGCACGATGTAAATAATTCCACATGATTTGGTTTTCTTTAGATCATGGTGCTATTTTTCCTAGTCTGTCTTTCCACAAGTGGCATTTGAAGCTCTTAGTAGGCAGGCACCATGTCTTATATGTGTTTTGTACTTCCCACAACCTATGACTGAACTTGAGGACTCAATCTATGCTCATTGATTAATTAATAGTGTTTTTAGAATGTGTATCTTTGTATCCATTGGTTATTGCCATGTAACAAATCATCCTAAATCAGTGAATTTAAAGAACAAAACTCTTCCTCTATTTTTTAATTTAAAGAAATTTAAAATGGAGTGGGGAGGTCATTTGGGAGGTCACCCTCATGCAGATTTCATGCTAGTTCAGCAGGAAGGGCTGCGAGGTTGTGCTGACCTGGCCCAGGACTGGCTGTTCCCGGGTGGACGCTGTGGTTACTGGAAGACTGGCTGGAGGCTGGCTGGTCTTGGATGGCTGTGGCTGGGATGACTTGGCTCCCCTCGTGAGACTTTTGCAACCTGCAGCAGCTTAGCCTCAGTTTATTCTCAGGGTGGTGGCCAAGAGAAGCCCCGAAAATGCACAAGCGATTTTTCAGGTTCTTCTTGGATCAAGTTTGCCATGGGCCAACATCCCAGAGCCAAGCCCAGGCCGGTGTGGAGAGCACTGCCAAAGGGCAGGGGTAAGAGAGGCAAGCGTGAGCAGATTAGCTGTCGGTATAAATCAGTCTACCAGTGTTCCCAATTCAGTGATCAGCCTCAGTCCTTGGTGAAATGAGACAGTCCAAATCACGAGATACATGCATAAATAAAATGAAATGCAGGGCAGTGATTTATGCCTTCACCTAGCGATGGGGCCTCTCCCGGGGCTGGACCCTACAGCCTGAACAGCGTTGCCAGCAGAGGCCGCTGCATCTTCCTCTCTCATGACTTTTTAAGCAGGATGAAACCCATTGAATTGTCCTTTCGTGTTTGTTGTTCCATCAGTTAAGCATCCCACGCAATTTTTCATAGAAATGTTTTTTCCCTCCCCTGAGGACATCTGCAACAATCCAGAAACTTTCTCTGGTACTGGACTCTAAGTTGCTATAAATATCAGACATTCTCTCAGCAGCTCAGGGTCACGGCTCAGGCTTTCTGAATCAGCCTTACTTGCCCCTCTGCCTTGTGTGGTCAGTGAGAGGCGGCGCTGGGCAGGCCGAGCAAAGTGCAAAACACAGGGCAGGAAACCTGTTCCTAGATAACCGAGATGTAAGCATGGGGCAGGCAGATCTAAACATGCGGTTGCTTCCTCTCCCGGGTCTGAATGTAGGTGATCCTGCAATTTGAGAAGCTGTGATGGCAGTGTAGACCTTGTGCAGAGCTGAGTGTAAATCCCGGCTCATCATAGGCTATGCAGTTGCTGGAAAGTGGCTTCAACTCACCAAGCTTCAGTTTTCCCTTATCTGTAAACTAGAATCACTAATATACCTACGTCTCAGTTTGTGGTGAGGATTAAATGGGCCACTGGGCTTAGAAGGTAAGTACTTAGTGAATGTTTGCTATTTCTTGCAGGCTTAAAGAAAATCTGAACACAGTCACCGATGGTGGGGACATGGCTCTGCGTTTTGGAGAAGGGCATTTTTTTCACACAAATGAGCCTGGCCACTGCCTGCAGGATCCTGGAAGCCTCACGGTTCTCGTCTGTCTAATAGAGTGAGGAATACTGTCTTGCCCTGAACTCATGGCTTTGTTTAGAAAACCAAATGGCTCATTGCACAAGGGGCTCCCTTGCATGAGTAACTTGAAGTCCCCTGCCCATTTGAGGTGTGCTGTAGCCACCAGCCCATCGAGGAGACTTAGTGGGGTGCTGCTTTGCACCAGCACTCGCGGCCCCTCCTGCTGTCGTCGGTGGTGTGAGTAGAAATTAAAATTACGAGAGTGTTTCCTTCCAGATGCCGTTGCTACAGGCTCGAGGTGCTCTTTCACTGGGACACCAGGCTTTCTGGAAATAGACAAGAATTCCAGAAACATGTCATTGTGCCTGATTCGCCACTGAAACGCCGCTGACTCATTCTCTCCTTGATAGTTTCTTCAGCAGTAACTTTAATTACATCGCTTACTTACTGTTTTAACTTGATATGCTCTCTTCCCACAGTTCGGCGATGGGCAGTATCACCTCTGATGCTTGCGTAAGCTTCTGGACTCTAGAAACGGGGCCTGCACCTCTCTCCATCGTGCATATACCCACAGGCTTGTGCAGATGAAATACAGCAGCAGAGAGGAAGACTTGACTTTGCTGGTGTTTCACAGAGCCTGCCTTCTTTACTGCCCTCAGCCACACTGCAAAGTAGATATTATGATCCAGTTAAAATACTCAGGAATCAAAGCTCAGAGAGGTTCCTGTAATTTGCCCAAGGTCAGTGTGGTAAATTGCAAAAATAGTCCCAAACCTTTTTTTCTTCCCTCTGCCCACACCTTGCAACATCATCTGCAATAACCTCCTTCTTGCTCTGGGCCTGGCAGGGTAACTCACCCTGGCCAGTGGGGTGATGGCTGATGTGACGTATGCAAAGGCTTGAAAAGCCTGTGCCCTCGGCTGGGCTTGCCTTCTCTCTTCACCTCTGACCTCACCTTGGGACAGGCCTGGTGAGCTTGATGGAGGGCGAGAGGCAGGTGGGTGGAGACTATCCAGCTACCCCAGATGCATGAGCTCCAGGAGCTTACTATTATTGTGTACAGCCGAGGTTTTGTGGCTCTTTGTGTCACGGCGTTATTGTGGCAATGCACAGCCGATTGAGTCAGCCCATCGGAAAGAGCAGGACGTGGAATCGGCCAGGCCTCACTTTGAATCCAAGCTCTGCTACCTGAAATGTGTGTTCCTTTTGAGACTTAATTTCCTGATTCTGAAAATGAGTATTGATGGGAATATTAAGCACAAGGAAACATAGAGAAAGCCCCTAGGAGAGGGCTTTCATCAGAGATGCCCAACACAGCTTCTTCTGGCAGTGTTCTAAAACAAACAACTGGGGGGTAAGGGCACAAACCAAGGATCAACCAGATGACAGCCAATACCTTTTCACATGATTAAGGCCAGAGTGGCTCGGTTCTCTCCTTGTAATGAAAGGCAACTTCCCACCCAAAGACCAATCCTTCATTGCAGTACATTGAGCAGGATGGGCCTTTAAAAAAATTAATGTTGCTTAAATTTAGGGAGCTGAGAAAAACAGCCAAATTCCAGATTTTCCTTTGGGCCTGCAGGTTAGCCAAATAGATGGTAATGATTTGGGAAAGGGACACTGCTTCTGCCCTGGGCATGGTTTTAGTTCAGGCTGAAGTCCCTAGAGCACTGCTGAGTGCGGTGGCTGGGCTGGCAACATTTGCTCGGATGCTCTGTTGGTTGCCCTCTTGCTCACATGTTCATTTTTGATGAGAGATCGTTCAGGAAATGTGAATACTACCCTAGGAAGTCTTGCTTTGTCACATGCCTTCTTTTCTGGGCCTCCAGTGGGGCTGCCCTTTTCCTTTCTTTGAAGCCATTGTCTTCTTGACATGAAAAATGTACTCAGGTAAGCTTATGGCTAATTATCTCTAAGGGGAAGAAAACATAAAACCAACCCAAGGCTGAAATGTAGAGCAATTAACTCTGAAGAGTCTAAGGCATAAGAGACTCTCTGAAAATTAAAGAAAAATATATAATATACTTTTAAGAAATTTAAGAAATAGTTCTCTTCCTAAACAGGATTAACTTGGAGTGTCAATTTTTTACAAAAGCCAGCTCCTTTCCCACTCCTCTTTCCCTCCTGCCCCAGATAGCTCCCTTTAAAAAAAAAAAAAACACTTTCTTTTTTATTGTGTAATTAATATATAGGAAGCAAAGAAAGAAAAAAAGCAATAAATTTTCAAAGCATGCTTCAATAAGTAGTTACAGAACAGATCCCAGAGTTTGTTTTGGGCTACCATTCCACCATTCCAGATTTTCCTTCTAGCTGCTCCAAAACACTGGAGGTTAGAAAGAATATTAATATACAGATTCAGCAGACATACTCGTTCGTTAAATCCCTTTTTCTTCCCCCTTCTCCTTTTTTTTTTTAACTTTTTTATTAATTAAAAAAAATTAACAAACAAAACATTAAGATATCATTCCATTCTACATATGCAATCAGTAATTCTTAATATCATCACATAGCTGCATATTCATCATTTCTTAGAACATTTGCATCGATTTAGAAAAAGAAATAAAAAGACAATAGAAAAAGAAATAAAACGATAATAGAGAAAAAAAAGATTATACATACCATACCCCTTACCCCTCGCTTTCATTTACCACTAGCATTTCAAACTAAATTTAACATTTGTTCCCCCTATTATTATTTTTGTTCCATATGTTCTACTCTTCTGTTGATATAGTAGCTAAAAGGAGCATCAGACACCAGGTTTTCACATTCACAGAGTCTCATTGTGAAAGCTGTATCATTGTTCAATCATCATCAAGAAACATGGCTACTGGAACACAGCTCTACGTTTTCAGGCAGTTCCCTCCAGCCTCTCCACTACATCTTAAACAACAGGGTGATATCTACTTAATGCATAAGAATAACCTCCAGGATAACCTCTCGACTGTTTGGAATCTCTCAGCCATTGACACTTAGTCTCATTTCACTCTTCCCCCTTTCGTCGAGAAGGTTTTCTCAATCCCTTGCTGTTAATTCTCAGCTCATTCTAGGGTTTTTCTCAGTCCCTTGATGCTGAGTCTCAGCTCATTCCAGGATCTCTGTCCCACATTGCCAGGAAGGTCCACACCCCTGGGAGTCATGTCCCATGCAGAGAGGGGGAGGGTGGTGAGACTGCTCTTCATGTTGGCTGGAGAGAGAGGCCACATCTGAACAACAAAAGAGGCTCTCTTGGGGGTGACTCTTAGGCCTAAATTTTAAGTAGACTTGACCTATCCTTTGTGGGGTTAAGTTTCATATGAACAAACCCCAAGACTGGGGGTTCAGCCTATAGCTTTGGTTGTCCGCACTGCTTGTGAGAATATCAAGAATTCAACTTGGGGCCCAAGTTGAATTTCTCTCTGCTCTCACCATTCCCCGAAGGGAGCTTGCAAATACTTTTCCAGTCACTGATCAAATCAATCCAGGATTCATCGGGGCATCACTCTGGACAAACCAACAAAATCTCATGTCCTACCTGAGATTCCAAGTACTTATGATGTTCAATCAAACTATCTACATGAGTTATATTAGGAAATGTTCTAGTCAAAATATAGATTTTGTAACATCCATTTTTTGCTTTAGTCTCACATATAAGGTGACATTTTAAAGTATTAATTATCATCGATTTTCAGCACCCTGCAATAATGACATTCCTTTGTTCTTCCTCATGCAAAAATATTTTAAAAATTTTTACATTGTACATTTCACTATTATTATACACTCTAGGCATTCCTAGATTCTACCATCTCGATCTTTAACATCTATCTTTCTTTCTGATTTCATTTATGTCCCCAGCCCTCCTCCCTCTATCATTCTCACATGCAGCTTCATTCAGTGTTTTAACATAATTACATTACAGTTAGGTAGTATTGTGCCGTCCATTTCTGAGTTTTTGTATCCAGTCTTGTTGCACAGTCTGTATCCCTTCAGCTCCAATTACCCAATATCTTACCCTATTTCTATCTCCTGATGGTCTCTGTTACCAACGACATATTCCAAGTTTATTCACTAATGTCGGTTCATATCAGTGAGACCATACAGTATTTGTCCTTTAGTTTTTGGCTAGTCTCACTCAGCATAATGTTCTCAAGGTCCATCCATGTTGTTACATACTTCAAAAGTTTATTCTGTCTTAAAGCTGTATAATATTCCATCGTATGTATATACCAGAGTTTGTTTAGCCACTTGTCTGTTGATGGACATTTTGGCTGTTTCCATCTCTTTGCAATTGTAAATAATGCTGCTATAAACATTGTTGTGCAAGTGTCCATTTGTGTCTTTGCCCTTAAGTCCTCTGAGTAGATACCTAGTAGTGGTATTGCTGGGTCATATGGCGATTCTATATTCAGCTTTTTGAGGAACCGCCAAACTGCCTTCCACAGTGGTTGCACCATTTGACATTCCCACCAACAGTGGATAAGTGTGCCTCTTTCTCCGCATCCTCTCCAGCACTTGTCATTTTCTGTTTTGTTGATAATGGCCATTCTGGTGGATGTGAGATGATATCTCATTGTGGTTTTGATTTGCATTTCTCTAATGGCCAGGGACGTTGAGCATCTCTTCATGTGCCTTTTGGCCATTTGTATTTCCTCTTCTGAGAAGTGTCTGTTCAAGTCTTTTTCCCATTTTGTAATTGGATTGACTGTCTTTTTGTGGTTGAGTTGAACAATCTCTTTATAAATTCTGGATATTAGACCTTTATCTGATATGTCATTTCCAAATATTGTCTCCCATTGTATAGGCTGTCTTTTTACTTTCTTGATGAAGTTCTTTGATGCACAAAAGTGTTTAATTTTGAGGAGCTCCCATTTCTTTCTTTCTTTCTTCAGTGCTCTTGCTTTAGGTGTAAGGTCCATAAAACCACCTCCAATTGTAAGATTTATAAGATATTTCCCTACATTTTCCTCTGTTTTATGGTCTTAGACCTGATGTTTAGATCTTTGATCCATTTTGAGTTAACTTTTGTATAGGGTTTGAGATACAGGTCCTCTTTCATTCTTTTGCATATGGATATCCAGTTCTCTAGGCACGATTTATTGAAGAGACTGTTCTGTCCCAGGTGAGTTGGCTTGACTGCCTTATCAAAGATCAAATGTCCGTAGATGAGAGGGTCTATATCTGAGCACTCTATTCGATTCCATTGGTCGATATATCTATCTTTATGCCAGTACCATGCTGTTTTGACCACTGTGGCTTCATAATATGCCTTAAAGTCAGGCAGCGTGAGACCTCCAGCTTCGTTTTTTTCCCTCAAGATACTTTTAGCAATCCAGGGCACCCTGCCTTTCCAGATAAATTTGCTTATTGGTTTTTCTATTTCTGAAAAGTAAGTTGTTGGAATTTTGATTGGTATTGCGTTAAATCTGTAAATCAGTTTAGGTAGAATTGACATCTTAACTATATTTAGTCTTCCAATCCATGAACATGGTATGCCCTTCCATCTATTTAGGTCTTCTGTGATTTCTTTTAACAGCTTTTTTTGTAGTTTTCTTTGTATAGGTCTTTTGTCTCTTTAGTTAAATTTATTCCTAAGTATTTTATTCTTTTAGTTGCAATTGTAAATGGAATTCGTTTCTTGATTTCCCCCTCAGATTGTTCATTACTAGTGTATAGAAACACTACAGATTTTTGAATGTTGATCTTGTAACCTGCCACTTTGCTGTACTCGTTTATTAGCTCTAGTGGTTTTGCTGTGGATTTTTCAGGGTTTTTGACGTATAGTATCATATCATCTGCAAACAGTAATAGTTTTACTTTTTCCTTTCCAAGTTTGATGCCTTGTATTTCTTTTTCTTGTCTAATTTCTCTGGCTATAACTTCCAGCATGATGTTGAATAGCAGTGGTGATAGTGGACATCCTTGTCTTGTTTCTGATCTTGGGGGAAGGTTTTCAGTTTTTCCCCATGGAGGATGATATTAGCTGTGGGTTTTTCATATATTCCATTTATCATTTTAAGGAAGTTCCCTTATATTCCTATCCTTTGAAGTGTTTTCAACAAGAAAGGATGTTGAATCTTGTCAAATGCCTTCTCTGCATCAATTGAGATGATCATGTGTATTTTCTGCTTTGATTTGTTGATATGGTGTATTACATTAATTGATTTTCTTATGTTGAACCATCCTTGCATACCTGGGATGAATCCTACTTGGTCATGATGTATAATTCTTTTAATGTGTTGCTGGATTTGATTTGCTAGAATTTTGTTGAGGATTTTTGCATCTATATTCATTAGAGAGATTGGTCTGTAGTTTTCTTTTTTTTTTAATATCTTTGCCTCGTTTTGGTATGAGGGTGATGTTGGCTTCATAGAATGAATTAGGTAGCTTTCCCTCCACTTCAATTTTTTTGAAGAGTTTGAGCAGGGTTGGTACTAATTCTTTCTGGAATGTTTGGTAGAATTCACATGTGAAGCCGTCTGGTCCTGGACTTTTCTTTTTGGGAAGCTTTGGAATGACTGATTCAATTTATTTACTTGTGATTGGTTTGTTGAGGTCATCTATTTCTTCTTGAGTCAAAGTTGGTTGTTCATGCCTTTCTAGGAACTTGTCCATTTCATCTACATTGTTTTATTTATTAGCATAAGGTTGTTCATAGCATCCTGTTATTACCTCCTTTATTTCTGTGAGGTCAGTGGTTATGTCTCCTCTTCCATTTCTGATCTTATTTATTTGCGTCCTCTCTATTCTTCTTTTTGTCAATCTTGCTAAGGGCCCATCAATCTTATTAATTTTCTCATAGAACCAACTTTTGGTTTAATTGATTTTCTCAATTTTTTTCGTATTCTCAATTTCATTTATTTCTGCTCTAATCTTTGTTATTTCTTTCCTTTTGCTTGCTTTGGGGTGAGTTTGCTGTTCTTTCTCCAGTTCTTCCAATTGAACAGTTAATTCCTGAATTTTTGCCCTTTCTTCTTTTTTTGATATAGGCATTTAGGGCAATAAATTCCCCTCTTAGCACTGCCTTTGTTGCATCGCATAAGTTTTGATATGTTGTGTTTTCATTTTCATTCGCCTCGAGATATTTTCTGATTTCTCTTGTAATTTCTTCCTTGACCCACTGGTTGTTTAAGAGTGTGTTGTTGAGCCTCCACGTATTTGTGAATTTTCTGGCACTCCGCCTATTATTGATTTCCAACTTCATTCCTTTATGATCCGAGAAAGTGTTGTGTATGATTTCAATCTTTTAAAATTTGTTGAGACTTGCTTTGTGACCCAGCATATGGTCTATCTTTGAGAATGATCCATGAGCACGTGAGAAAAAGGTGTATCCTGCTGTTGTGGGGTGTAATGTCCTATAAATGTCTGTTAAGTTTAGCTCATTTACTGTAATATTCAAATTCTCTGTTTCTTTATTGATCCTCTGTCTAGATGTTCTGTCCATTGATTAGAGTGGGGAATTGAAGTCTCTAACTATTATGGTAGATGTGTCTATGTCCCTTTTCAGTGTTTGCAGTGTTTGCCTCACGTATTTTGGGGCATTCTGGTTCGGTGCATAAATATTTATGATTGTTATGTCTTCTTGTTGAATTGTTCCTTTTGTTAGTACATAGTATCTTTCTTTGTCCCTTTTAAATGTTTTACATTTGAAGTCTAATTTGTTGGCTATTAGTATAGCTACTCCTGCTCTTTTCTGGTTGTTATTTGCGTGAAATATCTTTTCCCAACCTTTCACTTTCAACCTGTTTATCTTTGGGTCTAAGATATGTTTCCTGTAGACAGCATATAGAAGGATCCTGTTTTTTAATCCATTCTGCCAGTCTATGTCTTTTTATTGGGGAGTTCAATTCATTAACATTTAGTGTTATTTACTGTTTGGGTAGTACTTTCCTCTACCATTTTGCCTTTTGTATTTTATATGTCATATCTAATTTTCCTTCTTTCTACACTCTTTTCCACACCTCTCTCTTCTGTCTTTTCGTATCTGTCTCTAGTGCTCTCTTTAGTATTTCTTGCAGAGCTGGTCTCTTGGTCACAAATTCTCTCAGTGACTTTTTGTCTGAAAATGTTTTAATTTCTCCCTCATTTTCGAAGGACAATTTTTCTGGATATAGAATTCTTGGTTGGCAGTTTTTCTCTTTTAGTAATTTAAATATATCATCCCACTGTCTTCTCGCTTCCATGGTTTCTGCTGAGAAATCTACACATAATCGTATTGGGTTTCCCTTGTATGTGATGGATTGTTTTTCTCTTGCTGCTTTCAAGATCCTCTCTTTCTCTTTGACCTCTGACATTCTGACTAGTAAGTGTCTTGGAGAACGTCTGTTTGGATCTATTCTCTTTGGGGTGTGCTGCACTTCTTGGATCTGTAATTTTAGGTCTTTCATAAGAGTTGGGAAATTTTCAGTGATAATTTCTTCCATTAGTTTTTCTCCTCCTTTTCCCTTCTCTTCTCCTTCCGGGACACCCACAACACGTATATTTGTGCACTTCATATTATCATTCAATTCCCTGAGTCCCTGCTCATATTTTTCCATTCTTTTCCCTATAGTTTCTGTTTCTTTTTGGATTTCAGATGTTCCATCCTCCAGTTCACTAATCCTAACCTCTGTCTCTTGAAATCTACCATTGTAGGTTTCCATTGCTTTTTTCATCTCTTCTACTGTATCTTTCATTCCCATAAGTTCTGTGATTTGTTTTTTCAGACTTTCCATTTCTTGTTTTTGTTCCTTCCTTGCCTTCTTCATGTCCTCCCTCAATTCATTGATTTGGTTTTTGATGAGGTTTTCCATTTCTGTTCATATATTCTGAATTAGTTGTTTCAGCTCCTGTATCTCATTTGAACTATTGGTTTGTTCCTTTGACTGGGCCATGTATTCAGTTTTCCTGGTGTGAGTTGTTATTTTTTGCTGGTGCCTAGACATTTAATTACCTTAATTAGTTTATTCTGGAGATTGCTTTCACTTATCTTACCTAGGGTTTTCTTGCTAGATGAGTTTGTTGTCTATCTGTTCTTTGACCTTCAGTTCAGCTTTTTCTGGGCCTCTAGCTTAAGTTTTGTTTAACAGAGGGTAATTTTTCAGTTCTTGTTTTCTTGTTTCTTGTCCTGCTTGTAAGGTGCCTTTTCCCTTCCCACCCTTAGGAGGGTCTACATAGGTATTATAGACTCCAGCTGGGTTTTCCTAGACTAAACTGACCTCCTATCAGGGGGAAGGAGTCACCTGCATCAGTTTTCCTTGAGGGTGAGACTCAGCAGGTTGAAAGACTTTCCTGTGAAGTCTCTGGGCTCTGTTTCTCTTATCCTGCCCAGTATGTGGCACTTGTCTGCCTGCAGGTCCCACCAGCAAAAGATGTTGTGGCTCCTTTAACTTTGGAAGGCTCTCCCTGCTGAGGGCGTGGTGGAGACAGAGGAGAGGTTGTAGGCTGGTTTTAATGGCTTCAAATTGCCAAGCCCTGGGGTCAGAATTCTTGATGGAGGGATTCCACCTGAGTTGGGGTTCACCTCCGATTCGTCCCCTTTCCTCTTTTTCGGTTAGCCCAATAAGCGCCCTCCACCTTGAACCGTTTTGCCTGAGCTGGGCAAAATTTTTACTACTATTTTTAGTAGTCAGAATTTGTTTATTAATGCCACAATTGGTGTTTGGTTGGACTCAGTCCCTGCTACTGTTAGAGTGTCTTTCCTTTCCCTCCAAGATGTTGCCTGTGGGGGAGGGGCGCCGGGCGCCGGCCACCGCAGCTTGGGGAGCTCATGGTTCCGGAGACTCGCAGATGGTCCAGCTGGTCCAGACTGGGGTACCCTGTGTGTCTGGTCACTATCGTGTCTCCGGGAGCTGTTCTGTACTGTTTCTGGTTATTTAGTGCTTGTTCTGGAGGACGACCTAAAACGCGCACATTGCTAAACCGCCATCTTGCCTCTCCCTCCTTCTCCTTTAATCCTTATCCCAATTTATAGGACTCTCTGGGCAATGTCAGTTCTGACATTTGCATGTTGAGAAGTGGAGTCCACACTAAAGGATTCAAGGATGCAGTTAGTTGATAATCCTGGAGAGGCTGGTCCCTCTGGGCTTCAAGATTTATCTGACCCAGGAACCCTCTGGGAATTATAGGTTCCAGGAAGGCACACCTAGCACCTAAAACGTCTATAGAGTCTCAGTTCGAGTCTTGGGTGTTCTCAAGAGTCAATAGAAGTGATGCTGGTTGGGATTTAGCAAACCAGGGCAATTAGCACTGTCTAACTGATAGCTCACTTTTCTCTGTGTTCTCTAATGGTGGTGACAAGGTGACAACAGGTAAATGCACTGGGTTATGCTCAAACTCACTGTGTGACCTTGGATAATTTACATGGCTTCTCTGGGCATCCGTTTCTGTAAGATTTCCATATCCCCTACTTTTTAATTGCTTACAATAATGATTTATTATTATTTCATGGGTTGACTGGGCTCAACAGGGAGAATCTTGCCCAGGGTCTCTCATGGGTGTCAGGTGGCACCTGGGACTGGAATTATCTGAAGGTTCTACCAGGCTGGGTGTCCAAGATGGCTCAGTCCATGGCTGGCAGTCAGTGCTGGCTGGCATCTGCGAACTTACCTGGGACACCTAGATATGCTGCGGCACCTAGATATGCTTCTCCATGTGGCCTGGACTTCTCACTGCCTGGTTCCATGGATTCTGAGAGGAAGGCTCCCGAGAGTGAGTGTTCCAAGAATTTGGGTGGAAGCTGTAAGACTTCTTATAACTTTGGCTTGAAAGTATTAGGCATTGCTTTTGCCACATTATAAGATTCCTTTTGATGCTAAAGTGTTGTGATTTCATGTTCTGAACCTGTGTCCTCTTAGTAAATCAGACACAAGTTTATTAAGCTGAGCAGAGAGCCAGCTGGGTCCGGGCATGGAGGGGCTTGTGTCTCTTGCTAAAGAGAAAGACATATAATGGATGCATATTCTAATCACCTGGGAAGGGGCCTTAGGGATGCATGGAGTTATCATCTACCAGGCTTGCTGCATTCTGGCTGTGCTCACTCTTGAGCTTCTGGAAAATCTGCCCCTCACTCCACCCTGCTGCCCTTTTCCCAACACAATTCTGATGGTAAGCATGTGTTAGGCATGTGAGGTGAGAAAGAGAAGATAGCGTTCCTGCACTTTATCTAGATAAGAAGATAAGGCATGGGGAAAGAAAAGGATTGCTATGCATGGCAGAGTGCTGATTGCCAAGTGGGTGTCACAGAGAGTAGTTAAAGATGGGCAAGGGAAATCTCCTTGGAGGAGGTGACCCTTGATCTGATTCTTGAAGGATGAGTAGGATTTGCCCAGGGGAGATGTGGGAAGGGCATTTCAGGAAGAGTGACCCACATGAGCAAAAGCATGAGGCAGGGAGCTCCCCCTCCCAGTATGATTGGAGCATGGAGGAGAGGTGGGTGGTAGCGGGAGAGGGGGCAGGAGAGGCATGGAGGGTCCACGGTCCTGCAGATCCTTGGAAGATGGGCAACGATAACCTCATTTTTGTGGACAAGGAAACAGAAGCTCAGGAAGGTAAAGGGACTAAGTTCACAGAGCTTGTAATTGACAAAGTCAGGATATGAGCCCTGGGCTCTCTGACTTCTTAGCCCATCACTTTTCCACCAAAGTCTGAGGACACATAACTTCAATTGCTGCCACTGGGTTTTCCAGCTCCCTCCCCTGTTTCCCAGGAGGCTCCTGGCAGGCTAAGGGTGGTTGCTTTTCTGTGCCATTTATTGTAATGACTTCAATTAAACCATCTTGTGCCGGATCAGTGAGCAGCTCCAGGGAATCAATGAGTAGGGCTGGCTACAGGGAAGCAGAGCCTCCTCCCTTCATCCCTGCCAATCCCAGGGCTAGGCTTCTGTCCCCACGCCTGGGGAGGGCTCAAGAGAGAAAAATGGGGGTCAGGAGGCAGGCAGCAGGTCACAAAAAGACAAGGAAGCGAGGGTCTCTTACCTTCCACACACAGAGGGCCAGCCCTTGAAGGTTCGTGCTCCCTGGCACTGCCCACTGCTGCCCTTGCACCATTGTCTTTCTCTTGTTAATTGGGCTTGTGGTTGCAGCTCCAGGAAGATGGGCTGCCCCAGCTGGCTGCCTTCAGCACAGCCCAGAACCCAGTGAGCCTTGGCCCCAAGAAAGAAGGGCTAATGGCCCTTCCTACCTTGTTACATGTCTTGTTACATGCTGGGACCCTGACACAAGGCCATTTCCAACTCTAGAATCTTGCAGGTGGGCCAGAGGCCCATACCGGAACAGGCAGATTCCCAGGGCCCAGTAGCTAAGTTATTCTGTTCCAGAGAGAGTCCAGGTGGAGATTCCTCAGCTCCTCTGCAACTTTCCTTTCCCTTCCTACCCACCCCAACCTCCTACAGCCCTAGCCCAGAAGCCTATTTTTCTGTTTTTGTTTCTTAATCCACCTTTATTGAGGTAAAGCTTAGGCACAGTTAACTGCATCCATATAAAGTGGACAATTAGATGAGTTCCCGCCTTTCTAACCAAGACTCTTCTAACCTCTTTCTAACTGGTCTCACTCCTGCCAATTGTCTTCGCTTCCCTGCTGCCCTGTGTCTCTCCAGCTCAAGCACCTCGGCTGGCTCCCATTTGCCTTGGGGTCAGAGCTCATATGCCTTAGCGTGACCTGTGAGCCTGCAGGAGCTGGACATGACACTCAGTGTGAGGGACTGAATACTGCCCTCTGTGTTCAGTCTCCACCCTTGGCCCTGTGGGTGTGAGCCCATCACTAAACAGGAGCTTTGAAGGTATTATTAGTTAAGGTGTGGCCAAACTGAATGAGTGTGGGCCCTAATCCAATATGGCTTGAGTCCTTAAAAGCAAAGGAAAGTGGACATAGGAAGAGGAGCCATAGACAGCAGCCAGAAGCCAGAAGGTCAGGGAATCCAGGGGAGAAAGGAGGAGGCATTGCCCTGTGCGTGGCCCTGTGCCAGAAAAGCCAGGAAACCCCAATGATCACCAGCCAGCCAGAAGATGCTGATCCAGGAAGGAAGCCGGCTTTCTGGCCTCTGAAACCATGAGCCATAAACTCCTGTCGTGGAGCCAGCCTGTGTGTGGTGTTTGTTTCAGCAGCCAGGAAGTTAACCTCAGCCACCGGCACTGCCCCATAGATGCACAGTCAGAGTGAGCAGTCATGCTCTCTGCAGTTGCTTTGCCTTTGCAGGAGCTCTTCCAGTTCTGGAGCATTCCGCATCTTCACTGTCTTTGACCTCAACATCCCTCTTTGTCCTTGAGCGTCAGGCTGAAGCATGACCCCCTCTGTGGGTCTTTTCTGATGGTGCCCATGCTCAGCAGAGCCCCTCCTCTTTGCTGCCATAGCACACCGGGGGTGTTTCTGTTATTACACTTACCTTGAACCATAAACGATGTCTGGGCCTCTTATCAGAGTGTGAGCTGCGGAGCTTCGAGTCTGTCTTTCATCTCCGTATCCCTAGCTACTCACACTCACATGGTGCATAATGCATCATTCATTCATCCTTTCAGCAAATATTGATTGAGTGCCTACTAGATGCCAAGCACTCTTCCAGCTTTGGGGCTAAGGGGTTGTACAGTACAGGACAGCTGTACTGGTTATTCTGCTACTGCTTCTCAGCTCCAAATCCACCCTGGTGGATGCTGAGGCTGGGATGCTACAAACCACATTTTCCCTTTGTCACGGGACTGCCTCTTTCTGAGGGGTGTGGTGCCAGGGAAAGACTGGAAGGCAGGAAGAGGCACACTAGGGACCTACTCCTTTCTTACTTGCCGGATGCTGTTGGGGGCAGCCCCAGTAATGACCCTTTTCCTTAGGCGCAGTGGCTGTTTCCGCCTCTAGCCTCTTTGGCGCGCCCAGAGCCAGCCTCTCCTGCGTCCTCAGCCGTGAGCAGCACCTGGGCAGTGGTCCTCAGGGTCGGGTCCAGCTCGGCAGCTCGTCCCCTCCCAGCACCATTCCCGCAGCCCCGTTGCCTCCTGTGCTACTACTTCTCTCTTACTTCAGTGTTCCCTTTTTAATTTTTTCACACCCTCTACTATGTTTTAAATTGATCCCTTTTATTAAATCGTCTCTGTTGAAAGATCTAGTGCAGTTTCCGTTTTCCTGACTGAACCTTGACCAATGCGACGGGCAAGGTCCTAGGTCATGGACCTCAATTCTAGTTGGGGGAGACAGACAAGCAAGCAATGAAAATGAAGCTATCAGGGACTCAGCAGTGTTACGATGAAAATTAAAACCGGTTAATGACTAGAGCCTGGGCTACTTTAGTTAGGGAAGGCCTTTTCGAGAAGGTGACATTTAAACTGAGAAAGATATGTTAAGTTTCCAACCATGCAAAGAGCTAGAAAAGAATGTTCTAGAAAAAGGGATCAGCCAGTGAAAGTCCTTATGGAGGGAATGGGATGGTTGTGTTCAAGGATCATAAGGAGGCTGGAGTGGAGGTTGTGGAGCTGCAGAAAACGAGGTCTGAGAGGAAGGCAGGGGCTCCGTAGCCTCCTGAGCACGGAATGGACTTAAACACAATTCCGAATGTGTTGGAAAACTGAGGGCTTGAAAACACAGGGAGGGACAGGATCTGACTTAACAGGATCTCCCTGGCTGCTGAAGGGGGAACTGACTGCAGGGGTTCAAGAGCAGGAGCTGGGAGAGCAGAAGAAAGGAGCCTTTCAAGAATGAGGAAGCTGGAGAGCTTACAGGACTTGTCCTGGGTCCCTCCACTTTGGAATTCTGGCTCCCAGGCCCACACTCCTTCGGGCCACCTGCTCACTGAGCACCAGGGGGAAGTTTTTCGCCTGGTCTGGGAAGAGGCCCTTGGGCAGTGGCGTACATGTCCTTGACACGCTCCTGCTCCATGAGAAGCCCAGGGGTGCCCAGGCCATGCTTTGTCCAGGGGGCCCCATCCAGTCAGTCTCAACGACAGGTGGGGGAGACTCCGAAAGGGACACAGCAAGCCTCTGTGGAAGTTTCTGCAGATGCTGGCTGAATGAATAAGGCCTAAGAGTCATTATATTAGTCTCTGCTCCTCTTCTCTAACATCCAGTCTATCAACAAAGCCTTTCAGCTCTCCCTCAACATGTTTCCTGAATCTGACCACTTTCTTCCAGGGCCGCTGGGAAGCACATCTTCAGGGAGGACCATTTCCGGTCGATTCCAAAGGGTGCATCTGCATAGATTACGGTGCGAATGCTGCCCCTTGGAATTGTGCAAGGTGGTTCTGCTTCTTTCTATGTCTTCTGCTGCCACCTTAGGCCAAGCCGCCACCCTGGATTACTGCAGCTGAGACTGGGTTTACCCTGAGCAGGTAGTAGTAGAGACCCCATGTAGAAGGGATGTCCTGGTAAGCAGAGGTGGAGTAAAAATATTTCCATGTGCTTCTGGCACTAGGTCCTCACTTTATTGAAAGAGCCCTCTGCTGTGAACAGTATAATCTGGCACATAGGGGATGGGGTCAATGGCTGGTTGGGTCCCACGGATGCTACTGGGGTGATTTCAGCTGTTAGCTGAGCATTTCTTCTTCCCATCTGGGAAAAAGAGGATGATGGAAGATGCTGGGATGAAGCTGAGAGCTCCTTTCATGTTCAGGACTGTTAGATCCCTTTAAGTAGGAGCTCCTGGAGGTCCCTGAGCCTCAAAAGGCCTTCTAAATGAGCACCGTATTCTGACCAGCTGTCTCTGCCTGCCTCAGTTTATTTCTCATATTGATTGGCCAGGTTCTTCCACCTGTGTCAGCTCCAGGTTCCAACGGGCTGGGTCCTCCCACCTGCCCCCGCCTCCTGGGGTTGGCTGGGTTCTGAAAAGGCAGGCTTGCATCGTACTGCCATCAGATTCTTCCTCATTAAACAAATGAATCACAATCCTAATTAATTTGAGCAACAGAATTTATGTAACTGCTCCCAGCAGGATGTCTGCTCTCAGTCAGCAGCGAGATTAATTCCTCTCTCTGGGAAATTCCAGCCGTGGTGGTCAATAAACCTTAATGACGACTGAAATCTCCCATCTGTCTCTGCTCAGGGCAGGAGACCCCTGCTAGCCAGACACCCAGTTGGCTTGATGCAGCACTCCAGGCAGCAGGAGGGACACGAATCTCCCACGCTAGACGTGGTCCGAGCCGTGTAGAGCACAAAATAGGTGTTCAATTAAGGACAAGGACTGCCCATTCGGGAAATATTCTGAACCTCTTAAAGCCACAGGAGGTGTTCAATTTCTACCTGTGGCACGAGTAACAGAGACCATTTCTTGCTCAGATGCTTATAAAACTGTCTCAAGACCCTGAATTGTAACCAAGCCCCTTGGCTCTTTACATACTTTACTCTTCTTCCCATGACCATACCTGACCCAGATTTTTTTTTTTTTTACTATTTCGAATTTTCTGGTCTCCCAGACTTGGCTTTTGATGTTCCCTGCCCTTGAACTGTCCCAGCCCTCTCTCTTCAAGACAGGCCCCACGTGGCTGCATGGGAGGGAAGGGCAGCTAAGGGGAAAGGAGTCTGGAGTTAGTTCTAATTCTGGCTCTGCCACTTACTCATTGTACTTCACCACTCTGCTCTTAACCTTTCCTGGTTTTTATACAGGATGAAGTTGTTGGGAAAATTAAATAAGAAGACATGGTGAAATGTATCACACGGTACCTGACTCATTCAGTCAGTGACAGTGTTTTAAGCAATGGGTGCGAAAGACAGACAAGATTCCTGCTCCTAAAGAATTTAATTTCTAGGAGACAAACTAGCAAGCAAATACATACAAATTTCCATTAGGGTTAAAAAAAAAACTTATGGAAAAAGGCTGAGGGGAGTGAGGAACTCTTTGAGGAGGTGGCACCTGACAAGAAGAACATCTGGGGGAGTGGCATTCCAGGAAGAAGGAAAAGCAATTGCCAAGCCCCGAGGTGTGGGTGATTGATTTGCACCATTAGCTGTGCATCTCACAGATGAATGGGCTCATGTTCATTCATCTGATTGAATAATTTGCCCAGTCACCCATCTAAGTGGTGCTGGGGTCAGGATTTGAAACCAGGTCTTTACGACACCAGAGAGAAGAGGTAAGAGCAAGGAAAACTGAGGGGAGTTGAGGTTGGAACAGATTGTCTTGTCTGCGAGAGTGAAATCTGCCTGTGTCTTCCTGACAAGTTGCAAGCCCGGGCTGTGGGGTCCTGGCTCCCACGGTGCTGTCCACCTCTGCTGACTCTAGCTTTCCTGCAGGGACCCATCAGCCCAAACTGTGTCCTCCGTGGGTCAGTTTCACTTGCTTTTTCAATGACAACAGGGAAGATAAATATTCTTTGCAGAAAAAAAAAAAAGTATTCACCAAAGAAAAGAAAAAAAAACATGTAATAAGATAAAAATCGAATATAATTCCGATCTTGGATGAAATTTTTCATGTTTGTCTCATAAGATCCTATGCATGTAGTTACTACTTTACGCAGTTATAAACATACTATACAATTCGGAATATGCTTTTTTCCTCTTGTCACAGGAAAAAAACCTCCTCAAATGCATGTTTAACAGTGGCCTACTAGTTAACTACATGATCAACCCACATTTAACCATCATAGGACTCGTCTTATGACACAGAGAGCCTTCACGCACTGGTCCTTTGTCACATCCCATCTTAACAGGGCAGGGAAAGCCCCCCACTGAGAGCTGCGTCAGGAGCCCAGGTCAGCCGTCCTCTTCTCAGCTGGCTGGAGCAGGGGCACGTGTGTCCCCACATCCCTTTGCCCGTGAGTGCGCAGCATAGCTCACTGCCATCCTCTACTGACCCTTCCCTTCCTTCTCAGTCTCAATTATTTCAGTCCCAGAACAATACAATGGGGAAGACAGGAAGAGGAGGGGAAAGTGGCTTAAGGTTACATTTTGAAAGAAAACATACACAGGACTTCCGACATACATTTTTATTAATAAGCTGGCAGGAGAGGGGGCAGCAGGGCAGGGCCTGGCCTCAGCGTGCCAGCATCCAAGGTGGCACCATTGGGCTCCAGGCGGAAGCCAGCGGTTCTCAGGTCCGCGGGGACCCTGGGGGCGGACGTGGGGTGCATCTGTAGTGGGACTGAAGAGCAAACCCAGCTCCCAGGGGGTGGCTGAGGGCGTGTGGGGCCCAGGGAGGGGGAATTTCAGCCCTGCTGGGCCAGAGAGGGCCGGTAGGCCTCCCGCGCGGCCGGGAGCGAAGGCTCCTGCTTCCAACCACCTCCAACACCACGGCGTTTCCAGATCCCCGTGTGGCCTGTGGAAACAAGAAGGAAACAGAGCAGCAGAAAATCAGTCCAGAAAGACACAGGGAAAGAGACAGAAGAGAAAAATGAGATGGGGGAACGTGGAGGGGTGCACAGATAGTGTGAATAGAATCTTTTTTTGGTGGAAGCCTAAGCAGCAAGCGGTATCTGGGTCTCTGGAAAAACTGATCACCTGTTCGCGGCGGCCAATTTCTAACTCATCAAGGTCACCCGCCAAGGACTGAGAACGCGCGAGGGTGGGGACACGGCGCTGGCCGACACCTCGGCGCGGATCTGGCGGCCCCGCAGCAGGGCACCTTCTCCACCCCCTGGGAGTGACCACTTAGGCGCAGGCCACGGAGAGCGGCGTCGGGCAGGGCCCCCTGAGGACGCGGGAAGGCTCCCCAGGCTTGCGGGGCCCGGAGGAGAAGTGAAGCGGGCAGGTGGGAGTCCCACTCAGGCCCAGCTCCTGTCCGCTGTCCCCCCAGGCTGCAGGCTGCCCCTCGGGAACCCGCAGGCGACGCCCCAGATCGCCGCCGGGGTCTGCAGCCCGCCCGTCCGCGGGGTGAGGAGGGGCCGGCGGGGCGGCTGAGAGAACCGAGAGGCCGCACAAGGCAGGAAGGCCCCCGCCCCAAGGGGACAGCCGGTCAACCTGCTGAGACCCACCTTCCCCAAAGCCCCTTCTGTGAGGCCACCCCGGGGAAGGAACCAAACAGCCTAGGAACCGGTTACAGCGGGTTCTTCCGTCGCAAGCTCTTGCTCCTTTCTGGCCCCTTCCCCCGCCTCAGGGGACCCTGGACCGACGTGCTCCCCTTGTCTCCCGAGCCCACACGCACGGGCCCTTCTGGTACCCTTCCTCCCGGGCGGCCCGAAGTCCCCGCAGGCTGGACGACCCCCGCCGGCGGCCTTCCCGCGCTTCTCCTCTGCCTCTCCGCGGCCGGCCGCGCCCACTCCCTCCCGCACCGCTAACCCGCCTGGGCCTACGCCGGCTTCTCCCTCGGGTGAGGCAGGGTGTCTTCTAGGCTATCAAAAGAAAAGGGGCGTGAGGGACGATGGGAAACGAGCCCCTTCCTGGTGCGAGAGCCACAGGGCCCCAGGTGAGGCAGAGACCTGCCCAGCGCCGTTCGGGGAGGAAACGGCGGCCGTCGGGCGGCCCGTCAGGACCGTCTGCTGGGTATCGTGAACAAAACCCGGCACTTGGTTGGTTCTAGGCCTTTTCCTCTGCCCCCAGCCCCCAGTGGCCCAGCCTGCGCGCGGGCTTCGGCTGCCCCCTCCCCACCCCACCTGCCCATCCCGCGCGAGCGCCGGCGGTGACAGCGACAGGCGGACGCCACGAGCAGACGCCACCCGCTCAAACGCCTGGCGCCCACAGGCCCGCCCCCTACCTGTGTCCCGTGAGGGGCACTTGCTGCTCATTGGACTAGCAGAAGTGATTGACAGATGAGTAGGTCAATGAATGATGAGTATTGGAAGTGTGGCCATTTCCAATCAGTTCTCTTCTCACGAGATCCCGGAGTAACGGTTTTTGGCGAGTGGGCTCAGACGTTATTACACTCCCTGTCTGTTCTCTGCTCAGTAGAGGGTGGAAAGCGTTTTGTTTTCCCCTAAAGGAGGGACATGTTTGGGGACCTAAACGTACAAATGAAGGCTCGAGGGAAATATGGGACTCTTGTAGAATCGGTCATTTGATAAAGAGGGACTTGAAAAAGAAATGAGTGGGCCGAAGTGTGGAATGGGGCTGCAGGTCCGCGGGCTTTGGTGACGAGCCCTCAGAGGTCGGGGTTGAAGCGGTTGATTGCCGGTTTTGTAGACCGTGTGAGATGCTCTCTGGATAGGTTCTGGGGACTGGGCGAAATGATGGGTTTACTGCTGGGGACTTAGGGACCAGGCTCTCAGGCAGGCAGGGCAGTGTGGCGGGTGTTCTTGCCCGTGGAAATGGTCTCTGCAAAGGCCTCCAAGTAGCAGCTGGCTTGGGTGGCAAAAGGGGAGACCTGGACTAAGACGACTTTCCTTGAGAGTAGGTGGGGCTGGTTGGAGGGTGGAGCAGGGGTGGCCCATCTTCGGAGGGCACTGCTACGGAAGGTGTGGCCTCCGGAAGAATGGCAGTGGATCACTACCTAACTTTTTAGAAGATGGAGTCAGAGATGAAGAAAGATGAGAAAAGGAGCTAAGAGATGGACATTGTGACAAAAGAAAGCATTATAATAGGGACTTAGGGCTGGAGTTCCAGACAAGTTGAGCAAATATATGCTTGGCACATATTTGTCACTCAGTAATTGCTGGCTATTAGTATTACTATGCATAAGGAGGACTACCTAGAAATAGTAGTTTAAGTGGGATAGGAAGTGGAGAAAAGACAGCCAGAAAGATTGGCCATTCCAGCTTCCTTCTATGTCTCTCTCTGCGATTATGAGAATTACAGAAGCCACCCCTTCATAGTGGGATGAGAGGAGAAAATTGAACTCAAGAGAGTTAGGATGGTGGCATGTGTTGGAGATGGTAGCCCAAAGGATGGGAGCTGGAAATGAGAAGAGGCCGTCGTTTCCAAATCTATTTTAAATGGGGTCTGTGAAAAGTAAAGTGAGAAAGGGAGGTGCAGGTGAGAAGGGAAATGTTATGTGGTGTGGTCAGGGTTTAAGTGTCATCTTATGCATAGCAGTTGTCATGGTTGCTGGAGTGGGATTGTGGGGAGACACCCTTGGAAAAGGGAATGGTGATAAAATTCAAGGCTCCATTGGGAATTCCCATTGATCATTGTCACAAGTGTCAACTTCCTAAGGGACCACTGGTCTCTGATGGCTGAGAAAGGAAGGAGTTTCCCCAAGAGGCCTGAGACAAGGAACCCAATTTCTATTTTACAGGGAGATTGCATGTCAACTGAAGCTCTTGAAGATTCTGGAAAGTGCATAGTACAGTTCATAATAGCGCTGAACAGGGAAAACAAAACTTCCATGTCATACTTCATTTCCCTTGCCCTTTCCTGCCCTCACTAGTCTTTGTGTTCCCCTTTATCAAATCATGAACCAGTGTCATTTGCTGGGGGGTTGCAGAGTGGGCAGCTCCGTGGTAGATAAGGGAAGGTGATCTTGAAGGAAGAGTGAAGAATGCCTTTGGTTACCCAAATTAGACCTAATATAGATCTGGAGGGATAAGGAGCCAATAGGCTATCTTTCAGCAATGACTGAATTGCAAAGTCACCTCTACTAGCCTACCCAAGCTGGAAGGGCTCTGGTCATGGTATTTGGTGGGATAAAAGAGTGGAGATAAAGTAGACCAGAGACAGATAGGAGGCGTTACAGAGAAGAAGATGAAAAGAAGATGGAGACCAAGGACAAAAGGAATTGAGGCCATATGGAGAGCTAAGAGAGACTGAGCCCTAGAATGAGCTAGTTAACTTCGTAGCCAAGTCTTCAAAGCTTTTTCAATTTCCATTTCCGCTGAATATGGTTCTACAAATTTACAAAGGAAATTTATGGAGTTCTCAGAGCCTTCCAAGGTTCTGGAAAGCATTGCAATTGCTAACTTATATGCATTTTGCCTAAACCATTCAGAATCTTGCTTGCTGACACACCATTCCTCAGCTTACTGATGAACATGGGGTTTGGGTCTGGATGGGGCAAATGAGATAGATAGTGGAGTATTTGTGAGAGTTCACCACTAGGATGTCAGCTTCTGGAGCTGCTTTCATTTTTCACCTCCGTGGAGGAAGGGCTAGACTAGCAATTGAATTGGAGTGAAATAATGAGCCATTTAGGAATGGCCACATTTACCATATTGGGAAATGGCAAGACGGTGGTATCACAAAAGGGCTGATGACCCTGGAGTGGAAGGGGGAATCTGATGGAGCCCTGTAATGGTGGTGGTGGTGTGGTAGGATAGGGTTAGACTGGCCCTCAAAGAAGGCTAACTTCTGATGATCTTGGATGGTTTGCCCGCAGCCAGCAATGAGAAATGCTTCTGATAAACTCAACAGGAGCCAGGCAGGATGCTGGGAGGGTGGTAGGGTGTGGCTGAGGAGGACAGTGCTGCTAAACCGGGCCCTGAAGCTAACCCCTGTTGCTACTGTGGTCCTCTCTGCTATCCCCAGAGGGAAACCAGTTAGGCCAGAGAGGGTCACTAGGAGAGCCAAAGGAGAAGAGAAGACAAACTGAAGTGAGAGAGAAAAACAAAATGTAATAGAGAATACAGAGAGAGATGGGATCCTGTCAAGTTGATTCTTCTTTAAGCCTTCTAAAGATGTTTCTTTCTGCTCCTACGTCCCCTGAGATATTTCTAATAAAACACCAAGGATGTTTAGAATGTGCCTACAGTTTTCTGGGGCTTCAGACAATGGCCTTCATCCCCTATAGTACCTCTGCTAAGCCCACTTAATTGATGGAAAGTATTTAGAAGATGGAAACTGGTTTTTCAGCATGTGAGGGTGATGACTTTCCTTTGTGGTGTCCTTGTCTTGGTGACACCAAGATGTGAGAAGTGTCAAGGAGGAATGGGGGTGTTTGGTGGGCCAGGAGCTAATCGTCCCTCTGATTCTCATGTGCTTTACCCCAGGTTCTTCTCTCTTGCCAGTGGGAAGTGGTGTTGGAGACTGATGGTCAGGGGGAGGTTGGGGTGGCTGAGTGTGGAGGCAGGCGGGCAGAGGACTTATTCTGAAGGGAGAAACACAGCCTGTGGTGGGAGGGCAGGTTGTCACACGCATCACCTCCCTCCTTATGCTCTGCTGAGGCCATGTTATGCAGCTGGCCTAACACCTTCTCAGCTTCCTGGGCCTACCATCTGTCATGTGTCTTACCATAAAGTGAGGAGTGGGGAGCAAAGAGCACAGGCGAGAGCAGGAGAGGAATAGGGACAGACTGAACCAAGGTGATGTTAAACAGAAATGAAAAGACAGATAAAAACTGAAACTGTAACATTCTTCTATGTCTCTTCTGCTTCTTTTCATTGTAAGTGTCTATGCTTATTCTCAAGGGATATTAACTTCTTCAGTCAAGGATTTAGAGCCCTCTGATCCAACCGTAGTGCTTGCCGACCTAAACTTGCTAAGCTGGCGTTGGCTGCCTCTATTTGCTAAAAAGGTGTTCCTCAGCTTGTGCAAAGTTGAAGTAGTCCAGGGGCACTGGTTTGCATTGATTTCCAGGTGATGAAGATCACCCTTGGGGGACAGTCCATGTCAGCCTCTCCCTTTCCCTCCCACGTGGGCAAATGCAGGGCAAGGAGGATGGGGGAGGAAATAAAGGGGGACAGGAAGGAGTTGCAAGTCCATATTCCCTAAATTTGCAGAAGTCGTCTGATTGGGAAGGTTAGAAGAGTATTGAGGGAGACGGACAGGAGTAGATAGGAGAGGTGATGAAAATCAAATGGGAGTGACTTGAGGTAGGACTGAGGGACTGCCTTGTTGGTGCCCTGCTCCTTGGGGAGTTACAAGTTATGAAATCATTATCTGCATCGGCTGCAAGGAATAGGATGGGGCTCCTGGTCCTCTGTCTGATTCCTCCCGAATGCTCCTGTTCATGGCTCATTGGAACTCAAGGCTTTTAGAATTCGGGAGTGATGTTTTGGGCAAATTGATTTTTCCTACTTGAGGAAGGAGGAACACCATCTAATGCAAGACTCAAAGGGGATAGAAACTCCCCATCCTGGGGAGGTGTCTTCTTACTGCCGCCATTCCCTGTCCCCACCTCTCCTTTCTTCCTCCAGAGCCCCCAGTGTGAGAAGCAACGTTGAACAGGCGGGAGGGAGGAGGCAGAGCTCTGTGTCACAAGGTTGGCTGCTGACATCAGAGCTGCCATGAGGGTAGGCATATCCCTTTCCACCACAGCAGCCATGAAAAGACTGGAACTTTTCGAAAGGAACTTTTACAGGGAAGCAAAAGGTTAAAAGTATCAAATTAGAAAATGTGAAAGATAGGAGCCAGGAGAGCTTTTGACTGGTCAGCTGCTGTGATTCTAAGCTTTGCTATTATCTGTTTGACTTTATTGGGTTCTACACTGGCTTTGGCTTCGCCTTGGGAAAACTGATTTTTCCAAGACACAGGCGTTGTCTTCTCTGCTTGAGTGTCTCTTTTGCCCTCCTTGGCTGGGACTGAACTTTCTCAGTCTGCCTATTAGGCTCATCTCTATATGTTTCACCTCCTGTCCACCTCTCTGGGTGACCTCTCTGTTTTGGGGTCCTGTGCTCTTGCCTAGACCTCTTCTCTTGGTCTATGAGTTGGGGCTCAACTCCCTCTTATCCTTTAGTTCTAACTTGGATAGGGATCATTTTGGGGGTGGGTAGGGAGTTGGGCTTTACCTATTAACAGGCAGAGCACAGACATCAGGTCATTAGCAAAGAAAAGAAAATGCTGTCCAAGGCTCAGGTTTCCATCTCTGCTCCCTTTTCTGAGAGCCTCCCCATTCCTTTCCCATGGATGATTCTGTAGTCTGGTCTGCACAGTTTTATGAAACACTGAAAGCACAAAAGTACCTTGAATTTTTCTCCAAAGGAAAAGCAGAGTTACTTCCTAATAGATAAGCTGACTTTGGAGCCTAATAACACAAACCTCAAATGAAATATAAGCAATGCTCATATTGAATCTAAATGTGTACTTCACATTAATGTTTTATGAAAAGAAAATAATGAATTTATGCAAATGCTGAGGTAGTAGACAGGTGGGAGGAGAAGGGTGGACAGGGTAGGGGCTGTCTTTAGCAAGCTCTGGAGTCCAGTGGTCCTTTTGAGTGAGTTTCCTTGGATTTGATAAGTTTATAGATAAATGGCCTTGGCCCCAGGTGTCCTTCCAGAACAATAGGTAAGGGATCTGGGGAGCAGAGCCCAAGTTCTGAGGGACTCTAGGGTGGCTGAAGATACTCTGTGGCTGAGGTGACTGATGAGCGTCAGTCAGTCTGAAGGAGGCACCAGTGGAAGCCTAAGGACTGACCTCAGTTGGCTTGGTGGGTCTGGGAGAATATATTTCACAGGAAACTTCCTGGGAGGTGAAAGGATTAGGCTGGAGGATGGCCTGCCTCTTGCCCTAAAGCAGCTTGTGCCCCACCAGAAGGCCACGGGTTGGTCTCATCCTCATGGCAATGTGGGACCACTGTAGAGCAACCTCTAGGCCAAAACGGTTCCTTGTCAGATCACCAGTCTTGATGGAGTAGGAGTTGTCATAGTGGTTTGGGCTAACTTACTAAAGGAATACATCATGTTCCTAGATACAAGATACCTTTTTAGGAAGGATAAGTGAAGAAGGGGACTTATGTCTCTGACTTTTACTGTGGCGTGCTTGAGAGAGTGGACACTATCTGCTTCTCATCCTCTCACTTGCCCCAGAGTTTCCAACTCTTTCCTCCCATTCCCTGGTTCTTTCCTGATTACTGGGGGAGATGAGGTCAAGTGACCAACAATGGTAGGTAATGAGGAAAAAGACAGCTTCACGTCCAGAGTGAGAAATGAAACCACTGAGAATCTAGCAGGTCAGTCGACTAGAAAATAGCAGGCTGGAGTGTGGGAGGGAGGGCTGGGGCGAGATGGCCCTCAGCAGGCTGGAGTCTGAGGTGCCTATGCCTGCCGCTGCAGTAGATCCAGTGGACCTCTTGAGTCTGTCAGGAAAGCATTGGGAGAGTCAGGGAACTATGGCCCACCAGCACAGGCCTTCTGGTGGGGGGAGGGCTCTGAGGGAGGGGCCGGTCTTCCCATGACTGGTAAGCAGGGAAACATCTGGCAAGTAGAACAATGCAATGGTAGGAAGTACCAGGGACCATCTCTTCTCTGGACCTCCTGGGGGGTCTTGTGTGGGCACCTGGAGGCCAGGGGCTTGGTGAAGCTCTGCTGAACCCCCTCCCACTTCTACTTCCTGGGCTTTCCCGGCTCTCTTGGGAGAGGGGAAAGTCAGCTGGGAGAGAGAGAGCTGTTAACAGTGAGATAAGAGGAGAGAGAGAGGCATGAAGGAGGTTAAAGAGGGAGAGACAGTCTAGGAAGAGGTGACAACCAAGCCTTTTAAGTTGCTATTGTGCTTCATCAAAAAACAGTTCAGCTAACTCACAGAGAATGTTTACAGCATCTTTCGAGCGCTGCAAGCCTTAGGAAAAACTGTTTATTTACACTGTGCATTTTAGATAGATTCTCTCAGCTTGGAGAAGATATTCACTTTCGCAGAAGCAGGCCTGACCTTGGTCAAGAGTAATTATTCCTCCTAGTTTCTGGTCGGCTCCCAGAATGTGGAAGGGGCAGGGGAGTCCCAGGAGGTATAGCTCCTCCTAGCTGCCTTCTTTTTCTCTCTTCTTGGATGTAATATAACAAAGATAACATGTGCATTTTTCTGGGTGACCCAGAAATGTGGCTGGTGAAAGAAGAGGGCTGGGGCTGGGAGTTGAGAGATGAGAAAGAAGGAAGAAACAGTTACACCCTCAGTCTGCCCTCATCAGACTTTAGTAGTATAGAGGGACGAAAGGGTAAGGAGAAGGAATGGGTGGTGAGAAGGGGCATGGGGACTGAGTTATGTCCTGCCCACTATGCTTAAAGCCCATTCTTTATGTGCGGTCTCTCCACTCTACCTTGATCCTGATGGAAACAGCCAAGTGCAACGTCTGGGGAAATGGGTGACTGAGTTGCATAGGAGGGGCTGAGCAGTGCTCAGGTGTGGCGTGGTCCCCTTCTCAGTCCTAGCTCCTTCTCCCATTTCTAGCTCTTTCCTGATTTCTTTGCCCTCCAAGCTCTGCTTTGACCTCCTTAGGCTTCTCTTTACATTCTTTGTAGTAGAAGAATTGTGCAGTTTAGCAAAAGGTTAAAGTGTGTTTGTATGGATTTTCAGATTTCACTTGAATTTGTACCTAACAGTTATATTGGTGAAAAAGAGGGCAGCCAAGTGGAAGAGTGGTGAGTGCTTTCCTTCAGCAGGTCAGGAAACTCATCTAATCTGAGTTTACCAGAACATGGATGGCCTTGGGGTAGTTGGTGGGGTTATGGATGAGGAGGACATTATGGTAGATTGGGTGATGTGGATGGGGCTGGGTCATTCCTGCACAGATGGTAAATGGGCCTACTCTTGGGACAGAGTGATTGATGGAAGCTGCCCTCTCTCCTCTTGCCCATACTTCTCATTGCTTCCCAAGTTTGAGTTCCATCCTGAGGAGGAAAAAAGAATTAGATAAGCCAAAGGAAAGATACAGGAAGAGAGAAAAACCAATAGCTACTGAAAGCCAGGGACCCAGGAAAAATACACGCTCTCTGAGTTGCCAGACCTCCCAAGACCTCCCTCTGCACCAGCCTCTGCTTATTCCAACTTCTATCTACCATGTCTTCAGGACATTTTAAAGGTGTAAAGAAGAAAAAAAGAACCATAACTATATGAAGCCACCTTTGCTAAACTTTCCAAACTTGAGAGAGGCATCTTCTTGGTACAAATCTACTGCTCATCTTGTTAATTACCCATGGGTGTGGGGTTTGTATGGGAGAAGAGGGATAGAAATAGCCAAATACAAGACAGCTTCTTGTTTCCTTGAACTCATGGAATGCAGGGAATTGGTCTCTTTTCATCTCTATATCCCCAATGTCTAGCACATTGTAAGAGCTCGATAAGTAGATTTTCATTGAATTCTAGCAGTCATTTGTTGAATTTCCACGAGAGTAAATGCACAAGAATAGCTTTTTAAAAAAATTTATCTATTAATTAAAAAAATCAACAAATGAAATAAAAATTAACATAGATAATCAGTAATTCACAGTATCATCACTTAGTTGCATATTCATCATTACAAGAATAGCTTTTGTGGTGGAACCAGGGACCATGCAAGACAGAGTAGAGCATGTGGTGGTCTGAAGTTGGAAATTCAAAGGGGAGAAGCAGAAAATATCCCAGATATAACCATTTGAGGAGTGGAGATAGGGTGGGTGTGGGAAAGGGAGAGGAGAGAAGGAGACCAGGGAGGGGAGAAGTGAAGGGCACAGTGATGGTGACCTGGCTACAAGGGTTGTGTCACATCTGACCTGTACATGCTTCTTCCTCTGAAATTCTAAAGTCTTTCCTTTCGGTGGTAGTTCTGGCAAGGTAAGATCTCTACCCCGCTTACTAGAGAATGCACGGCATAGTCAGAGACTAACATTTCTTAGCACTTAGGGGTCAATGGGAGAGGATGACTCTCCAGGTGGTGTGGGAGTTGGGGATCAAAGCTCTAAGAAGAGTTACTACTTAAATGATAGATAACTTGCACTCATGGACAACAGATGAGAGTTTCCATCTGTTGAAATCTCTTCAGATTGAACTGTGCTCAGAGATGATTTGTTACATGGTATAGACGTCAGTAAGAGCCCTCCCAAACTCAGCAGGGACCCGACAGGCTCAATGTTACTCCACAGCAATCTGTCACCTGGGAAATGCAGCCCGTTGTGCTGGGGCAGAATAGTCGTGACTGCAGAAAAGGGATTTGGTCTCTAGACCTGGCTCTGACTGATGGAGAGAGAGCCAGCTAGGAGTTTAGAAGAGGGCCTCAAGTCTTAAAAATGTATATGTTGGAAGGCATCTCAAAGGTCTTCTCTCCTGTGGTTCTGAGACTTGAATTCTCAAACAGTAAAATTTCCCCTCCAAATTTTGAGGGCCTAATGTATGTTTTAAAGTAAGAATATTGAACAAAAATCTCAACATCATCCACCATCACTATCAGTTTACAAAATAAAGGACCTTTTAACTCCACAAAGGTAGGAAAGATATAATCTCAAAATAAACGCTATTCTTTTGGGATGCACTGTGAAAACTGGTTCTGGAGACCCATTGCTACAACTCAACTTCCAAGGATATAATCTCAGAACAAAACATTGTTCATTTTATGGGGCAGGCTGGCCAGCACTGGTGCTGGGAATCTAATCTATGCTACTGATTTGCCTTTGCTTTGACTGCAGCGCAGGCTAACTTGAATGGCTTGTACTGGAGACCAAATAGACCCGTGGTGGCTGGGCAGGCGACAGAGATGTCAGCAGCAGGCAGTGCTGTGCTAGCCACACTGGACTTGCTAGTCCCAATTTCCTGAGTATGCCAGATAGTTTCATTGCCGCAGGGTCATCTCTTAGGCTTTTTCATCCACAGGCAATATACCTTCTTCTCGTTCACATTTTCTAAGTGGCAAAATCCGCTCACCCTTCAAAACCTAGCTCAAGAGCCATGCCCTCTGAAATCTTCCCTGAGGACCCTCCCCACTGCCATTTCAGAGAGGAATTTTTGATTGCTTACGCCTCTGTATTTCAGTTGCACTTTGTATTCTAGCTGTTTTTTTTTAAATTCAAATGCTCTATTAGCAATGTGAACAGTGTGCCAATGATGACTTCCCTATTCGATTGGGAGCTCTTTGGGGGACAAGACTCATTTATTTTTTGTATCTGCAGCACTGATTCATAGGAGGTGACTTAAAGTCCAACTTGGCAGGAGCTGATGGCAGGGAGTTTTGTTAGTTGCTTTAAAATTGACAGCCAGGCCTGGTTTCAGGACTCTTGACAGCAGGCAATAGGCAGTGATCCAGGCTGGCAGATGTTGATGCCTTAGGAGTTTGACAGTCTAAATCGTGGAGGTAGGTCTTAGAGACCTACCTAAAGAGACTAGGGTTCAGAGGTAAGACTCCAGTTTAAGAAGTAGTGGACGGAATGAAAAGCAAGATACTAGCTTGCTCTTGAGGATGACCAAGCAATGAAGCAAAACAATGGCTTCATCTACTGAAACCAAGGTTTGAGGAAATGATCTCTTCATCAGGAATAATGCTGGGGGCTGAGGTGCTAGCACTCAAGTTCCTGGGTCAGGGCAGAACCATCAGCAAGGTGGACTGTTCTAGCTGCACCGTTGGGTTCTTACTATTGCATTCAAGAGCATGACCTCCTGGTTTCTCGGTGACAGGTCAGGGACTGATGTGATTCCTGGCAGGGAGCAGGTCAATCTCCACTTAAACATTTTATGTGATGGAGAGCTCTCAACTTCATGATATAGTTCATTTCACTGTAGGATAGTTGTGATTATTTTAGAAAGATATTTCTGTGGAATTGAAATCTAGGCCCTTGGTTCTAGTTTAGCCTTCAGTACTCTATAAGGGCCCAAATCTCTCATTCACGTAAATATATGAGGAAAGCAAGCAAATGTCCCCTGTAGTTACTGGAGACCTTGACTCCTTTAATCATTCCTCCCCCAGCTCCCTACCCCTACCCCCCACCATTCTTCACAGAATATGGTTTTTGAGTCCTTTCCCTATTCTGCTCCACCTTCTTTTAACTTCATTCTCAGATCATTAATGTCCCTCTTAAGTATAGTACTTCAGTGGTACTCAGCTGGACACAGGTGTAGAGTGAGGTCATTACCTGGGTATTAGAGCTGTATTAATGTAGCCCGAGGAGTTTGCAGATAAAACAGCCCCGAGCTCTGTTGATTTTTCCATTTTTCTTGAAATTTGAACTGCTGCTAAGCCAGTATTTCCATTTTATACTCAGTGCAATTGATTTCTCTTAAATGCAGGATTTACCAACTCTCCTTTGTAAATTTCATCTTTTTAGATTATTGCTCTATCTGTTGAGATAGTACTGAGTCTTAATCCTGTCATGCGGTATCATCCATACCTCTTTATTTTGTGATATTAGCAAACACTGAGGGACACTACTTTTATGTTTTCATTTAAAAAAATGTTGAATGGGATGGAGCCAAGCAGAGCATACCTGTGGTTAATTACAGAGGGATGACTACAACTGCTTAATAGCAGAGGGACGAGTTTACCTGGTCATCTATCATCTGGTCCACACTTCTTTGTCTGGTGGACATAGATATGATGAGACACTTGGTCAAATTCTTTATTGATCAAGGTATATAAGATGTCTATTGTTTTCCCCTCTTCTTAATCTTAGTCAATTTATTTAAGTAGGAATGTTGATTAGTACAGTATAACTGGTTATCGGTGAATCTATGATGGGATAACTTTATCCTGATACTTATCCTAGCCTAGAGGGGTATAACGCCAAGCTGTATATATGATGCAAATGTCCTTTAGGTAGTACAGTATTTCCTTCCTCCTTCCTGATTCTGTGTATACCAAGCAGTGTTCTTCCTGGCCTCTTCAGTGTGCAGCCTTGCAGAAGGGCGTGCCCTGTACTGATAACTTGGTTTGGCGAATTGCTCGTTGTGAAGGAATTAAGTGGCAGTTGAGCTTTAAGATCCGTTTCTTATGAACTTGGTGTGTGTGAATCTATTCACTGGAGCCTGATCAAGGAAATGATAAAATCAGGTTTTCAAAATACATGTCCTGCAAATTCTGGGATGCAGTGACCACACCCAAGGATGGCTATCCAGAAAAGTTCAGCCCAAAGCAGCTAACCAGAATTTAGAAGAAAGATAAATCACTTGTTGATTGTGTAGGGATCAGGGAAAGCTACATGGAGGGAGTGAGAAAAGAGAAAACTGTTGGGGTCTTTTATTACTTAATTCTTTTTCCCTCCTAGATTCCAGGAAAGAATATAAAGGGGGAAGTCTTCCCCTTCCAATCTCCCCTCTCTCACCCACATCAAGTCCTGGCACAGTTTGCTAGCTTGCTTTACCATGAGGCAGATGGTGCATGAAAGCCATGAGGCTTTTAATACAGGATGTGACAGTTTTGTTAAATCCAGCCAAGGTGTTTTCTATTCATGATATCTCCAGCTAGTTGTTTAAGTTAGTCAGTAGTAGCTTATGTCAGTGAATTGACTTTTGAAATTCAACCGCCGTCATTCTTGCTGCTTCCTATTCCTGCATGGAGTAGGGCATGGAGTAAGGTTCTCTGTTTCATCAGTCACAAGTCAACCCTGGTTAGGACCTGAGGCTTTTCTTCCATTTTATGCTCAGGAAGGAAAGGGGATGAGATCTTTTCTTTTCCCTTTAGCTTTTGCCACTTTCCTAGCATCTTGCTAGAGAACAGGGCTCGGTCCCTATTTGCTTGAGGAAACCTTAGACCTTGCCCCCTGAGGGATCTCTTTCCTCATTTCCCAGCTTCTCACAGGCATCCTCCTCCTCTAACGCTAACACGATCAACAGAATGGATTTAAATTTCACCAAAAATGAGAGTCCATTTTAGGTTGCTTCAGCTTTCTGCCATGACAGTGTCCCCAAAGCAAGGATTTTTAAAAACCTGAGGTTCCCAGGTTGAAATTGGAAAAGAAGAAATACAAAAAGTCACAATGCAAATGTGATATCTTTGAAAATTATCCTGGTACAAGTATGTTCTTAATGCAACTGTTTGTCCCTGTGCCCTCCTACTTTTCTCCTCTGCTTTCTGTTCCTTGGTATGCACTTTCTCAGCCCAACTACTCTTCCACAGTTCTTGATTTATTACTTCTTTGACTTTGGTGAACATATCAAACATGGCTACAACAGGAAAAATGCACCTTATCAGCATTCTACCTCCTTTGCTTGTTGTTGGTCAAATGACTCCCTCAGTTCTACCTTGGTGAGATGCTACTTTTAGATTCAGAGAACCTCAGAGAGCTCTGCCCTAAAGGTGTACAAAATCTATTGTAGGCTTTTAATGTAAGTCTGTGTGCCAGAGGCAGAGCTAGTGTGCAAGTTGGGTTGTTCTTTTAGAGCTTTAGAATTCGCTGTGTTGTGGTGACTGCTGTAGCTTCTGCATTTGCTCAGTGAGTATGGAAGCAGGAGAGGAGGATAAAGGGGATCACTGAAGGTCATGGTCTCTAAAATGTGTTAGGAATACGTCCACAACTCATTGCTCAAACTCCATCCCACTCAGTTATTATTACTAGGAAAATTCAGTAATCACTGCCTCAGTTCAATTCCACTGAACCACAAGATAGTTACTGCTCTTTTGAGGGATGACAGAAAACACGGGGGACCTGCTCTGTGATTCCCCTCTCTCTCTACTCCCAAAGTTCAGATGGTTTTGCTGGGGACACTAAATGCCACTGGGCAGCTGATCGTTCCTCTCTTGTGAGCCTTACTTGCCCCACTCCAAGCCTCTTAGAAGTTGAATGGGTACAAGTTAAATAACCTGTAGGTTGTGCCACAACCTGTGTTTAAAAATCTCTTTTTGCATATAAAACAGAAGGATTCCAACAATTGTCTTGCAGCTTTTAACTCCTTTTCCGATTGATTTGTGTTCTACTTTTCTTCACCTAGTGTCGCTGTAATTGAATCAGAATCCATACTGCCAAGAATTTTAACTTTCCCATTCCCTGTGTCTCACCTATCAGTCCTTGTGGGGAAGGGCCATGAAGTCACCACCATGCTCCCAGTCCCTGACCCATGGCCTTTAGTGTCATTCGTGTGGAGAATTGGATGTTCACTAAACACGTGCTGAATCCCCCTTCTTCTCGGCTTGGTTGACACTACTCTCTTCTGGCTTTCCTTCTACCGCAGGAGCCACCTCTGATTGGTGGCCTTTGCTGGGCTAGGCTAGGTCCTGGTGCATTTTTTCATTTCTATACTCCTCCATATCAGCCAGATTCACATATGCTAACGACTTCCCAAATTTATATCTCCAGCCTCAGACCTTCTCTTGAGGTCCAAGTTGAACTTTTAACTGCATGTGTGTCCAACAGGCATTTAATATGTATCATGTCTAAAACCACCCTTGATTTCCTTTCCCTGCCACACCCCTGAATTGTCCCTATTGCAGTCTTCCCCATATTAGTAGATGGGACCTACATTTTTCCAGAGCCCACACATCGGGATCACCCTTGATTTGTCTGCTTTCCTGCCTCCACATCCAATTATGTATCAAGTCCTGTTAGCACTTCCTCCAAAATACAATCTCAGTTTTGTCTGCTGCTTCTTAGCTCTATGCGCTCATCCTTAGGCAAGGGCACCGTTTTTGCTAGCCGGGATGATCATGGTAACCTCCTGTTTTCATCCTTGTTGCCTTGGTCTATACCCCACACAATAGCTGAGTGGTCTTTAAAAAATACCAGTCCAATTCTGACTAGGCCCTTGCTTAAAACCTTCCTCTGGTTGTCCTTTGTGCTTGGAATAAAGTCCAAACCCTTTGCTATGGCCTGAAAGATGTATTGTTAACTCATTCCAGCCTTGGCTTTACCATTTGCCTGCACACATTCTCTCTCCACCCCATCTAACCTTCAGACACTCCAAATGTGTGCTCTTTCCTCAGGATCTTTGCCTAGCTGTTTCTTCTGTCTGGAATGTTCTTTCCTCTGATCTTTGGGCTGGATCTTTCTCCACCTTGAGGTCATAATTCAAAGCTTGCTTATTCTGAGAGACTTTCCCTGAGTCCTCTGCCAAATACAACCTCTGCAGTGGCAGACTCTGCCACAGGCCTGTGAGTGGCCTCCAGAGCACACATCCCTATCTGAGATTATCTTATTTATTTTCTTGACTGCTGTCTCTCCTCTCCACTGATCTGTGGGCTCCGTGAGAGCAGGGGCGTTGCCTTTCCTGTGGTCTAGCGTATCCCCAGGACCTGACACATAGTGAGTGCTCAATCAAGAAGTTATTGAATGCATTTGGTTTTTTGTCCAGCCTTGAGTAGCGAATGTTGAATGCATTGGCAATGCATGTGCAAATGATGCCCTTGTAGAGTCTCCTTGTCTTTTCCTCTTCAACTCATAATGATTTTCTCAGTAACAAAGTTTCAGTCAAAGTGACCATCATCTCTACATCTTGGGTAGAACTGACCCGCACTCGTTAAATGAGAAGGCTAGTTATGAATTGACCCACCGTTATGAACTGAAAACGCTAAGCTGTTTAATAGTCTCCTTGGGGTTTCCATCTTGCTATGATTATGATGGCCTTCATGCTTTTCACCCCCCATCATGTCATAATCGCCTGGGATGCAGGGAAGCAAGCACCCTTAGAGTCTATTTTTGCTCTGCTTTAATAGGAGGTGGAAAACATATTGGAAAATGTTCAATGCCATTAGCTTTGCTAGAAACATCATAGAGCTTAAAATGTCCTCGTAGCACAAAATGAACAACCCTGGTGAGGACTGTGTGCTTAGTGGGTCTTCAGGGAGGTTCCAACTTCATTCCTTCAGCAGAGCTTACTCCTGTCTATCTCACTTCAAATAAAAATCCTTTGAGATCGCCTTAGAGAACCTAAATTTCTGCATCAGTTGTGGTAACTTCTTCACTCACTTTACCATGTGTGTCCTGATGTGTACGCTGGCCTCTGACCAGCAGCTCCTGCACTCAGACATGCTTGCATATCTGACCTAAACCACCATTAGAAACTTTGTGTAAATTTTGTTCTATGTGTTCTGCATGAGAAAGAAAGGAGAGTAAGCATTTATTAAGTGCCTTCTGAGTGTTAAACAATGCTTTCATAGAATGTTCTCTTGCACAAGAGATCTAGAACTTTTAATAAAATAATTCTAAAGGAATCTTTTTATCCCATGCATCTGATGGCAGTGTTGGTAGCAAGCAGCTGTCAGAGAAGTAGAAAGATGCTGCCTGCAAATCACATTGCCCTAGTTCTAATGAAATAGATGTAATTAGATTCTTAAGAAAAGGAGTGGGTAAGTGGGTGGGCTGGATGTTTTACTCCGTGACAAAGCCTTTTTACCCAAAATCTGATTCTAGTCCCAGAGGGGTAAGGGATTCTAGAGGACAAGCACTCATGCAGTAGAAACTGAGGGGATAGGAGCCAGCCTTGGAAATCCCAACCTCGAGATGTTATTTCTTCAATACATATTTACTGGGTACCCACCATGAGGCAGGCACTCTCCAGCTGCTGGGGGCTCCTGGGCACAAGACACAGAGGCCCTTGTCCTCGTGGGATGCACTTTCAGGAAAGAGTGCTTCATAGCGGAGGGGCTCAGCCTTGAATGGGGGAAATCGGGGAAAGATGTAAGGCTGCTCCTTTAAGACTGAGTCCTGAGAGGGCAGCTCAGGTTCCTCCAGGTTAGAGTTAGGTCCTGCCCTCAAGGAGCTTACAGTCTGGGAGAAAGGAAGGACAGCAAGTGACAAGTGTACTGCAAGGCAAAAGTAATGAGATTCTGATGATGCTCAGTAATTCTGGGGAAGAGGAGGCTTTTCAGATTTGTGGTGGAGAACCCAGGAGGATTTCTTTTTCTGCCAGTGAAGCTCAGTCTTGAACTAGGGATAATATTTGGGGGTATGGAGAGGCCTCCATAATACAGGCAAGGATTGGGACAGGAGAGAGGTGAACTAGCTGACAAACCTCCACAGCTAGAGGGGAGATATGCAGACTGCTCTAGACTGGTGTCACTCTTTTCCGCTTTGAGAGAAGAACCAATGTAAGAGCTCTGAAAACAAGTTTAAAGCCAAATTAAGGCCTTGCCTGTGATTGACTTGAACAGCCTCAGCAGGAGGAACTAAATAGTTGGTGGTTGAGAGAAGAGAGAAGAGCTGTGGCTGAGAGATACAGAGCTGGAGGAAGGAGGGGTCTGGAGGCTTCGTGAGGTCAAGGGCCCCGCAATGGCACAAGGTTTTGGCTCCAAACTACTATTTAGAGTTAGCTAATGAAAGTTGAGGATTCTTAAGCAAGTACTGAATTTAGTAACCTAGGCATTTTATTCTTTAAAAACATGCACTAAGGTAATATTTAAAAATGAGTTGTGTGACATTACTTTTGCATTTAAGTAGTTTAATAAGAATGTCTTTTATGTTTTAACAAACATGGTTAAAAGAGAAGGGCTGAAGTAGAGGGAACCAGGATCTCGAACAATAGGGGAGAAACCATCACCACGCTCAGATCATGTAGTCGTGGAAATTTTCCATCCCTAGGGATCAGGGTGTCAGAATACCAGAATCATTGTAGTTATTGCTTTGTTTAAAAGTTAATGGAGCAAATTTTCAATAGTGCTCATTATCCTCATCTGTGAAATGATGAAAAACAATAGTTCCCTCCCTGGTCTTGGAGGAGAGATAATGTCTATGAAGATATTAGCACAGTGCCCGGCCTAAAGCAGGAGCTTTTTTCTGTGTTCCTTTATATACACAATCTGGAATACATCTACCCTTCCACTATGACACCTATTGGTTTTGCCTTTTGCCAGCTGCCTCTGTTTTCCTGGGAAATCACTAAAACTATAGCCAATCTCTTCCCTTCCTCCACTTCCTTTCACCACAGAGTTTTGCCTTGCGGCCGCTTCTGGGGACACCTCACTGGGGTGGAAGGCCCCAGAACGCAGGGGCAGCTCTTAGGGTTTTCAGGAATGACCTCTTCTTACCTTTCCAGACCTGGAAAGCCATGACTGTGATGCTTTCAGCTTTAAAAACGTCCAAGCCTGAGTTTACTGAGCATTTAATCCTGGGCTGGAAAGGAGTCAGTGGGCTTATAGCACTTGCCTGTGGAGACACCGCCTGGCCAAAGCTACTGGCTTTTTGGGCCTGGGCATCAGCTCCCGTTCACCTTTCTTCTCCCCACCTCTTCCAACCTGCCATCCCCACCACCAGGCATAGGGACCCCACAGATTTCTTTTGCTTGCTGGTTATAGAGCCTTATTAGCATTCAAGTAGATACATAAATATTCTTGCTCAATTTCATGCTTAGTGAGCTTGTAGAGGGCCCACTGGCTGCCTGTTGTAAGGTGGATTGTGAATTTCTCATTAATAGCTACTCTGTGCTGCCTCCTCACTTTAGGGTCGAGGCAGTAGCCAGAGGGTGGGGGTGAGGTAGTTATTATTAATATTATTCATAGGAACAACTGCCATTTACCAGGAACTTTATATACATTACTTCACAATCCTTACAAGTTGGCATAAACCTGTAAAATAGGTATCTTCTTCCCATTTTACACTTGAGGAAAGAAAGGCTCAGAGAAGCTGTGTAACTAAGAAAGTGACAGAGCTAGGACAGGCCTAACTGTCTGTCTCCAGAGCTCATGGGCTTTGAAATCCTACTGCTTATTTGCCAACTGTGTAAAGGTGTGGTGCGGTGTGGAGTAGCTTTGTGTGCATGTAAACTTGCCGGCACCTAAGCAGGCGGTTTTGGAACTCCACTTCCCCCACTGCACTGTGCCCTAAGGGACAGCCGGTACCCTCTCCATTAGCAGAATGGACACTCCCTGCAAGGTTAGAGGGGCGCTGCAAGGCCTTGCTTGGGGCCGAGCATGCTTGCTATTTCTTTCCTCCCTCCCAGTTTCCTCTGTCAACAGCCAAAGCACGTTTTTTACCACCAGTTTCTCATGATGACCCTGTAAGGTAAGCAGGGCTGAGATGAGGATCTTAAGTGTATGGATGAGGAATGTAAGGTTCAGTGGACCTAAGTGAGCTACCTCGGTGTACCCAGCAGCATTTTGGGGATAGTGGCCGTTTCTGGTTGCCATGCCAAGTCATGCATTCTCTGAGGAGAGCTGACTCGCTTAGGGCTTTCGGTGGGGGACCACCTCTCTATAGCAATGGGGACTTTTTAATCAACTGGCTCTGCTGGTCCTGGGGCCAGGGGTCCTGAGGATGGGATTTGGGGACATTCTTAATTTCCCCTCCTGCTTTCCTTACTTTGGTCACCCCCTCTATGGGTTTCTTTTGGGTCTATGTGCATTTCTGATTTCAGTCTGACTCTTTGTCACTGGAAGATGGTCTTTCTCTCCATTGCCTTATGGATAGAGTTCAGGTAATGGAATTCACTTGTAAGAGAAAATTGTAGAGTAGGAGAGCAAACCGAGATGCAGGGATGCTGGGGTTCGTTGTATAGCTCGGCTTAGGCCTGGAGCAGAAGTGACTGTGGGATCTGTTGAAGGACTTATTTCCTTTGTAGCTAGAGGTATAGGCAGGAGGGGTATGTGGCAGGGGCAGGGGAGGGGGGGAGGTGGCTCTCAGGGACAGGTTGTCCTGGTTGGAGGGACGGGGTGGGTCTGCGAAAAAAGACTTCCATGAGCCTGGAGGTGGGTGAGGAGGAAAGGGGAGCCTGGGCCCGAATGGGCTGAACTCTAAGGACTGCGCAGACGCATCCAGAATGGAGGGATCTAAAAGGAAACAAAGCATGTTGAAAGGCTAATAAATCAGCATTTTGGCACATGTTAGCTACTTTTCTTTTTATTGGGGCATAACCATAGTCAATTCAAAAAGGTTTATATACTTTTCTGCCAGACTAGCGTTTGTGCCACGGTTACTTCTTATAGCTCGGTTAAGGCAGACCTGACCAGAGGAAGGCATCATGGGATCTGACCTTGGAGTCAGTCGGATCTAGGTTTGAATGCTGAATGCCCACTCTGTGACATGGATGGAGTCATTTCACTTCTCTGAGCCTATTTCTTTGTTTGAAAAATGGGGATAACTTTTCTTGCAGAGTTAGAGCTGGGTATCTGTGATACAGTCTTAGATGCTCGGTAATGGAGCTACAGGATAGCTAAACTGCACTTAATTTAGGCCTGGCCTGAGCTGCTGGCCTGTGAGAAAGACCAGTCTGGGAGCGGGCCACACCTGTGACCTCAAGGCCTGGTGCTGCTGCCTCCCTGCTGGACGCCCTGAGTTGGGAATTCCGCTGGGTCTTGGTGTCAGGCCTTACGCCCGTCTAAAGGGGATGGATGAGCAATGAGGAGGATTTCGCCGTCCCTAATCCCAAATACCTGAGGATGTTATGATATCCTTCCAAGCTAGGAGGAGGCTCTTTGGATACAAAGAGGCTGGTCAGGGAGGGCAGACTTGACCCATTCTGGCTTCTAAGGCATTAAGAGTCCCCAGCAGCAGCTTTTCAAGATATGATGCTTACAGGTTTCAGAAATATCTCCTGGGTCAACCCCTTCAGCCTTAGGCTCTGCTGCTAACCTCTAGATTTCTCAGGACACTTCCTAGTTTCCAGGACACTGTGTCTTCATCTGAGTCTAGCTTGTCTGAAGCTGGCCTGCTGGGTCATGCTCCGTCTTTAATCTTTGTAATTAGGATTAGAGAATTTGAGATGGAATATGACCCCAGAGTGCAATTTGGTGTCTGTTGGGGTAGCGACTTTCCTGTTTGTACTTTCTTTCCTGAGATGAAGTAGAAGGGGATTAGGATTCTGGGCTGGGGACATTTGGGGGGCTCTTTTTTAATGAATTAGATGGGCCTTTCTTCAGATTCTTTCCTAAATCCTTTCTTCCTCAGGGGTCATCAGGGATCTCTACTTGGCTCTCAGTGCCTTGGTCTCAGCTGTCCCTGGGCATATTGCAATAGCTTCCTTGGTGGCTTTTCTATCTCTAGTCTCCATCTGCTGCAGTCCATTCTCCACATTGTTGCAAGAATTTCTTTATGCAAGCAGCCACCTAATTATCAAATATCTATCAGGTGCATACTGGGGCTGGGCCTCTGCTGTCCTGGGGCTCACAGTCGGACTAACGGCCCTCATTTCTGACTCCACTTTTCTTCTTGCCCTCAACATAAATATCCCCAACTATTGCTCCCCCTAGTCTGAATCCTGGCAATTCCCCTCAACCTTCCAGGGGTCGGAGGGTATAGCAGGAGAAACCAGTGCGATTCCTGGCTGCCACTGCCGGCCTGGGTCTCTTGGCATCGTCCCCCGCCCCCACTTGCTCTTGGACTTGTCTTCATCTCTCCTGGTGCCCAGACATCCACTTCTGGGACTGACCTCTTGGGGTCAGCCTGGAACTGATGCTCTCCTCTCGGGGCCTTACCCTGCAGCTGTTTTCTTGGACTTCGAGACTTGTGGAATGATGTCTACAGCTTTTCCTGCTGCGGCTCTGGCCTCCCACCTCACCTCCCTGCCCAGCCTTCTCACACTCGGTGCCCCTTCGTGCACTGTTTGCTCTTTGGTCATTTCTCTTGTGTCTCAGAGCTTCTGCCTGGAATGTCTTTTCTCCTGCTGCTGGTCCTTCCAGGCTCAACTCAAATGCTCCCTCCTCTGGAAGCCTTCCTGCATTCTCCCAGCAGAGTTAGGCAGCCCTTCTCCTGAGATGACGCGGCAGCTTCTGCTTACTCCCATCACAACCCTTGACTATATGCTTTCAACTAGGTTATAAGCTCCCTGAGAACAGGAACTATAGCTTTCTTATCTTTGTCTTTGCAATGCCTAATTAGGGGTCTGGAACATAGGCACTTAATGCACACTTATGGAAAGAAGGAATTTTTACCTGAGCTCTTCCTCTCTTCCAACTCAGACCTAAGACTGGGAAACTGGAGGATAGGGTAAGAGATGTGGGAGGTTCGGTGGGGGAGCAGAGCGTAAAATGAAAATAAATAGATAATTTCTCCTAATAATGCCTGATTTCCTGATTTGATATTCTGCATTAATTATAATTACTTGCTAGGAGATTAGGGCATTAATCACCAAGTGTGGCACATCTGCAGAGTTGTGATGCAATGCCCGGCTGCCCGGCAGCTAGCTGGTGAAAATCCCTTGTGTATGCACCTTGGGGTGCCATAATTCCTGAGCACTGACTTCTGCCTCCTTGAGGTCCCGGTAGGTGCATTGTTTGCTGGATCACAGGGTCTCTGCACATGTGCTCAGAGGGGAGAGTGCTGCAGGATGCCTTAGGCCAGGGGTGAGTTTAGAGAGGAAAGAGAGGTGTTTGCACCTCTCAAGGGGGTGTGTGAATTCAGGTCAAAACAAGAAATCGTGATCTTGTCAGTAATCTTGTCACAGTTCTGTTCTGTGAGAGCTCAAAGGTTGGTGAGAAAAGCATTCTGTCCTCAAAGAGCTTGCAATCTCCTGGGGGAACTGACTTGGCCCTGTTCTGAATAAGCAGGATAAATCCAGTTATAAAGCCTACAGGTTCTTGTTCTGACTTACTGCTCACAGGTGGTGTGACTTTAGCACGCCCTTCTTTGGGCTTCAGTTTCCTCGTTAATTAACACAAGGGTGGAGGAGAGGTGCAGAAGAGCTAGATTACAAAACACACAACCAAAAAAAAAAAAAAATAATAATAATCCCCGTGCAGGTGAAACCCTCTGTCTGGAATTCCTTTCCTGCCCCATCTTGGCCTGTTAAAGTACTGCCCATTCTTGAAAGTCAGTCTCAGTGCCTCGGCCTCTGTGAACTTTTGGTGGCCCTTCCTCAAGGCTGCAGATGCTCCTCTTTCTGAGTTGGTCCTGGCAGCAGCAGGTGTCCCCTCTTTCTCTCAGGGCTGCCTCATACCCCGCCCTGTGCCATGGTCATTTGTCTGCCTCCCTTACGTGGCGAGGCCTCTCTAAGGGATGCTGTCCCCCCACCCCTGTGACTACACACCCCACTGCCTCACTTCCCTCGGGGGTCTGTGACTGGCACCTTTCCAGGAGCCTTCCCCCGGCATGCTATGGCAGGCCGCCATCCCTCTCCCCAGGCCCTGCTTTATTTGTCTATAGCGCTTATCACTGCTTGCCTGGCATTTTGTATATTTGCCTATTCTTTGTCCCTTGTCTGCACTTAGAATGTAACTCTATGAGAGCAGGTACCATGTTTTGTTCCCTGTTATTTTCCTATGGCATGGCACATGGGGGCACTCAATGAGTAATTGTTGAATGAACGAATGAATGAGTGAATGAATGAATTGTCTTCACCACCTCTAAGTTTCTCAGAACGTTTTTGTTTGACTTAAAGGGAAACAAGTTTCCAACTAGCTCTGAGGCCTGAGGAAATCCTGTACTATAAAGGAGAGCTACCTGCCTTTGATTGGACATTTTCTACAGGCCAGGAAGTGTTTAAGGACTCTTAGCTTTTACAAAACTCGTTAAGGTAGCAGGCTCTACCATTTACATCTGGCAGGAAGAGGCTCAGGGAATGAAGTCCTTTGCTCATGGCCACACAGCTAGCGAGCAATGGAGTGGGATTCGAGCCTAGGCCTTTCGGGCTCTAAAGCTCTTCCCATCCCGTGCTGCTGCGTCCCCGAGGGTGGGGAGAGGGGTGGGGGCACGTGCTCTGAGCTTTTGTGGCCGCATCTGATGACGTTAGGGCCTGGCTGCCCTGCCTGGGGACCTGCCCGGCCCCATTTTCCACCTTGCTCCTCCTTCTCCTCTTTAGTTTTCCTGTCTCCAAATCCAGGACCCCTGTTTTTCTCAGCTTGGCATTTCAGATTTCAGCCAACCCATTGGCATCCCATAGCCCCATTATCCTTGGCCATTAACCTTAAACTCCTTGGTTGCCAGTGCGAGGTGACAGGACCTGGGTTCAACTATCCTGACACCCTTGTGACCATGTGCGACCTGGAAAGACTGGGAAACAGAAATTCTCATGAGTGTCCAGTCCAGCTGAGCTAAGAGCCCGTCAAGGCCATTTGAGAAACAAAGTACAGGAATGGTCACGAGGAGATGGGCTTCCTTCTCAGAGGAAGGAAAGGAAAAGGTGGTGGTTAGGAGACGCAATGGGCCCCCTCTCCTCTCTAGGATCTCTCTCCTCTCTTGGGACTGCTCCTCCTGGGCCAAGACACCAGGTAGACTTTGGGCAAAAGAATATAAGGAGCAGGCAGCAGCTGTACCCCCTACCCTAAAACAGTTGTGGTCTACCACTTGGGATTGTTTTGAGTTTGTGAGTTTCTAGGACCCCCGATTAAGCATTTGTGGTTCAGGTCGACTGTACAGCCAGCCGAAAGAGTTGGGCAAGAGTCCGAGTTCAGCTCTCTTATTCCTTTGAGAAAGGTGGTGGGCTTCAAAGGGGAGTCATGAAACAGGTTAAGAGCCACAGGTTGGCCCCTTGGCTCTAGGACATTTTTACGTCTCTGTGGCACTCCTTGTGACACATCTGTGCAGAGTGGATGGTCTTGCCCATTGTCCCAGCCCATTCCTGGAACTGGAGACGGATGAGAGACAGCGTGAGCAGGCTGGAGCCTGGGAGGTCACACAGCCACTTAGGAGAGGACCTGTGCTGCCGTCTGGGCCCCTAGGGTCTTGGGGAGCAAGACTGAGAGTCAGGACTGGTGAAGGGAGCTGGGCCAGATGTGTGCGGAGGCCCCCCGGGGCTAACATTTTGTGCTTTTACAGAGAAAGGCTGGAGATGAGGGGGGATCTGCACCCTCTGACTTCCAGCTCCTACTTCGCACGGATGGAGACTGCACGGACGCAGTGTGATAAGGAGCGAGGACCTGGGGACGGAAAGGGGCAGCAGTTGAGGCCAGAATGGCAGCAGGTGGTGCAGAGAGACGGCAGGTCCAAGACAGAAGAGGCAGCAGGGCTGGGAGGGAACTGGAGAGGGAGAGGAGCGGAGAGACAGGGGTGGTCAGGAGCCACCCCAGAGGAGCTGGGCCCAGGGGAGGAAAATAAGAAACCAGACCCAAGGACTTGGGGGGGTGGAGCTTTGGTGGGGGAGGAGGAGGGCAGGAGAGGGGAGGGTGGCAACTTTCTGGACCAGAGGCTGCTGCCAGATTGCAAGCTTGTTTCTATCTCCTGCCGCCTGGGATTCTTCCCTTTGGCAGCCTGTGTGTGTGTGTGTGTGGGGGGGGTACGGGGGGTACAGGGGGGACGGCGAGCAGGGGACTAGAGATGAGATGAGAGGGCTGCAAGACTGTGTGCGTAGGTGAAGACCCAGGGCTTATCCTTAGGGACGTGTTGTGCTATTTCCTTATAAATTCTTAAAAAAAATTCAATATATTACTAATAATCTATAAGGACTTGTCACTATTTATATGACAACTCAAAACAATTTTTTTTTTTCTTTTACATGGGCAGGCACCGGAAATCAAACCCGGGTCCTTTGGCATGGCAGGCAAGCATTCTTGCCTGCTGAGCCACCGTGGCCCACCTGACGGCTCAACTTTTAACCAACATTTTGGTTACAGTTTTACACCATTATAACTGCACTATAATGAGCCTCATAGTATAACTCTTGATCTGCATTTTGGATTATTATTTCCTCTTCTTGTTTCTGCTTGGGTAAACCGTAATCCAGAAACTGCTTGCAAGGTTAGCTCTGGACAAAAGTGCAAGAAGTGTTTGCTCTCCTTTTTTTCCTGAGGCACCCACTGCTTTCCTGGGGGCTGTCCTTTCGCAAGTAGCCCGGGAGAGCCTTTTGAAAGAGGGTCTTTACAGCACCAATCGTCCCGCACCCTTACCACCCCCACCAAAAACAAAATACAGCCCAACAAAACCAAGAGCCATCTGGCGCAGGGAGAAGGCCTACCTGGCCTGTGAGTGAGGCTGCTTCCCCGTGTGGACTGGTGAACATGCCTCGGACCCTGGCCCAGCCAGAAACCCCTCAGCTCAAGCTGGGGAGACTGGCCCCACTCTGGACAGCCTGTGCCATGAGGCGCTATGAGGCCCTTTCCCTGAGCTCCCCGGCAGCCGCTGCTGGCTCAGCAAATCCCCACCCTCGCTTCTAAGAAGACACTGGTTAAAAGTCAAGAGTCAAGAGGGAGCAGTCATCTACTGGGGAGGGGATGCTTGTCTCTAAAAGAGGCTTGGGCCGTATCTGAAAGGAGGAGCATGGCTAACAGAGTTGGTCAAGGGCTGCCAAGAGGGCCCAGGAGTCCTTGGCGCAGGGAAGTGCACCGGGCTTGGGTTCATCTGGGAGATGAGTCTTTGCTCTCTGTGCTTGGCCTCAGCCCTTGAGTGTGCTTGTTCTTTTATTCCTTCTCCTGCACTTCTCCAGCAGGTACTGAGTGGCGGCTATGTGGATAGGCCCCAGGCTGCACTATGAGCAAGTTTAGGAAAACAGCCTGACATGGTTTCTCTCTTCAAGAAGCAGAGACTCTTGGCAGGGGGCTGGGCAGGCACACAGATTCCTAGACGCAATGTGAGAGCCCTAAGACCCTCATGGGAGGTAAAAGGAGTGCGTGATTCATTTCTGCGTTTTCCAGGGAGGGGGCTCTTCACACGAGGAAGCAGAGGGACCCAGCAGGGAGGGAGGAGCAGGGTTTTGAGTTGAAGAGCTATGAGAGTAGGCATTGCAGGGGGCGGGGGCAAAGTGCAGAGAGGGGGTGCTGTGGGAGGGACTGGGGGGGTGCTTTCGGGGTTGTAGTTGTAAGCTGATCAGAGGAGTAACTTTCCCGTAATCCAGGAATATGCTGGTGAGTTGGGAATCACAGGAGCGCGAGAGGAAGGTGACAGGAGGAAATGTTGGAAGTGGGCTAGAGGCTCAGGGCCCACCCAGGGAGCTGCAGCTGCGCTCCACAAAGCTGCTCGCAAAGGCCTGTCCCAGGCTGAATCTGCTTTTGATTGGGTCCGAGCGTCAGTCTGGGTCCGTGAGGTGAAATGAGGTCGTGCTCGCGAGCGTTTTATGACCTGCCGAGTCCTGAGTTACGTGCCCAGCGCGGGCTGTGGACAGGCGTGGCACCAAGCCCTGCCACGCTTTACCCTGCAGCCTCTTGCTCCCCCGCAGATGTAGGGGAAGTGGTTTTGAGGGTGGGTGACATTTCCCTGGGGTCAGTGTTGGTGACCAGCAGGGTCACAGTTGACCGCAGATTAGAGGAAGGGCTTCTAAAGCCAAAAGCCCTTCCCCTAATCATTAGACTGTACCCCCTCTTTCGTGTTCCAGATCTGAAGGCACTGAAGCACGATGAGACCTTGGCAGGTGACTGGTGGGGACTCAAACTCAGATCCCATGTCCCTGAAGCCCAGTGCTCTTTACCTGCAGCATGCTGTGAGGGGTGGGCGGGGGGTTGCGAGCGAGTGAGGACGGGGTGCTGGCAAGATGTCTGAGAAGAAAGGGGAGGCCACCAAAGACCTGTTTATTTTTCCAGTATGACAGTTTGCCAACAGCTAGGCCTTATGGTCCGTTCCTGATTTAGGTACTAGCTGGCATTTGCTCTCTTGTCAAATGGAGGCCATTTGACACCAGAACTTAAAGCTGTAGCACTCCTCTGGCTGGTACTGCTGCGTGCCTCCGCTCCCTGTGAGGTGGGCAGGGTGGGGCAAAGGGCCTGCCAGGGGGATCAGTGCATATGTGGCACGGACTGTTGTGGAGAGCCTGCACCCACAGACTCTGCCCAAGCTTGAATCCCTGGTCTGCCACTTGCTAACTCTGATCTTAGGCAAATGATTCCCCTCCCTGTGCCTGCTTCCTCATCTGTAAAATGGGGATAATAATAGTACCTATCTGTGTGCTGTGTGCGTGAGATGTGCTCTGAACATTGTCGGCCTAGGAGTAAAGGCTGAGTAAGCATTTGCCATGATTGCCTTATCCTGGCTCAGTCCTCACTCCACCTGGCAGGCAGGTCCCTCAGGTGGCCCAAGCCCCGGGCTTCTCCCCAGGGCATCAGCTGCTAGAATGGAAAGCTGAGCCCTGCTTGCCACCCTCGAGGTGATTTGTCTGGGCTTTGGGTGAAAGGTTTTAAGATATGAGGTATTTGAGAGAAAGGAAAGTAGACGAAATGATTTAAAGTGAGTGTGCTTTATTGGCTGTGCTCCCAGGCAGAGCTCACTGAACCCAAGATGGAGTGAGGTGGGTCTGTGCACGGGCTTTGGCGAGTGCAGTTTTTAAGGGCAGGGGTTAGATGATGGCATGAAAGGGGTGGCACATTTAACAAAGGATTATTATGCTAGTGGGTTGAACACCGGGTTTTCAGATGTCCGTTGAGCAATGAGTGAGCCGACGTTTGCTGCGTCAAGACCTTGGTTGTGACAATTTACCTCCCATTCCAAAGTAACTTCATGAGTCCAGCCATAGAGCCCTCCCTTATTCCCCCGACCTAACACTGGGGAGCTCTGCTCTCCTGTTTAGACCTGCTTGCCTTTGGTCTTCTCATTCTGCAACCTTCTGTCCTGGCCCATATCCATGTCCTGGACCAATCTGTTAGATTCAAAGGGTTCCTTGACATCCTCTAGTCCAACCCCTTTGTTTTTCAGGGGTGGGGCCTGGGACAGGAGAAGTGACTTCGCCAAGGCCCACAGTCAGTTCAGACTTTTGTACCAGTCCAGACCTCTGCTGCCCCAGCCTGGCATCCAGGCCACCGCCACCGCCACTGCCACAGCCACTGCCACAGCCCCCGCCACGGCCACGGCCATGGCCACTTGGCGTGGGGGCATGGTGGGCCCTGCCCTGCAGAAGGCCTCGGGGCTAGAAGAGGTGGCCTAGACGGCCAGCGGAGGTCTCATTATTCATTAGGTGCAACGGAAGGTGTGCGGCTGAGAGTGCACCTCGGGCTGGCTTCATAAAACATTACGTTAGCTGGGCTGGTGGGGGGGGGGAGGGGGAGGAGGGCCACATCTTTCTTTGTCTTGGGGAGGAAGAATTGTTTAAATCCAGTGGAAGAAAAGATAAGGGAGCTTGGGGCAGGAGAGAGAGGTCCAGAGGGAAGAACTGCTTCCAGCCCTGTTGGGCTGGTGGCTTGGAGGAGGCAGGGAGAAGAGGAGATGCCAGGAGGTGGGGCGGCAAGTGGGGTAGGGAGGTGGCTTGATTAGAGGAAGATGAAGATACGTGCCAGGGACTTGCAAAGACGGCTCCAGGTACAGAATCACAGTTCACCCCCGACCCCCACCCCAGCTGCTGCGGGGAGCGTGGCAGGCACCTTGTTATCAGGGCCCCACTCCTGAGGCTGTCTGCCCTCTGGACCAGAGTTGGGGGGAGCCCCTGGAGTGAGCGCTTTGCACAGACCCTGGCTGTGCAGGTCTAAGGTGGTGTCAGAACCGCGTCTCTAACATGCGCGCTGGTGTCTCCAGGGTACGTGGCCCGCAGGCCACCTTTGAGAAGCCCTGATTCTGGGATTCGTAGTCTGCTTTGGGGAGGGTGGTGGCTTAGAAGGGCGTGGTGGATATTTATTCATTTCTTGGAGGATTTAACATCTTTTGAACACGTACTGTGCCTCGTGCCCTCTGTTGGGCACTCTCGGAGGTACACTGAGCTGCCCCTAAGGTGCTTAAAGATGAACTGAGAGACAGACTGGCGCCAAACGACTGGACTGCAGCTCTGAATGTGGTGAGCGCTGTCAGAGATGGAGAAAGGATGCCGTGGCCCTGAGGGCGTCTGGGACAGCGGGCTGGGGAGGATGGTGGGTGCTGGCTTGTGGAAAGAACTTGCTTGCCATGCTGAGGAGTTCGAGGCATTCGGACTGTTCCTGCATGGGAGACGCAGAGGAGTGAAGCTAAGCCCCATAGAGGTAAAGTGACTTGCCCAGGGTCACACAGCTAGCCGGCAGCAAGGCCAGACTTGAAACCCACTCGAGGGAAATAACTCAAGGAACTTCAAAGGGGTATGATGTGATCAAAAGTGCTTTGGGGAGCCCGATCCTGTGTGGAAGATGGATTGTCGTGTGTGTACGTTTTTATATCTTATTTTATTCCAAATCATTGTGGAGTGTGGGCTGAGCTGGAGGAGGGAAGGAGACTGGTCTAGAAAGCTATTGCAGAGGCCCACGTACTAGGCAGGCTGGTGCGCGCAAGTGCAGGCTGGAAGCGCGCGGGGAGAGTCAGACACCTTTGCCCTCTGTGCGTGGGGGGAGGCTGGCGGCCGCCAGCCCTGGGCGGGGCTTTGTGGACGGAGTCTGGGAAGCATCTTTGCCACCGCTGGCTTCTGGGTGGCGAAGACAACAGGCAGCTGGGACAGGTCACCTGCGCTGTGGGGGCAGCCGCAGCGTGGGGCTGTGCCCCTGACACCCTCTACCCCCAGTTCATCCTCAGTGGCTCACAGGGAATGTCAGGAAATTAATGCCTCATGGCTCCTCTCCCAGGAGTTGCAGTCTTTGAGCCGAAAATGGGTAAGGAGGGAGAGGGGGAGGGAGAGCCAGTGAAGGCCTGGCCTGGTAACGTAGTCATCCTCCCCACAGCCCAGACAGCTGCGGGGGTGGGGTGGGGGAGGGGAGGGGCGCACAGGGTCTGCTCTCTGGCCCCCGCCTCCTGCACACTTTTGGGGGAGCGGTCATCAGTCAGTCAGCACCTTGTTAGGACTGCAAGGGACAGAGGGTCACCCCTGCCCTGCTTCTGCCAACCTGGAGGCAGGCAGCCTTGTTAGGGACGGCTGGGGCGGCCCCACAGCAGCCACACAGATGAGGTCCCTTCATCCAGCCTGGCTTGAGGACATGCAGAGGCCTCCCAGTCAGGACCTTTGGGGCTGAAGTCTGGTCTTGAAGTCAGCGGACGAGCCGCGGGAACTTTGGCAAATCACTTTACCTCTGTGGGGCTTGGTTTTTCCAACTAGAAACTGAAAACATTTGAACAAAATGTGGTGGAACTAAGAGGGAAGCTTGGCTTGCCTGATTGGAGAGGTGCTTCGGGAACCCGACTGAGTTGGGGTGGAAAGAGGTTTCTTTCAGGAATCTCACCTCCTGATCAGGGTCCTAAAGAGGAAAAAGAAAAGGAAGGGAAAAAAAGTGCCGATTTTACATCTGACATTCTGATCTTGAGCAAGAGCCTATCAACTTCAGCCTTATGCTGTGTCCTCTCTAAAATGGTCTCGCTCGGGGCTTGGTGGGGGGGGTGAGCAGGGGCGAGAGGAGGAGGCGATGATGGGAAGACGAAGCCTGGGGGCGTGTTCAGGAAAGGCCTGCCTGCACCATCCTCAGAGCATAGAAAAGAATTTTTTTCTTACCTAGGACAAGGGTTAATGCAGTAACTATCCTTCCTGCTTGTTTCCAGGTTCTCCTCTTCAAATCTCTCCTGCGCACACTTCCACATTAAGTTTCAAACTCTGCTTTTATGATGACCCTCCCCTCTCTCCCATGTAAACCAAAAAACCTCAATTCCTTGCAAAAACAAAAACAAAACAAAACAAAAAATCTGTTCTAGACCATAATGACCCGACTCTAAGCTCTAAGACACTCACTGTCTAACTCACTGCTTTGGCAGTTCTCCTACCCTGCAATCTAGGATTAGTCGTCTTTCCATGTGTAACGATCTCCCTGATTAAAGCAGAAGTCTGTTGGTTCATTTTTTTTTTAAAGTTGTTTTGCATTCTTACTGGGTCCAGGCGGAGTGCTACGTGAGAAGCATGTCCTTGTCCTCAGCGTGTGCAGGTCTAAAGGCAATGATAGACAGAAGGCAGAAAACAACAGAGTAGTATGACTAACTGATGCCTGTTGGGGGCTGCAAAGAGTGGCACTGGTGTCGGGGTGGTTACAGGAACTCCACAGAGGAGGGGATGTTACTGCTGAACCTACTTTGGAAGATGCATGGACATTCACTAGGTAGAGAAGCAGGCTAGAGGGCTCTTGTGGATTTAAATGGAATATCCAAAGGCCTGGGGGAGTGGGGGAGAGGGAGACAGAGAGAGAGAGGATGCAAAGAGGACGGCAAATATCTGGAGCGTGGTGTCTATGTGAGCGTGTCAGCACAGCCAGCTGTGAGCCTGCAGAGGTGGGGAGAGTCCACTTCCTCCTTGCTGAGCAGTTCAGGTTCTGAAGGCAGTGGGGGCTCCTAAAGGGATCTCAGCAGGGTGCAGTGGTGGTGGTTTCCTAGGAGACAACCCCTGCAATCTGGACAAGATGTGGTGAGGGTGGGTACTGCCTGCAGCTGTAGGAATGGAGGGACGGGGATGGCTCTGAATGGCAGAAGCAAGTCCCATCAAAGGATCTCCAGCTGCTCTTTGCCTCTTGAGCGCCTCAACCCATGGTATCATAGAGCTGGAAGAGAATTTAGAGATGGTGTGGCCTAACCCTTCTTCAAACACAGATGTGGAGACTGAGGCCCAGGAAAGGCCCATGCTGCCATCACAGTTAAGAGAAATGGCTAGTGGGAATGTGGGGGCAACTGGTACACCTGGGAGTTAATCTACCTGCTGATGACTTTGCACCTGAGGGCTGCCTTGTCTCCAGTTCTTTAACAAGGAGGTGGATAGCAGTCTAAGCTGGGCCCGGGGAGAGGAAAGCCCCTCCCCTTATAGTGCAGAAAGGTGCCATCTTGGTTCAATTTTAAAAGGCTCCTTTAATTGAGAGTTCCTTTGCCCTTCAACTATTGGGAATAGCAATAAAAAAAAAAATGGAGTTCAAAACTACCATTTAGAAATGTGAAGCGATTGGTCCTGAAAAAATAATCTGGGAATTAGAACATGATGGCTCCCTAAATATCCCAAACTACTACCAGGAATTTCAAATACACACCTTAGCATCCTGCCATCGTCAAGCTCAGCTTTGGAAAATAAATTCTGAAAGATAAGCGGTCAATGGTTATTGCAGTTACACACAGTAGTGCTGTGACAGGAGAAGAAATCCAGGCGAGTGTGTGGCTTTGAGAATGTGAAGTGTGAGAAGGTATGATGAGCGTAACTGTCAGGAGCCCTGCAGAAGGGCAGGGTTCCCCCAGGGGGCAGGTTCTTGACTACTATAACTACGTACCTGTGATGCTTGTCATAGGAAAGGCAAAGAGACACCTGGGTCCTGGGCTAAGTACTCTCAGTTAGGTGTGAACCACGTGCAGCCACAGACGTGTTTCTTAATAGCACCTTGGAGCCCCCGGCGACTGCTGGCCTCGGCTCTGACCTGTCTTATCCAAGGTGTTGCCTTCCACGCTGTGACAGGTCAAAGGGGAGGGAAGCGTGTCCTAGCCTAGGCTGGGCAAACTGTAGAAGCTGTAGTTGAGCTCATGTTGAAAGCAAACAGGATTCAAGAGCCTGGACTGGATAACCCAACTGTCTGACCTGTCTAACCTACATGTGGGTCACCCTATCGCTGGGCCTCAATGTCCTCACGTGGGAAATGACAGATAGATACTTCTGCCTCAAGATGGTTTCATGGTTAAACGCCAAAGCCCCTTGGTGTGGTCCTGGGGAAGAGAAGACTCAGCGGGAACGCTGGCTGGGGCACTGAGCCCATGCGCCTCAGAGGCCAAGTGTCTGCGTGTCCCTGTGTGGCACTTGCCGCTGGGTCTTTTATGACGAGAACACTTTGGTTGGTTTTGGTTTGTTCTCTTGACACTGTGGAGGAATAGATGAAAAAAACAAAAAATAAAAACGTTTTTCACCATAATAAAGGTTTTTTTTAAAGTGCTCTCTCCTTGTCTTCCTGCTTGCTTTTGGTGGAGCCCTGTAGTGATGCCGCCACGAGAGCATGTAGCCCCCCAGCCTCGCTCCCAGGGGTCCCCCCCACCCCCACCGGCAGCAACAAGGGCAGAGGCACAATTGGGGTGGCAGGCTCACTGCAAGAGAGCAACAGGCCTACCTGGGGTGCAAGCCATCCCCAAATTCCAAGGTTCAACCTGTTTCCCTATGCCTCCTGCTTTCAAGCCCTTCCCACGAGATCCCACTCATGGCCCTCTCCACACACTCCTGCTGCGCCCTCCCTTTCTCACTCCGAGGTCAGTCAACGAATGTCGATACTCACCCTCTCTTCCTCTTCCTCATTTCTGGGTCCCTATTTATCTTGCAGATCAAGACATGTTTTCCTGTCTGACTAGTCACGCTGATTGGATTCTGTTAGTTCAGTCCGTTCTCCTTCTAAAAAGAAAGAGAAGAAGAACCTCTTCCCTCCCTAAAGATGATGTGTCCAGAAACCCTTACAAGCTACCTTTTTCACGCACGGCAGTTGTGAACCTAGTGATTGCTCTCTGTATTTCCGCGTGACTGCAGCTGGTTTCCCACCTCACATGCCACCTTCTGCCTGTGCTGAATACTCATGCGTGCACCGTGCCCTCTAGCCACAGACCACCAGATGCACCTCTCTAGGTGAACAAGGTTGAGTTCATTGGTCTATTGCGTTTCATAAAGAATCATAGTAAGAACATGTTAGAAAAGGACTTATTCTAGGATTTGGTCTTATCTGTGTGATTTGGTGGGGAGGATTTGAGGAAGTAAGGCTTTGCTCTGAATTCGATGCTCTCAGAGGGGTTAATTCCATGATTTACAGTAATCTAAATAAATTTTATCTAGAAGGAGGTGGAGTGAAGCTAATGCTATAATTGGTAAAGAAGCAGGACTCATGCATATTACCCAGAATGGGAGGCTCTTTGGTCATTTTTGTGGCTTGGAGAACACAAAGGATTAACTGATAGTGCCAAGTCAGTACCTGGCAGGGGCTGTGTTTCTCATCCCCAGTCTTACCTTTTGGCCAAAGACAAAGTCAGGCTATGGAAGATGAGTCTATGCTATCCAGACTCATCTACTACTGCCAAACTTCGTTCTCACTAAGAGGTTGTTCAGAGACTGTGGTCTGTAGCTGGACCAGAGTTAGTCTTTTCTGCTCCTTGTGTGGCAGGGTGAGGCTTTGGATCTTCTGATGTGACAGTGGCTGCACAGCAGACGGCTCTAGAACAGGACACATCGCCAACTGCAACCGAGACAATCGCTAAAAACAAATCTTTAGTGGTTCTTGTAATAGGCCTTGAAGATGGGCTTGGATTTTCAAAACCAAGCATTGAAAAGGGGTCCCCAAATCCAGTTGGTTTTTTTCTAGAGATCATGTATGTGCCTTTTTTTTTTTTCCATTAACCTAGCTATAGACTGTTCTATATGGGTCTATGGTATTTATTTAGGTGTAGCAAGAAAGGTTTTCTATGGTGTAAATTCCTCTTTGGCTAGCTAAGAAGAAGCGAAGGGCTGTGAGGTCATCCATGACAGCTTTGGTTAATAGATTTACATTTAAACAGGTCTGCTTGGTTTCCAGAGCAGAAGTTGTATAGTTTGTGATTACAGGGTCAGAGAGCAGTTTTGGGTCATCTTTTTCATTTGAATTATTCCTGCTATAGGAACTGTGGTTTGCATAGCAGGCAAGAAGAGCAAGATGTTATCCCCTTTGGGATGTCCCCAGGTAGCCTGTGCTTGCCTCTTTTTGGAAATTTCTGGCATTCATTTCAGGGAAATATGATCCGTTGGAGGAAGGTAATTTCAAACATCTGAGAATCTCCAAAATTACCTTGAAAACAGGAAAAGGCACTCGTGGCAGGTGGGTATGAGTCCGATAGCCTCATAAGAAGCAGAATGCAGTGGGGTGCAGGCTGTTCTGGGAGCATTATTTGTCATGGTGGGGACCAGGCGGTTGTTTTCCTTACCTTTGGGGTAGGACGCTTTCCTGAGTGGAGGTGAACTGTCAGTTCCTGCAGGGGAGGGGTGGTGTGCCTCCAAAGAGAGCAAATGACTATGATGTAGCAAGGATAACTCCAGATATTAGTTTCCATCTTAATGGACTAAGTCTTGCTGATAGGGCTCTAATAACCTAATCTGTATATAACAATATAATTATGTCTAATGTATAATACATAATAAAATTATACATAATATAATAGTATATATATATGTGTATATAATTATCTGCCCTTGACATGAGGTCAAGGTCCAGTGAAAAGAAAACTTACATGAGGGAAATTTAAGTTTCAGAGGGCTTTCAGTAGGAAAACTACCTCCTGAAGTATTTAAAGGAACAGTTATTAAATGTTTGTCATCTGTCAATTAATTCAGAGCAGTAACTCTGGGCTGAGAAAAACATGCTAGAGCGTTTTATTTTTTCTCGAGTGGCAGGAGACCTTAGGGGGTCAAAACTAACAGTTCAAGATGGGGAAGATCATACAGAGAAATATTTCAGTTAACTGTTCAAAGAACAGCAATAATAGGCAAGATTGGTGACAAAGGGAAGGAAAACGGGTGCTGAAGAATCCAAAATTCCACTTGTTTTATAGTCTCAGGTAGAAGTTGTCCACTTCTGTAGCCAGCAACTTGTTTATCGTCTTGGCCGGAAGCTGTCTCTTTCTGTCGTCAGCTTTTCCTTGAGAATTTATAGGACCTTCCATTTGAGGTTTTCCAGCGAATGGAATGCAAGTGCAGCAGTTACGTGGTGTACGTTTCTTACTCGGGCTCTGTGAACACAAGTTCAACACTTTAGAGTCTCTCTGCTGTGCTGGTTGTTAACAGTACTTGATAAGGTCTTTTGAGGCACAAAGGCAGTTTTTGTCTAGCTGTCTCAGGACACCAGAACTCCAAAGCTTCAGGTTTCAGATCACACCTCTGCTTCAGGGTCACCTGGTATGCCCAGGCGCGAGGAGCCTCATCTGTGCGGACGCGGCCCTGGCCCAAGGCGGTGAGGTTTTCAGCTCATCTCGGTGGGGCCTCCCCTCCCGTCCGTGTCCTCTCGCCTCGCGCACACTTGTAGCTGACCAGCTGTGTTAGCTGACTCATGGCAACAAAGGAGAACACGTGCCGTAAGGAACTGCGGGGAGCGTTTCAATAAGCTTCTTTGCCTTCTCATGTGTCTTCCTTGACTAAACTGGAAACTCTGAGAGGATGGAGCCTGTCCCTGGTATTCCTCAGGGCACTAGTGTGCACCAGGCCGGGGCGGGAGGCTCGGCAGATGCCATCGGAGTGACCAGCTGGGTAAGGCTTGAAGTGGATTTTAACCTTCAAAGGCGAGGCCCGTGAGCCTGAAGGCGTGCCCGGCAGAGCTGAGGAATTATAGTCACCCCTCTTTCTCTAGGAACCAAAAGGACTGAGAGATGAAGAGTGCAGCATTTCAGAGAGCGAGCTCAACACGAGAATGCTTCTCTTTGTTGTTTGCCAAGAAATGAAAGTTGAACTCCTGCATCAGTTTCTGAACTGGGGACCATGGAGGCAGCACAGGGCTTGGAGCTCATGAAGGAAAAGGGGAGTCCTGAGAAGGGAGGGACCCATCAACCTACCTTTTCCTGAGGAATGAAAGTTACAATCATGACAAGAAGATTTCTTACCAGCTCATCTTGTTTAGATTACTCCTTCCTCCCTTGTCTTCCTTTCCCTCCTCCACTCTTGCAAGTTCAATGATTCAATAAACGCTTTTTAAACTTGTGTGCCAGGCACTGGACTTGGGTTATAAAAATGAGTAAGGCATGATCCCCAAAACGCACCCTTGGGAGGGAGGGTGGTTGGTAATTTGGGAGGTTGGAGTAGGCAGCAGAGATGATAACCAACCCCGTCACAGCTTTCCTGTTCTAGCTCCTCCTGTTCCCCGTGCTCCCAGCCTCGGGTTCTGTGACAGTGCGGGGAGAAAGAGGACCTCTTTGTTTCTAGAAAGCCAAGAAGAGAGCCTCCGGGGGGCTTCTCGTGGCGGTTAGGAGGGAGAGAAGGGATGCAGATTTGAGATGTGGCCTCAGCAATTTCAGGTGGTCCAGTACCAAGGAACCTGGAGCCGCAGGATGAAGACAGGGCTGGGAACTGGAGATGAGCCTTAAGCGGTGGTTCAGGGGGAGGCCAGGAGGGCAAAGGTCAAAGCTAGGTTTGGGGAATGAAAACTGGGGCAGGGAGAGTGGTCCTGGGGGCTAGTGGGAAAGGGCTTAGACCAACCACCCTGCTGGGCCCCTGCACCTGTCCTGGCCTGCCCTCACCTCCCAATAAGCAAAGGCCGACCGACCAGTAAGCTCTTACTCCTTGGGCCGAGCTGACTTCTCTCCAGACGCCTGGGGGCTCCGTCCTCTCCCAGGGCAGGAATTGCTCTCCTCCCTCCCAGGGCAGGAGTTGCTCTCCTCCGACTCCTCTCCCTCCAAATCCATCTTCATTAGTAACTATAAAAGTCAGAGTCAGAGCCGTTAGAAGGCTGTTACTAGATAAATAATGCTTTTCATATTTAATTTACGAGTAGTTCTGCAGCCTCTTTGGGGTGTGCGAGGTTAATTAAGAGCTGAATTCGATGGAGCTGCATTTCCCCAAGGAGACTCAATGAAAGCTCTTTCTGACAAAAAATAAAAAATAGAAAAGGAAAAGGAGAGAATAAGTGGTTGAGAGGAGGGTGCCCTGGAGGACATGGCGCCTCCCTGTGACCCCAAACAGTGCTGGTGGGAGGAGAGCCGGGGTTTGCCTTAGTTCAGTCTTGCCTCCCTTTGCTTTTCTGTTTGGAAACTCCTGCAGGCACAGCCTGGCCGCGAGGCACTGGGCTCGGGGACCAGGCCAGCCTTCTGCTAGCAGCGGGAAACGTCCCTCCCGTCCAGCCCGGGGCGGGGCCCGGGCCCCTAGGACGCTGCTGAAATTCCAACCCCAATTCTCGGCCCTTCTGCCCCAGACTCAGTCGTCTTTCTGGGGCTGAGCAGGTGAGCCCTGCTTGGCATGTGCAGCCTAGCTGGTTGGGGGTAGGAGACACAGCCCCACAGAGCTCCTTCCTCTTCCTCCTGGACAGCTTTTCCTCTTTCTCTGCCTTCCGCGGGGGGCGTGGGGGTGGTGGTGTGGGGGGGCGGCTGGGGCTCCGCTGTGTGGTCGGGATGGCTGTGGGGTGGGTTGTGGTGAGCCGCACCCCAACTCAGCTACCACACGCCTTTCAGGGGCTCAGACTGCAGGCAGAGTGCAGGCACTTCTGTTCGTTCCTCCCGTTTCACAGCCCAGGAGGCTGATAGCCCACTGAGGGGAGGGAGGGCACCATGGCCAAATGCCAAGAGTGTGCTGGCACAGAGGTGTGCCCAGGTCCCTAGGTCTCTGTCACCAATGTGCTCAAATGTGTGCATGTGGCCACTCGTGTGGATGCACACACACACACACACACACACACCCCTTTCACAGAAGGCTGCTTCCCTTCACCTGGACTCACACTCCTGCAACTCGGCGGTCCCCATTTATATTTGGAGGCCCACGGGGTGCCCGCTGAATGCAAGCAGAGCCTCCTCGTCTCCTGCTCACACTCACCCGTGCAGGCAGCAGCCTCCCCGTGCACCCAGGACCTGCTCACACCCGTTGTCATCACCCGAGTCTGCACCCTCCAGGATGTGAGGTGTCAGCAACCTCCGCGACAACTGTCACATGCCCCCCCTTGTCTAAGCCGTGCACTTGGTTGGGAGATGGGCTCTCCGTCAAACACATAAGTGTGCGCCCTTGCCCGCAGCCTCAGCACAGGGCTCTGGTCCAGGTTGCTCTTTTGTTAGGCAGAAAGGATGGAGTTCTCTTTACGGCTGTCCCTCAGCCTCCTGACCAGTAAACTGTAGGCTTTGCAGCAAGTGGGCAATGAACCTTTGCATGAAGACATAGGAAAAGCAAAATGAGTGGAGCCAGAAAGACAGCCCTAAATAAAGCCTGGGGGTCACATCCCCAGGCTCTGAGAGGGTCCCCTTTGCTCCATCTTCCACCAAACTTGGCTTTGTGGCATCTTGTACTTTGAGGCCTTGTTTCCCGCAAAGGGCTTCGATGGCAAACCCCACTCCACAGCTGCCTCCGCCCCCAAGGCAAGCCAGCCCTCCTTCCTGCAGGGGGACTGAGGTCTGAGCAGATGGGGCCCGGAGGCGCTCTGAGGGAAGCGTCTCTTATTCTCTTTTTGCATTTACATGGTTCCTGATTTTGGGTTTCACTGGTTGCCTAGCCAAGTTTGAGCATGTGGACAGATGAGGCTTCTCCCTGGGCACAGCTTTGTCCTTGCCCTGGGATTCCTCCCAGCCTGTTGAGAGGGTGCCCTTCGCTCCTTCTTCCACCTGGACAGATGCTCTGGGGGAGGGGCCACCCCAAGCAGTGTCGGGGCCTTCAGTTCTGACTTCAGGGCTGGGAGGGCCTTCAAGGCATCTCCCCAGCTCCCTCCGGTAGAGAGGAAAGCAGGGACTTGACCCGGGCCAACAGCCAGTCTGGGCCAGGAGGGTCCAGACATGGCAGGCGGCTCCTGGTGATGTCCTTCCGTATCCTTCTTACTGCTCCTCTCTGCCCCAGGCGTCACAGCTGCTTCTCAGCGCTGCTTTTCTGCCATTGTTTCAGGTTGATCTTACCTAGGTGTATCTTGCTTTATACAGCAGATGTGTTCTTTCAAGAGTTGGTTGTAAGAGGAGATTTTATATATCACATGGTATTGTAAAGCCTGTCCCCTTCCCCAGGGGAATTTGCTCTTGGAACTCTATGTTTGGAGAGTTGTGGCTGAAAATGGGCTTTGTGTCCTTCCTTTGATCCGCGTAAGAGTCCTGGGTTCTGGTGGGGCGGGGGTGGGGTATGGGCTCCACTGTGGCCTGGAGAGGCCCCAAGAGATTCCTGAGGTGGGAGCAGAGCTGGGCAGCCCCTCTGCCCTGCCTTTTGGTGGGGAGCCCTATGTACCATTCGATCACTGAGTTCTGGCTTGCGAGCCGGATTGCCTGAGTCTAGCTCTGCCTTTCCCTTGGAGTGTCCTGTAGAGCACTGCTCAGAGAGCCCAGGCTGACGAATACAGTTTGGGAAGTGCTGCCCGGGTTCTCTCCCTCTTGGAGATTTATTATGCATGTGAGCACTTAAAGCTCTGCAATGAAAATTCGCTTAACTCTGCTTTCCCCAAATTCATTTGGCCAGGGAACCTTATTTCTGGTTAGCTCTATTCCCTGGAACACACAAAGGGAAACACTGGTGTAGTTTATTTTCTGTGCTGAGCTGGGATTTTCACCTGTCAGGTGTGAGTGAGGCCACCTGCACTCAGCTTCTGTCCCCCTCTGCTGGGGCATCCCGTCCTTGTTTCTGTGGCCCTGGGGCTCAAGTGCAAGTGCCAAGGGCAGGGAGGGCTGGGGGAGGGGTGCAGGGTGAGGGGGAGCTCATTAGGAGGCCTGTGGAGCTCTGACCAGGGGGTCCTGGGCATAGGGAGGGAGGAGAGCGGGCGTACTGGGGGGAGGGGCAGCCCGGCTCAGGCCTGCGGCCCGGCTGCCTGGCTGGGGCGCCCGTCTCACTCACCTGTCCCAGGGCCCCCCTCCTGCTGCCCACCTGCCCGGCACCGTCCATCATTTTCTGGACTGTCCAGGTGCACCTTAGGGTTGCCCTTTCCGCCTTTATTACTCTGACCACGGCTTGGATGTTTTCCTTTCACCACTGGCCTGGACTCCAGCCCAGGTGGTGAAAGTCAGGTTTTCCTGTCACCCTTCTTTCCATTGGATTATTTCGTTTGTCCCCTTCTCCTGGAATGCCCAGTTCAGTGCTCACATCGACACTGCCTGACCCAGGGCGCAGCCTCCTGGGCACCTGTGAATGGCAGGGTGAGGACATGTGTGTGTGTGTACGTGCACTCACTGCCTCTGTGCCCCTCTCACAGGGTGGCCCTCAGACGTGAGGCCAGTGCTGGCGAGATGCTCTGACCCTTAGCGAGGAGAACAAGATGGACCTTCCGTCTTCCCTGATGCTCCTTCAGCACAGCATAATGCCGGCTAACCGCTGCTCTCGCCCTCCATGACCGTGGGTGCCTCTTGTCAACAGTGACCCAAAGGCGTCCTTAAGGTATGTGGACACCTGCCGTCCCCAGGTGCTGCACGAGGCTCTTTGCTTGCAAGTTTTGCGTTCCCCTGGCACATGTTGCTCAGTCCACTGTCCCCTCCTGACCTGGTGCCTGCACGGCCTCATCCTGGCCATCCATTAAAGTGTGAGAGAGAGTGGCAGAGAGTGCCGGACATGAGGTCAGACAGCCTGGCCTTGGAGAAGCCACACTGCCTCTCTGAGCCTGACCCCCTTATAAATAAGAGAGGCTAGTCCCTTCCTCATAACGGATCAATTAAGAGTGAAACGTGGTACTGAACCAAAGTCCTTTACAAGCTCTCATAAAGTAAGTGCAGCTTGTCAGTCTCTTTACCTGAGAATGGAACCCCTCAGGGCTTCAATGCCAAAGAAATGTCGGTGCTTTGCCCATGATAGGTATTTGATTAAAGTTCTTATAGAACCTGGGAGGGTCCTCCCGTTGCATGTTGATTGAGTAAATGATCCATCCCGAAAACCCAGGAGCCTGCTTCCTGCCTGGACACAGGGTCCTTCTTGATTTGTCAGGCCTGGGATGTCAGCACCACAGCTGAAGTGTGGGGTGTGGTGAGCAGCTGGCCCCACCCGGCCCTTTCCTCCAGCCCTGCCCACAGGTCCTGCTGCGGGGACCCCTGCATGGAAGCCCTGTCCTCCCTCCCTCGTTGCTTCCTCCTGCGGGATTTGGTTTCTGGCCAGGGATGGGGCTGGCAGTTGGCACAGGGCACTGAGGCCCCTCTGCGGGCAGGCTGCGGGGAAGAGAGCTGTTGAGATAAGTGTGGCTTGTGTGGTCTAACTGGCCCCTCGGTGGGGCAGTGCCACAGACGCAGGCATTTGGATCTGAATCTTTTCCCTGAAGTTGGGGGCAGGGGGCGGGGGCCTGAGTGCAGTTAATAATCTGACAGGCTTGTTTGAACTCTGGATGCAGCGCTTTGGCCCTGTCAAGGGGAGGGCCTCAGGGTGCGTTTTTTCTCCATCCCCTGCGCCTCACGGCGAATCCTCCAGAAAGGATGGAGGCTGACCTCTGCTGTCCCATTACAGACAGGAGAGACAATGGGTCAGGCCACAGCCCAAGTTCCTGGTGCCCCGTTTTGGGGCATCAGTGGCACAAGTGCTTGCTGGGTCGACCTTGCCTTCGCCGTCACTTCCTCTGCCTTTGGTGGCTCCTTAGTCACTGTCCACTGTGGGTCCAGCCTGGAACTAGGCCCTGGGGTTCCCAAGGTGGATGAGTGGGACTCTGACCTCCAGGGGCTCCAGGCAATGGAGAGGCAAGCACAGAAACGGTCACATGCTCAAAGCGGGTGTGGGTGGGGCGGGCTGTGAGCGCCACAGTGGCTCCTGCTTTCCCAGTTGAGAGATGCAGGGAAAGGCTCAGGGAAGGGGCTGGAAGCGAGATGCCATGGCCGAGCAGAGTAGCTGCTTACCAGGCACACGGGGTGGGGTGGGAAGAGCAGCTCTGAGCTTGATCCCCTGTAAGATGGGACGAGGCAGGGTGGGCAGGCTGCAGCACCTGGCAGGATGGGAGGCTGGGGGGTTGAGGGGGCCCCCGACCAGGGTCCGACAGGTGCTGGCCTCCACTGACTGGGAAAGAAAGGCCTGGGGAGGGGGAGGGCTTGCTCAGAGTGTGTTGAGAACCCCTGGGCCACTCAGCAGCTTAAATGGGACTTAGCCAGGCTGGTGGCAATAACTCTGGGTGTCCCCCTGCCTCCCATGGTCCCCAATTTCCCCTCGGGTTCTGGGGGATGCTTCTGGAAAAGAAAGCACACCAGAGAAGAAGCAGCCACCGCCTGCCCTTGAAGAGTTGTGCCCTGAGAGTGCCACCTCTGGTCTGGGCAGGATGAGCCAGAAGGACGCCCGGGGGAGAGGCTGGAGGCAGGCAGGGCCCTCCCGGTGGAGCCTGTCAGGGCACCATTCCCTAAGCCGAGGGCCTGCAATCCCATCTGCAAGACCTTGGCAGTTACCACGGGTCAAAGGCCACCGGTTTTCTTTTTTCCTCCCCATAACACAGATCTGAAACAAGGCCCTCCGCTTACAGTGCTGTGGGGGACTTTGTGTCCACTCCCCACTGGCATCCTGATTCCCTCCCCTCTGTCCCTCAGCACCTGCCCACCCGTGGCCTCTGCTTGCTCGCCCTGAGCTGGGTGGTTCCAGCCCTCATCTGCTGCCTGCAGCTCTCCCTGGGGCCCTCTCCTCTGTTTCCCTCCACTCTCCACCTGGACAAGGTCAGGAGGCCCCTCACCGGAGCCCAGGCTGTGCGCTTTTGCATGTTAAGCAGACATGCCATTGGTGAGGGGCAATCCCGGGGCAGGGTGGGGGCAGGGGCTGGCACAGACACCCTTTTGGGCAGTCTTAAAGCCGTGATAACCACAGCTGGCGTTTGCTGAGTGTTCCCTGTGCGCTTGTTGCTTTGCGAAATGCTCAGTTTAATGCATTTACCCCCTTCCTCCTCTCTACAGCCCACTGAGGTACGTGCCATCACTGTCCCAGCTTCAAATGGAGGCCCAGAGCAAGCGGGAGGAGGGCAGGCCAGCGCCGCATTGCTGCTTTGTGGGGCGGAGCGTTCCACCCCCAGGAGAAGGGCCCTCTGAAGGCCAGCCCGGCCATGCCTCTGTCTCCAGCCAGGGTGGCCTTGGAAATCATCCTGAGGAGGAGGGCCCTTGGGTAAAGTCTGCTTCCCCAGCTGGCCCTTTGTTCTAGTTGTAGTTCACGGCCAGCCGGGGTTCTTGCGGCCCAACCGACCCCGCCTGCCCGTGCATCCCAGGGTCCCAGGAGTGTCGCCCGGAGCAGCTGTCTTGCACCCAGCAGGTGGTGGCATGTCGTCATTGGTTTTTCCCCACCTGCTCAGAGGGCCGAGGCAGGCATCTGCGCCCCAAACGCCTTTCCAGGGACACTGTTCCAACAGTCTGCTTTTGGGTGCCAGGAGCCCAAGGCCATTGCTGTGCCCCGGGAGCCAGGCCAGGGCTCTCTGGCTCTCTCTCTGCCCTTATAGAGCTCAATAGTCCCCGAGCAGGGGGCAGGGAGCCACAGGAGACTCAGGACCCTGGAATGTGTCTGCTGTTTTCACAGCCTGGCCCTGTCCCCTGCACGCTGTGGTTAAAAGCAGTTCTTATTGTAGAGGGTGAGGAATAAAGCGCTGATGTGCAGCAACCCTTCTAGGGCAGATGTGCACGGGGCCTGCTTGGGAAATAGTTGTACTATGGTGATTGAAACACTTCGGAGACTTAAGGGGAGAGACAGGCAGCAATAAGTTGCCCCCAGAGGAAAGTTTTCTGGAATGCCCAGGAGACGGGCTGGTTGCAATAACCCTGCGTGGCCTCCTGCCCACCAGAGTCCCCGTTTCCTCCCAGGTTCTGGGGGCAGGGGGCTTCGGCGCAGTAAGAACCTGGCCCAGAGCAGGTGCTTGGTGATGCTGGATGAACAGCTGCCTCACAACAAGGCCTTTTGGAGAAAGCATTTCTGCTATGATTGGGGGGAAGAGGGTGGGTCCGGGTGAGAGGTGGGCTGTTTGGGGGCTGGGACCCTATCACCTGGACTGCCCACAGCCTGCACCTGGAGCTCTTCATCCAGCCAAGGGATGCCCTGGGTGGTGAGGAAGGCTCTCACCCACATGGGGCAGCCAGTGGCCAGGGGAGGCATCCTGTGGGGCGGGACACATGGCACAGACTCGTGGTGCTCCCAGCTGCTCGCCTGGGTGTGATGGAAGCAAACGGAAGTGCTGCCACTGTCAAACACCTTCTGGCCTCCTCTCGGGCTGCTCCGAGGGTGACGTGAGCGACTGGTGTGACTCTAGGAGCAGACCCGTGCCAGGCGACTGGGGCACCTCTCCTGGCAGAATTACCCCCTTCCTCCATATGTTTCTGGCGTTTACCACCGTGTGGCCTGGTCACTCATTTTCTGTCTCTGCCCCTGCCACACTGGAATGTGCGCTCACTCAGGATGGGGGCTGCCGCTCACCTCGCCTTCTCCGCACTGGGCACAGTGCACATGGAGGCAGTCCTTCACGTCGCTGCAGGGGTTGCAAGAGGCTGCGGAGTTGCTCCCACAGAACAGAAGCCCTGCCCCGGAAAGGAGGTGTGGCCCCCTGCCCACCAGTGGAGGTGTTTGCAGTCCCTGGAAAGCTCATGCCTGAAGCCGTGTGACCCTTACAGATATGAAGGAGTGTAGAGGTCAGGGCCTCGCCTGAGATGCCCCGGCTTCGGGCCGGACTGGCCACCTCTGCCCAGCCCCAGTGGCCAAATGCCCTGGGCGGGAGGGGTTGTGCGGCCCTGCCCCCCAGGAGCGTAGAGCCCCCTGAGGACTCTGGTATAATAAAGAAAGCCGGGAGGTGATGGGGAGAGCTGGAAGTCCCGACACTGTGCAGAAACGGGGCCACTCCCTGCCATCTCCAAAGTCCTGCTGTCTCCGGTCTTGGTTTTCCCCTCACAGTAACTCTGGACACGTGGAGAGGGCTCTTTGTGGCCCACCTAGCCTTCCTGCCTCTCGGTCATAAGGCCTGGAAGCCAGGTTTCCGATCCTCTTGAAATCGGGGGGCCTGGGACTCCCTTCAGTCCCTAGCCTCCCTCCTCTCCCCAACGCCAACACCCTCCACTGTGGCTGGCCCTCCTGCAGAGAGAACCCAGAAGGGACCTGGTGCCTGGCTAGGGCAGTGACTCCCTCCTGGCCACCCTGTCATGGGCTGCAGGCACGCAGCAGGGTGCCAGCCATCAAAAGCTGGTTAAGTGCTCCCTCTATGTGGGACATGACATCCAGGGGTGAAAATCTCCCTGGCGTGGGAGAAGACTCCCAGGAATGAGCCTGGCCCTGACACTGTGGGATTGGCAATGCCATCCTGACCAAAAGGGGAAAAAGAAGTGTAACAAATAAGGTATCAGTGGCAGAGAGAGTTCACATAGAGTTAGAGGCTACTCTGGAGATTACTCTTACACAAGCTTCAGTTAGACATTGTTGCCTAATTTAACTTGCCAACCCCCAACCAAGACCATTCCAGTCAATTCTAGAGAACACCTAGGGCAATACATAAGATTCCACAAGGGTTCCAGGCACTAGAGTAACTTTCCAGAAACCTACAACCTCCAGATGGGTCCCTGGTCCAGATAAGTCCTGAAACCCAGAGGGGCAGCCTCTCCAGAACATCAGATAGTTCCATCTCCCTACCCCATATTAGTGACAGACACTTCCAACATGAAAAAATTGGATGACCATAACCCAAATACCCCTAAAGAGTGGGATGGAAAGATCAAAGGTGATGGTGGAGCAGAGAAGGGAGGGTTTACAAATGAGTATAATTGCTGAATTGTTATATTGATGTTTCCTTTAGTGTCCAGTATCTTAGAGCAGTTAGAAGTAAAAACCTAAAATTGAGGAATTGCAACCCATACCAAATTCTGAAATCTGTTCTGCAACTAATTGTTGTGCTGTGTTGTGAAATTTATTGCTTTTTTTATAAGTATGTTATTTTTCACAAAAAAAGAAAAAGTCAATTGCGATGATAAAAAAAACATTTATTCCTTCTAGCCTTCTATGTTCTGGAGCAGCTGGAAGGAAAAATCTGAGAGGATGGTATGGTAGCCCGTGACAAACTCTGGCATCTGTCCTGTAACTACTTGTTGACGAGTGCTTTGAAAAGTATTGCTTTTTTCTTTCTTTGCTTTGTATATATGTTATACTACACAATAAAAAAAGTTAAAAACAACAAAAAAGAGCCAGCTAAGGGGCGCCCCGCATGGTGAGTGTGCTCTCTTCTCAAGGCTGCCTTCCGCACGGGCTCAGCGCCCAGGTCCTGCCACCGCCTCGGCCACCCCTTCCCTGATCCTGACAGGTAGGCGCCATCGTGCTGTTCTGCAGGAGAGAAAACTGCGTGTCACAGAGATGAGCCCAGCAGGTGGCCCGTGACCCCAGGACTCAAAACCAAGCCCGGGCCTCTCGACAGGCCACACGCCCTGGGCCACGTGTGTGGTCGCGGCCTTGGTGTTCTCGGAGGGGGGCTGCCTCTTCTTGGCTGCCCCCTCCCCCGCCCTGAATCTGGTGCCACCAGGACAGGGCACACCTGAGCCTGGAGACACCTTGCAGGGAGGGTGCACAGCAGGGCTGCGAGGAGCTGCCCTGGGACAGACGAGAGGCAGCCGGGCTGGGCCGGGGAGGGGCCGGGGACGCGTGGGCCTTGTGGGATGAAAGGCACCGAAGCAACTGACAGATAATGAATGACTTGGGAATCAGTAGCTTTTTTGGGTATAATTTTATTTAATTTCTGAATAAAGGAAATACCCTCCCATGAGTTAAGAAAAGGGGCTACTGTGGAAAGTCTTCCTCCGGCCTCTGCCTCCAGCCAGACAGCTCCTCACCCCAAAGCAGCCGTGGTTTCTGGTGTGTCTGCCTCGAGAGTCCGCGCACACCAGCAGATGTGTGCAGACATGTTCTTAAAAAATGTGTCCACGTGCGAGCCACACTGCTTTTCATGCTACTCTTTCTCATTTACCAGTGTATCTTGGATATCTATTTTAACACAAAGAGTTTCCTCCTTCTTTTTTATGGTTGGGTTATATGCCATTTTATGGATGCCCCATCACTAGTTTTTTATTTTTTACTGAAATATATTTTGCAGATAGCAAAATGTGCAAATCATAAGAGGACGGCTCAATGAACATTTGCATTTGTACCTACCACGTGACCAGCACCCAAATAAACATGGTCAATGCTTCTTTTCCACACCCCAGAAGGCTCCCCTGTGCCTCTCTGCGGTTCACGCCGCCCTCAAGAAGTTGCCATTCCTCTGCTCCCCATAAGCCCAGCCGTACCACGACCCTCGAGACTGGTGACATTGGCACTGGCTCCCAGGACTGTGCTGAGGATAAAGCAAGTGCCTGGCAGAGCGACTGGCACATGTCTTCGTTTGCAAAGGAGAGACAGCGGCATCCAAAATCACTCTTGGTCGGGTGCTCTTTCTGCTGCCTCCGCTGGGCTCTCCAGTTACCTCCAGTGTGTCTCTGTCTCTCTCACACACACTCACACACACACACACCGTCTAGCCACGGTGACAGACCAAGGGGTCATTGTGTGCGGCCCAGGCTGGCGTGAATGGCCCCACTGTTCCCCGGCTGAGTTCTGACCAGGGCTGGGCTGTCCACCGGGAGGTGCCCCTGGGCTTCGCACCAAGGGTGACCACACCTGGTGAGGACACCACCCTGGCTGCTTCCCTGGGGCGAGGCGGGGGGAGTCCAGCTGAGCCAGGGGCGCCTCCCCACTGCGGGCGGGGGCAGCGTGCCTGCCAAGGGCACACCCTCAGCAGGCCTGGAGCCGCGGGCCGGGGGTGGGGCCGAATGTCAAGGCGGGGACAAGGATGTGGACACCCAGTGCCCTCCTGTCTCTCTCCCGGCTGCAGTGAGTGTGTGTGGGCAGCCTGGGGGGCTGGGGAGGAGCCGGCCCCCAGAAGCACCTGGAGGCGGGCCTCTCGCCCCATAGTCCTGAGCCCCGGTGCCGCCCAGGGGCGGGACTTCTGTCACCAGCGGAGAAGGTAAATGTGTGCAGCCCGAGGAGCTTCGCCAGGATTCCGGACAGGACAGCCCAAAGGCTATCCTGATGTTCTCACCTCCAAGGCCCCCCTGTGGTCCGGGGCAGGGCCCACCGCGGCCCACCCGTCACCGCCTGCCAGCGGAGAATGTGCCAGAAGGCGCTCCTGGCAGCAGACGGGGCTGGTGCTTGGGGGCTGTCAGCAGCAGTACGAGGGCGCGCCCCTGGAGCAAGAGGTGAGGAGGCATGTGGGGGGGTGAGAGGGCAGGAGGCGGTCCAGAGAGAGGACGGGCTGGAGGTGGGTGGGGGAGGGGCTAAGATGCAGGCCTCCTGGGGACTGGACATTTCTTCTGGCCAGATGAGTTCTGGGCTGTTCCTTGAGCCTGGGCTGGGGCCTCGGTGACCTCCTACGGCCCCAGGACATGCCACGGAATTGCTCCCTCTCTTACCTTGACCAGCCCCTGCCCCTCCTCCCCTGCCCTCACGACCTGCCCACAGCGGGGACAGTCTCAGGGGCCTCCTGCTGCACCCGCCCAGGCTCCAGTGAGACTGCCCTCAGCTCTCTGCCCAAAGCCTGAGGCTTCCGTGGCAGGGCAGAAGCACCCGGCACTGGCCTGGGCGGCCCCAGGATGGGAATTGTGATTGCAGCTCGTGACCCTGTTCTGCTACCCGCCCCCAGCCCCCACTCCTCGCCTCCCAGGACTGTGAGCTGTCCAGCGCATCGTGGTTTTAGACCAGACACGATCTCAACTTGGTTGAGATCCGCCTTGGCAAGGCGTGGGTTGGACCATATGTGGCCACAGGAAGGAAGAGGGGCCTGGCAGGTGGGCTGAGGATCCATCTCCCCGAGACACAGGTGGGGCCCACTCCCTCCTTCCAGGCACAGGAAGGCCAGGAGCCCTGGGACGCCGGGCCTGCCGGGCAGCAGGCATGCTGTGCAGGGAAGTAAAGCTGGGGTTCAAGTCCTGGGGCCCCGCTGACCAGAAGCCAACACTCAGCTTCTTTGACCCTCTGTTCCCCCCCGCCACCAGCGTCTGCTGGCATCCTGTCATCTACTTGGAAGGTGGTGTTCTGTAACTGAAGAGGAGGGGGGACTCTGTGTTGGGGGTGGTGCCAAGCGAAAGGATGTGAGGAGAGGACCATGCCCTCCTTTCTGGCCCCTGGCCTGGCCTTGAGACCCAGGTCAGAGGTTGCAGCTGCCGGCAGGACAAGGTATTTGCAGAGGGGCCTTGGGAGATTCAGGGCACAAGCAGTTCTGCTCTGGGGGATGAGGGCTCCCTGCGCTGGGGAAATGCTGCTCTCTGTGCCTCTGGACCCTGGAACTGCGGGCTTTGGAGCCTGTGGTCGTGGGTGTCCCCAAGGGCCACCATTGGCGAGGGGTGGGGAGGGGTGGAGGGCGGTGTTTCTGAGTCACCTCTTGGCCTTGCTGAGTCCTGAGCAGGAGCAGCCAGGCGGGGCAGATGCCCAGTGGTGAGCGCAGTGGGCAGTCTGGCCTGGGAGCAATGGGCAGTGGGTGGCTTTTCTAAATTCTCTGAGAATTTTCCAGGGACTTCGGCTGAAGGCCCTGACTGGGCAGGAAAGGGCAAGAGCAGGGATTTGGGGTTTGACCATGATGTGGTCTTCTGAATCCAGGAGCTGGTGAGGCCTGGGCTCCTCTGGGGATCCCACCGGGAGGAAATGGGTCCTGTGTGCCCGAGGGGACGGGCACAGCAGCTGGCGGAAAGCAATACTTGCAGAGAATTGTTTCATTCCAGCCACAAAGGGATTCAGACCCCTTCACTGGGCCAGAAGAGGAGTTTATCAACAGCAGGACCAGATGGGGAGGACAGAGCTTTTCCCCAGGCTGGAGGTGGGGCTGGCACTGAGCTCCCAGGCCGCACGGCCTTGAGGACGGCGCCTAACTTCCCCGGGCCTCAGTTTGCTCATCTGTAAAGTGAGAGGGCTGGCTCGGGTCACTGGTGAGGGCTCCTCCGATCCTTCCGTTGAGGGACCCTCCTCCACAGCACCCCTTTCACGTTATCTGTGGGGAAACTGAGGCTCTGAGAGGATATGTCCCCTGGGCCTGGCCACCTCTCGCCAGAGTTTCCTTGAAGGTGCTGCGGGCTCTCAGGCCGAAGTTGGAAGGGCCGGGAGCCCCCCGGTGTGCGTGCTGCCTGCCGGCGTCCCTGTGAGGCGCGGGGGATGGAGGACTCAGCAGAGGTCCTCAACCACAGGTGGGAGGCCAACCTCCCAAACACACGGAAGTGGCAAGGCGGGTGGCACACTCTGCCACCACACGGACTGGGGAGGGCTATTAAAAAGCTAGACTCTTGAGACCGTAAATTCCTTAACAAATTTCCAAATGCCCAAGGGACCTACAAGCTGAAGGGAGGAGAAGGCTATCTCATTTTAGAGGTCCCCGAGGACCAGGACACCCCTCTGTGGGGGGTGGGGGCTTCGGAAGTCCGTGCCACCTGTCATTACTCAACCTGGCCACCCAACCTCCTGAGCCTCCCAGCAGGCGCCTCCCTGCCACCCCTCTGCACATCTCTACTCCACCCTGCATAAACTAAATTTGAATACAAGTCTGTGGCAGGGTGAAATGGGTAAGCCTGCACACCGGATGCTGGGGCTCAGATCCTCACTCCTTGACTCACTCACTCTGCAAACCTGGGCAAGTTGCTCAACCTCTTTGGCCCTCAGTTTCCTCGTCTATAAAATGGGAATAGCAGTACTTACTTCATGGGATTCTTTGGAAGGTCAAATGAAATAATCTACACAATAGTAAGCCCTCAAACCTTAGACACTCACATCAATCTCCTTCCTATCCCACAAATAAGTTCCATCCTGCCCCTGTTTTCTCTCACAGGTTCTCCTGCTTTTTTCCCCTTTTACATGAGACCCATCCCTTGAACCTCAGCTCAACCCTCTCCTCCTCCAGGAAGCCCTCCCTGAATGATCTTCCAAAGCTCCATCTTTCCCTGACTTAGCTACACGTTTTATACTTGTTATATTTGCAGAGACTAGTCTTTGCTCCTTCATTGTGTGGGACCCAAATGCACTGAGCACAGATCCTCAGCTTCTGTTTTCTTCCCCATCTCTTTCCCCCAATGCCCCTGCCACAGTGCATGCACATAGTAGGTGCTCAAGAAACACATGTGCTTGTTAACTGCAAGAGTTGAGGACACTGGCAACTGAAATCCTGTTGCTCCTGACCAGGTCTTTTTTTTTTTTTTTTCCCAATCTATTTTTAGAGTTTAAATGTTCTTAAAAAAAAAAATACCCAATCCCACTCCGTCTTTGCATTACAACCACACCAATCTTTTCATGTCAGCCAGATGTACTTTTCCCTCCTCCCCACCAGAAATACACGCCAGAATTTGAAAAATGAGGCACTGGATCTGAGAGTGCGAGATAGAGAAAGCGCTCACTAAACCCTGACTATTCTGGTCAGGCTGAAAACTTGGGGAGAGATTAGCTCTGGGTGAGAAGGAGGTTCTGGCGGCTCAGCACGGGGCTGGCAGAGCTTGGTGTTCTGTGGAGGGACAAGTGGGTCAGCAGCCCAGAGCACTGGCCCTCGTGCGGGGCAGGCAGGCAGGGATTCCCCTTGAATTCAGGAGTGCGTACCGGCCACCTTCCCTGGCCGCCATGGGTAGAGGGCAGGCAGGGCTGAGGCCAGGCAGTTACTGCAGGAAAACACACTGGGGGGTAGCCTCAGTTTCTCCAGTGTGGTATGGGTGGTCAGTGGAATTGGGGATGGGTACAAGGAAGGAGTTAAAATTATGAATGTGCAGTTGTGAGCCAGATAAATGACCATTCAGTTTGGTGGGACTCTCCAGGGCAGGGGCCTTCTCACTGCTGGACTCTGGGTGGAGAGAGAGAGGCTTTCTCCACAACTTGAGTCCCGAGGTCCCCAGGAAATCACAAAGGTCACATCTCTCGGTGTTGACCAAGCGAATGCTCATTCCTGGCTACCCTGAATATCAATCAGCCAATTCAATTCAAGCACTTACTGTGTTCCAGGCGCCGTGCAGAGGGCTCACAGCAGCCCCAGGAGGTGAGGACCCTCATCTCCATCTCTGAGGATGGAGGATGAGGACACAGAAGTGCAAAGACGGTGCTTCACTCACTCACACAGAGGCAAACGCAGGCAGGCCTTGCATTGGGCTTCTCTGACCTGGGAATCCTGTGGCTGACCCTCTACCATGCCATCTTTGGCATGAGATGGAGGTAGCCATGCTTTTCAATGCCTTGGCAAAGAGCCTTTCTTGGGGGTGCCTGCAGTTTCCAAGCCATCGCTCTCTGCCACCCCGGCCTGGCCAGGAGCAATGGAGAGGCTGTCGCTAGGAACGAGAGGTTCAGGGAGAACTCAGAGGCAGGTGGAGGGGGAGGCCGACTCTTGCTCAGATTTGAGTAGTGCCAGGGCATCTGCCAGACTGCCACCCTCCCTTTTCCCAGATGAGATGGGCCCGGGGCCCGGGTGGTGGCAGCACCAGTGCAGCCTGCCACCCCTCCAGCCCAGGGACCACGGATCACATGGCATTGCCCTGTCTGTTCAGTTTTCTCCTCGACCTCACAGAGTCCCTGGTGCCCATGTGGGCCTGGCCTGCCGGAGACGCTCGGTCAATATTTGTGTAGGAAATGAAGGACCAAGGGACTCAGTCTGCCAGCTCAGATCCTCTCCACACCAGAGGGCTGCAGCAGCTCCAGGTTCCCACGTAGCCCTCTAGATGGACCTAGACGTCCACCTGCCAGCAAGTCCACTCTAATGTTCCCCCTAAGCCACCCCTTGCCCTACCCCAGAGGGACAAATGGAGCAGGAGCAAATGATCCATTTCCACACTTGAGAAGTAAAGTGTGTGTGTGTGGGGGGCGTTGGCACCAAAGGGAGTTGGCTCCCCTTCAGGGTTCTGGAGACCCTCCGCTGCTCGCACGAGGTAGGGGTGAGTAACAGTGGGCCTGGGGCCAGGCCGGGTTTCCAGTAGAGTCCTGGGAGGGGCGGGGGGGGGCACCCTCAGGCGGAGGACTGCGCTGGCACCGTAACCCCCGGGGGTTTGGGTGGGGTATGCTGGAAGAGGTGCTGAGGGCTGGGTGAGTGAGTGTGTCTTCCCCCAGCCCGAGGGTGGGGCTGGCACGGGGGCCGGCCTGGGGAAGGGGCTGTCCTAAGTGTCGCTGGCTGGCGGGGGCTGCGCGGGGTCTCAAGACGCGCGCTGAAGGAGTGGGAAGGGAAAGGGCTGGGAAGGGAAGCGGGTGGGAAGGGAAGGGGGCGGGCGGCGGCCGAGGGGCGGGCGGCTTTGGGGTGGGGGTGGAGCCCGGACCGCAGCGCCCGCCGCCCGCTCGGCGCTGGGGCCGCCGCCGCCTCCGCCGCTGCTCTCAGCTCGGGGACGCCAGGCCGCCGGGGAGGGCGCGCGGTGCGGCTCGGCGCCTGCGGCTGCGGCTGCGGCGCGCTGGGGCGCGTGTCCCCGCCCTGAGCCCGGGGCCGTGCCCGGGAGAACGCACTCTGCCGGTCGAGCCGGCTCGTGCCATGAAGAGGGGCCGGTGAGGGGCGCGCGGAGGCGGAGGACGAGGAGGGAAGCGGGGGCGGAGGGCGCGGGGGGCGGAGGATGCCGCCGCCACCGCCCGCGGGCTCCCGGCGAGCCTGACCCAGAGCCGAGGATGGAGCCGGCGCGCCCCGGACCAGGTACTGCCGGGCCCGGCGGACCCCGGGGAGGGCGGGCGCGGACCCTCCGCCGCAGCAGCCGGGAGCGGCGCGGGCGCGGTGCGAGGCGCCCTCGGCTCGCGGACTGTCGCTGCCGGCGGCGCGGCGGGGGCTGCTGGCGCGACCGGGAGCGTCCGGGGCGGGCGGCCGGCTGCGCCCAGATGCCACCACCCTCCCCGCGCCTTTTCGGGGAGGGCAGCAAACTTGAGCCGAGCGGCGGCCCCCCAGGCGCCCGGTTCCCCTCCGCTGCGGGGCGCGCTCAGGGGCTGCCCGGGGCTCGCGGTTCCACGGCCCGCCCGGTTCCCGGCAGCTGAGGCTCCTCGAGACCCTGAGGTCCCCGCGCCGGCACCAACTTTCCTAGCCGGGGCTGCGCCCGGGGCTGGAGGTGCCCTCGGCTCCCCGCCCCTAGCCCTGGCCGGCTGCTCAGCACGCAGCGCTGAGCGGGTCTCCGGGCGCTGGAGCCGCCCCCACGGCAAATCAGAGCCCCCCACGGGAAGTCGGACGACGCCCCTCCTCCTCTCTGGAACGACCCGGGACGCAGCTTCCCTCAGGCTTCGGGAACCCGGTGCTGTTCCAGTAACAGCCCCAAGTAGCCCTAGCAGGGATGGGGTGGGGGTGGGGGGGGGCTTTAAAAGGCCAAGTTACCTGAGGAAGGTAAGGCCCCAGAGTGGCACATCAGCCTGATTTCCCACACCACTGTGCCCTCTCCCCCCAGGACCTGTCCACCCCCAGGGCTAGCTTTCTTATTGCTGGCGTTTATTCTTTCCTGTTGGACTAAAAACTGTTTCCAAGCCTGGGTTTCCTCAGAAGGGCCACTCCTGGCCAGGGTGGTGGGGGCAGGGGCAGGAGGTGGGTGTCCAGTCAAGGACAAAATTTCAGTCCACTGTCTTCCGGAGGGCCGGCAGGAGCAGGCGGCAGGTGGCTGGGTCTCTGCTGGGCAGGTAGCTGCTCCAGCCAGCCCCGTAAAGCGTCAGAGGCCAGCACCTGGGGGCGGCAGCACCAGGTACCTGCTTTGGGAGATTCCTGGCCTGGGGGGTGAGGCCCAGCTGCCTCGGGGCCCAGAGACCATGTGTGGTCAGGCAGCTCCAGGCTCTGGTCCTTGGCAGCCAGGGACACTGACAGACTTCGTGACCCTGTTCCATTTTCAGAGTGCTTTCACTGGCATGACTCACCTCGGATTCACCAGGGAGGTATCAAGCCTCCCACCTATTCCAGCTCCCTCCCTCCCGGGCGTTCTGGGAGTGGCTGGGGAAAGGAGGGAGTGGGTCCCACCTCTGGGCTGCCACCCCCTGCGGGAGGCCAGGAGGCTGGCAGCGCAAACTTTCATTTCCTGGCCACAGTCCCTAATCCTGCTGGTGAGCGACCTTACACCGGCCAGGCTGCTGCGGTGGGGAGGAGAGGAGAGCACAAACCAGAGGAAGGCGCCCCTAATTTAATTATCCCCCAACTGCGCTGGGGCTTTGCAGTCATGGCCACGCCACGCCCCCCCATTAGCACTAAACACCTGGCCTCAGCCTCTATAGAGGGGAAATGTGTCAGAAGAGACACAATCCCTCCCGGAAATCCACATTTCTCTCTTTGCTGAATAGTTGCCATGCTTTTGGCCAGCGATTTCCTCTTTGACATCTGAAGTTAAGCTCCTCTGGCTTCACCTTGGCCCCTCTGCCATCTCTGCTCTGTGCTGGCCCCCCACCCCCGCTCCGGGCTCCAGCTCCAGGGGAAGGGAGATGCTGCTGGGGCTGATATTGGGCGGGGGGGTGGGGGGGAAGGTGCTAGCACATCCACGCGGGTGCACCTCTGTGGGGAGGTGTCCAGACGCCAGCCCTCATGGGGAATGGGGGGGCAGGTTGGTGCTCCCCTGGGTCCCCTGCCTAGCCCCTCCCCTGCCCACCGTGGGTCTCTCTTTACTTTCTTAGCTCCACTCTGCACTGGTGCGGGTAGGGAGCGTTTGATATTCATAATCTGGTTCAGAGAAGGTCCCGAAGCCCTGAGTCACTGTATGGTTTCCATGGAAACAGACTTGTTCGCAGGACTTGGTGTAGCAGGCGGGCGCGGTGGGGGAGAAGGGAAACCTATAGTGAAATCAGGCTCCACAGGTGTGGCGGGAGTTGGACCAGCTCCCTAGGGCGGGGGGCACGGCCGGCTCTGCCTCTTGGGGGCGGCGCCCTCTCGTCCACATCTGCCCGGTGCCTGAGGGCTGCCTCTCCCCGGGGCCCTCTGATGAGGTGCAAGGCCAGGGCTTCCTCTCTGTGCCTCACTTTCCTCCTCGGTAAAAACGGGGAGGAGAGCTGCGCCCACCTCATTGGGTTGTTGTGAAGGTTGTGGCTGCGCTTCGTGCAGTGCCGTGGTCGGGGTTGGGTGAGCCGTCTCCTCGGACAACTCGGGGGTGTGGGGGGGTGGAGGGCGCCCCCTCGGCAGGGCCACCTGGTCCCCTCCTCTGCTTCTGGCCTCCCCCCTCTGGGTCTTTCTTCCATGGGGTGCTTATTTAGGGTTGCTGAGGGTCCACCCCGCCTGTCCTGGAACCTTGTGGGAACAAATCCCCCAAGCCTGAGCTCCCGAGATGGCCCTGTGAGGGCTGGCCCTGGGGGAGGGCACCCTTCCAAGGAGGAGCAGGAGGGGAGGGACAGTAGAGAGAGATGATGGTCCTGAGGGCAGGAAGAAGGGGTTGGGTGAGGCAACCATCTTATCTTGGAGAAACTGGTCCATCTGGCTGCAGAAGGACCTCCCTGCTCACTAGCAGCCAGAGAGGAGTCCAGGCCTCTCCAGAAAGGTAACAGATTCGTTACCTTTCTGTTACCCCGCCGGGTAAGAGCCCCTGTCACTGAGGCATTCCTGAGACAGCCTGTAAGTACAGAGAGACTTGAGGCCCAGCCCGAGCCAACAGCCGCTCGGCGATTGTCCGGGGCCCTGGCAGGGAGGGGGCACCGCCGCACTCCCCCCTGCAGTGCCTGCCTCACCGCACAGGGCAGATGCTGGGTGCCACCGGCTCCCTCACCGGCCCTCTTCTGCAAGGCGGGCTGCGGCCCCCAGCTCCCGGTTAGGGTGCAAGGCTTCCGTGAGGACCGCAGGGCCTTCCTTCTGTTTCACAGATGGGAGAACGGAGATCCCTGAGATTTGCCAGTTTGGCTGGCGTCTGTGCCAGCTGTGGCCTCTCCTGGCTCCACACCAGCCCTGGATGCTGCCTGGCATCCCCCCTGCTGCCCCCCTTCCCCAGCTCTCTGTTTCCTGCTGAGGTCCTTACCCCAGATCGCTGGGCCCCTTAGCTGTCCTCGGGGGTGCTTACAACACCCTCAACCTAATATCCTCTGCCGAGTTCGTTGGTGGACCGCTTACGTACGTCCCTCTCAGGATGTGAGATGAGAGCTTAATGCAGATGTGAGATAACAGATGACCTGTGGCTGCCGGGTCTTGGCAGCCCTGCGTCCCACTCCCCGACTCTTTGCCCCCCAGTCCCTCTCCCGGCCTGGCCTCTTCCACCTGGGTCCTGGGCCCTGTACCTTGCTGTACCTGGGACAGGTGCTCAGGGCCAAGTCTGTTGGAATTAATTGTGTAAGATTACTCGAGGCGCCGATCAAATGTTTTGCTAGAAATCAAGATATATTACCCTGCCTGCCTTTCCTTCATCTACCTGTCTTGTAATTCTATCAAGAAAGCTATCGAGTTTGTCGGGCATGATTTGTTCTTTATAAATCCCCACAGTGCCGCGTGGGGTACAGGGCTCTGCGTTTTCCAGATGTTTTGGAGATTCCCTCTTTGTGTTTGCTCTGTGATTAGAGCTGGGGGGCTGTGGGCCTGGCCTTGTCCAGAGCACTCGGCTCCTCCCCGGGCCCGTGCGGGGCACGGTGAGGGCCGCGCGCTCTCCCCCACTGGCTCGGCAGGACAGATGCAGAAGGCAGACAGATAGACAAGCGTCCTGAAGGCTAGGAAGTGCTGTCGTGGGGTAACTGCTGTGTGTCAGGCCTTGCACTGCTGCCATCTCTGTTCAGCCCCTCTGCTGCTGGAGGGAGGGTGGGAGCATGGGGGGGCCCGGAGGGTGAAGCTGCGCAGCCGTCAGCAGTGGAGCCAGGGCCCGAGGCTTGGTATACCCCACTTTTGCTCCCCCCACGCATGGTGCCAGGAGCGCCCGGGGTCTCCGGGTTTTAGGAGGTGGAAGTTGGGAGGGAAGGGAAGCCTTTGGGGGGAGTAGGTGGAGGCCGGGCCTCGCCGCCTCCACCAAACGTCTCGGGCACACGCAGTGCC